>NW_027531904.1:10430861-10461145 GCF_008692635.1 Crocuta crocuta
GGGGGGCAGGGAGCTGGTCAGGGAGGAGGGTGGACGTCCCCCGAGGCAGGTGGAAGCCTCATCAGGGCTCCGGGGAAGAGGCAGGAGGGAGCACTGGGCAGAGAGTCCCATCCTGGCAGGGCTCACGGGGCCCAGCTCTCTGCCAGGCGGCCCGCGGCAGGTCCTGCCCCTCCCTGGTCCCCCAGGCTCCTGCCCCCCCCCAGCCCTGGGCACAGGGCAGTGAAGGACGTTTCCACGAGTCTGCTGCTGCTGGCAGAGCCCGGCCACAGGCAGCTCCGTGGGAAGGGCCGGAGGGCTGGTTGTCACTGCCGTCTGCTGCTCAAGGCCCTCAGCTCCCGCCGCCCCACCCAGGGGGGGCCCCTCTGTCCCCTTGGCTGTAAGTTCCTCCCGAGGGCGGTCACCCCCCCTCTGACCCCAAGGCCCTGGGGGAACAAGTGTCCTGTTGTGTCGCCCAGAGATCACACCTCTGCGGGGGGCTGGGGGGGCAGGAAAGCCCTCGGGTTAACCGAGTTCACCACGCGGCAACTAGACCATGTCAGACACGGGAGGCAGCGCGGCTCCACCGCAGCCGGATCTACGGCTCCCGCTTGACTGCCCTTTGCTCTTGCTGTCGCTACGGCCAAGATCGCTGAGACGGGAAGCTGGAGAGAGGACTCGTCCCCCCCCCACCCCCGCCCCGGGCAGGACACGGGGACGTAGAGAGCGAGCGGGTGGTCACACGGCCTGGGGACAGCGAGCAGGGAGCAGCGCGTCGCTGACGCCGGTCCCCACGAGAAAGCGAGACAGAGTTGGGAGCGAATGCCAGGCTGCGAGGGGTTACGAGGGGATGGACGGCCGAGGGGCCCCAACAGAGAGCCGGGCAGAGAAAGCTCCGGAAGGCCAGGGAGCCTGGGGTCTTCCACGTTCGGGAAGCCGGTGCCTGTCCCAGGGGCTCAGGATGAGCCTGTGGCGGGGTGGACAAGGGGTGTGGCCCCCGCGGGGGGCGCGGAGGGTGTGCTGGGAGGGCCCCGAGGGAGGAGGGGGCACGGGGACCCTCGGTCCCTCCAACAGGGGGAGGTTCTTGCGTTCACTGCCAGGCAGGACGACCCCCCTGCAGCTCCAAGGAGCGAGCTGGGCGGGACGGGGCTCAGGGCCCCAGAGCGGGCGGCGGGCAGAGGGGACCCCGCGGCCCCCACGCCGTCTGCAGCGCCCGGACAGACCCCACCGACCAGGCTCACGCACGCAGCGGCACGCGGGCCCTGAGGCCACTTCACAGACCTGCCCGGTGGGAGCCTCACGGAACCGGGGCAGCCCGTGCCCTGTGGGCGAGGAGCCCGGCTGAGGCTGAGGCACAGCGTGGGGCTGCCCTGGAAGGGGATCCCAGGGGATCCCAGGGGAACGCCCCAATCCAGGGAGCCGGCGGGGACGCAAGGGGGCCAGAGCACTGAGCAAGCCAGGAGGCCAGGGCCGCTGCCTGGAGGCGGCATCTCCAGGACGGCTGTCGGACGTGGACAAGACAGGGAGCGGGCATTTAGGGAGGGTCCCCACGCTGCTNGCTCGCCTGTGCCAGGACGCACTCGCCGCGGTTCACGCTGCTTCTGTGACCTCGTGTTTCCTGGAGAACAAATCCAGGGAGGGGGCGGGACCTGCCCGCAGCTGGCAGCCCCCCACTGACTCCTCACAGCACCCACGGGGGGCCCCATCACCCCACTGCACAGACGGGAAAGCGAGGACTGTGACATCACGTGATGTACAACTCGAGGTACAGGAAGCGGGGTGTCCGGACTGGAGCTCGGGCTGCGTGGGGTACAGGGTGACGCCCGGGGTGCTGCTGGGGCCGTGGAGCCTTGAGCAGGAGGGACGCGTCCAGGGAAAGCGTGAGGCGCTGCGGGCCACCCCCACCCCTGCCCCGGGGCCCCTGAGCTGCCAGAGCCCCAGCCGCGCTCCCCGGCGTGGCCTGTGAAGGGCCTGGAAACCAGGCGGCGGGAAGGACCCGGCTCACCTGTGCTGGGCTCTGCGTCCCGGGCACCTGCACCTCGGGTCCTCGCGGACCTGGAGGGAGGGGGGAGGGGAGCATAGCGGGGGACGTGGCGGCGGAGCCCGCAGGGACTGACCGCCGCTGCAGGGGAGGGGGGCCTGGGGGAGAAAGGGCCCTGGGTGAGGTCACCAGCCCTGGACTCAGGAGGGCCCTGCAGGGCCGGGCGGGGCGGGCACGTACTTGACGTTGGTGTTGGTGCAGATGACGTACTCGATCTCATCGGAGTACGGGTTCTGGAAGGTGAAGCTGCTGCTGCGGATCAGCACCCACTCGCGGTTCTTGGTGCGGAGCCGGTACATGACCGACAGCACCTGGCCCTTCAGTTTCACCACCTAAGGAAACACGGAGCAGGAAGGAAGTCAGGAGAGGCCGGGCTCAGAACGGGGCCAGAGGGCAAGGCCGGGCTGCGGGGGGAGGCTCCCTCTGAAGCAGGCACTGTCCTCTGTCACACTCTCCAAAACATTCGTTTTCTACCCGTTTTCTTTCCAAATCAGGCCGTGAAACCCTGTAAACCAAGTGTTTCCCTTTTCGCCTAGGCTGCTAGGGTACCCTGGGTCTGCTACTAGTACCCCTCCCCCTCGGAAGAAATGATCTCACTCGGGTGTAGACTTACATCGTAGCACTGATTTATTTCTTCCCACCTCACAGTAAAAAAATCCTTAGCTCCCCTCCGCTGAACACTGCTAATCGGATCAAGTACACGCTCTGGGAGGAAGTACAATGAAATGATAAAATCATGTGCATTATCCGCGTGCACAGGGATCCATTACTGCTTTTATGCTGCAACGTGGCTTCCAAACCACCTCCAAACGCACATCCTCACGGGAAGTTGGTAAAGTGGGCTTTACTCTCGGTAGGTTTACTACTGAGTCAGGGAGGCTAAATGAGCTGCCCGCGATCAGACCACTCTGGGGGGGCAGCTCGGACAGGAAGCAAGGTCCGAGTGCCACGCCACAACGGTGTCTCGCTCTCACACTCTGTGCACACTCATGCTCTGTGCACAAGCAGAGGCGTGGGGCTGTGAGCGTGCACCACAGAGAAGGTGCTCCCACGCACACACGCGTGCGCACACACAGGAAGAGGGAGCCAGGACCGGCTGGGGGGCGGGGCTAGGCTTGGGTGTGAATATGCTCCCAGGACAAAGCCGGGCCGGGGTGCCTCTCCCCACATCCTGGGCCTGGTCGGGACGGAGGCTCTGGGCCCAGGGCAGCCGGGCTGGCTTGACCGTGAGACCAGAGGGATCAGAGATGAGAACAGGACCTGGTTGCAGGGTCGCGGAGGGCCCGGCCCCCCTCCCTTAACTGCCCTCACCTCTACTTTATTCCTGGCTGGATGTCTGGGGACAGCCCGGGGTCAGGGATCTCTTCGTGACCTGTGTCACCCCCCCCCGCCGGGCTCGGCCCGGAGCAGGCACACCTGAACTTCCTCCCCACGCCCTGGGCTGACGCAGCCTGGGGGACGACCCCGGGGAACCTGGACGACCGAATCCTGAGGGGGCTGGACCCCTGGCGGGAAACCAGACCGATGTCCAGGAGGGCGGATGACCCTTCCTGGCACCGAGCGTGAGGAGGCAACGTGGGGTCAGGCAGGACCCCGACACTCAGGGCTCACCGGCAGGTCCCAGCAGGAAGCTGCCTCTTTCCCCACAGGACCAGAGGCCAAGGCCACGTGCCCCGGAGGCCGGCACTCTGAGGGGCTCCCGTGGGAGACTCTGTATCCGCACAAAACAACGCAAACAGGCAGCCACCCCCCCACGAATTCAGCCCCGTGTCCTGGCCACGGAACACACTCGCCCAGGCACCACCCCACTGTCCGTGTGCAAAGCTCGGCCCTGAGCTGGAGAAGGGGCAGGGGAGGGCCGGCCATTGCCCACCCTCCCCGTCCCGGGGCCAAGTTCCCGGCTCAGCCGAAGGTACCGGTCTCCCCGTGTGGCCCTCACGACAGCACCGCACGGATCTGGAAGGTGGGCTCCACCCTTTCCCGCCCAGGCGTCCTGACGGAGCCCGGCTGTGGGTGGGGGGGGGGGGGGGGGGGGGGGGGTCCCCGTCTCCCGGCCCCGCTGCCCCGTGTTTTCATGGATCCCTGTGGCCGAGGCAGACGCGGTGGCGGGACTCAGGAGGCACGGGGTCACCAGGACGCCGAGGGGCCGCAGAGGGTTCCCGGGGGGAGACGGGGCTGGGCTCCCGGACTCACGATCCACCTGCACGCAGAACCCAGACGCCAGGCGGGCAGGGACCACGCAGGCCGCCACAGCCCAGCAGCACCCGCACCGCGGGGCAGAGGGGGCAGGAGCCCCCTCGGCCACCTGACCGCCGGGCGGCTGTAACCCGGCGAGGGTCCAGGAGCGGAGCCGAGGGCAGACTCAGTTTCGGGGCGCCTGCGCTGGGCCCCCCAGACCCAAACCGACCGGGAGCCTGGCAGCCCTGTGAGGGTCTCACGTCCGGGCCACTCACACACTTCGGTTTAAGTCCAGAGTCCCAGGCGGGCTCTGTGCTCCTTCCTCTGACCAAAACCGTCCCCTAGCCGGGCCGCCAGTGGCCGGAGCCCAAGGAGCACACGCGAGGGGCCGAGGCCAGCGCTCCAGGGTGTCCCCGTGGCCGCCCGGCCGTGGCCTGCTGAGCTTCGGCCTCGGGGCAAGGTGTCACCTCCAGGGTGAGGGGTCCCTAAGCAGGTGTCACGCGGGGTCGGTGTTACGTTCCTCCCGTTTCCGCCCCCAAACCACCGGCTTCCGGCAGCCCCCGCAGGGTAACACGCCGGCGCGCTCTCAGACGGGAGGCCCCCGTGCAGCAGGTGACAGGGAGGATGCGCTGGAAATGGGGACCCCATCCCCCATTCCGCTAGTGCCGTGGCCCTGAAAGCGGGGCCGCCTACAGGCCGTGCGGGCTGACGATGACCTTCCGCCGTGTGCGACAAGGGCTCTGGCTTGTCACCCCCGGGCAGGGAGGGGCTGTGTCCACAGNGAGGTTGGATTAATCTCCACGTACTCAGCAAAGATGCCTCATGACGGACACACCCCTGCAACGCTGCACCGCGCTCCTCTCGCAGTTTTCCGGAATGAAAGTCACTTGCTGTGGGTCAGGGTCCATTCAGACTGTATCAAGAGCCACCCACCCAGGAGGAAAGTCTAGCCTCCGTGGTGGACGTGACCGTGAAAGCACAGATGGGGAGCCTGCCCACAGGGAGCTTATGTTTTAGTAGAGAGAACGTTGGGGGAGATAATCAGCAGACAAATAAAACAATTACAAACTGGAGCATTTGTTGTGGAGGAAAAACAAGGGGCAGAGAAGGAGGGTAGGGGCCTTCCGGGCTGGCGTAATGGCCGCTGACCACACCTCTGAGATGACAGGCGTTAAAGCCCAATCACTAAGACGGCAGTCCGGGAAAGAGTGCGGGAACAGCAGTCTAGTCGGAGGGAGCATGTGCAAAGGCCCTGAGGTGGGAAGTGGCACCAGAAGACCCGTGTGACCATGTGCTGTGAGCCCATGAGGATAAGACATGAGGTCGAGGGTCACACTGAGCTTGGAGCTGTGGTTGAGGAGCCTGGATCTGATTCTAGACTCACTGCAAAGCCACTGGCACGTGGAAGTCAAAATGTGGCAAAGCCTGGGGGACAGGAGAACCAGGTGCTGAGGGCTGCAGGCGTGTGGTGCAGGGGTGTGCTGGGTGTGCTGGGTGTGTGGGCGCGTGGTGCTGGGTGTGCTGGGTGTGCTGGGTGTGTGGGCGCGGGGTGCTGGGTGTGCTGGGTGTGCTGGGTGTGTGGGCACGGGGTGCTGGGTGTGCTGGGTGTGCGGGCGCACGCGGTGCTGGGTGTGCTGGGTGTGCGCGCGCGGTGGGTGCCGACACCTGGATACAGGCGCGGAGCAGATGCTACGGGCCCAGCTCAGGGACAGGACTCAGAGAAGCAGGGGCGGGTGGTGCTTGCAGGGAGGGCGGGTGGTGCTTGCAGGGAGCGCAGGGGTGGGGCGGTGCCTGAGACCCGCCCGGACGCCCCACGCGCGGGAATGGAGCGGGAATGGAGCGGTGCGTCTGCTGTGGACCCGCCCACGGCACCGAGACGGCCTCAGGGGGCTCGCGGTGAGGGAGGGGCGCCCTTCCCTCCTGAGAAGCGGCTGGAAGACCCNCGTCGCGGCTGAGCGCTGACGCGGGTCCCACGCATCCACCGCGCGGCCGTGGGGCCCCTGCCTGCCCCCGAGGGTCCCCTCCTGTCCCGTGACGTGGCAGGCGACGCCCCCACGACTGTGCGGCCGGGGCCGCACACAGCAGGCGCTCAGCCCGGGGGGGGGGGCCCTCCTCCCTGCCTCCCGCAGCCGGGCTGAGTCCTGTTCCCCGCTCTCCCCCAGGCGTCAGCGAGGCCACAAGGGGCCCTGAGACCCCCCTCCCCCCTCCCGTCACCTCGAGCAGGGGCTTTCCCACGCCCGCCTGCGCTGACCCCTGGCCACCCAAGCTGTCCACACCCTCTGCTCTGCTACAGTCTCATCAGGGTGGTGGGTGGNCCTCGGAGTGGCAGAATTCCAGAATGTCCTTTCCTAGGAGATCCTGAATACAGAGACACGCGTTAAGAACCCCCAGCCCCGTTCCCCACTACGGACGCCCGACTGTCAGACAGCAGCGCCCCTCTGCCTCCCCTTCAGCCCTGTCCCCTGGCTCGCCGCACCCTAAGGGGGACGCAGTGTCCCCTGCGCCCCCCTGCCCGCTACCCCCTCCTCATCGGGCTCAGGCACTCTGTCAGCAGCCTCAGCACAATCTTATTGGTTTGCCTGGAGGCGCAGAGGCCGTAACAAGCACACTTCCAGAAACAGAGAGGAGCCTGGGGGCTTAATCAGTTAAGCGTCCGACGTCGGCTCAGGTCATGATCTCGCGGTTCGTGGGTTCGCGCCCCGCGTCGGGCTCTGTGCTGACAGCTCAGAGCCTGGAGCTGCTTCAGATTCTGTGTCTCCCTCTCTCTCTGCCCCTCCCCTGCTCATGCTCTGTCTCTCTCTCTCTCTCTCTAAAATAAACATTTAAAAAAATTTTTTAAAAATGACATCTTACAAGACACGTGTCCTGAAGTGTGTCCCTAAAAACTGACCTCACAGATACATGGATATCCCATATCACACCTAACCTGCCTGATACTCCACACACGTTAACGTTTCTCCAATCGTCTCCCAGACGTCTTTGTGGCTACGTGGGTTCAGCCTGGGCCCCACGGAAGGCTCCCCCGTTCCACACTGACGGTCTGTCTTGGGTTTACCTTCATCTAGAATCATCTCCTGCCCTTCTGGGTTTCTCATGACGCTGGCATTTAAAAAGAACGATCTAGGACAAAGACCTGAAAATACGCCCCTGAAACAAAAGCTCCCACATCTGAGTCACAAGGGACTGAGCAAAATTGAGTGGCCACCTTTCCTCAAGGCTTCAGTTTGGGGACTGAGAATGTCTTTAAGTTTCCAAGAAGCAGACGCCCTGTTTCGTGTTCACCCAAGTTAACTGACCGACAGCCCCTTCCCCACAGAGCACCCTAACCCTGGTGTGCGACGCTCAGCCCGGCGGGCGGACAGGCGGCGAGGGCCGGCACGGAGGGCTGCCGCAGACAGCGGGCTGGCTGTCCGCCATGTCTTTCCTGCTCTGGAAGGACGCCCCCCTGTCCCGGCAGGAATGCGGGTGTCTACCCCGAGCTCCCTACGCCGCTTCCCTGCCGCAGCCCGCACAGACGACACCAGCACATTCCAGCAAAGGTAAACGTCTGGCCACGCGCCAGGAGCCCGAGCCCCTACCTGGGGCTGGTAGCCGACCACGCTGATGCACCTGGGGTCCACGAACGTGATGACCCCGTCCGAGCTGTGCCGGGATAAGAACTCCGTGGGCACCGACATCCCGCTCATGTCCATGCACACGGGCGAGCTGGTCACCTGCAAGGGGAGTGCACGCTGAGGTGGCCCCGACGGACACGGGGCACGGACGGCCAGAGAGGCAGGGGCCGGGGGTAACCCACGAGCAGCTCCTGTCACAGGCGCTCCGGGTCATCAGTACGGCGGGTCTAAAACGTTCAAAGGGGCGCCTGCGGGGCTCAGGTCATGGTCTCTAGGTTCGTGGGTTCGAGCCCTGTGTCAGGCTCTGTGCTGACAGCTCGGAGCCTGGAGCTGCTTCCGATTCCATGTCTCCCTCTCTCTCTGCCTCTCAAAATAAACATTAAAAAATGTTTTAAATGTTCAAAGCGTCCTGGCCACGCCTTCCACTAACTAGCCGTGGGCCACCTTACATTCAGAGCCTCAGTTTCCTTATCAGTCAGTGGGAATAATGAGCCCTGCGATCTCAGGGTGGGATGAGCTTCCAGACACATCGCGGGCTAAACCCTGGTGCCGCGAGGCATACAGCTGGTGCTCAGAAATGTCCATGCTCTCCCCCCTGCACCCCTTACTGAGAGTGGCATGCGGGTCTGCGGGACGGGTCAGATGTTTGGAGAGGTCACATTTGTGGACTGAAGGTGTGCAAGGGCTCACTCCCACCCCCGTGAGGAACAAGCAACGCCCGTCATGCGTGGGTGTGGACACACCTCCTCATCTCTCGTCCTCTGAGACGTGGGAGCAGCGCAGGGCAGGCTAGCGGCCTCCCCCCCCCCGCCATCATCAGCAGGGGGCGGCACCCTGCCGTCCCTGCGCTCCCCACGTGCAGCCTCACCCCTGCCCAGCCAGGGGCCTGGGGCCCTGCGGGGGGCGGGCACCACCCGGGTGCACGCCCCGCCGAGCGCCTCCCCTCACCTGGAGGCGGCCGATGGCCACGAGGCAGTACTTGCTGCCCTGCCCCACGTCCGCGTCGTCCTCAGGTATCGTCATCCCTGAAAGGAGGGAAGTGGCGTCACCAGCAGCCTCCACGCGGCTGGAAAGGGGCCGAAGCGCCTGGGGATTTGTGGCGCAAAGGAAGCACGGGCGCCAGCACTCGGCCTGTGGGTGGCTGAACGCCCCGCCCCGCCCCCCGCTGGCGCCCCTGGTGACTTCCCGGGTCCTCGCAGGAACGTGAGGAAGACGGAACGTGAATTATTCATTACACGTTTGCAAACTTGGCCACAACATTTTGCTGTAAAAGAAATCTCAGTAAGAAGTGTGAGCGGCATTCCTGGGGAGGTGGGTGTGTCGCTTCCGTGGACTCGGAAGGAGAAAAGGGGACGGTCCCTGGGCGCCCGGCTGGCTCGGCCGGTGGAGTACCAGACTCCTGACATCAGCGTTGTGACTGTCGTGAGTTCGAGCCCCGCGTGGGGCGTAGGGATTACGTAAAAATAAACCTTAAACAAACAAACGAATCCCCAGTGCTCTGGGTAGGCAGGACTTGGTCAAAACAACCTTCATTGTTCTCTGGTCAGAAAAGAGTCTTCGGCTCCGTCCGGTGGGGTCTGACGAAGCACATGCCTCATGTGCAAGGTTCTGGAAGGGCTGGAGCTGGCGGGCACCCTCCACGCCGCACAGCGCGTAGCACACAGCCACACCGCTCACCCCGAAGCTTCCCGGTGACACCAGCCCACAAGCACGGGGACAGCGCGTCATGGCCGACCGTAGTCCCGGGAGCCGGAGGCACGTCGCTCCGCTCTGACCCCACCGCCCCGCCCGCGCCCGCTGGGGACCAGCCTCCAAATTTCTGCCTCGTCCTCGCTGCACTTTTTTCTCACCCAAAGGAGCACGTACAGGTATTATTTTCTCACCTCCCTCCTTCCCACCAGGAAGAGCAGAACCATAGGCCCTCGCGGGGTTTTGCTCATGTCACTGAACAGTAAGTCCTGAACGGCCCCTCGTCACCCCGAGGGCAGTCCCCAGGGCCTATGACGCCGGGCGCCTGCCGCGGGACCTCACAAGCCACCTCGTGCACACGTGCTTTCCAGTGGCTGCAGACTCCCTGGGGGTCCGTCCCAGGAGGGGCCGTCCCGCGCGGGCTGTGCGGGCCGGGTCCCAACAACGTGTCTGAGAGGCCTGCGTCCCCACAGTCGGGGCCAGCGGAACCCGCGGTCACGTCACGTAATGTTCTCAGCGGGGTCTTAGTCGGCACTTCCCTCTCGTTACGGGTTAGAACATTATCTCATGTGCGAGGAGCAGTTCTGTATCCTGACCTTCAGGGAACTGTCTGTTCTGTCTCTTCCCCATTTTCCTACTGGGATTTTGGTCCTTTGCTTCTCAATTTTCTAAAATTTTAAAAAATGTTTATTTATTTTTGAGAGAGTGAGAGAGAGAGAGACAGAGAGAGAGAGACAGAGAGAGCCGATCTGTTCAGGGTGGCGCCGCATCCACCCTGTTTGAGGACTCGGGGGTCAGGGGCACGGCCCTGGCCTGGGAGGCGAGAGCAGAAGCGCCCGAGCGAGGCTCTCGGGAAAGCTCCTCCCTCTGTGGAACCCACGCATGATGGCGGGGCCCTCGCAGCCACCCTGAGTGCAGGAAGCCGAGGCTGCACGACAGGGATGCTCCAGAGAAGGGCCGGTCACCGCATCGCTTCCCACACCTCCTCTGCGGGGCCTCGACCCACCTTGCACTTGCCCTTCCAACAGGGAAAGGGCCACGGCGTCCCAAGTCTGCCAAACACCCTTGCTTCAGCCGAACTGCTCTTCCTCCAAAACTGGTTCGAGTCTCCCTCCTCGTCGTCTCTCTTCTGAATATGCTTCTGCCGCCTGCACCCCCTGAGGCTGTTCCCATGATGCACTGGGCATGACCATCGCCATGACCTTGCTCCATCTCTTCTGGACACGATGGAGCGTGGCTCCCTGGCAGGGAAGGCAGTGCCCACAGGCTGTGACTCATGCTGACAGCCCTTCACGGTGCGATGCCCTTGATACAGCATTAAAAAATAATCATAATGGACTTCCCCTTCCAGCCAATCTACCTTCCTGCCCGAAACAGCCAGAAACTAACAGATATAAGAAACAACAGTCTTGGGGGCGCCTGGGTGGCTCACTCGGTTAGACGTCTGACTCTTGATTTTGGATCAGGTCATGATCTCATTTTGTGACTTCCAGCCCCGTGCTGGGCTGTGCACTGACAGTGTGGAGCCTGCTTGGGATTCTCTCTCTCTCCATCTCTTCTCTTCCCCTGATCTCTCTTTCTCTCTCTCTCTCTCTCTCAAAAATAAATATTAAAAAAGAAGAAACCATGGTTTTTAAGACACTGTATATGAGGCAACGGACCTCATCTCTGATGTATGGAAAACAAACATGCCCTACAACTGCCCCAGCTTCTTGCCTTATGCGTTTCCAACCCAACAGCTTACATTTCACAATGTCTACCATCAGATAAAAAATTACCAGGCATGTAACGAAGCAAGAAAATACAACCTATAAATAAGGGAAGAGATCAGCCAGGCAGAGCAGACCCAGAAGTGACGAATGAGAATTAGCAAACACACTGGAACTGTTTGTGTAACTGCATTCCGTATGTTCAAATAGTTAAGTCGAGCCAAGGGAGATATTTTAAAAAAGACCAAAATCGAATTCCTGGAGATGGAAACTATAATGTGTGAGATAAAGTGTGTCCTGGATGTACTGATGGCAAAGGAGGGATGAGTGGGCTTAAAATTAAAAGCACAGCCATGGAAATGATCCCATGTTTAAAAAAAAAAAAAAAAAAGGAACTTTTAAAGAGACGCACGCTGGTGTGCGAGCCACAGGAACCTCGAGTGCCCTGATTTGTGCGCCTGGGTCTCCAAGGAGAGAGAATAGAGACAGAAAGGGTATTTGAAGAACTAATGGCTGAAAACATTTCGAATTTGCTACGAAGTACAATCTACAGACGCTAGAAGCCTGACAAACCCCAAGCACAGGAAGCAGACAACTTCGGCCGAGCAACATCAGTTGTTGAAACCAGTGGTAAGATCCTCCAAGGGTCCATGGGAAAGAGCCACGCTGAGCTACAGGGGAGCAAAGATGCATTTTATAAGAGCCGATTTCTTGCCAGAGACAACGGAAGTGCATGTATTTTAAAGTATCAAGAGTGACAAAAAAACCCAAAAAAAACCAAAAACCAAAAAAAATCCAAAACCTGTCCACCTAGGAATCTATACCAAGTGGAAAGGTCTTTCAGGGCCCCTGGGGGGCTCAGTCAGGTAAGCGTCCGACTCCGGCTCAGATCATGATCTCTTGGTTTGTGGGTTCGAGCCCCACGTCGGGCTCTGTGCTGACAGCTTGGAGCCTGGAGCTGTTCCTGATTCTGTGTCTCCCTCTCTCTGCCCCTCCCCACTCACGCTCTGTCTCTCTCTCTCTTTCAAAAATAAACATTAAAAATTGAAAGAAAAAAAAAAGAAAAAGAAAAGGTCTTTTAAGACCCAGCTATATGCTGCTTGGAAGAAACATATCTTAAACATAAAGACCTGAGTTCAGGCTTGTTTGAGTCCTATGATGATTAAACCCTCTTAGGAGCAAGATGGCTATTCCTGGGTCTCGCTGCACGGACCACCTTCTAGAACAGCATGTGCCACCGACAGAGGCTCGCACAGAAGCAAAGGGCCCGGAGCCCTGGGGGACCCTCTTCGCCTGCGTGACACCCCATCCCCACGACACCGTGGTGCCCGGCCTGGGCGCGGCCGCCGCACGCCGCAGGCACGTGAGTGGTACAGCACCTACTGTCAAGGTCGGGTTCCAAGGATCCGCATCCACACGCACGGATTGCTGGGGCGCCTTCACCCACAGCCTCATTTGTGAGGGGGCAGAAGGGGCGCAGGGACCGGGGGATTGTCCCTTGAAGCCCTGCTCTCCCGCACCCCACCCCCTCCGTCGGTTTCAGCCGCTGGTGCTGACGGTTCTGGGCCGTCCGGCGCACGCCGTTCTTCAGGTTTCCTGGACTCAGCGTGGCCCTGATCCCACGTTTTCCCGCGCCTGCCAAGTGGGCATCTCGGTTAGGTTCTTCCTGGATCAGAGCCTGAGGCCAGGACCCCAGCGCCGATGGTTTCTGGGGGAGGGAAGCCAAGGAAGAGGGCGCGAGGAGGTGACGGGTGTGACGGGGGGTGGGGGCGAGCTGAGGGTCAGCGCCCCCCCCGCCCCAGGCTCTGCCCACAACTGGGCTGGACGCCGCCCCTTCAGGGAAGTCGCTGGTGCGGCAAGTAGAGACGGCACCACGTGACCGGGGCACCGTCAGCTTGAGGCGCATCTCCGCTCCGGCAGAGCGCCCAGCCGCTGGGCTGGTGCCCGGAGTCTGCCCGCGCGACCCCACAGCACCCTGGGGTCCCGACGCCTGAAATGGCCACAAGGGCCCCCGTGCGGGATGCTGTGAGGGCGGGACGAGAGGCCGTGCGTGACGCCCCCGGCCCGGGGCCTGGCTGTCGGCCGCCTCTCCCTCCTCTGCCCTCCCTCCCCAGTTGCTGGGGGTCGGCGGGTGTGCGGCAGTGGGCACAAATGCGTGTCCGCCGCACACGGGGGTCGGGACGCGAGGCCACAGGCCAGAGCGGGGGTGGGGGGGCCTGCGTGAGCTCTGGGAAGCGGCTTCTCTTCGGTCCACCTTTGGAGGGACCCTGCAGGGTCGGAGTCCCACTGGCTGGTACCCGACACCTCGAACAGACGCCGCAATTCGCTCATGAACCCGCCTTCGTCTAACAAGTGCTGATGGAGAACTTGGGCAGATTAAAAAAAAATAGCCACAAATTCTCTTTTATGTCCCTTGCATTGAGGGCTGGAGTTGGCCTCCCTTGAGACGACTTTGACCAATAAAATCCAGTGGCAGCGACGTGGCCCCAGCGGCCCCAGGCTCGGCCGGGGGAGAGCTATCCCCCCCGCACCGCGTCTCCGCTCCTCACCCACACGCTCCGGGCGCAGGAGAAAACGCTGGCGGTTTTATGCCAATCAGGGAACGGAAACGAGTGCGGGCCAGAAGGGGCGTCAGCCTGGACGTGCAGAGGCGGGGACGGGACGGGACGGGGCCCCGACACCAGTCCAGGACACATACGAACGGGCGCACTTGTGACAATGCGCTTCAGTCAACCAAGTGAAATCACGTTGAAATAATTCCTTGGCTTTGCAGGAAAAGTGGAAAAGTCGCAACTTGCTAAATAAATACCTTTGGCCTTAACGTGGGCAGGTCCCTTAGGGAGTGAGATCCAAGTGTGTCTGTGAAATTTCCAGGAAGTCTGCAGTAAAGCCAGCCTTCCTTAGGGACCAGGTTCCTTAGGTCTGAGGGCTCGGCTCCCCCGGGAAAGGATCAGACTGGGGGGGACCTGCGGCCGCCACTCGGGTGGCCGGGGCCCCGCGGGAGGCAGGGGCAGGACCCGGGTCGCCCTCGCGGACACGGCGGTGCTGGGCGATCCTCGGGTGGCCCTCCGGGGACCTGGATCTCCGTGTCCCCAGGGCTGGCCCTGCACCGAACTCCGTCACAGCCAATCTCTGAGCGTGGTTTTGACTTGCTTCCCAACAATAAAAAGACACATATTCACTGAAAACAAGCAAAGGACCTGAACGTTACTCCAGAGAAGAAGACACACAGTGAGTCATGAGCATGTGAGACGACGGTCAGCACCACGAGCCCGTCGGGAATGCAAGTCAGAACCACCTCCCACCTCTCACGGGGACCAGAACGTCAGAAAATGCAATAACCAGTGTGGCGAAGCTGCGGAGACACTGGAGCCTCCTCCGCCGGCCGGAAGGTGGACGGGTGCCCGCGCTCTGCACCGGCGGCTGGCAGTTTCCTCACGAGGCTAACCACCGAGCCCCCCGGGGACCCGGCCGTCCCAGGTCTAGGGCACATCCAAGAGCAATGACACAGTCACCGCGCGTGAATGGTCACAGCAGCACTATTCACAACAGCCCCCGAAGCGGAAGCAACCCCAATCCTAGTAGCTGCCGAGCAGATAAGCAAAATGGGGCGAGTCCAGACGCTGGACTCTTCCTCACAACGAACAGGGCGTGCTGACCCGCGCTAGAGTGAACCCCGACGCCAGGCTGAGGGAAAGAAGCCGGACGCAGAGGTCACATGTGGCACAAGCCGTGGGAAACGCCCAGAGAAGGAGAGTCTGTAGATCTGGAAAGTGGGTGCGTGGAACTGGGGGGAGTGGGGGCTGGCTGTCACACGTGTGGAGTCTCGTCGCGGTGACGAAAATATCCTACAATTCGTGGTGGGGACAGTCGCAAAACGATGCGAATGCACCCAAATCCAAGAAACCGTACACTTTAAATGGGTGAATTTTATGAGATCTACATTGTATCTCAATAAAGATGGTGTATAAAAAATGGTTTAGAAAAAAAAGAGGGGGAACTGAAGGGAATAAGAAGCTATGAAAGTCCCAACAAAATAGGGGCACCTGGGGGCTCAGTCGGTTAAGCGTCCGACTTTGGCTCAGGTCATGGTCTCATGGTTCGTGGGTTCGAGCCCCGTGTCGGGCTCTGTGCTGACAGCTGGGAGCCTGGAGCTGCTTCAGATTCTGTGTCTCCCTCTCTCTCTGCCCCTCCCCTGCTTGTACTCTCTCTCTCTCTCTCTCAAAAGTAAGTAAACATTAAAAAATTTTAAAAGAAAAAGAAAGAAAATACTTTCTAGAAAACAGACTTAAAGAGTAACTTGTATGAGCCCTGTGAATTCTTAATATGTAATGAGCGTTTAGGTTTGGAAATCCTTGAGAAAAAAGATCCCGAAGACATCTTTTATATGGAAAAGCCTACACAGGAGTCCAGTAAAGAACAAATGGAAAATAAACATATACTCAAAAGAAATAAAAGAAAAATATAACCAACAGTAAACCACCGTTTACGTTCTCTGAGCCGGTGACTTCACTCCTAGGAATTCCATACGCAACACTCATCTGCTCCAGGACCTGGTCCACAAGGCGCACATGGGGCATCACTTAGGTGGGTGAAAATCTAAGCACCGAATCGCTAAGTACCAAAGGGTCTGGGTCTGATGGGTGACTGTCCGTCCATAAAAAGGAAAAATGAAAACCAGATGTTTTAACACATTAGAAAGGTTTTTCCAGTAAGTTCTAAAGTTTCCAAAGCAGGTTACAAAACAGTATGAGGGGGAAAAAAAAGACCTTTTATTATATACACAGTAAAAGGCATAAAGACTATTAATGTGGGGGCGCCTGGGGGGCTCAGTCGGTTGAGCATCCGACGTCAGCTCAGGCCATGATCTCACAGTTCGTGGGTTCGAGCCCCGCGTCGGGCTCTGTGCTGACAGCTCGGAGCCTGGAGCTGCTTCGGATTCTGTGTCTCCCTCTCTCTCTGCCCCTCCCGTTTGTGCTCTGTCTCTCTAAAATAAATAAACATTAAAATTTTTTTAAAAGACTATTAAGGTAATTATGGTTAATTTTAACATTTATCTTTTATTTTCCTTTTTAAAAAAATGTTTATTTTTCAGACAGAGAGCGAGAGACAGAGTGTGAACAGGGGAGGGGCAGAGACAGAGGGAGACACAGAATCTGAAACAGGCTCCAGGCTCTGAGCTGTCGGCACAGAGCCGGACGTGGGGCTCGAACTCACAAACCATGAGGTCATGACCTGAGCCCAAGTGGGACACTTAACCGACTGAGCCGCCCAGACGTCCCAAAAGTATTTTCTTACTGTTCGTATAGAGTATGATTAAAGTATAGACAATCACAATGGTCTGTGGTTTTTGCCTTTGGGGTTCATTCTCTGAAATGACCTCCACTCTAAGGTTATGGAAAATATTCACCTCTATTTTCATAGAATACTTTAATGTTTCATATTTATCTTTAATAAATCTGAAATATTTTTTTGATACGCTTGACGTCATGCTTTTCCAAATGATTAGTCAGTTGTCCTCAAACTATGTACTGACTAATTTTTTCTGTTTTCCACTAACTGAAACGCTTTCCTCATCACACAGCACATTTCTAAAAATTCTTGGGTCTTTTTCAGCTCTTTTTGTTTAATAATTTGATTTGTATTTCACCACACATTTTAATTATTCAAGCTTTAACACACATATTTTCATATTTGGTATAGCAAATAGTACCCAGCACTCTGTTTATGGAGATAGTTTAAGCTATTTTTTATATTTATTGGCCCATATGAATTTAAGCATTAATTTTCATTCAAAAGAAATCGCAGTGGGGCAATTATTGGAACCATATCAAATCTATACACTGGTTTGGAAAGAACTGAAATCCTTATAATGCTAAACCTTAGTCTCCAAGACTATGCAGGACGATCTAATCAGCTAGGTCATTCACGTCCCTCGTATTATTTGGTAGTTTATCCCACACATCTTTTTTTTTTTTAATGTTTACTTTTATTTATTTTGAGAGAAAGCAGGGGAAGGACAGGGAGGGAGGGAAAGAGAATCCCAGGCAGGCTCTGTTCTGTCAGCACAGAGCCCGATGCGGGGCTTGAACCCACGACCTGTGGGACCCTGACCTGAGCTGAAGTCGGACGCTTGAATGACTGAGCCCCCAGGCGTCCCAATGCTCTGACATATGTCATGGTAACACTTTTTCCATGTACGCTGTAATGTTGCTATCTTCATCAACGGGTATTTTTCGTATTGTATTTTTCTAACTGGCACTGATTTTTGTTTTTTAGAATTTCCTAAATGGTTCTGTACTCAATCTCCTAAAAGATTTTCCGTAGATTAGATTCGGTTTTTCTGGGAGATCATCACATCCTCTGCAAGTAATGTTAATTTCATCTTCCTTTTCCTTCTTTTCTTCCCTTTGAGCAGTAGTCATGCCTTCTTTCCTCTCCTCACTTTACTGCCGTGGGTGGAAGTCTCACAGCAATGCCGAGGTTGCCGGGGAGCTCCCCCCCCCTTCAGTGAGGACCCCGGACCCTTCCAATGCTTCCCCACCCTGTAAGGTGTGGATAATTTGGTCCAGTGCTCATTTTGTCCGTGTCAAAGAAATACGGTTCTATCTTTATAAAGATATTTATTTTTAACATTTGCTAACTGAAATGAATTTTTGTTGTCTATTTTTGTCCTTTGGATAATTAATTACATCAGATTTTCTAATGTTAAACCACTCAAACAATCTTGCAATCATTATGTAGAACTATGCATCTGATTTGCTAACACTTGTATTTAGTGTCTTATATTTGCAAATGAAATTGCATTCATACTTGTTTTTTTTTTAATATTCCCTTATCGGTTCTGTACCAAAGTTGTGCTAACTTAACTTTAAAGAATAAAGCAGTGGACTTTCCGTCGCTTCCTATGCTCTGGAAGTATTTAAATAATTTGCCCATAAAACCTCTAGGCCTGGTACCATTTAGAGAGCAATTCTTCATCAGTTTTTTCCATTTCTTGTCTGGCTTTGATTTTTTTCTCCTTCTTTTATTCAAAATTAGTTCCATATTTTCCCAGAAATTAGCTTTCTTCCTAAGGATTTTAACATGAGTAAATCTAAATTATACACACTACTTGTTCATAAGTTTTTAAACCTTTTCTGATAAATTTCTTTATCCTTAACATGAATTTATTTCCAATCTTTCTATAAAATTAGAACTAGGCTTCCAGAGTCTTTCTCTTTGACACGTCTTCACGAAGAACGGTTTATCAATAGGACAATACTTTTGTTTTCAAATTTAATTTTTTTCATGTGTATTTCTTCATGAACTCCATCTTCTTACTTTGCTCATGGTATTTTGTTATTCCTTTTGCTGGTCACAAGTTAAATAAGTTCTATTTTCATAAGTTAAATTCCTAGTTTCCACACATTTAATAATAAGAGCCTTTCAAGTCACAACTTTATTTTTTTAAGATTTTATTTTTAAGTAATCTCTACACCCAGTGTGGGTCTTGAACCCACAACCCTGAGATAAAAGTAACACGCGGTAATGGGGCACCTGGGTGGCTCAGCCGGTTAAGCGTCCAACTTCGGCTCAGGTCATGATCTCCCAGTTCGTGGGTTCGAGCCCCGCGTCGGGCTCTGTGCTGACAGCTCAGAGCCTAGAGCTGCTTTGGATTCTGTGCCTCCCTCTCTCTGCCTCTCCTCAGCTCGTGCTCTCTCTCTATCTCAAAAATAAATAAACATTAAAGAGTCACTGAGCTGGCCAGATACCCTGCCGCAGCTTTCTTGAGAAAGCTGTCTTAGCCACACGCCCTTAGTCTCTGTATGGAGTGGGGCTGTGGTTGCTAATTACAAAATAGTTTGTAATTAGGGTTTAATTTTGATTTCCATCCTTCACTGAAAGGTTCCCTTTTACCAATAGTGTATTTACCCTTTCATAAGGACAGTACTTGTCCTGGATTAGGGACCCACTGTACTTGGGTATGACCTCATTTTAACTTAACTACTTGCATCGGCAAGAACTCTATATCCAAACAGGTCACATTCTGAAGCGCGGGGGCGGGGGCGCTCAGGGCTTCAGTGGCATTTGGAGGAGACCCTAGTCAGCCTACAGCACCTTCTGTGACTATTCCATGTCTATTCCTACCCCGTCCGGCAGGCTGGCCTCGACGGGGACGCAGCCCCTGTCCTGAGACCGCCGCCTCCGCACCCACGAGGAACATCGCCTGACCATGGCTTTGACCCACTACTGATGGAAGCAGACCCCAAACAGTTCATCAATGTGGGCTTTCAAATAAAACGTATCTGCATTTCTGTTTTCTTACTTAGTGTTTTATTATAAAGTTGCATAAGTTCTCTCTATAATACGGATTAAATGAAGATGTTAGATAGTGATGGCGGGGAGTCTGGGTACCTCCTGGATGGGAACTGTGGGTGCGTAACCGGGAGAGGCAGGGGGAGAGTCAGGCACCGACCGTTGCCCAGGCTTCCTGCTGCGGGTGAAGGCCTGTGCCGGGCGGTACATCACACAGAGCAGTGTGTGATACGGCCGGCGTTCTCCGGGCGCAGCGCGTGCGGACAAGCTGTGATGACAAGGGTAACACGGCAGTGCTGGGGACGGCGTCTCGGCCGGGCACCCGCGAGGGCTGGGCGGCCGTGACGGGGCGCTGTGGACCGAGGGCTCTAGGACGGCGCCGGGCGGAGGAGGGCGCGGCGCCTCGGAAGCCTGGCACCGTCTCCCGTGACCCCCAGGCTCCGCGCGCCGTGAGGCAGGGCTCCCTCGTGCAAGGCAGACGCCCGCGAGCGCCTCACCAGCTGGAAACGCCGTCACAGCTCAGCAGCCAGGACAGGTTTGTACGCGCCCCCGACCGACGTCCCAGAGGCCCGGGCACCCTGGTCCCAGGAAAGCCGGCCGGTCCCCGACGCACAGCCCATTGTTTCCTCTCACGCCGGATGCCGGCACGCTGGGCCGTCTGGTTGTCTCGGCCATGAAGGGTGAGAAACAGCAATCTGTGTCCCCAGACGGGGACAGGATGGAAACGGGCACATGGGAGGGAACAAACGTCAGCCACCAGCAGGTGGACTTGAGGGTCGTGGATGCTACGGAGCGTAGAGACAACCACCAAGACAAACCGCCGATGAAAACAACAGCCACGGGGGAGGCAGCAGGGGGCGGAAAAGCCCTGAGGACATCTTTGAATTGTCACTTTAGGTCCTGTCCGGCGCTGGAACCCGTCACCAGAGCTCTGAATCAGCAGGGAATTCGTCCTGTGCGGTGAAAAACAACACTAGCAAAATCAGAAGCTACATGTCAGGCCAGAAGAAAATATCTGCAGCATATAATACAGGGTTAATATCCATAACGTTATAAAGATCTTCTCTAAGCAAACGAGGAAAACACATTCCCGACAGGGAAATGGGCGCACGCCGTGAACACGGAGCTCCCAGGGAAATACAGTCACTGCACCCAGCAAAGACGCTCAGCTCTGCTAATGAAGAAAGCCCGATTTAAAATATGTCCTTTCCCCCCAAACCTATCAGTCTGGCAAAACTTAGCAGAGAATGGAAACATTCATGGTAATCGTATGGGAACACGGACGCGCCGGCATCCTGCTTCGTAGGGTAAACGTGGCAGCGTCTACAGGAAGGAGCCCGGGGCATCGCTACCAATGCCGAGACCTCCCTGCAGACGCCAGCACTTGAGGGTAAAGAACCGTGGACAAGGTCACCCCTCGGCCAGAGCCCTAACCTAGAACGTCTCCCGGTGCCCTCAGCTGAGGAACGGCTGACGAAATAGGATGCACCACTTAAGAGAATGAAGTAATGCTTCGTGGGCCAGCTCGGAAACGGGGCTGTGAAATCCACCATCAGTTAAAAAACAAGCTGTGTCACAAAATCCGAAACACGGGCTCCAACTGTCTCCTTACACAGAAAAAGGCCTAGAATAGGAAGCACTTGGTTGTCACGGGTAGGGCCAGGGTAGGAAGGGAGACTTATTTTTAGTCTTTTAAAACTTTCTAAAAATAAAAAAAATGGATTTGTGGGTGAATTTTACTCTATTTTTCAGGATTTTATAGACCTTTTAATTTCTTTAACGAAGACGGCCTGTTTTTGTAACAGTTAAGAAAATAAAGATGACAAGATAAAAAAAAAAAAAGAGGTCAGCACGTGGCGTCTGGCACTTCACAAGCCGGGTTTCAGGTACTTGGGAAGTTTTCTTAGGCGGAACCCCGTTCTCCAGCAGGGGCCCGGACCATGAGCACCACGTGCTTAAATCTGGGTGTCAGAACTCTATCCCGTGGGGCGCCTGGCCGGCTCAGTCGGTTAAGCGTCCGACTTCGGTTCACGTCTTGATCTCACGGTTCGTGGGTTCGAGCCCCGCGTCGGGCTCTGTGCTGACGGCTCAGAGCCTGGAGCTGCTTCAGATTCTGTGTCTCCCTCTCTCTCTGACCCTCCCCTGCTTGCTCGCACGTTCTCTCTCTCTCTCCCTCAAAAGTAAACATTTAAATAAACAACAACAACAACAAAAGAACGCTACCCCTTGATCTCCAAACTGAGGGAAAAAGCACCCGATGATGGTAGAAGTTTAATTCCAAAACATCTGGCGGAGATAGAACACTCCTTTTCCAAATTAACTGCCCCTAAATCATGAAAATTAACATGTGTCTTCTTTTGCCCAAAGGGAAAGTTGTAAATGAGTGTCTTCTGTATAAACTTGGACCGAGAGCTTTGTTTCCATTAAGTAGTAATCTGTAAACGAAGCACTGGCCAGTAAGGGGCTGTGACGCTAATGCCACCCAGTGGTGCAGAAGGGGGGCTGTGGCCAGTCGTCTGTCCTGTGCCTGCCTGGGGCTGTGCGCCCCTCCCTCCCTGACGCGCCTCTGCACCGGGCGCGCCGGGTGCTGCCTGGGGCTGTGCGCCCCTCCCTCCCTGACGCGCCTCTGCACCGGGCGCGCCGGGTGCTGCCTGGGGCTGTGCGCCCCTCCCTCCCTGACGCGCCTCTGCACCGGGCGCGCCGGGTGCTGCCTGGGGCTGTGCGCCCCTCCCTCCCTGACGCGCCTCTGCACCGGGCGCGCCGGGTGCTGCCTGGGGCTGTGCGCCCCTCCCTCCCTGACGCGCCGCTGCACCGGGCACGCCGGGTGCTAGCCGGCACCTGCAGTCCCTCTGTGACCAAAGGCTCTGCCAGCCCTCCACTCGCCGAGCTTGCCCCACAGCCAGCTGTCACCCCTGCACTCTCCGCGGCTGCCCCCCGGGCCGGCCGTCACCCCCTCCACTTGCCACAGGCTACTCTGCATCCTTCCCCCAGGAACGTCAGGCCCCGCCTGCCCCGCTCACCTTCTCGAACTCACTGGCTCCCAGGAGAGCTCCTCCTGCTCAGCCTTTGCAAGCTGTTCGTAGCCACCCAAGCCCGTGGCCATCCGCCTCCCGCAGGCTCTGTGAGCGGAGCCTCCAGGACGCCCCCCCGTGACCGCCGCCCAGCAGGGGCTGCTCCGTCCTCCACCGGCCCTGACTGTGGCCCCTCGTGCCCCCCCCCTCCAGAGCTGCCTCCACACGCTGTCNCAAGCCCCCCTTTACAAAACCCACGAGGCCCCCCACTGGTCACCAACTCGGGGGCCAGTCACCCCACGTGTGGAAGCGCACGTCCACTTCTGTGCCTGCGGCTCACAAGGGGAGAGGCGGGAGGGGCGGGTCAGCGAAGGGCAGACGCTGACAGAGGACGACTTGCCCAGGCTGCCTGAGGCCTGTCCCTCCTCACCCTGCACAGGGCGGCCGGCGGCCGCAGCACACGGCGTGCAAGGAGGCACGTGTGTCCTCCGGGGACCGTGTTTCAGGGCGCGGTGGCCAAGCACCGGGGTCACCCCAGGCAGCGGGAGGCTCGTGCTGCCTTCGCATCCGGAATGCCGGTGACCAGGGTTTCTCTGGGTGTCGGCCTCCCGGCGAGGGCACCGAGCGCCAGAACCAGCCCAGGGACAAGGTCTTCGCGGGAGCGCGGCCACGTGGCTGACACCGGCTTCCACTGGAGACCAGTCTTTGGGAACAGAGTGGCCCCGAGCTGGAGTGACAGGAGTCCTGACTCGGGAATCTGGAGTCCACCCTGCACGGACCGCCCCGCCTCTCGGGGGCTCAGGAAAGGGGGACGTGACAGCTGTGGTCCGTGCGACGGGAAGGGGGACACAGGATGACACGGTGCGTATTAAGCATCGGGCACAGTGCCCAGCGCGGGCAGCTCCACACGGCCGGTTCCTGCTCTCGCGGACGCGGACAGTGCCGTCCCTGGTCTCGTCGGCAGAGGCGGCCTCGGGCGGTGGCTGAGCCCTGCTGGGCTGCGGGCGAAGGCAGGGGAGAGGCGCCGGGGGCAGCGGAGACTCCCAGCCTCGCAGGGCCCTGGGTCCTCCCCTGCAGAGAGGAGGGGCCGGCCCGCGGCGAGCGCCCGGTTCTCTTTGGCTCTGACATTCTGGGGGTCCGCGCGGCAGGTGGGAGCCCAGCCACGCAGTCATCCACGGTCAACACGCCGTCTGAGCTCGCCCTCAGCACCCGGGCTGCCCCGGAGACGAGGCAGCGCGTGAGGCCCAGCTCCTGCCCTCGCGGGCGCCCGGCTGGCGGGGGGCACGGAGAGCCAGCGCACTGCAGGGCTGTGTGATCAGGGCCCAGAGGGCGGCAGCGGGCTGTGAGGCGGCCGGTGCCAGGCCTGGGGGGTGTCGGGAAGGGGCGCCTCCTGGCAGGGCCCGCAGCGTTCATCAAAGTGGGTTCTAAGAGGAACAGGGTAACTCCAGCCGTCCGAGCGGCTTCAGAAATTCCCTAATCGGTTTCACAAGCTCGGTTTGTCTTCTGTTCGATCACCTTTCTTTTGGAAACCGGCTTTGCAACGCCAGGTCTAAATGAACCCTCAGTGGTATAAACAGCACACAAAGGAAATGTAACTGGAAACTTCTGCCTGGGATACAACTCAGCAGCAGCCAGAGATGTGGGTTCGCCTCTTCCCCGGGCTCGCGCTCACCCCGTGCAGATGCTCGTGGGAAGCTGGCCCGGTTTTCAGAGACGCTGGGTGGGGTCTGTCCTGGGACTCACGTCCTCGCGTGTGAATCAAGACACAGTTTTGCATCCTGCCAAACGCAGGGGAGGAAACAACCACCTTCTGCAATTCAGGCCACTTGTTCCCAGCATGCTTCCAGAATATTCCCTGGGGACACTAGTAAGTTCAGCAAAAAAAAAAAAAAGGTTCCTCTGGCCAAACACATTTGGGAAGCGTAGTTTAAACAAAGATAAGCCATTTCACCACTTAGGGCTTCTTGGCAGACGCGGGACACACCTCTGGGATATACTTTCCCACGAGGGGAAAACAGGACGTGACCTCTCCCAGGTCACTGACCACAGGGCATCTTCTTCACGGAGCCTCTCTGGGGACACATGATCTCAGAAGAGACTTGGGAAAATGCTGACCTGCAAGAATGCTGAATTTCAGTGTTCCCGCTGGGGACTCTAAGGAAATGGACCCTCCACTTGGCAAAGCAAAGTGCCGGAGTTCAAAAGAGGAAACTGAGGCCACTCGAGTAACCACCTGAGCCTCCCGAATCACTGTAGAAGCGACCAGAACCTGAGCAAGAAGCACGTGTCAGCACTGGCAACCCACGGGGTGACCGTGAGCAGACGGGCCAGCGCGAGCAGACTTGGGGTGCGTGTTTCAGCAAGACCACTGAGGGGGAGCTGACCGAGACACGGTCCCTGTACACGACGGTTAAGGTGGCCTGGGGCGCGTGTGGGAGGCCCCGACACGGCCAACCTACAGGTTTCGAGCTACGCGGCTTGAGACCAGTGTGGAGTGGGGGAAGTCAGGAGGGAGAGCCAGCCTGGAGCCCTCCCCTCCCAGAAGGCATCATGGCGCCCCGCCAGGGCTGTCTGTAACTTGTCACCTGTCGTCGGATGCAGACAAACAGATCCTGGGTCACATAACAGTAAAGGGAAGCACTGCTCGTCTGCCCTGGTCGGGGTTGACGGATTGTTCCGGAACCCACAGGGTCAGTGGTGGAAGCAGCCTCAAGCCTCAGCGATGGACACCCGCACAGCGGCCTTCCGAAGGCGAGCCTCGCGGGGAAATCACAAGCATGAAGAGACTGAGTGAAGGAATCATACCAGATGTTCCCACTAAAGAAAAAGTCACTTTGTTTAAAAAAGGGGGGGAATCCCTAAATTCATCGTATTTACGAAAAAGACACAGCTTTAATTCAACAAGCCTTGAGTTCACGTGAATGGACCACG
Source organism: Crocuta crocuta (assembly GCF_008692635.1). Lineage (NCBI taxonomy): Eukaryota > Metazoa > Chordata > Mammalia > Carnivora > Hyaenidae > Crocuta > Crocuta crocuta. The sequence goes on from NW_027531904.1 coordinate 10,456,309, forward strand.
GCAGAGCTTTTACAAAATCAAACGAGAATCAGAGGAGAGAGGATTAGGACAGAGAAAGTCCCCAGGATTTGGAAGAAAAGGATAAAGGAACCAGCAGAAATGGGAGGCGCAGGTGCGGGACATCCACGCGGCTGCAGTGTGAGCAGGGCAGGCGGAGAAGCAGTAGCGACCTGGAAAAATCTAGATGAGCCCCCCGCCCCCGCCACTGTGAAGGCAGACTCAGGGGTGTCAGCCAGGAGGGCCCAGCAGCACCAGCTACAGTTAATGAAAACAGACCTACTGGACGCCATCCGAGAGACGTCTCGAATGCCTCGAATTCCAGGGATAAACTCAAAACAACGTACAAATGTCAGAGCAGGAGAAGAGAGAGGCCGGCCGCCCAGGACGGAAGCCGTCGGCTCAGGCCCCTTGGGCAGGGAGCCCCGCGACCCGGGAGTCCCCCCCGCCCCTGGCAGCCACGGCGAGGGGTGTGAATGGTGCACCCACACCTTCTTCTTGAAGAGGCTCCTTAAGGGTCATCCTGGCACCGAGGCCGGACGTGAAATAATGGAGGGAGCACGGTCCGGGGGGTGAGGGTGAGCAGAGTAGTCCTGGGGGCTGGGCAGGTGTGGGCGGCCGTCCTGGAAGATGGGGGGCGGGACNCCACCTGCACCAGGACGATGACAATGACGCCAGCTCCTCCTGAGGCCGTCGTCAGGAGTGGCCTGGGGCACAGCGGCCTCTCCCTAGAGCCTAGTGCTCCGGTGGGCACTCACCGGAGCTGTGGTCATTGCTCCGCCCTGCGCCCGCATCCACGCCACCCCTACGCCTGCAAAGTCCTTCCTCAATGAGGAGACCCTCCGGTCTGCGTGTCCACATTTCCACTACTTTCTGCATCTGCTGGGCTTTCGGGAGGGTCAGCCCAAGCGAGCAGGGGAGAGCCGGCCTCGGCGCTCCCGGCAGACGGGCTCTCCCCTCGTACCCGCCCTTGACCCCAGGCTCCGCCGGGACATGCACGCCTACGCTCCCCCTCCACTGGCCTGGGACCCACACAGGCAGGAATCAGGACAGAGCAGCCCGGGGTCCCCAGTGCCCAGCAAAGTGCCGGCCCACAGCGGGAACACTGAGGCGGTCTGCGCTGCCCAGGATGAGGAGGCCGGAAGACCTCGCCTGCCATAGCTCTGCATCTCAAAGCCAAGGTCACGGCTTTGCCATCTGACCGGGGCTTTGGATTGAGGCCCCGAGCAGGAGCGAGGCCCCAAGTGCACACGCGGGACAGGGTGGCCGCGGGGAAGAGAGCAGGCAGCCGGCGGCCTGGGTTCCCACCAAGCCTCTTTTGGAGATTTTCAAGTGGAGGCACATCAACGAGCCACGTGCAAGAAGCGTGAGCTGCTGGAGGCGAGCGGGGCGCAGGGCTGAGCCGTCTGGCGGAGCGGCGGCACCAGCTTGGCCACCACGGGTTCCAGCCCANCCGCCGAGGAGGCACGCGGGGCGCAACAGCGGGTCCCGCGTCCCGGGCTCAGCGCGGCTGCCTGTGCGGATGCCCTGCCCCCCCCGGAGGCCTCCCCCCGCCTGTCAGGTGACGACCCCAGCAGGTCAGAGGGCAGTCACTGGAACAGAGGCCTGCGTGGACCCCGCTTCTGGCTCGACGCTTGATGTCCGTCTGAAACGCAAGGCCGCGGGGTGACGACCACTGGGTGAGGGCAAACAACGTCTTCCCAAGTTCAAAGTCTTCGGACTCTGACCACGCCTCACGAGGTATAAAATGCAGCCCGCTCTGGGCGCTTCTCCTTCACCCGCTTATTCTGCTGAGCGACTTCCGACTCAGCAGCGGCGGGATCTGATGAGGGAAGCACCTCGGGAACCCCGCTCTTCCTCCCCGTCGCACCCCAAACACTTCGGACGAGACCCATGCCGTCTGCAACACCGCAAGGCGGATCGGGAAGGCCTCTGGACACGCCGGAATGCGCTGTGCTTTCACGTTTAGCGTGGGGTTGGCGGCCCCAGGCAGGGCTCTGAGCACACACCCAGCTGCCCGCGGCCCACCTGGGTGCTCCCGGAGCCCCTGTCTACGCCGAGAAGCCTGCCTCTTCCGCTCACCTTGAGAGGTTTCCCAGGTCGGCATCTTTGGTGCCCGGGACATCTTCACCCTTTATAACCACGTGAGCGTTCACGATTAAGGAGCTCGGGGCCAGCAGGGACATGGCTCCTCGAGAACTTTCACCAGGCGCCGTGCAAGCGGAGAGGGAGCTCCTCCTCCAGGGCCGCAGCCCCATGACCCGATTCTGGGGCGAGTGTGCCAATGACCTCATCCAGGACAGATGACTCGCTCTTCCATCTGAAAAGATTTCTGGAAAAGTAGGTCCTATAAACGCCTTCGGAAATCCTGGCAAGGAATTCGTACCCACGTCCACTCCCTAGGTCAACTATTCTTGTCTCTTCATCCGTCCCTCCACCCATCCATCCGTCCAGTCTTCCTGAAATACATCCGCTGAGCCAGGTCTGAGCTAAGTCCTGGGGCAGGAAAGGGAACGGAGCATGAACTCAGTCTCGAGAATCTCAGGGGAAGCACAAACAGGGTCACACGTGCTAAGAATGCGGTTATCGATCGAGGAGCAAGTGACAGAGCGTCAGGCCCAGAGCGAGGCGGCGCCGGCGGAGAGCCCTGCAGGGTGCGCGGGGACCGTCCCGTGGGGACGCCGGCTCGGTTTCCAGAAGCTCTACCTTTGTAGGGGCACTGCCGTGACAACAGCGAGGCCAAACCCGAGAGCAATCAGACAGGCGATTTCTGAATTCAGCACGAACCACGCGCTCCGACTGGAACGTGCGTTAGGAAATTCAGACGGGCTTCTTCAAAACGCCCTGGTCTCTGATGACGAAAGTCAGGTGAAAACTGGGCAAATGTAGGAGCGAAGAGAGAAGAAAAATTAAGCAGGACTCTGCTCCACAGGAGCAACGGTGGCTAACGCCGTACGCGCCCTCGTCGATGCGCAGATACAAGACTCGTTTACACCTAACGCCACGCGTAGGTCATGATGCTCATTTTGTATAAGCTGCCGTTCCTTCCGACGCTGCTTAGCGCTCGGCTGCGTCCTGGCGCCCCCTTCGAGAGCACGCCTACCCTATGGCTGTGCGGTACTCCACCAGACAGACGTTCCGTGCGGTTTTTAGCCCATTCTCCACCACCGAGATTCAGGCCAATTTGAACCTTTCACGGTTGTAAACGACGCTTAAACGTGCAGTGCATACTGTCTCTGACTAACTCCCTGGGGTAAATTCCTAGAAGCGGGAGCCCTGTATGCCGAGCAACGCGCAGTTTAGAGCGTTTGGTAACACTGCCAACTTGTCCTCAGAAGGTTTGTATGGATTCATAATATTCTCACCAGCAGTGTGTCCAAGTGCCCATTTTCCTGAACCTTACCAATGCGGTGTATTTTGACTTTTTAAAGAGTTTTTTTAATGTTTTAAATTTAGTTTTGAGAGAGAGCGAGCAAGATAGTGCACACGGGGGGAAAGGCAGAGAGAGAGAGAGACAGAATCTGAAGCAGGCTCCAGGCTCTGAGCTGCCAGCACAGAGCCTGACATTTTTTTTTATGTTTTATTTATTTCTGAGAGAGAAAGAGAGAGAGAGAGAGAGTGCAAGCAGGGGAGGGGCAGAGAGAGAGGGAAACACAGAATCCAAAACAGGCTCCAGGCTCTGACCTCTCAGCACAGAGCCCGACATGGGGCTCAAACCCACCAACCAGGAGATCATGACCTGAGCCAAAGTCGGACACTTAACTGACAGGCACCCAAGCGCCCCAGCATTTTTTGTTTTTTTGTGGGGTTTTTTTGTCTTTCTAACTTTTTTCCACTTGCTAGGTAAGAGAAGACAATATTAAATTATTTTGATTGCCCCATTCGTTTAGTGTGGAATGTATTTATATTTACATATACTTTTAACGTCCAACTCGATCCTTTGCTCATTTCTCCCTATTGAGTTAAAAATCTGCTGTTTGGTAACTTTCCTCTTTAGGTCCAAACTGTGCCTTCTGGAACTATCCTAAGTAAGATTAATTCATCCTTCATATGACACCCCCTCAAATACTTAGAGACAGAAGTCATGTCTCGCTTTCTCCAACATAAACACCCGGCCCCTCCAGCCCCTTCTCCCGTGGCCTGGCTTCAGGGCGGTCACCGACGGCCTCACGCCCAAGTCCTCCCGGCCCCGCTGCCCCGCGCGCGCACTGCCGGGCACAGAGCCCCAGGCCCCAGGAGCGCCTGCCTGAGCCACCTCGCGGGCTCTGGGTATCGCCACCTGCCTGCCCCCGGGCCACACACGCCGCTCCTGCGCACTCACAAGGCCTTGCGGTAGACTCACGATGACCGTGGCATTTCTCGTGATGTTGTGGACCCGGAGCCCACGTACAGTGGTCAGAAGGAGGGCGCTCTGAGGCCAGGAGCGGGATGAGATTTGCCCGGTGTCATCAGCATGGTTAACGAGTTCCGAAGAGGAACTCGTCAGGAACGAGACGAGACGGTCTCTTGGAACGGGGTCCCATGGCTGGATCTGGTGGTGCCGACCTGCCTCCTCCAGGAAGCTCTCCGGCCCCGGGGGAGGGGGCATCGGGGCCCCTCCCTTGGTCCCCAGGGCTGGCCTTCTCCCCACACTCTCGGCATCACCGTGCGCGCCGGCCCCCCCGCCGCACGGCCCGGTGCCCCNCCCCTCCCCTCTGCTCTGCCTCTCATCACACAACCTTCCAATACAAATCTGGCCTCACAGGGGCCTCAGAACCTCACGGGAACCACGGACAATGGGCGTGAGCAACCGCGCCAGAGAGAGGAGACCCCATGGCCTCAGGGTCACAGCTAGTTAAGA
>NW_027531904.1:10461169-10467388 GCF_008692635.1 Crocuta crocuta
ACGGGGAGGCTGCTTCCTGGTCTCCAGAGCTGAGGCCCAGGCCCCGGGCCCCTGTGAAGGCAGCTAGCCCGAGGCCTTGAGTCTAATCGGGGCCCTTCAGGCGAGCAATGCCCTGACAATGTTGTGCATTATGGTTTAAGTAGGAAAAAAAATCTATAATAAAAAACTCATAAATTTAAAAATATATACACATGTATGGTTATGTCAAGCTGATGTCTATGCATATACATGGCAAACATTTCAACACAACCAACGCCTGAAAAAATTAAACTGAACTTCACTCTCTGACCTATTTACCTCAGTTGCCGTCACCTGACATCCCATCTGGTGTGCAGCGAAGATTCACACGGCTAACGGGCAAGACAGAGCACAGCCTGAGGAGACGAAGTCAGCGCCTCGACCAGACTCAGATATGACGCAGACTGAAACTACTGGACAGGGAATTTAAAATAACTGTCATTAAATGCTAAGAGCTCTAATGACAGAAGTGGTCAGTAGCCAAAACAGAGGGGTAATGAGAGCACGGGGGATGGAAACCCCAGGAGGAAAGTGAAAGGAAATGCTAGAAATAAAACACATTGTTGGAGATTCTTGGTTTTGGCTCAGGTCATCATCTCACCGTTCGGGAGTTCGAACCCTATGTCGGGCTCTGCACTGACAGCGCGGAGCCTGCCTGGGATTTCCTCTCTCTCCCTCTCTCTTGTCCCTCTTGTCCGGCTCTCTGACCAAATAAATAAATATTAACTTAAAAAAAATCACTCTTGGGGAAATGAGCAAGCCCTTGATAGACTCATCAGCAGACTGGACATCACCAAGGAACGATCAGTGAGCGTGAAGATCTGTCGAATGACACTCCCAAAACTAAAATGCAAAGAGGAGAAAAGACTGAAAGAATCCAGGACAGAACATGCCCAAATCACAATACGATTTCAAATGCCATGTAATTCGCGGCCAATTGCAATACTGAAGGCAGGGAAAGGAGGCAGAACAAAGGAAATATGTGAAGACACGATGTCCAAGAACTTTTCCTTTTTTAATAAAGTTTATTTACTTATTTTGAGAGAGTGCATGAGTGGGGAAGGGGCAGAGAGAGAGACAGAGAGAGAATCCCAAGCGGGCTCTATGCTGTCAGCACAGAGCCCAATTTGGGGCTTGAACTCATGAACCGTAGATCATGACCTGAGCCAAAGTCGAGAGTCAGATGTTTAGCCAGCTGAGCCACCCAGACGGCCTCAAGAATTTTTCAAAATTAAGGACACCAAACCACAAACACAGGAAGCTTGGAAATTACCAAGCAGTATAAATAACCAGAAAGCAAAATAACACGAACTTCTGAGAGATGTCATATTAGAACTGCAGAAAACCAAAGACAAAGAGAAAAATCTTGAAAGAAACCAGAAAAAAACCATCCCACATGGGCTATAGGGAAATAAGGATACCAGTTATGTGAACTTCTCATCAGAAACCACGGAAACAAGGAAGGAGTAGAGATAAAAAGTGTCGGAGGAAAATAACACCAACCTAAAACCTTAAACCCAGCAGAATTATCCTTCAAGAGGGAAGGAGAAATACTGACTCTGGGAAAAACAAAAATAGAGCGACTTCACCCCCAGCAGAGCTGTCCTGCGGGAAATGTTAAAAGAGTTTCTTCAGGAAGAAGGAAACAATTTGGGTCAGAAACTCAGATACGCATAAAGGAAGAGCGTCAGAGAAGGAATAAATTACGGTGCAATAAACTTTTTTATTTTTGTTATTCTTTTTGTTATTTTTATTTCAACTGAGACAGCGTAGTTTACTTATTTCTTTTGAGAGAAAGGGTGAGGGGCAGGCAGAGGGGACAGAGAGAATTCCAAGCAGGCTCCGTGCTGCCCGCGTAGAGCCTGACCCAGGGCTTGAACCCATGAAGGGTGAGATCATAACCTGAGCCAGAACCAAAAGTAGAATGTTTAACTGACAGAGCCACCCAGGCATCCTTCTATTATTCTTAATTGAGCTAATATATTTCTGCGTGTTCTGGGCAATAATAGTAACAATGTGCCCATGGGTAGGTGTAGCCTGTACGGACAGTGCGCGGGAGGAAAGAAGTCAGGTTACGAGTTATGGGGTCCTTGCACTACCCACACAAGTAGTACAATATTATTTGGAAGTGGATTTACTTTAGTTGTAAATGTATATTTCAAACTTAGGGCAAACAACAAAGATTTTTTTTTAATGTTTTTATTTATTTCTAGGAGAGAGAGAGAGACAGCGTGAGCAGCGGAGGGTCAGAGAGAGAGGGAGTCACAGACTCTGAAACAGGCTCCAGGCTCTGAGCTGACAGTCAGCACAGAGCCCGACGCGGGGCTCAAACCCACGAACCGCGAGATCATGACCTAAGCGAAAGTCGGACGCTTAACTGACTAAGCCACCCAGGCGCCCCAACAAAGATATTTTTAAAGAAATATTACTGATATGCTAGGAGAGCCCATGAGATCCCATAGAATGTACAGTGAAAACCAGAGAATGCACAGAGAGGGGGAGAAGAAAGAATAAAATAAAGGAATAGAAAACACAGTAGGTATTGATCAAACGACAATAATCCCACTAAACGTGAATTAAAAGTCCTATTGACAGAGTGGGTAAAACACTAGACCCAACAACACATCTGTAAGAAGCTTGCAGGTTAGGGACACAGGCTATAACGACACAGGTTAGGGGCGCCTGGCGGCTCGGTCGGTTACGTGGCCATGATCTCACAGTTTGTGAGTTCGAGCCCCGCGTCGAACTATGAGCTGCTTCGGATTCTGTGTCTCCCTCTCTCTCTGCCCTCCCCTGCTCGCGCTCTACGTCGCTCAAAACTGAATAAAACTTAAAAATAAATGATGACACAGGTTAAAAGTAAAGGACAGAGTAAAACACGCCGTGCTCACACTAACCCCAAGAGAGCTGGCGTAGGTGTCTTATTTTCAAGGCAGAACTCGGGGCAGGGAGACTTGTCAGGGATAAAGGGCATCAAACCAGGACAGAGGGCTCAGCGCCAAGAAGACACAAAACCCGCAACAGAGCATCGAGGGACGAGCGGCACACACGGCACAGCTGCCTGAAGGAAGAGACAAATCCTGGTTCTGTTACATGTGGAGGCTCCGATGCTCCTCCCTCAGTGCTCAATCCATCGGGCCGGTGATTAATCAATAAGGACACAGCCGTCCTTGACTGCGTGATCGATCAGCCTGGTCTTACGGGCACGGAAACACTCCATCCAACGAGAGCGGAGTCACAACGCTCCCCGTGGACCGGGCCCACCCCCAGAGAAGGCCGCTTTCTGAGCCACCAGGGGTGTGCGGGCGGTCAGCACCGCACACATTCTTTCGCTGAATAACAGATCGACTGGGTAACAGTTCACACGCCACAAAACTCGCCACCTTCAAGTGCACAATTCAGTGGTTTTCAGGTTTGCAGAGTAGCACAGCCGTCACCCCACCTGATTTCGGAATTTTTGTCCCCTAGAAAAGGAACGCTGTCCCGGGGACAGTCACACCCCTTCTTCCCGCCGCCCAGCACCTGGAGCCCACGCTTCTACTTTCCGTCTGAGGGACTTGCCGTCTCTGAATATGGCACATAAATGAAATTACAGTCGCCTTGTGTGTCTGGCTTCTTCCGCTTAGCACGACGCTCTCAAGGTGCACGGACATCGCAGCGAGAATCAGGGCGCGCAGATGTCACAGCAGGAATTGCCGTTCCTCTCCCTTCACCGGCTGAGCACCGGGTCGCCCTACGGCCGCACCGCTTCTACCTACCTGCGCGTCCGCTCAAGCGCACGTCTGGGGCGGTTCCGCCTTCTGGCCACTGACGCCGCCGTGAACATTCATGTACACGTTTCTTTGCAGGCAAACGCTCTGGGTTCTCCTGAGCGCACCTGGGAGCGGGGCGGCTCCTCCGTTTCCAGAAGCAGCCGCACCCTTTCACGTCTCCACCGGTGCGAGCTGAGGGTCACCAGGACTCGCCGACGCTCGCCGCCATCCCAGCGGGTCTAAGCGGTCATTTCAGAGGCCACTGTGGCCTCACCCAGGCTCTGGGCAGCAGACCCCCGGAGGCGGCTGAGGCTCTCGCCACCTTCACAGGGTTGCTCTTTCCAGAAACTTTGCTTCAAGAAGCAGGACTTTTCCCAATGACTAAGATCATCACGTTCTACCCACAACGGACACGAGCGAACATTTCTGCCTCTTTCCTGATGGGAAAGTGGGGTCAGGAAGGGCCGCACGGCTTACCTGCTGGGGGCCACGCCTTGATGTACCCCGTGCAGTGCACCACGGCGTACTGGGCCTCCCCTTCTTTCACGGGGCCGAGGCCGTTCCTGGGAAAAGAGCACAGGTGAGGTGGCTTTCAGCACGAGGCGGGAGGCGAGGGCGCGGCGGCCCCTGCGGCTCCCAGGCTGCTGGGGTCACACTTGCCTCCTGGGTTTGAGTTTTGCACCCCAGCACCCCGCTTTCCCTCCTCCTCGGGTGCACCCAGCTCCTTCCCTCCCCTCAGCCCCACACGCGTCCCACGACCCCCATGGTCCCCCCTGGCCTTGCCACCTCGCGGCTCAGGGCGCCTACGCTTGCTTTCCACCCGCACGGCCCCAGTTACACGGCGGGAAGGCCCACTGACCTGAACCGTTTCCTCATGGTGGTGATTCTGTTCAGCGGCAGGTGGTCCAAAGGAGCGTTCCCACACCTGGGACCCGTAAGAACAGGGGTGATGAGGGCCGAGGCCGGTGGAGGGAACGGCGCGGCCATCGGGGGGCGGGTCCGATCCGACGCTCCTGCCTCAATGCGGGCTCCACGCCTCTCATCCCACCGTCACCGAGGCCGGGAGAGTGTGACCCGCCCAGCAATGCACCCCCGCCCCAGGCTGGGCCCCCACAGAAAGACGAGGGGCCCCGGCCACGCTCCGGTCCCTCCAGCAGGGCAGCCGGTGAAGACGGTGGTAGTGGCTCTTCAGGCCTCAGCACAGCCATTGACGCAAAGCGCAAAGCACGAGGCGGGAGGCGAGGACGGCGTTGAAGAGACGATGGGTGTTCCCAGGCCGCAGCCGTGGTCTTGGGGATCCCCCGCCCCCTGTGGTGCCCCCCCTACGCCCCTGCGGTGTCCTGTCATAGGGAGTGACATGACTGCCTAGGCCCGCTGACGGCAAAGGGCAGAGTGGGGACGAGGGAGGGGGGCTTACAAGGGTCCCTCTCTGGGAGGCGGGGGCCGGGAGGCGTCGCCTGCCTCCTCTGGGGGGACCTTTCCTGCCCCCTCGCAACGACCCCCAGGCTCTGAACGTCCAGGGCCCCCTGCAGCTGGGGTCCAGTCTGCGCTCTGCACACCCACCCTGGGGCGTGCTTCCGCGTCCCCGCTCTGGGCGGCTCACACTCCGTGCGGCCCGGGGGAGAGGCCAGCTGTGCTCGGACACCTGGTTTGCCCGCCCGCAGGCGTGTCCCAGGACTGACCCGCTTCATCTGGAGGGCGAGGTCTGGAGCCCCATCTCACGGGGGATCACGTCCCCGGGGCCCCAGGGCAGGGAGGGGCCGCCCGACGCCACGAGAAAGCCCAGCGATGGCGCACGGAGGCGCAGAACCAGGGCCGTGACACCCCAGGGACGGCCTTCCCAGGGACTGCGTGGTGCCGGGTGCAGGACGGGCCGGCTGGTGCTGCCCTCCCTGGGTGGGTGCGCTCTGCTGCCCGGGGCGCCACGGTTCCCGACGGCGTGCTGTCCCCAGGGACACCACCACACGGCACCCTGCGGCCCCGAAGGTCTGTCCGCGGACCCGGGCACTCGTCCACGCAGGCTAACGTGAGGTCAGGCGCAGCGACGGTGTCTGCTGTCACCTGGATGCCCTCGTGTGACCTGAGGCAGGTGCTGACAGGAACCCCGTGCTGTCTTCCGGAAGCGCGGGGAAGCGCGGCTCGGGTACAGACAGCCCTGACGCGTCACAGGCGAGGCAGTGCCCGGGAGGAGAGCGACGTCTGTGACGGGCCAGCCTGGGCAGCTGGGCAGAAGCTCAGAGAAGGCAGGAGGCGGCCAGGCTCAGTCAGGCTCGGCCTGGGGTCCCGGGGACTCGAGGACAGCTGGGGGGGCCCTGAGCCGGGCAGTGGGGCCTCGAGGCAGCGAGGACGCCGGGCAGTGGGGACAGACTCCTGTACTCGGGGAAGAGAGGGCGGGCGCCGTGGGGGGCTGGCCGGCCCCCCCCATCTCCAGGCCACAGGACCCGCCCGC
>NW_027531904.1:10467567-10489362 GCF_008692635.1 Crocuta crocuta
GGGGGCTGGCCTCCCCCCCCATCCCCAGGCCACAGGCCCCTCCCGGGGCTCGGAGGCCCGACCTCTCCTCCAGCCCCGCCCGCTGCCCGGGGGCCTCATTCAGCCTCCAGGCTTCAGAGAGCATCTCGGTGACGCGGTCCCCGGCCCCCAGGTCCCTACCGTCAGCCCCCCCCCTCTGGAGTTCTAGAACCCCATGCCCGCCGGGCCCTCTCCTGCGTCCAGAGGACCCACACCGCCCTCCGCCCTGAGCGGAGGCCTCCTCCCGCCCGCCGGGCCTGCGGCTGGCCCAGTCGGGGCGCTTCCCACCGCAGTCACCATCACTGCTCTTCTCGCCGGGACTGTGACAGTGGCCACCTCACCTGCACCCTTGCTCGTCCTCTGCAGACTCACCCCCCCCCCCAGGGCACAGTGAATTATTGTCACGCAATTCAGCACATGTGATTCCTGCGAGAAAACTCCAACGGTCCCCAACCTCATTCAGAGCAAAAGCTCAAGTCTTGTAAGTTCCCTGACATCCCGACCTTATTTTACTTTACTTTTTTAACGTTTACTTTTGAGAGAGAGAGAGAGAGGGAGAGAGAAGTGGGGAGGGGCAGAGAGAAAGGGAGACACAGAATCTGAAGCAGGATCCAGACTCCAAGCTGTCAGCACAGAGCCCGACGCGGGGCTCAAATCCATGAACTATGAGATTATGACCTGACCAGAGTCAGATGCTTAACCAGCTGAGCCACCCAGGTGCCCCCATCCCAAGCTTACTGATGACCGTTCCGTCCAGCACACCCCATTCACCCTTCGATAGTAACCTTATTGTTACTTAAACACAAGAACATCCCCGCCCCAGGGCCTTTGCACTTGCTGTTCCCTCCATTTGGTATTTTCTTTCCCCAGATAGTCCCAGGTCTTCACTCAAAATGTCACCTCATCAGTGAGACCTCCCCCACCAACCTACGTAACATGTGAACTAACAACTACTCTTTCTTAATTTTATTTTCCTTAATAGCACTTACCCCCATCTGACATTCCCTGTGTCTACTCGGTACTTCTGTCTACTGTGGATCTCCCTCACTAGAGTGGCATTACAAGCCCAGGGATTTTGTTTGCTTTACTCAGTGCCGAACCCCGCCTGGCGCAGGCAGGCCCTGGATATCGTGCTCAATAACCGGATGAATGAGCGAGTGAATGAATGAGGGGCACTGCCTCCCCTTACAGCCTCTGGAACCCCACATCCCGCAGGTCTGACCGCCCGGCGCCTCCAATTGCCCCCAGTTCAGTCCCTGCTGCATGTCCTCCAGGCGGCACCCACCACGCACGTGCGGCTCACCCTGCAGACCTCGGGCGGCTCAGGGAACCCCAACCCAGACTGTGCTCTGAGCAACTGTCACTGACCAGCTGACCACGGAGCCCAGACATTCCCACCTAAAGTGGGGGGGTTCAGGGGTCAAAGACCACGACGTGTGACCTGAGCAGAGCCCCTCAAGGCTCCCACCGGCGAACAGGAGGAGAGGGCCTGCCGCAGCCCAGCTACGGCCCGCACAGACCCCGCCCACAGNTCGCTGGCCCCCAGCTTCCAGCATCCTGTCTGTCGGGGCACCGGTCCCACGGCCCCAGCTGTGTAGACCGCACACACCTGACTGCCAGCCGGACTCCAAACTGCCCCGCCCCCCGCAGGCCCCGTCTGGGTCACCGGCGTCACCCCGACCCGGCCGCTCAAGCCGCATGGCCAGGGCGGGGGGCACGGACCTTGCTTTCGACCCCGCCTCCTCCGGGTGCGCTACCCCACGCGTCCGCGGCCCGGCATCTTCCCCTGTAAAAGGAGGCGCGGAGGAGCCTGGCCCTCCAACAGCTGGGGTGACCCCACGGGCCAACGGCTGAGTGTGGCTCGGGGAGGGGGCTCTAAACGCTATTAAACACAGANCCCTTCCAGCGTGTGTCCCGACGCCCTGAGCTCCCTGCTCACCGTCTGGCCTGGCCACACCCCGCACCAGTCTCCACTGCAAACACAGAACGGCCTGGCCCTATACTCGCGGAGCCGGCCCTCAGCTTTGCTGCCCTGTGCTCGCTCTGTCCGCTCGTCCTTTTCTGCAGAAGGGAGGCCTGAGACCTCGCGCTCAGTAGGACGGTGATCACGTGTGGCCCACACCCGCGAGGCACATGCTAGGCGTGAGGTTCCTGGCAGACTCCGTCAGGTCCCACCCCTGGGAAACCTTTCATGCTCCCCGCTACTGACCCCCGGTAAAGTCCGAGTCCTGCAGCCCTCTGTGAAGCGGCCCCCGCATCTGGCCTCTGCTGGCCTCTCGGGCTGCACCTGCCGGACCCCTGTGTGCCCCTCCCTCCATCGCCCCAATCCCGCCCCGGCTCAGAGCAACTCACTGTCCCCGTCTGTCCCCATGCGCTGCTCCGGGTCCTGAGGCTCTGGCCTCCCCCCAGCCCCTCGTTCCCTCTGCCCAATGATCTCCCATGTGTAACAACTTACCCTGGGGGGCACCTTGCCATCATTTAATACATATTTACTAATTGCCTCCAACATGCTAGGCACCAACATAAGCACAGAGTCAGACAGACAGAAGCCATTATAATCTAGAAAGTAAACACAGCAAAATCAAAGAGAATAGAACGGAGGGAAGGGACGATTGTCAGATGGGGATAAATGCTACAAACAAAAAGGAAGCAGAGTTAAGTGTAAAAGCGTGACCAGAGCCCCGCCCCTTTGCAATAAATAGCTGAATGGGTTTCTATCTCTTAGAATCAAAGGGACCTTGAAGAAGACCCCTTGGAGCGAGCTCACTGCTCCGGACAGAGAGCGTGTATAGCACAGGGTGGTCACCTCCCGTCCCCCCAGCACCTGGGGGCCCTGTCTCCCCAGACCAGAGCCAGCTGGTACTTGGGGCCGGACCAGGTGCCCCCCCACCGTCCCCCAGCACCCCGAGGCGCCTGGGACACTCCAGCCTCTGCTTCCCAGGGGACCAGCTCTGCAGGGTGAAGGGCCCCGTGCGGACACCAGCAATCCAGTCGAGCTCACACAGCCCTGCACCTGCGGGCAGGACGTGTCCTCCAGAATTCGGCCCCATCGAGAGGCCCGCCCCCCAGGCTGCTAGGAGCCCCTGGAGTCTGGGGGGGCCCGGGTTTGACACCTGTCTGTCTCACTCACAGACTGTTTCTTTTTGGGGCTGTTTTCGGTGTAAATTGACTTGCTTTATCATCAACCAAATGGCAACGGTTTCAGCCGTGAACCAGGCCAGCACGAGCGTCTGTCAAATTCCAGAGCGCGCTCTGAAAATAAATCACAGCTGCGGAACACATGAGCCGTGCAGTGTGAGGAAATGAAAAAACACATTTCCATGATCTGCTGTCACGACCCCAGGAGACAGCTGCTCCCACGTTTATTCTCTGTGCGCCTCTCCAGCTTCCTCGGCACAGTGAGCCTCCTTCCGGGCCCCGCAGGAGGAAAGCGAGCTTCACTTTATACAGTGGGTGTTCCTGCAAGGCTGTCTGTAAAACGGGATTTTTGACAAATTTGGAGGCAGTGGAGACGTATGGAGGCAAATGGCTCCTCGGAGCACAAACCAGGTGGAGGCAGAACCCTTCCAGAGGCCAACCTGCTCCTGGGGCCGGAGGACCCACCCCACGAAGCTGTTGCTGGGCGGGCGCACCACGGACCCCGGCCTGCCCCGTGGCCGCCTCTCATCTCGGCACCCCTCACCCATGCCCCGTGTCCCGCTCCCCTCCCAGCCTCTCCTCCACAGTGCCCTCCCGAATGCCCACTCTGTAACAGGCAAACCCCTACATCGTCAGGGCCGTACGGAAGTGATGACCCCCGTGGGGTGAGTCCATCCTCAGGGCAAGCAGGGCCCACGTGACTCTGTGGCCAGGTTGCGAAGAGGCCCCAGCAACCTCCCACCACCGGCAGCTGCTGGAGCACATGCTTTTCTAGATTCGGGGCACAAAGGAGAACAATTCTGGAGTTGACAGCATAGCCCGTTCCAGAAGGAGGCAGCAGGGACCGCAGGTGGGGCTGTGGGGCACGCGCAGGGGGAGGCGGGATCAGACGCACCCGCTCTGAAGGTTACGTGAAGATCTGAAGACTTACACGTGGGAGGTCAGTCAATCCCCTTTAAGAACGAGAGCGTCAGTGCCTGGCAGCCCCATGTGGCCTCCCTGGGAGCCCCAAGGTGACAGTGTCGGGGGCTGGAGCCCCACGGGCAGGGAGCCTCTCCCAGTCAGCCCAACCCCTGCCTCCTGGCTTTCTCTGAGGAAGAGGGCATTCTGGGAGGTTCTAGAATACAGCTCAGACCACTAACTCAGGCTAAAAGGTTGAAGAACGACTTGTTTTCCTCTTAAAATGCTTTTACTCTAAATCTAAAGTGGCCTCTTGGAAAAATCAAATACACACATACCACAGCAAAAACCCCAAACTTCCTGGAAAACATGATTAATGTTTGGGCCTATTTCCATGAAACTTTTTGTGTGCATGTCTGCTCTTCCTTTTTATTACTTGAGGTTCCATGGCCTTTACTTTTCCACCTATGTCACAACATAAACTCCTAAAAACGTAAGGAGAAATGTTGTTTGAAAGGCCCTACAGCATCATTTTGAGTAGACGGTTTCCGATCGGACACGATGGGATTCCCAGGTTTCCCACGTGCCAATAATGCTGTTGCCAGTGACTGGGAAGAAATAGTTACCCACTCCACGTCAGGACAGGTTCCCGAGAATGGTGTTCCCGCCCGCAATGACAATGGGCTGTCCAAACAACACCCAGTCTAGTCTAGGCTCTGAGCACACCGCGGACCGTGAAACGGACAGAAATTACAGCACATCTCGGGCTTTTTAATGATGATTTTTCAAAGTCTAAACCATAAAGACTTTAGAACAGGACTTGGCAACGGTGATACTTGACCCCAAAGGGGCTCACTGTCTGTTATTTAAATATTTACTGGATCTGGGGCGCCTGGGTGGCTCAGTCGGTTAAGCATCTGACGTCGGCTCACGGTTCATGGATTCGAGCCCCACGTCTGGCTCTGTGTTGGCAGCTCGGAGCCTGGAGNAACAATGAGTAAACGTTAAAAAAAAACAAAAATAAATAAATAAATAAATACGTACTGGACCATGGCCACAGCCATCCACGGCTGCTCTCACGCTACAATGCCAGACCAGAGTGCTTGTGAAAGACACCGCTAGACTCACACCAACTACCTGATCCTCGACAAAAACCATTTGCCAGCTCCTACTTTGGAAGAATGATCACGGACTCCAATGACAGAGCACCGCTCTCCCCAGGCAAAGGGGTCCTTCTGTAATGGTTTCTTTCCAGTGAGCTAAGTTTTAAGTATTATTTAGATCAGCAGTAACGTTGTAAAAATAACAACAAACAGCAGAATCAGAAGTTTGTCTTGGACAGGATCACAAAAGAAGGTTCTGTGCTCATAAAGCGGCTCCCCAGGCTCCCACAGAAATACAAATAGAAATTGGAATAACTGCATCAAAAGAATCCTTAAGAAAACTGGAAACATCTTATCTTGGTTTAAAGAGAAGAAAAACCAAGATAGCAAAGGAGGAAAACAAGGGGAAATTGTTGGGAACAAAGGCAAAGTGATGGCCCCAGACGGACACTATTTGATGTTGTTCCAAGGACGTGTGGCCTCCGGGAAGGGGGACCGGAGGCTGGACGGGACTTTGCTGTGCCAGTGGCAGCGTGTCCTTCCTTGTTCGCAACGGCTGTGCCGGCCACGTCAGCAGCCGNCCGCCCCACGGGAGCCCCAGCAGCGCCCGTGGCGTCTGCTCGGGAACGAACCCCAGGGCGCCAGCCGTGTGGACGGAGCCTCCCGCTCCCCGCACGCTTCCTTTCCCTCCGGTCCTCTTCCTGGTTCTCAGGCCCCCGAGCGCAGCACTTGCAGCCCCCACGGCCCCAGCCTCACGGAGGGCCGGCCCCGCGCCCCGCAACGGCTCAGAGAGCAGCGACCGCACTGCTTGGCGAGAGCGGCGGCGCGGCGTCCGAGTCTTCGGGGCCAACAGACCCTGCCTTTGAACACCTGCCTCCGTCTCCGGCGACCAAACAGCCCAGACGGATGCCACCTTCTGCGGCCTTGACAGAAGGGGAAGGAAAGGGATGAAGTGTTACTGAGGCTTTTCCTAAGGGCCGGGCACGGTGGAGCATCTGTGCGTGCGAGCCCTGGACACCCGCTCCACAGCCCAGGAGCCGGCTCACAGCGATGCCCACGGCGGGGGAAGGGCGCGGGGGGGGCCGGCCCCGGGGGAATCCCGTCTGTGCCGCCCGCACGTCCAGGAACTGCTGGCAATAGTAGGAAGCAGACTGACTCAAGGGAGGCGCCGTTGTTGTTCCTAAATTCCCCGTGAGCAGCTCGGCCCCTCACGGGGCCCCGGGCACAGACTCCCCACCACCCCCTGCTCGCGGGACCCAGCCGTGTGGTCCCCGAGGCAAAGTGAGGCCCAGAGACACCAGACGACTCAGCCAAGACTGGCCTCCTCGTCGGGATCTGAGAAGAGCGCCCGCTCCCCAGGCCGACGCTGCCCGGGGACTTCCTGTCCCCGCACCGTTACTAGGAAAGCGGCGCTTTCAGTCTCCAGGTGCGCGGGGCTGGACGATGGCCCCTCTTCACGAGGCAACAGCAGAGGGAACCGGAGCGAGACTGGGTCCCACCCCGCGACTGCTGGGAAGTTCGGCCGGACTCGAGGCCACCCAGCCCTCCTGCCGGTCACTCGGGCCCCTCTGCTGCTTCTACACAAGTGCCCCTCTCGTCCTCGGGGGGGGGGGGGCCAGTTCTCCCAAAGCCCCTCGTAGGGCCTGGTGTGTCAGCAGCGGTCCCTGGCTCAGCCGGACAGGCGCACAAGGGAACAGGCTCACTGCAGTCTGGGGGCCCGGGGCGGGGGGGTGACGCCCAGCTGGAGTCAGAGACCCCATTTGCTGGCCAGCCCTCATGCTGCCTGGCCCGGGCCACGGCGGGCTGACCTGACGCAGACCCGCACCCCGGGAGGTGGGCACAAAGGCAAGGTCACAGGATGAAACACAGTCCAGAGGGCCTCCGTCTTCAGTTCTTGCTCTGGAAAGGAAGCCTCTCTGCTCCCCACGTCCCCCGTCGAGAACACACGCTACGTCCAGTCACGTGATGGCGACACGGGCTGTGAGCTGCTCAGGCAGGGGCCCTGCCCCCCTCCGGGAAGCCCCCACGGCCCAGGGAAGCGGCAGCCCTCAGCGGAATGGCACCCGTATCTGTCTCTACTGCCGTGAGGCTCGTTACCGCAAACCCACATGCTTAAAACAACAGCCACGTGTTCCCCCACGGTTCTCGGGTCCAAGTCCCAGGTCGGCTGGACTGGGTTCTCCACTCAGGGCCCCGCGAGGCCAAGATCCGGGTGCCAGCTGAGCTGGCACTTATCCGGCCTTCTGGAGAGGGACCCCACTCTGGGCTCACTCACGTTCCTGGTGGATTCGGTTCCTTGCAGCTGTGGGACCAAGGGGCCCGATTCCCGGCCGGCCTTCAGGAGGGTCCCTCTCAGGAGGCCACCCACAGGCCGCCGGGCTCAGCCGCCTCCACATTCAGAGCCAGCAATGGTTCCCGGAGCCCTTTCTGTGCTTGGAGTCCCTGACCCGGCCTTCTGTCCCCAGCCCCACTGAATTTTTCCTTCTCTAACAGCTCACCTGACTGGATCAGACCTACTTGGATCATCTCCATTTCTGAAGGTCCACTGACCCGGGGCTTGACTTGCTGCAGTCAAATCCCTTCCCAGCAGAAGCCGGAGGCACCACTGGCCGAATAACCAGGAGCTGGGGGCCTTGAGGAGCCTGTGAATGGGCCTCTGCCGTGACCCTCAACAGGGCCACCTGGGGGCACATGGAGATGCCCAGCCCGGGGCCATCTCTGTTCCCGGAGTCGGTGACCCTGGAGGTCAACAACAGGCACCCGNCTGGCGGGCAGGATGTTCTCAGGCCCCTCAGCAGCCCCACCCCGTGGTTGTTCAGTCCAACACGCATCTAGGTTCCCAGGCAGGGAAGGCTACGTGTGCCGCGCTGGCCCGTCCACAACCATCCAGCCACTAGGGACACGGGCACCGGAGACCGGAAGGGGCTTTGGTAAGAGGGGACACGTGGTTTAAGAGCGGCATCTGAGGGCACTCCCTCCCCCAGCTCGAGCTGTAGGCTGAGCCACGCTCCCCTCCCCCACCAGACCCTGGCAGGGCCCGAGCTGGGAGGGAGCAGGGGGCGGCGTGTGGCGCCTTCCGGCAGGCGCGGACCACAGAAGACAGCCCCGCCACCGGGTGAAGGGGACGGACCACACAGGGCAGCAGACTGCTTCCTTCGAGACCGTACTGTCACGGGAGGGCACGTGGGGGTTGTGGGGACGGGGGTCCGAGAACAGGCCGAAGTCCGTGCAGCTGGAGCTCAGCACGAGAGGGGCCGCCCAGAAGGGCTGGGCTGGCGGGGCCGCGGGGCCGCCGTGCCGTCAGGGTGCCCGCGGTCGTTCCCCAAGAGGCTGGACGGCCAGGGACTCCTGACCCTCAGGAAATGTGCTTCTGAGCCCCAGGCGTCCCTGGCATTGCTGACAGTGCATCGTGAGGGTGCCTTGCTTCACGAGGGCCACCCCGCACCGCAAACGCAGAACCGTCCGGAAATTTGGATGGCTTGTGTTTTAAATATGAGACTATCAATAATTTAGATTTTAGAAGCAAACGCTTGTAAGACTAGCATTAATACCTGATGCCGCCCGTCTCTGAGAGAGGGAGAGAGAGACGCCCGGCCTCAGGGACGGAGCGTCCCAGCCGGTCCGCAGGGAGGGACGCTGGGAGGCGCGACCACGTTCACGGAGGACGGCCCGCGAGGGAAGCGTTTCCAGGGAGCAGGACAGGCCCGCGGGAACCAGCCCTCCTCTGGGTTAGGACTTAGCTCACGGCCACGGGGCAGCAACGAAGCACAAAGGGACCCATGACTAGGGCTGGTGACAGGGGCTGAGGCCCCTCAGACGCTCACAGGAAGCCCTTCTGCCCGGGGGTCTGACTGTGCGTCAACCCCCTCTCTGTCCCCGAGCCTGCCATCCGGGGAAGGCTGTAAGGAGCTGCTGGCTGGCCAAGGGGCGGGCGGCCCGCCGTCGTGCACAGAGCGTCACAGAGGTGACGTCCCACGCAGTGACAAGGGCAGGATGAACACAGGGCGAGGCAGAGACCCTCGGTGGGGGACGGCCACACCACCTCTGCCACGGACCAGCTTCCCACGGCCTCCCAACAGCCCCCCACTCGGAACTTTCCCCAGTGGCCACATTCCAGGCCTGACGCCAACCACCGGAGCTCCACTGCTCATTCCAAACCCACACTGCCCCCGGGGCCACCCTTGTCCCCAGCCAGCCCCAGCCGGTACCTCTCCTGCTATTTAATCTGCGGACAACGGTGCAAATGCCCCGTCCTGTTTAGAATACGCTGGGCGCGCTGTAAAGAAACACATTCCTCTCGGGGTATCATGCTCCAAAAATGCCAGCAATGCAGGCCTGGGGCTTTCCTTGGAATGGTAAAAGATGAAGCCTCCTCCCTCCCTGGCTGTGGAAAGGCCGCCTGGGTGGGGGAGGGGCCCAGGCTGACACGTCGTGTTCCAGAAGGCAGTTCCAGGTCACGCCTTGGCTTCCCTGCAAATTGCTAATGAAATTATCAAAAAATACAAAAATAGCCACAAGAATCTGCATCCATGCAGAAAACCAGCGTAAAGGGCCTTGAGCAGACACACGGAGGGGCTCTTGCCGGAACGGGGCTCGTAGGAAGGGATGGGGGTGAACGGGAGCCGCCTTGTGGTTCCACAAATACCAAGGAAGGGACTGTCTGGGAAGGAGATAGCAGGTTCCCGTAAGGGGAGCCTCCAAACCCCAGGAGCAGAAAGACCGGGAGTCGGGAAGCACAGGAGCCCCTGGGGCCGGGGCTGGGGGGCGGGGCCACAGCTCTCGGGTCACCTGAACTCCCAGCAGCCAGCCTGCCTGGTGAAGAGGAGGAAGGAGGAAGGCTGCTGGGGAGGGGGGATGGGGGGAAGGGCAGAGGGATGCCCCCCACCCCGGCCTTGGCCTCGGGTGGCCACCCCCAGCGCACACCACCCTGGCCCGCGGCAGCCGCCTAGCTCCACCCCGACAACCCAGCCCCAATCTAGAAAAATTAAGTTTCAAAGAAATACACTGACCCACACAATTGGAGCTCTTCACACACATTAGGAACAGAGAAAGAAGAAAAAGGTGATGAAGGGGAAGGTAAGCGTAACGCAGAGAGAGATTCAATACACAGCAAGAAGGACAGGACCTGAAAAATTGGAGCAAATACCACCACCCCCCCAAAGAAACACAGTCCAGGGACGCGGGCCCCATCGAGACACCCAATCTTGGTGGTGTGCGCAGGGTCCTTCTTAAACAGAAGAGAATGACCTGAGACCAGGAAAGATTGCTTTTAGGTGAAAAACGTGACTTCAGGACAGAAGCCCAAATGAGAGTCGCTCAGTCATGAAACTAGAAGCAGCTCTGAGAAATCGTCCCGGAGTCGGAGGAGGAGGAGAGAGGGGGGCGGTGTNCGTGAAAAACATGACTTCAGGACAGAAGCCCAAAATGAGAGTCGCTCAGTCATGAAACTAGAAGCAGCTCTGAGAAATCGTCCCGGAGTCGGAGGAGGAGGAGAGAGGGGGGCGGTGTGATGGGTGAACAGCCAACACTGGAGAGAAAGGCAGGAGAAAAGGAGCCACAGAAAGGAGCCCAGAGCGAGGGACACAGGGGACACAGTACAGGGGCTTGACTTCTAGTCCCGACAGAGCACCTTCCCTCTGAAACAATCAAGCAATCGACCAAACATTTAGAACAGTGCTCAAAACATTGGATGTCAGGCAGCAAAGGACGGTGACCCATGAGAGAGGGTAACCAGGTGAGGCGAGGCCATGGGTCCCCCACGGGACCCCTGGAGGGCACCCCAAGCTGCCGCTCAGGGGACGGGGCCCGACTGAGCCAGCTGAGTGGAGGGTGTGCACCTGGGAGACAGGACGGAGAAGCAGGGCGGGAGGTGCCCGCAGGGGACCCCAGAGCTCTGCAGGGTCCCCTGGAGCCAGCACCAGGCTACCGACGGGCTCATGCATGGGAGGAACCACCTGAGGTCTAGGAAAGCGCCCACGGGAAGGTTAGAAGGAAGAGCAAAAAACTGAATTCTGGACACGAAACCCGAACTGTCTCCGATGGAACATACACAAGATGGGATTAAAGGCAGATGAGATGTTTTGGAAAAAGAGATTAGTGAACTAATCAGAGTTAGTTCAAAACACAGAGCAAAAAGAAGTATTTAAAGTGAAATACACAGAGATCAAAAGGATTTAAGGAAATGAAAAGAGCATCCGTGAACCGTGGGAGAGCTCTCGCCATCTAATATGTGTGTCACTGGTGCCCGAGAAACAGGAGGGAAAGACGGGAACAGAGAAAAAAATGCGTGCAGAACGAAAAGCTGATACTTCTTATAAATACGATGAAAACCGTAAGCCCAAAGATGAAAGTAACTAAATGGACACCAAGTACAATAAACATGAGGAAGCCATACGAGGCAAGCTGTAATCCCACATTCAACACCAGTTACAAAGAGAAAAACCTTAAAGCCAGCCGGATAAAAAGGGGTATTTTGTACTGGGGACAGAGATGAGAACAACACGGAGTTTCTCGCATGAGTCAACACCAAGGAGAAGACAGTGGATTCAAAATAGCAGAGAAAACCACAGGCCCACACCCCTCACAAACACCCCTGCAAGAATCCTGACACAGAACGTTAGCTGGTCAAATCCAACAACATCCCTTTCCAAGTGCGGTTTATCTCAGGAACGAAAGGTCGGCTTCACTTTAAAAAACTCAAACCATGTAATTCACTATAAGAACAAACTAAAAAAGAAATACCACATCGTCATCACAGTCGATGCCACCAAGATATCTGACAAAATCCAACATCCATTCCTAATAAAACACTAAGCAAACTTTGACCAGAAGGGAACTTACTTAAGCTGATAATGTATGACTATAGAAAACATAAGCTGGCTTAACACCTTAAGGATGAAAGACTGGGGGCGCCTGGGCGGCTCGGTGGGTTAGCCACTGGCTGACGCGGCTCAGGTCGTGATCTCACAGCTCGTGGGCTCAAGCCCCACGTCGGGCTCTGTGCAGACAGCTCAGAGCCTGGAACCTGCTATGGATGCCGTGTCTCCCTCTTTCTCTGTCCCTCTCCTGCTCACACTCTGTATCTCTCTCAAAATTAAAAAAATAATCCTTAAAACATTTTTTAAAAAGGATGAGAGACTGAATTCTTTGTGTAATCAAGAAAAAGACAACGACGTCTGCTCTCACCACTTCTGTTCCACGTTAGACTCTGTGTGTGATAAAGGTCTGAGACAGTGCAAGCAGGCAAGAAGAAAGACTTCTATTTCCATATTCTATCAGTGAACTAGAAACTCAAATAAAAAATACCGTCCCCATCGGCATACGAAGTACAAAATGCTTCCAGATAAATGTGACGGATGTGAGAGCCGTACACTGACGACGCCAAAATAACACTCGAGGAAATTAACAGAGAACCACGCTAACAGAAGGACACTGAGTGCGTGGGTCTGAAGACTCACTACCAGACTGATGTGTAGACGCGAGGTCACCCCAACCAAACTCCCACCGGATCGGGCAAGCGGATTCCATCGCTCACGCACAGGACCTGGGAGCCAAAATAACCCTGGAAAGGAAGGAGAGTAGACTGACTAACAGGACCCGATCTCACAGGAAGCCGCAGGAAGCCGGATGCCGCAGAACTGGTTACGAACAACGGGACCAGCCGGACAGCGCAGGGTCCAGACACAGACCCGTCCACATGGAGACGAGTGACTTTCGGCTGAGGAGCAAGGACGCCCCGCTGATGGACGGACGTCCTTTCCAACGAAGGTGCCGGGACGGTCAGACATCCACACGCCCGAACCAAACCAAACCAAAGGCTGGTCTTGAGGATTAATAAGAAACAGTTGGGAAGTGACTTCTGTAGTATGTAAATGCTTGTTTCCTTTCTTCTTGGATTCCCAAAACAAAAACAAAACAACCAAAAACCCACAACAACACTATTTTGTCCCTGGCACCAGAGAAGTCTTTATGCATAAAGATGCAAATCAGATCCCGTGGCATCCTTTGAGGTGCCTCTACTCAGGCTCTGACTAAATTCAGGGTGCCGTGTGGTCCTCCGTGGCTGTTACCAGCCTGGCCTCCCCTTCATCACAGGCCAAGGTCCTGGTCACCTCCCCAGCCTTCCCTGCCACAGGGCCTTTGCACATAGCACCCCCGAGGCTAGGAAAGTTCTCGATGCCCCCAGGCACTACAAATCGCTCATCTGGATCCACACCCTTCTATCCCGTGTGACCATCACCTGTTCAGAGAGCCTTTACCCGGTTCCCCCACCACTTCCGACATAGAATTAGGGTTCCCTGCCGCTGTGCCCACAGCCTCTTGACGCCGCGCCCTGAGCACATCACTACTTTAGCCCTGGGTTCACTGTACTGCGGGCCGTCTTGTGTGTGCTCTCCCCCAGCCATACCCACGGCTCCACCACGTGTCAGGCATGGGGACATGTGTCCCAACAAGCAACACTGAGATGAGATCAAGACTGGATGTGCCCCCACAAGCGCTTGCCGCTTCGTCCCCTTCATCCAGAGACCCGATGGCCAAGCCCTGGGAGCCGGCAGTCCCGAGAGGAGGGCCCGCGGGGGGTCCTGCCCCAGCCCCCGAGCCTCCGCTGCTCCCGTGGGCGAGCCCAGGGGTCACGTGGACCGTCCTTCAGGGCTACCACGGCCACCGCTGACCCCAGCCCGTCCCCTGGGCCCTCGTACCCACGTGACTGGCACGGCACCGCCCCAGCCGCCTACGGCGCTTCAGCCCACGGCTCACTCGGGCACCTTCTCGTGAAGCCACCGGCCTGAGGCCGCCTGGGAGTGTGGCCACCCCTCCAGGCCCGCTCTCCTGCCTCCCGTGGGACAGACTATGCATCCTTCCCTCCCACGCTCCGTGGCAACAGCCTGAGGCCAGACCTTCGTGAGCCGCGCCTTGGCCCGGCCCTCCTCCCTCCCGCACTTCTCCTCCTACAGCCCCCACCCCCAAGGGCTCTCTACCCCCGAGCGTGTGCGCAGACCCCCGTCCAGGCTTGCCGTCTAGGGACTCGACCGGAGACAGAGGCTGCCTGCACAAGGAACGCACTGACGGAGATCCTGGCGCAGCGTCTGGGGGCCGTCCAGCCTCACGCCGACCCCGAGGGGACCCGGGCTCCCAGGGAGAAAGCCTGCCTTCTTTACGACCGCCTAGGCGGTCTGGGGTAAAACCGGGACCCAAACGCATGGCAGCTCTGGTTCCCAGGCCCTGCTGCCACGGGCGCACAGGTGAGTTTGCAGGTGCGCACGCTGTGAGGCGCCTGCAGACGCCCAGTCCCTCCCACAGCGTCAGCCGGGCTGCGGAGCCCAGAGGCGGGGTGACCGAGGGGGCTTCGAGCTGAGCACGAGCCTATCATTCCGCGGCAGCCAGGGCTGCCTCCTGACACGGCCACGGGGGCTCGGGCACGGCACATTCCACCCGGGGCCACGTGGGCACTTCCGTGGCCCCGAGAAGCGCTGGCCGGTGGGGGCTCTGAGGTCCCCACAGCACGGAGCTCTTCTGATTCTAGGCCCTCGGAACGTGTGCACTCGATTCAAGGTTAAAGAATGACATTGTAAATAGCTCATTTGAGACTAATTTATGTCATCACCAGAAAGGGGAAAACTGAAACCCGTCTGTCGGCGGATCGCCGCCTGAGTAAACGGCTGGCAGGCGAGGCCCTGCGTTGGTGCATAAGAAAAGAATCTACAAAAATAAAAGGAAAAGTGAATGCAGATGTTTGCCTCAATTAGCTTCTACTGAGAGAGCAATAAACAGGAAAGATCGCTGCTGTACGTGCATTTTTATTTAACCGTTTGTTGGTGTGAGTCATGACAGCTCAGAGGGAAACGTGTCTCTTTTTTTGGTGAAACTAAAGGAAACTATTTTAATTCTCTTGATCCTGCTGGAGTTTGTGCAACGGAGTTATTTTTAACCAAAGCATCACAAAATAGGGCGTCACGTGAGAATATTAGTAAAACCTGCATCGTCCATGAGCAAGCGATCCGAAATGAAATCTCCACATTTGTCCTACAGTAACTGGAAATAGTTCTATCTGCCTAGAACGATAAGACTCACAGTTATTTTTGTTACAGTTTCCTGTTATGGGGGGTGGGGGGGATCTTTGTCTATTTACTTGTTGAGCCTCCCAGGAGGACAAACTAGGACAAAAGATTCTTGGTTACAATTCCAGGCTCACCAGGGGGTTTCAGGGCTCCTGAGGCTGGTTTTCAACTGTGTTGCTAACTGATGACGTTGTTAACATTTTGTTTCTTTTTTATTTTGATCTTGCAGAAATGTCTGTCCTGCTAAAGAACAGATGGGGCTGTATTCTTCCACTTTATGGGGTTTTTCCCCATGGGGGACACGCTGGGTTGCAAGAGTTCTCAATGCTACAGATGCCTGGCCTTTACCACAACAGGGTCAAAGGCAGAGAAATGGGTTGGATCACAGGAAGCTTGAAATGAGCCAGCAAACTTCTGATGTGCACGAACTGAGGACCTGTTTTAGGGGCTGGGAGTCTGAAACACTAACAGAGCTGCTGTACTGCAAGCACTACTGCCACGTTCCTTGTTTCTGGAAAAGCCCGCTGCAGAAACGGGAATGGAGGGAACAGATCTGGAAGTGGCCCGCAGCGTCACAAAGGGACGCAGCAACGGTTCGCCCAGGCGGTGACATCTCCGCGTGGCTTTAGAGCAAGATGGAGGGTTCCCAACCCAAGTCCCATGCACACGCGTTTATAGGGGTGGGAAATACGGACGGGGGCCCGTTCGAGAGAACTTAACCTCGTCGCTCCTTTATCAGGACCGACTCCCTGCTCCTGGGACCCGGCAGGTGCCTCTCCGCCCGGGGGGACCCCGCGCCCCCCGAGCCCTTTCTCCTGCAGCTTCCTGACCGAGCACAGCACAGCTCGCCTCACCCACGTGCGGGACGCAGGGAACACGGGCCTCCCAGCCGCGGTGGCCTCCCCGCCAGCCCCTGCATGAAGGAGGCTGCGCACACCTGTCACTTCTGCAGACGCGTGCTCCAGGGCGAATGGAAAAGCCCCACAAAGCCCAGCACGCTGGGTTTCCGACCCCTTTCCCGAACGGGCTGTTACTCTGCACCACACAGGGTAGGTGCCCAGGCGTGGGAGGCAAGGACAGGAAGAGAAAGGAGTCTGGGCCCGGTGATGGGGACGGGGTGCCACACCAGGGCGTCAGCGTCCAGCTACAAGGGACACCTCGGGACACCCAGACACAGGGCCGGGCACCAGCCGGCCGACGTCTGCTACACCCCGAAACTACTCTGTCCCCTGAAGACCGGCAGAGCCGGCCTGGGCGGGCCAGGTCCTTGTGACCGCAGAACATGTCCCCGGCTGGAGGCCACCCGCTGTCCGCCGCCTGCCCCCGCCTCAGGCATGCCCGCACCCCGCCTGCCTCCTGTGGACGTGCCCTCAGCTGGCTGTGCCCACCTCCCACCTCCCACCTTGGCTCTGGCCCTGGGAGGGTCCACGAAGACAGAGCCAAGTGCAGTCCGGCCCGAGGCAGGACCCGGGCATCAGACACCGAGTCGAGTCGGAAGGCAGGCAGGCGGGGGGCTGGAGGCAGGAGAAGCCAGAAGAGGAGCGCTTCTGGGAGATTCGATGCCCAGGGCGGGTGGGTGGCCGCTCCAGGCCCCGCAGCTCCGGGAGGCACGGAGAAGCAGGGAGAAAGCGTGCTGTCTGCGCCCCTCGGGCCGCCTACCCCACCGGCCGGGGAGGAGGACCAGCGTCCACAGGTGCAGCTGGGGGAGGGGGCGGGGGCGGGAGACCCAGGCGGAGGCGACACGACGCAGGTCGCCCTCCGTGACGCCCGAACAGGGAGCAGCAGGTGCGAGGGCAGGGAGGGGCCCGGCAGCCTGCTCCTGGCGGCTCGCGGGTGTGCCCAGCAACACGGAGCGCGGCCTGCAGCCTCGTGGGTCTGCGAAAACGGGCGGATGCGCCCACAGGGACCCGGCGGCTGAGGCAAACGCGTCTGCGGAGGGGGTGGGTTTGGCAGCCGGATTGGACACAGCAAGCTGGGGCCACGGGGGTGCCTCCCGCCCGCCCGCTAAACTCATTACAGCAGCAGAGGTGGGTCAGTGACAACGTGGGGCAGCGAGAAAGGTCCCCAAGGGCCCCGACGATCGGCTTTCTTAACGTGATTTGGGTGGAGAAAACCACAGCGAGCGGCTGTGCTCCCGCAGAGCCGTCCACGCCCGCCATCAGGGCCGCACGCGCCCGACATCGCTGCACAGACGCGGAACCCGCGGACGTGGCCTCGCGCAGAAACGGATGAACTGATGCTGGACTAGATTAGGGACGGGCGCTCACGAGAAGGGGGAAGTCTGGACACAGAGACACGGGGACCGCGCGGCGTGACTGAGGCAGAGACGCAGGGAGGTCCACAGCGGGGGAGGCTCAGGACCGCGGCCGCCAGCAGAGGCCCGGGAGGAGGCCCGGGGCCGTGTCTCCCGCGGAGCCCACAGAAGGGCCCGGCGCGCTGACCTCTGACCCCGGGCCTCCCGCCTCCAGAATCCGTGAGGTCTCAGCTGCCCGGTTTGTGCGGACGGCAGACCGACAGCGGCCACCCTGCCCCCGTGGCCTCCCCTGCCCACCCTCAGCACCCCCGCCTCGTCCCCCGGCTGGCCTGGCCCCCCCACCACGCGCTCCCCGCTCCGCCCTCGGATCACGGGACTGCTCTGGACAAACACCTGTGGCGGCCTGGTGCTTCCTGCCCTGGGGACCGGCATCCACGGCCCCCGCTCCTCCCCGGACCCCCCGGGCCACCCTCCCCAACCCCCCAGACAAGCCTGATCCATATTATTCGTACTCAACACTCCGTGAGCTTTTCTTGCTTAACACTCATCCTGAAGTGTGATGTGCGTTCTGTGAGGTCTCTTCTCTGGTGTCTGTCTCCACCGCTAACCCGTGACCCCGAGAGCCGGTTGGCGTCCGTGTCGCTGCTCAGTGCATCCCTTGCACGCAGCATGGTGCCGCACAAGGGGTGTCAGCACGCCGGACAGACGTGCTGGGTGGACGGACGGACGGATGTGCGCACACGTGCATCAATGAACAGAACAAAAACAGAGTNTGCAGTGCCGGACACTGAGGCACGTTTGAGAAGTGTAGGGACACAAGCCAGAGCAGGGCAGACACTCCGGAAGATTCCCAGAGTTTAAATATAATTTTCAATTATTAAAAGGTGGACGAGAGCTCCAGCGTTCTCAATCCCTCCCCTCTGCACCTCCCCGTGGTCACATCACCTCGGTGCTGCCCCGTAGGGGGTAGGTCTACGCCGCTGCGTTCACAGGTGAGGAGACAGAGACCCAGGGAGTCAAGTCCTCACCCAAAGTCAGGGGCCGTGAACCGTGACTGGCACCAGCCAATCCTCCCGTCCACTGCCCCGCAGCTGCCTCCCCTGCACCCAAGCGCACCCCAGCCTCACCCTGGGGCCGCCCTGGAACGCGCGGCGGGGACGCGGCCCTGCAGCCGGGCCCGCGATGGGTGCACAGCCCCTCTGCTCCCAGCAGCGCCCAGCCGCCCGAGCCGCAGATCTGTCCAGATTCACGAAATATCTTTCAACACAAAGTAGGAGAGAAAACACGAGCGATCGAGCACGCTGGGTACACGGCGAAGCAAACAGAGGCCGCACAAATATTTAAGCTTCGGGGAAAGAACTGAGCTGCACCAAAGGCACATCTGGGATAACAGCTCCGAGGCGGCTGCGGTTTCCGGCGGCAACGTCGCTGAGAAGGGACGAAAAATAACCAGCCTGCGGTTCCCAGCCTCCCTCTCACCTGCCTGCACAGGCCTCTTCCGGGCCCGGCGAGCTGACCGCACCACTGGAGTCTAAGTCAAATAAACACGCTCTTCTCACCACGAAAACGCTTTATTTCTCTTTCGAACACAGAAACTCAATAACACCGCTAATAGCTGACTCAGATAAAATCAGGAATTTTTCTTTTTTCTTTTTTTGCCACGTTTATCCATTACCCTAATAAGGCAAGAAACGGGCTGCTGAGCTGTGTGTGGATTTCGGGTCTTGGCTCCGGTCCAAGGGTGAAGCTGGTGTCATGGAGAACATAAGCCGTGTGTTCGCAAGTGTGGTTTTAATGAACTTTCCTTCGTGACTGACACGTGGGAAGAGACCGTCTTTCTCCAGAACGGACACGGCAGGGGTGGGCTTCACAGTTGCAGACCCCCGTGGGGCCAAGGAGCTGAGCTCCCTGCACGAGGGGCCGCACCGCAGGGCCGAGGGCCACAGCCTTATCCTCACCGTCTTCTGCAGAGCCTTCCAGACGATGCGCAGCTGCCTTGCACGGCTGAGGCCAAATGCTGCCGGCTGCCGGTCACTTTCCCGGGCACGACCCGGACGTGAGCACCGTGCTTGGTGGCATCACGCGGAAGTGGCCTGGGTCGTCCGGGACACAAGAGTGTCGCGCCCTCAGGTCCCTGCTCTCTTCCCGCCTCCAGCAGCAGAGGGTGCCCGGCGGGGCAGCCCCTCCCGACCCCGGAGCCCAGGCTGTGCGGGGGGACTTGCAGAGTGATGTCCGGGGGCTGCTGCGGGCCCGTCACTGCGTCCCCGGGCAGGTGGGGGGGGCAAACCCCAGAGCCTGGTACCTCCCGGCTCTGCCCAGAGACCCGGCCCGGCCGAGACCNATTCTGTGCACACACATCCCTTGGGGATCTGATGAAAATGCAGGTGCTGAGTCAGCCCCCCAACGGGGCCTGTGAATCTGCATGCCTACGAGGCTCCCAGGAAGTGCAGGTGCCGCAGGCCCACAGAGCACAGCTCAGATCCCACCCGGCTTTCTGTCCATGCTGATCAACACGGGCCTTGAGGGTCACAGCGAACAGGACGGCCCCCGCCTTTCTGAGGAGGAGGGTTACAGTCAGATGAAACAACCCAACAAGGTCAAACGGACATGGACCCGATCCAGGGGCGTGGTGTCGCGTCCCAAACACCGGCCCCAAACCAGTGGCCTCAACCCGCAGGCAGGCAGCCAGAGCCGCTGGGAGGGGCTGGGGGTGCGCACTTCTGGCCCACCCAGCTCCGCCTCGGGGTCCTTCCCTGACAGGTCCCCAGGTGACGCTCAGGCAGCGACACCAGAGGCCACACGGTGAGAAGCACCACCCGAGATCACGCAGCACCCGGAGGCCCAGGGAGGAGCGTTCTGCCTGGACGGCCACACCGAGGCTGCCGAGGCTTCTTGCTCCCGGATGTCATGTCTCCACAGACGAGCTCCACACTGCAGCACCTGCCCGGCCTTGGCTGCACGGCCCCCGGACCCTCTCCGTGACTCCAGGCATCTGGTTCCTCACCCGTGATCTGGGGTCCACCCCCCCCCCCACACACAGGCCTGTACATCGCAACCACCCAGGGAGCTTTCACGAAATAATTGTCCCCAAATTCGGGCAGGTAAGCCTGACACGTGTCCTCATGGGATGAGTTCTCATGTGCAGCCCGGCTGAGGGCCACTGAAGGGGTAAGAAAAAAAAGGTGCCACAAAAACGTAAGAGTTCATTACAACATTACTAACTTGCCGTGAAAGCACAATGCGCCCAGTGTGTCACAGACTCTTCGCTCCTGGACAGGCACACACCATCCGGAACGTCTCACGCAAACAGGCGGAGAGGTCGATGACCCAACACGGGTCCCCGGCGGCCTGCTCTCCCGAGCTGCTATCTGGGCCCAGACGAGCGCCGGTGAGCCCAGACCCGGTGAGCCACGGCTGGAAGCTCCTCCGGGCCGCAGTGGGGCTCCCGGGGGACAGGGATGCTTAATCGCAGCTGCTGGCGACTGGTGGCTCTCCTGCACAAGGGGCTTTCCGGCCACGGCGCTCAGGGACCCACGGGGCCCGCGCTCCCCCGGATTATCCCAACAGCTAGAAACGGGGTCCATTCATTCAGCAGCAGCTGGGAACTCCTGTCTGTAACGGGGGAGGGCAGGCGTGCCTCACAGGCCCTTCCCACGCTGTGCACAGCTATCTGCTGAACGGGTGAGCAGAGGGTTGACTGAAGCAGCAACTGGATGGAGAAAGGGCTCAGGGCAGGAGGCAGGAGGCGGGAGAATTCATTCTGCTTTGGCTCACATCTGTCTCCACCACCACACTGTGCTAACTGTATTGAACCAAAATGACCCGGTTCTCTGGACAAAGGAAGAATGAAGCAGACAGAGGGGATGGGCCGTGCCAACCTCACTCTGTCGGGGCCACGGGCTACCCGCGTCCACACCCGCGTCCCAGGTGGGGCAGCTGGGCCCTTCCTACACGGCACAGCGCCTGAGCTCACTGAGGAGACGTCTCCAGCTTCTGGTCCCCAGGATCAAGGTCACCAGAGTTTAGCAGCCACGGGAGAGAGGTGGTACTTGGGGAAGGCCACGGACACAGAGAAGAACTGGCTCCCTCTGTGCTCCCTCGGGTGGGTGGGCGGCTCCCCGTGCTGCCGGCCACTCAACCCCAGCCCCTGGGGCTCCAGGATCACCCGGAAACCCTGGGCCTCTCCTCTGCCCCCCTCCTGCCCCGTGGAGTGTGGGCCGTGGCTTGGGTCACTCCGATGTCCACTGGAAATATCTCTGAAGCACGTCCCACACCCACGAACTTTCATCTGACCCCTTCCTCGTCCACACCCGCCAGGAGCCCC
>NW_027531904.1:10489401-10500472 GCF_008692635.1 Crocuta crocuta
GGAGCTTCACCTCCGACGCAAGCCTGTCCCCAGATCCCCAGAACCCCGCGTGCCGAGGAGGGTGTGCCCCATCCGTCCCTGTGAGGGCAGCCTCTACCTCGCGCAGCCCAGCTCTCCAGAGCTGCCCGCACAAACCTCCCTCCTTACAGCAACGGCGCCCGCTTTCCCAAGGGGATCACCCCTCCCTGACCGGCCGGCCTCGCCCCCGGGCTGAGGCTCCCTGGCCCCTGGAAGTGGGCAGCACGGGTCCTGGGCAGCCTGTGGGGACGCCTGGAGAGGCCGTTTCTGCTGGTGCGGCTGCGCAGGTCCACAAAGCCCACGGCTGCTGACGCACACCCC
This sequence comes from Crocuta crocuta, assembly GCF_008692635.1. Taxonomy (NCBI): domain Eukaryota; kingdom Metazoa; phylum Chordata; class Mammalia; order Carnivora; family Hyaenidae; genus Crocuta; species Crocuta crocuta. The sequence goes on from NW_027531904.1 coordinate 10,489,741, forward strand.
CGTTACACGAGGAGAGCCGGCCGGAGGGTGCGCCCTGCGCAGGAGCAGTCCCCTCCCGGGTCCCGTGTACACCTCAAAGAACTCAAGATACGACCTGAAGGGGTGTCTGCCGCCACGTTCACTGCAGCCTGAGTCACAACAGCCAAAATACGGAAGCAATGCCGAGGCCCGCTGACAGGCAAACGAACACAGAGAAGGTGGTACACACGTACACTGAGGTATCCTTCAGTCTAAAACGGGGGTGGGGGGGGACGTGGACCTTATCACTGCAGCACTCTGGATGGATGGATGTACCGAGAGGCCAGCGTGCTAAGTGACACGGGCCCGTCACGGGACGGCCAGTGCGTGGCTCCCCTTCCATGAGAAAATCTACCACAGGGGTCAACTCAGAAGCAGAGAACACAATGGTGGTTTGAGATGGGACCTGGGGCTTAATGGGTACAAAGTTTCAATCACCTGGTGTGAACGAGCTCTGGAGTGAGCTGGGTGACCCTGTGTCTGTAGTTAATACAGAGAGCACGCTTTAAAATTTTTATTTTATTTTTTATTTTATGGGTGGGGTGGGGAGGACCAGAGAGAGAGAGACAGAATCCCAAGCAGGTTCTGCGCTGTCAGCGCAGAGCCCCACGCAGGGTGCGATCCCACAACTGTGACATCATGACCTGAGTAGAAATCACAAGTTGGAGGCTCAACTGACTGAGCCCCCCAGTCGCCACCAGAGGTGGGTGCTTTAAAACGTGTTAAGAGGGTAAGTGTGTCCAGTGCTCCTACAAAGACAGAAAGAGAAGAAAGAGAAAACAGCCACAAAGGAGCACGAATTTTCTCGAGGTGAGGGACATGCTCAGTTCCCCGACGATGGTAACGGCATCACAGGGCACACGTGTTCGGCCAGACTCAGCGAAACACTTCCTCTGTGCCCGCCTGCCCGTGAGTGGCGCACCCACAGAAGTAGCACTGGGAGACGGAGAACAAGATGCCGAGGAAGCCTCGTTACCTGGCGTAGTCAGTTAGGCTGTATAAACTCGGCGCAAACAGCACTTAGAGAGCACTGAACCGCTGCTCCCGAGGGAAGCCGATCCCTGCACACAGCATCTGGTCATCGGGGATTGGGAGCCATGTCCCACGCATTTCTGCTCAAAGACGCCTCTTCTGTACTGTTGACTCGGCAACCCTGAACGGCCGGCCACCAGCCCCATGACTCGCGCCCACAAGAAGCTGATCGAACCCGCAAGTCTGTCGCCTGTAAGGCGTGTGGCAGCCGGCCCTCAGGAACGCCGGCCAGCACGCCAGCCTGTGCTCCAGGCTCCTCATCCACAGCAGGATCCCTGGCAAAAAGCACAAAAATGCAAAACAAAACCCAACAAGGCACAAAACAGCCTCTAAGAAAAACATGCGCTCCCAGCGAAAAAGGCCTGGAGGAAAGGGCAGCCATCACCTCGTCCAACCCGAGCGAGACACGTGTGCGCCAGCGACTCAGATTTTCACCCTCTGGCCATGTCTGCGTCTGCCTGCAAACGCATTTTGGAGCCACAACTAAGCGTTGCCAACAGGCGAATCTGCAAGTAGAAATCCCGACTAACGGGGGAGGAGCGCACCTCCGCTTTGGGTGTCTGATCACTGTCTGCGCCTGAGGCCAGTGGGCCCCTTCCAGTCGGGAGCGATTCAGTCCCTGCACAGCCACTCTTCTGTAAGCGTAGAGGTCTCCGGGAGGCAGGCACCACCGCCTTCTGACCAGCCCCTAGAACCTTCTAGAATCCTGAGCCCTGCACAATCATGCAAAGGGAGAGTCCAGTCCTCCCCAGGCGTTGGTTGTAGGGGAAGCTTCCGGGGCTGCGTGCAGTTACTCAGCTTGACATGACGGACCCTTTCACCTTCCTGCCAAGGTTAAGTCCTTGGGAAGAGAGGGGCTCTTAGGCGCCACAGCCAGGCCAGCTTGGCCGTGCCTACCTCGGCCCACCGCCCGTCCAAGCCCTGGGGAAGGGCCATGCTTCCCCGAGGCTCCTGAGTGTCCGGGGCGGCGCCGGCCCGAGAGCAGCCCATGGGGTGGGTGGGGCACCACGGGGCCCGAGGCCTTGGTTACAGCCTCTGTCCCTGTCCTCAGCTCCCCCCACTTCTGGGCGCTGCCTTAGATCCCACGTGCGGTGCCCTGATGAGAGCGGAAGCTGGGAGCTCCCTGGCAGGGAGGGGACGAGGGTCAGAGAAGAAAGGAGACTCACAGAGGAGACCCAGCACGGGGCCCCCGCTGCCCATCCGGCACCTTCTCTGCAGGAGACGTAGCGGCTGCAGGGGGAGGCCTCCACATTCTCTCCGCCTGGATGGGGCCCACGTGGCCGCGGGACACCTCCCACGAAGCCTCGTCACCACCCCCGCAGCAGGGACAAGGTGGCTCCAGCCGCATCTCCACCGCAGTCACTGAGACTCTGGGGTCCCCGCCAGCGAGGGGGGCCGCGGCCCACCGTCCCAGGTGATATGCCCCCCACGTGGCTGAGCCCCCCACTCCAGCCCCAGTGACCTGCCTGGCCCCCTGACCCCCACTGGAGGCCGCACCTGAAACGAAGGGACAGGAGAGCTTGAGACCCCAGCCCAGTGACCGGAGGCGGCAAGTCTTGCCTGAGTTACGTGTCCACCTCACTCCGGTGAGTCAGCTAGACCCGTGGCCAGAGCCTGACCTAACCCCTGACCATCACCCCCCGCCACCCGCCCCAGGCGGGGCTCCTGGCTGGGCTTCAGAAAGCCACATCCTGTGGTCAAAGCCAGAAGTCTGGGGAAAGACAGACGGCTCTTTCCGGAAAAGGTGATTCCAGCCGTCAACAGCTCCTGGTTGATTTACTCTCCTTCTCGCGTCCCTCGGGAGCGTAGAGCTTCGTGAAGCGCTTCCTCGGGATCTCTGTATGGAGCTCTCTAATTTGGCTCAAAGTTGGGACAGCTGAGCGTGGCTTTCTGACTCCGCTTTAGCCTCATTTCGCGACCTGTGCGTGGAGCTCCGGCAGGCCAGGCGTCACCGTTATGGGACACGTGGAGGCGAGTGCCGCACACACCCCGACCCACACGCTAGTCCACACCCGCCCCCCCCACTCCACGTCACCGGCACCGAGAACATTACTGGTATCATCCAGAAACAGCTGTACTTGTATGACTCCTGACGAGATCCGACTCAGCCTTAGAAGTGTCCCCCCAAAATTAGTATGTTCAAGTCCTAACCCCCAGGACCTGAGAATGTGACTGTACGTGGAGACGGGCCTGTAAGGAAATAATGGTAAATAAAGTCATGAGGGGGACCCCTAATCTGACTGATGTCCTCACAGGAAGAGCCATCAGGGGCGCGTGGAAACAGAGACCACGTGAGGACTGGCGGGCAGGTGCCATCGACAAGCCAGGGAGAGAGGCTTCAGGAGAAGCACAATCTACCAGTGCCAGGATCGTGGCCTTGTGGATCCCGAGACTGTAAGACAACACGTTTCTGCTGCGCGAGCTGCCCCCATCCACCGGGCTCCCGCCGAATGCCGGCTGAGAGAGGACACGCGCGTAGACGGAGACCCAGCGGCTCTCAGAGCAGCAGGGAACCGGCCGCGCAGACCCGTCTGCACCCGCTGCCGCCCACCGTGAGGCAAATGTGATGCTCCAGTTGCTCACTCTGAAAATGCACATTTGTTGCGTGGTTGATCTGCTGGGGCCAACCTGAGCACGATGGGACTTCTGTGTGCGCTTACGTGGGACTCTGTCTACACGGAACGCTGTGTGAACACAGAGAAGGGCACCCGCTGAACGGAAGCGCACGGCTCACACGCACGCGCTTCAGACACCTGCCAGGGCCCCTGGGCTGTCACGCGTCACAAGCCACCCGTATCTGCCGTCGTGACTATCTTTTGACTTCTAACGTCACACGACTATCCTGGCACAACCAGGACCCACCTCTATGAGTAAATTTCACGTCCGTCTCAAGGTCCAGTGCCGCGTTTATGAGTTTCTTAACCATTCAACCTGCGAAGTACTGCTCCCACTTTTACCAGCTTCGTGTTCCTGTTTTCATCCGTCAGTGATTTATCCTGGAGCACTGTGGTCCTAACCCACCTCTTCCCCGTAAGCCCTGCAGCTTTTATCTCCAGAGTCTGCCTACTGTGGTGCTTTCCAGAAACACGTATGTTGCATCACAGCAGAAATGACTTTATTTAGAAGTTGAAACAAGGAACTTCATCGCAGGGAACTCAGGTCTATGTAATACATGCTTATAATCAGGATCACCGTCATTAAGCACTTATAGGTATAAACCTCATCACAGAACATGTGGTTCTGGCTAACGTGTCAACATCGCCTCCTAGTGACAACATGCCCTAATTGCAGGTAAAATACAGGGAGGGAAACCCTTATGTATTAAAATTGAATTGTTTAAATGTTACAGGGTAAATGAAGCCACTGCACGAGCCGAGTCAAATAGATCCTGTCACCTTTAGGCAGCATTTTCTGACCTCCAGCTTCCTGATCTGTTTACTGACAGACATCCCTCTTCAGGCTCAAACGGCATCCAGGACGGGGCAGCACTGACCTGTCATGGAGTTTTCTGAAGTGCACAGCTGCTCTCTCAGCTTCTCCACATCGTCGGGGTGCACCTGCTCGTACAGGGTGCTCCCAAACCACTCTGACTGGGGCTGGTTCAGCACGGGGGTGACGGAGTCAGACACGTAAATCACCCGTCCCGTCTCTGCCGCCACTACAAACAGAAAGCCATCGGCTGCTTCCAGGATGAGGTGCTTCAGCTCCTGGGAAGAGAAGTTCAAGGTTAGGATGGTGCTGACACACACAGCCTCGTTAAGTTTTCCTACCAGCAACCTTTGACTTTTGTCCACTCAGTGGGATACACAGGGTTAGAAACTTTGATTGCTTTTTTTTAATTGAAAAATAAGCTAAAAAATGTGTATCCTAGCTCTGAGATACAGCTACTCCAAAGACTTCTGGCCCTGACTAACCCAGCCCTCTCTTAGGGAGGGACTGAAATTCTCGCCCAGGGGGCCGCAAAGCAAGGAGCGATCACCAGAATGTGCTGGCCCACCAGAGGTGTGGGTAGCTTCACCTACATATTCAAGTGGCAGTCATGTCACTGGGGCACAGGAAGGGCCCGGGACACAGGGCTTGGTACAAAAGGTGCCGCTGGAAGGAAGGTGGGGGAGAGAGTGGGCGGCGAGAAGGGCAGTGTCCAGCCACCGCCCCTGAGCTGGTGGTGTGCACTTCCTTCCTCTTCTTCCTGCGCTCTGAGCAGAAGGCCGGCGGTGGATACGGGAGCATCTCCTTACATTCTGTCGAACTTCCAGAACTCCTTGACACACTCTCAGGGCAATGTCGGGAGGTGGCAAGGCACACAGCGTTGCCCACGTCGCCTTGCGGTGACGAGAGAGGCTGGCTGTGCCAGCCCTGGGGTGGCGCTGACTCACGGGGCTCCCGGCAGGGCAGCAGGAAGGAAGCTCCGTGGGCTCCGTGGACGGGCAGCGGGGAGCCCCCCCCATCATCCCATGAGGGGCGTGACTGAAACGGAATCAACTCTGTTACAGAGGTCTCTTCTTTGCCTGAAGGCAACTCAAGTGTAGCGACCTACCCTGTCGTCTTCAAGTTCAGTGCCATGTGCTCTGTTCCTCTCCCACATGCCCTGAGCCATGCGTGTGCCTCCAAACACCCCATGCTCTCAGCAGGCTCCAGCGATGAAGGGACACTTTTTGCTGGGGACCCTTGGTTGGGATGTCACCCTACACGACGCCCCACTGGAACACCAAGGGAGCACCCACAGCACACGTGGAAATCTGAGGCACAGGGCGCCCTAAGGACCCAAAGATCAGAAAACGCAGCTGTGCTGGTGAGCAGACTCTGGGGGACTCTGAGCCCTTGGCTGGGTCAGAACTCATACATCTTCGTCTGGGACCCTCGCCCTCGTCACGGCCCCTCCACAGTCTGTCTTCTGGGAGCACAGGGCTCTTAACCAAGGTCAAGTGCTTCCGCGCTCCAGTCACACCAACTGGAGGCGGCGTGCTCAGCTCTAGAGGGAGGGGCCCCCAAGCCCGCAGCTGTGCACCCCCGGCCGCGGCACCATCCTCAGCCTCCGTCCCTTAACGCGGGTTTTTCAGTGGGATTTTGTGATGTTAAATGAGCTCTTTGTGGAGGCCCCGTAAGGGCTTGGCATGCAGTTGGTGCCCCATAGATGTAGCTGCTGTTACCATCAACCACGTGACAGGCCAGAGTTGGGGTCACTGAGTACCTGCGTCCCTCCTCGCTTTCCCCATCCTCATCACTTAACGATGAGGATCAGCTTCAAATACGGACCCGACAGGACTGTCCAGAATTAAAGGAACCCGTGTAGAAAGGGTTGTTTTTACCCTAGCGTCTCACGGGCGTGTGACACGTTTCTGCCCCCTCACCTGCCTGCGGGTCCCCCTCCCGTTACTGCCCAGGCCTCAGCGGGTGGGGCTACCCTACGGGGGGTTACGGGCTCCAGGTCCCCTGGGTCCTCCAGGTCATGGTCACGGCAGGGCCACAGCCTCCTCACACGTGCGAGGTCAGGCGCCAGGAAGGGGACGGAGCAGGTAAAGTCCGTGGACTTGCGGACGCGGCTGCACAGGGTAGAAGCCGCTGCGTCGGCCCCTTTTCCTTCCCGTGTCGGAACCTCACTCCCCTGACATGAACCATCCCGGCTCCGGCTCTGTCTCCAGTCACCCCTTTCCCTCCAGCCCCCGCGGCCCTGCACCCACGACCCGCTCGGGTCAAGCGCCCGCCCCTGGTTCTCCGGGCCAGGCTGGGGGTTCAGGCCACGCTCTGCGGGCTCCTGAAAGTCTCCCTTGCGCGAGTCCCGCCCATCTCCCGCGGCCACCTCGCTCTGCCTGTCCCCGCGCCCACCACGCCATACCAAGTACGTCCAGACCCATCGGCCCATCTGTCCTGCAAAAGGGCTTGGGGTCGGGGAGGCAAGAAGCCTGTGTTCACCTCAGAGTCAAGCACACTGAAGCCTGTGACGGGCGCACGGGCAGGGCTGAGCGCGGGACGCAGGCCTTCCCGTTCACGCAGGGTCTGTAAACTTGGCAGAGCACTATTCCGCCAACCACTGCACGTGTGCGCCCTTTGTCAAGGGCCGAAAGAATGACTTTGGGGCCCGGCCGACCTGGGACAGCTCCTGGAGTGGTGACTGGACCCTTTCTGAGCCGCGGGGTCCTTGTCTACACAGCAGGGAGAACACTAGTGGCGAGATCGAGGAGGAAATGCGGTGACGGGCAGCGAGGAGGAGCCCGGCCAGGCTCAGAGCGCAGGCCTGCTGAGTGCTGGCGAGACGACTCCGCCACGATCATCACCACGACTGCTCCCAAGCGGCCACCGCGACGGCGTTGCCACTGCTCTGTGGCACGGCGGCGCGTGGCTCACGTGGACTGTATCCCGCGTCAGCACACTAAGCCCGCGGTATTTTCTGGGTGATGCCTCACTGAGGTTTACGGGACACATAAAAGCGAAGGACACAAAGATCGGACAAACGTTGCTGTGAAGAAGGGAAGTGCAATTTGCTGACGTCACCCATCCCTCGACCTTTGACCCCCTCCCCCACGTAGCTTAGGTCGCCCCGGCGCCGGTCACGCCGTCCCCTCCCCCAGTGGCGTCAGGAGGGCCCAAGGGGGGGCGACGGGCGGTACCTGCTCCGTCAGGAAGGACGGCTTGTAGGCGCCGTCGGTGGACTTGTTGCCGGTGCCCCTCATGGACTTCATGTGCGACACGGCCATGCGGAGGATGGTCAGCTTGTCCGGCTTCCGGGCCAGCGCGCTGCACGTGGGCACCATGTCCGACAGCTCCGTGATGTACTGGGTCATCTTGTTGCGCCGCCGCCGCTCGATCTCACTGTGGTTCTCCCTTCCCGGAGCACGGCAGCGGGGCGGGGAAAGAGAAGCGTCAGACCGGGTCACCGGTAACNCCGCCCCCCCAGGCCTGCACTCCTGAGGGGAACCTTGGATGAGCCTCCCTCCCATCTCCTGCCCGAAGGCGAACTCGCGCCCTCCTCCTGACAGCAGGAAGGGAGGCTGGATCTTGCTGGGCGTTCGGGGAACACCCTTCCTGGCCTGGCCGGCCCTTCCTGCTCAGGGCACAGCGGCTGCGGAGCCGCGAGGCCTCAGAAAAGCCATCTGTGCAGCCAGGACGAGGCTGGCCAGGCCCTCGGGGGGACCCGCAGAAGCAGCTCCAGCCGGGAAGTTTCCTGGCTTCTGAGGCTTCTCCAGGAGGGGCAAAGGGTGCTCCGTCCCTGGGAAGGGGGTGGGTGCCCCGCCCCGTGCAGCCGCGCCAGGCGGGTTTCTGCAGGGCAGAGGGAGGCAGCCTGGCATCCAGGCTGAAGATCGGGCCCCCAGGCAACACAGAGGCGGAGATTGAGAAAGCCGACCCTCAGGGAGGGGTGAGGCCCAGGCTCCATCTCCCCACCCCCACCCCAGCAGGACACACCCCCNAGCCACATGCCCCCCCCCCGCGCCCCCCCGCTGTGGACGGGGCCGAGGCTCAGAGGTGCTGGCTTAGCCGGCCCTGAGCCGGGCTCCCACGGCACGCTCGCGGGTCCTGGGCCCAGAGCCGGAATGTCCCTGCCTGAGAGGCGTCACGGGGGAGGAAATGGCCGGCAGCCTCCAGAGAGACCCCGCTCAGGACTGCTATGACCCCAGAAGGGGGGTCCTCCCCGTCCCCACGAAGTCCCGCTGTTCTCCGGGCACCATCACCGCAAGGCCAGGTTAATTCATCTCCGCAGGACAGAAAGAGGGGTGGGCAGCTGGGCACGGTAAGAGCGACATCAAAACCACAATCACGTGGGCGCCAAACATCTCCTCGGAAGGGAAGACCGGCCCACGTGGGCCTCATGCGGGACAGCCGGCGGCTCTCTCTCCAAAGTGTTTCCCCCAACTCCTAACCCCAAGCCACTGAATCTCCAAGAACTCCCAACTCAGCTCCCTGGCCACCTGGTGGCTCGTGACCTACTCTCTGCCAAGGTCCCCCCCAGCTTATCTGCAGCACCTTCTGGTTCATGAGCTCCTAGGACACTGAGGCCCGGAAGGTCTGGAAAGTCTGGAAATGTTCCCCTCGCGCCCTTGCGCTGTAGTCAGAACGGCTCAGGTGAACCTCGCCCTGCTGTAGAGGGCGCTCACACAGCCAGTGCGTGTGTCTCACACGAGGCGGCGGGTCGGGTGACGGACGGTAACCCTTCCAGCCTCTCTGTGTCAGAAGTACTTCGAGCACCTTCCCACCCGGGAACCGAACACCCAGCCGTCTAAGCTAGGATGCAGACTAGGAATTCTGAGAAACAAGCCCCTCCACTTTTCTCGCCAGGAAGGATCTCCACACCCGCCACGCGGCTTTTTAAAACGGGGTTTTAGTCATCATCTGAATAAACAAAACAGGGTGGTAAATTCACATGGGAAGATTAAAACTAAAACATCATCATAACCCATAAAATCGGAAAAAAATGTTCTTGAGCGTAAATAGACACAGAAATCAAGAGGAAAGTATCAGAACAGGTGTGACGAGCAACAAATGGCTGACGCTGCAGGAGCCTTCCTCTCAGGAATATCTTTAAGTTCCGGGCGCCTGGGGGGCTAGTTGGTTAAGCACGACCTCGGCTCAGGTCATGATCTCACGGTTCGTGGGTTCGAGCCCCGCGTCGGGCTCTGTGCTGACAGCTCGCAGCCTGGAGCTGCTTCGGGTTCTGTGTGTCCCTCTCTCTCTGACCCTCCCCTGCTGACGCTGTCTCTCTCTCAGAAATAAATAAAACGTTAAAAAAATTTTACAAAGCTAACGTTAGGGGGTCCTTGGCGAAGCCCTACGAAACACAGCAGCAGCAGGGGACGGGGCGGCGGGGTCCCAGCGCCCCGGACAAGTCAGAGGCCTCAGCACTGTCGCTCAGACCCGCTCGCTGGAGGGTGAGCGCCCCGAGCCCCCAGGTCTTGACTCCCGGCTTCCGGGCGCCCCACGCGCGGCGGCTGGATTCACAGACGCAGGCGCGCGACGGCCACCAGGACCTCTGGGGTTTGGACAAAGGGTCCGGAATGGGTCTGAACGCGGAGGCCGCTCCGGCTGACGCCGCGCGGGGCGAGAACGGAGGGCGGGCGCGGAACCCCCGCTGTGCCCACCGGATCGAACGTTAGAAGCGTCAGTACTGGTCGCGCTTCCATCTTTTCTTTTCACGAACTACCACGAAGTGTGGACACGCGTGTGCGTTCACACAGCGTGTAAATCACATGAGGAGCCCGGCGTGTAGGGCTGACGGCAGCGTCAGGACAGCAGCGGCCCCTGCGGCGACGTTCACGCCACCACCCGCGGGCGACGGCTGAGCGAGGCGGCCGTGCCGGAAGTAACCCAGGACCCACCGCANACTGCGGCCTCCGGGGAGACCCGTGTTTGGGGAAACGCCCCCGGAGCACGACCAGTCCCCGGTCCCCGACGGACGCGGAGTCGAGCAGCGGCTGGGCGGCCGGGCTCGGCGCTCTTGAAGGAGGCGGTGGTCCCCAGCCCCACCCCGGAAGCAAGGTCCCTCCGCCCCTGCTTCTCTTGGCCTCTTTGGCAAAAATCGTTCCTTCTGTGACACTCAGGCCACCCTGAGGCCCTTGTCAGTGTCACTCATCGGCTACACCTGCAGACGCGGCACAGTGTGGGGACCTCTGTCCCCTCCCTGCTCCCGCAGGCCGTGGCCAGCCCCCCCATGGCTGCACCCTGCTGCTGGGACCCCCCCCCCCCCGTGTCA
>NW_027531904.1:10500530-10524533 GCF_008692635.1 Crocuta crocuta
CTGGCTGTTTCTCTAAGAAAATGGCTACGACTTACCCCCTATGTGACAGGGACCACATTTCCCAAATAAGAAACTGAGACATGAGCTCTGATGACGGTAGGATGTGTGGCTTTGGGGCCACCCTGGAGAAAGGCTGGGGACGCGGGCTGAGCAAACATCGGGACGGAAGTCACGGATCAGCACCCCGGCCAGATCCTGAGTCACACATCTGCGCCGGCGGCACCTCGCCACCCTGCCTTCCGGGCCGCCCTGGGGGGCTCCTCCTGGCTGGCCGCCAGCAGCGGGGCAGACGCAGGAGCGGCCCCGAGGTACGCTGTGCACACGGCCCATGGGGACCACCCGAGGCCGCCTCTCCCTCCAGCCCAGCTCCGCACGGCAGCCCCAGCTGGGGGGGGGGGGGGCTCTGCCGGCTGCCTGGTCTCCGGACCACCCCACCGTGCGCCCGCGGTGTGGCCCTGGCTCCTGCCACACGCACGTCCCGTCCATGTCTCTCGAGTCTAACGTGTGGAGGGAAGGACACGGCTCGCAGAGGCCTCGGGCTGAACTGTGGCCACGGAAGCCCTGACTTGCGGACGGGCTGATGAGAGAGTTGCCCGGCATCTGAGGTTTGTTTCCTAAAGACCGGCCGTCACGCAATGAGCCCATTGTACCCTGACCCGTGGGTTCACCCGACTCCGGCCTCAGTGCCAGGCAACCGTCTCCCTCTCCTCTCTGTCCTGAGGCCTCAGCGATGACTGTCTCCTGAGCTCAACACAGCCCGGAATGTTGTCTCAAGGGGGCTTCTGACCCAGAGAAACCGGGGGGTGGGGGGGTGGCTGGGTAAGGTGCCGTGGCCCAGGACAACGCTGCGGGAACTCAGCACTCCCCGTGATGAAGGCTTTTCCCCAGGGGTGCCAGGGGGCTCAGTCGGTTAAGCATCCGACTTCGGCTCAGGTCACGATCTCGCGGTTTGTGGGTTCAAGCCCTGCGTCGGGCTCTGTGCTGACAGCTCAGAGCCTGGAGCTGCTTCAGGTTCTGTGTCTCCCTCTCTCTCTGCCCCTCCCCCACTCATGCTCTGTCTCTCTTTGTCTCTCAAAAATAAATAAACATTTTTAAAAATTTTAATATAAAGCTTTTCCCAAGAAACGAGTGGCGCTCTGTCCACACCAAGGGAAAATACGACACGCTTCTGTGACTGAAACTCGTGTCTTGTTTCGATGAGAAAATTCCGGGGTCATCAGAGGGCACAGTACCCCGTCTCCATGGTCTCCCCGGGAGCCCGTGTGGGGGACGGAAGGGCCAGGGCTCCGGGAGGATGGTGCCTCCAGGCGGTTTGTTTACTACGGACGCACAGACTCCGGGCGGCCCTGAGCGGTAACGGGACGGGTGTTCCTCTCCAGGGGTGAAGGGTGCTCAGTTCACAGCCACGACGTGGGCGAAAGGAGCCATGACTGAAAATAACTGCCGTGGGGACAGCAAACTTGGGGAGGTCGGCGGGCCCGGGGGTCCCTGTGGACGTCCTTCTTCTAAAAACTTCAAAAAAATAACCAGCGCTGTCAACCTAACTGTGGAGTGCAGACGCTGGAGGAAGGCACCCACCGCCCAGCGCCGGGCTTCAAGTCCTTCAACGAGCAAGAAGCAGTAATGCCCACAGACGGGCCGCCGAGAGCGAACGGGCGGGCGCTTTGCTCAGAGGATGGAATGATCCGCGCCTCTGTCTGCACAGTCACACCTCCTACGTGACTCACACAAAACAATGCAAATAAAGAAAGGAAAAAGAGAAGACAGAGTAACGAGCCGGGGGCTGCGCCTGCCTTACCCTTCCTCACGGGACACCGAGCGGCCCCCGCGGCCCCCGGCCCTTCAGGGAGGTGGTCTGGTCTGCGCTCAGGTCATGGGCCCTAGGACCCCACAGGGCCCTGGCCTGGCCACCCACTGCTCATTTTCCCTTCTTGTCTGTGCTAGGAGAGTAGGCTGAATCTTTTCTCTAAACCTGAGCTTTAGGTCTGTTTTCTAAAAAGGAGTCCGGGGGCCTGGGCGGCTCAGTTAAGTCGGTTAAGTGTCCAACTCTTGGCATCTAAGGTCATCATCTCAGGGTTGTGAGTTCGAGCCCCACGTCAGGCTCAGTGCTGACAGCATGGAGCCTGCTTGGGATTCTCTCCCTCTCTCTCAAAAATAAACTTAAAAGAAAAAAAAGATGTAAAAAGGAGCCCATAACACCCAGCAATCACTGTTTAAAGAGCCAACTGAACTTTTGAGGCCAACAGTCACATAAAGTAAGGGCTTTACAAAGAGTTTACAAAGACGTAAGGTAAACTCACCTGGAAAATTTGCTGGGTCCTTCCCCGTCTTCGTCGTCAAAGTCCATCCTGGAAAGTCAAGAACACGAGGAGACTCATTACAGGCAGCACACGTCACCGGGGACCCGAGCTGCTGGCACCGTGGGGACTCCATGCAGTGGGACGGATGCCCCCCGCCCAACCCCCAGGCACGTAGAAAATGCCTGGACGCGGTCAGCAAATGGGTTCGGACGAGAAAGGGCCAAAGGAAGGGCGTTCGTATATGCGCCATTTGTTACGTGGCTGGGGACGTGTGCAAAGGGCCGCACCGGCTCGCACCCTCGGGCCCCCACAGGCCGCCGCCGGCTTGCCAATGCTGCCCCCAAAGGTCTCGGGTGCCCGACCCCCAGCTCTGGGGCACCGGCTCCCACCACGCGGTGTTTTCCACACCGACCCCACGTGGGCACCGTCCTGTGCACGTTATCAGCAGGGCACGGACGCTCCAGGGGCCCTAAAAACAGGAAGCTCTAAGGGGGACAGAGGGATTCGCACAGGCTGTGCTGCTGCAGAACATGGCCGGTCTGGGGGGGGGTCCCATGTGAAAAGGGCACTTAAGGCCGTCACCCCGAGAGTCCAAACCCAGACAAACACGTGTGGAGGCGAAACAGTTACTTGTTGCTGGGGCTGAGCGGCTCCAAGCACTTGTCTGCTTGTTGAAACCCACCGCGTCCTCAGACCCACCCCCTGGGCCCCCCGCACACCAGGGAACCAGAGTCCTGACAGGTACGGCGCTGACAGCCCAGACTCCCCTCCACACACCCGCCCCTCTGACGACAATTAACGCGGCTCCTGCAGATGCCGGGGGGAGTTCGCTCGGATAAACTGGGCGAGGCTCTCCCAGGAGCAAAATGAGAAGTCGTGTGGACATCCTGGCCATTCAGGCCGAGGGGGGGCCCCTTGGGGAAGGTTGGGGCACCTGGGCCACCAGGGANACGCGAACAATGGGCCAAACCCTCAGGTAACTCACCTGCCCTCACAGGCCTCACTGCTCATCAGGAAACACAGCTCGTGGGGACAAGGCCACCAACCAGCACCTGCCTCTGGGTCCCTGTCACCCCTTCACAGCCGACTTACACCCGACTAGAGTAGCGAGGCTTATTTCTCCCGCTGTAAGAGCTCTACGTAAACCAGCTTTGCCTGCGTCTTTTACGCGCCTCTATTACGAAGCATCTGGATGACAAGGGAGAGAAGCCAAAACAGGCCTCTGAAGCCCCACTGTATTCACCGTAAGGAGCTGGGTACGGCAAGCCGATGATGGAAGAGCCTTCAAACCATGGGCCGAAAATGCACCGCCTCACTTTCCTGTCCAGGAGCGAGAACTCCGGCCTCACCGCGCTGCCAGGAAAGGTTTCTCCGAGCTCGCGATGAGTTAAGAAAGAGCCACGTGAGTCCCCGGACGGCGACTGAGTGGCGATGATGATGTGTCATTGAGGCCGAGTCAGGAGACGCTCACTCGTGCTCTCGGAGAGAGGGAAGCCGTGCCGCTAGGGCGGCGGAGGAGGACCCTGGGCGGCTGACCCGGGTCACAACCAGGGAGGTGACCCGGCGCAGGCCGCTGTCCCCTAGAGCCTGGGCCGGCCACCCAGCCGCGGAGGGAGATGCGGGCACAGGCGCCGTTCCTCGGTGATGAGCATCGCACTCCAGGGCAGGGGGAGGGCGGTCAGCCCTGTGCCACCACGGCCGCTGCCCCCTCCCCAGAAGTGCCCCCACTCGCTGGCCCTGAGAGCGGGGGGTGGGTCTCGGCAAAGATGAATATGGTGACTCGCTCTCTCCCCCCACCCCACCCGACCCCCGCCTTCCCAACATGTGGAATCACTTTCCAAAGAATCTGAAACTCCTGAAGATGCACTCGAGTCCCGGCTGCCATTGGGGGGTCTGGGCTTGCTGGCAGTGCCCGGCCAGAGCACCCGCGTCCGGGGGCCTCAGGGGTGGGCGGGCGTGCGGCCAGGTGGGTCCCAGAGCCGCGAGCGCCGGCTCTGCGGGAGGGCTGGAGGCTGTGCTGGGACTCTGGACATGTCCCAGGTCGGGGGTGGGGGCAGGAACAGAGCCCCCGCCCGTCCCTGCTTCCTTCCCATCACCCCAGCCCTTCTCTCTTCTCCCTCCCTCCCTGCCCGTGTCTCCCCATGCGCCCCCACATCCACATGGATAAAGGCGCCACGGGACAGAAGCAGGGCCCCGCCGTGGGGTCATCTGCGTTCTGAGGAACGCGACCTCCCTCACGTCTCCTTAGTGTTTCTCTGGGCGTCTAGGCTGCGGTCAGGGTGTCGTCAGCAGCAGGACAGGGGCCTCAGTCACAGCCTCACACGACGCGTGGAAACGCCAGCTGCTCCCTGTGGGAATGGACTCTCCCTCGCTTAGACACAGAGGCTGCGGCCCCGAGTCACTGGGGTCTAGCAGAGGAGACCACGGTTTGCCTGCTGGGTCCCTGCGTCGGGGAGAAGGAAGTGGCACCTTCCCGGGAGTGAGGACTGTGGACGGGCCTCCCGATCTCGCGGAGGGCCAACGCCTCGTCCGCGGCCGGCCAGCGGTCAGCAGTCACTGCCCCTCCTCCTGAACCTCTTTCTTTCCTTTTTAAAAAAATTTTTTTAAAAATGTTTATTTTTGAGAGAGGGACAGAGTGTGAGCAGGGGAGGGTCAGAGAGAGAGGGAGACACAGAATCAGAAGCAGCTCCAGGCTCCGAGCTGTCCGCACAGAGCCCGACGCGGGGCTCAAACCCACGAACTGTGAGATCATGCCCTGAGCCGAAGGCCAAGCCACCCAGATGCCCCTCCTTTCTTTTCTTGGTGTTGAACTTGCTGGGCCAGCAGTGGTGGGGGGAGGGTGCTGACCCCCAGGGCTCGCTGTGTGTGGTCTGGTCGGGAAGGGAAGCAGGGACTTCTGCAGAGAAGACCCTGATCCACGATCCAATCGTCAGCCCAGGCGGCAAGCACAGGTCAGCGTGCGGAGGGGGCAGGGGCAGCCGTGGGCCCGTGCAGCCCAGCCCCGAGCAGGCGGGAAGGGGGCGCCGGCAGAGGCCCCACACTGGCCCCCCGCACTGAGGGGCCACTTGCCTTGCAAACAGCAGGCTGTGCCTGACCATCCCTGCCTGAGCCTGGCCCTGACCCGCCCGCCTCTCCTTAAAAAGGACCAGGCAAGCCACGGGGCTCGTCTGCAGATGGAGGTGGGAGAGCCACACCTTTAAAATAATTTCAGGGGCGCCTGGGCAGCTCAGTGGGGTAAGTGTCCAACAGGCTCAGGTCATGATCTCACCGTTCCAGAGTTCGAGCCCCGCGTCGGGATCTGTGCTGACAGCTCAGAGCCTGGAGCTGCTTTGGATTCTGTCTCCCTTTCTCTCTGTTCCTCCCCCGCTCATTCTCTCTTTCTCTCAAAAATAAACAGACATTTAAAAAAGTGTTTTTAATAATTTCAGGGGCATCTGAGTGGCTCAGTGGGTTGAGCATCGAACTTTTGGTTTTGGCTCAGGTCCTGATCTCAACGACTCATGGGTTTGAGCCCCGCGTCAGGCTCTGCACTAATGGTGGAGCCTGCTTGGGATTCTCCCTCTCCTCTCTCCGCCCCTCCCCTGCTCTCTCTCTTTCAAAATAAATAAACATTAGAAAAATAAAAATAACTTAAAAACACCTGGGATCGGTTAAAAACAAAAGCCGGTCGAGGAGCAGACAGGACCGCACCCCTGCAGCGGCCAGGAGAGCTGGCGGGCCGCAGCCTCAGCCCCGGCCGCTGTGGGGGGCTCCGCACCAGCACCCACGCTGCCCACTGCGGCCCTGCGTGCGGACAGCCCCGTGGCTGTGGGCCCGCTGCCCCTGCGCCCTGCGCGCAGCCTNCGACAGGCTGCCGTCCATCACGAGGAGCTCCGTCGGCCGTGTCACTGGGAGTAACCCAGACTCGATGGGCAAAGGGCCGGGGACAGATGGGGTCTGAAAATGTCTGTCCCGTCCCCCCGGCGGGGACTTCTGAGAGCTGGCGCGTCCTCTAGGTCTGTGTTGGGGTTGCAGGCGCCACGCTGATGACCAGACGCAGTTTCCGGCCCCAGCAGCTCAAGGGCGATGCCCACCCGGCCCCGGCCCCGGCCCGCACCCCGTCGGCAGCGTCATTAGCAGGGCAGACAATGCAAAGGCCCGGCCTTCAGCTGCCAGGCTGTAGCCAACGTCTCAAAAGGAAGGAATTCTTGCGCTGGACGGAGCAGAGACACAGGCGGGGGAGAGGAAGCGCTGTGGGGGCCCCCGGAGCTCAGGCCTGCGGTCCTGCCCTCCGGCTGGGGTGCCTGAGGCAGGGGACGCGGGAGGCCCCCCAGAGGCGGCCCGAGCCAGGCCCAGCGGGGCCCCGGCCGCCTCCTCGTCACAAGACCAGCAAACAGAAGGCCCCAGCTGGGTGGCGAATCACACGCATAGTTGGGGATCTTGTAAAACCCAAACAGCGTGCAGACTGCCAGGCTGACTCTCCAGAGGGGGAGACCGAGCACCGCCCCAACGGGTCAGGGGCGTTGCTCAAGTCCGCTTCCTGGAAGCGCTGAGCTTGCTTACCCGGAACGGCGCTTGCCTCCACGGGCGGGCATGGCCCCCGCCATCCGCACCTGTCCAGTGGCCATCGGGGCAACAGGCAACGTCACCGACCCAGGGATGTCCGAAGCCATTTCTGGAAGGCAGAGAAGAGAGGCTCTGTCAGTGCCGGGAAGCCCGGAACAAGGCAGCCGCGCGGCAGTACCGGAGGCAGCCTCTAGGAGGTGCAGTTATGCTTAGCCAGGTGGTTTAGAGAGAGCACAGATCTGCAGCTTTCCTAGGGGACGGGGGTCCCCTGGAGGCAGGTAAGGCTTCCACGGACGAGCAGCGTGGCCAACGCCTGGGCGAACGAAGCGCCACGAGAGCACAGCCGCCAGGCAGACTGAGAGAACCCGCCAAGAGCCAGGGATCGGCCCCCCGCGGCCGCCGCCGCCGCCATCACCCGGGCGTTTGTCCCCAGGCACAGACGCTGGTCCCCATCCTGAACTTGGACTCAGAGCCCCGGATCTAGAGCCTGCGTGGCCCCCCCACTCATCACGAGGACACCGAGGTCTGGGGCTTCAGAGCATCACCACAGGCCGACGGGTCTGCAGTATCCACCGGCTGGTGAAGGACAGACGCGGTGTGGACACACGGCGGAGCCCTCCCCGGCCACCACAAAGGATGAAGTCTTGCCATTTGTAACACCGTGGATGGGACTGGAGTGTCTTACGCTATAAGCGAAATTAGAGAAAGACAAATACCACGTGACTTCGCACCTGTGTGGAGCTGGGGAAAGACCACAGGTGAACACGGGGGAAGGGAAGGAAAGGCCAGGTAAAACCAGAGAGGGAGACGGGACACAGAGCCTCCCAAATGCAGAGAACACACTAAAGGCTGCTGGGNGGCATGACCTTTCCTGTGGGTCAGTCTGCGAACATATTCCTTCTTGTGGGCCGGACGCTCACGTGAGCCGGTTCCGCGCTGTCAGACACCCCCGGCGGCCGGGAACGCACAGGGCTACAGGGCCTCTCCGGCCGCTCTGCACAGCGCTCCTGAACCCGGGGCCCCTTCCTCCGAGTACCAAGTGGCAAAATGAATATTCGAGAGTCCTCTCTGACTCCGCTTGCTGTTCCGGAGCCGGACCCCACGCTTGCCCGTCCTGGCTGGGCTCTAAACACCCCCCTCCCCGGGGCTGGAAGGGAAGCCACAGACAACACAAACGTCAACAGGTTGGGAGGAATGTACCGGAACGCGGGCCCTTGTCAGTGAAGACCGGGCACCTGGGGTGCGGTGGTGCTTGGACTGGGGGTTCCCCACACCCGCCTCCTTCCAGAACCCAGGGAGGCGTCCGACAGCTGCCCCTCTTTATGCCCGAAGACATCGTGTTTAATAAACACATTCTAAGGTCAACTTAAACCACTGTGCTGCAGACTTTTGAAGCAGAATTTTATTATACTAACAAACCAACCTTACTTTTAGCTGCTGTGCTCCGGTCACGGGAATCCGAGAGCTAGCACAGTCGTTGGGGTTTGGGTTTTTCTTTTTAATTTTTAAACAAACGTATGCACTGGAAAGCACTCAGGGGAAAAAATCCCTGTCTAAGGTACCGCTCTCCCCTTTCAACAATGACTGCACCGGATCTGTGACAGAGAGCCGGCACCCACAGGGGTGGCCTGGTCGCCGCACTGTCCGCTGCTTCTGACAAGGAATTTGCACTTTTCTGAAATGGGGACTGAAACAGATGAAGTCCATGAAGGCCCCAAACGGGCGGTGAAATCGTTCTGGCAGCACAAGTACGGGTGAAAACGAAAGTCACGACTTCCCAAAACAAGGCACAAAGAGTCAGTACCTAAGATTCTCCGAGAAAAAGTTATCCACACTTAAGCAAGCCAGGAAAAGCCATGCCTATTCACCCTCCTCGGAGTGCCCTTTATTTTATTACTTTTTTAAATTTTATAACATTTATCTATTTTTGAGAGATGGAGAAAGAGTCCTAGTGGAGAAGGGGCAGAGGGAGAGGGAGACGCAGAATCTGAAGCAGGTTCCAGGCTCTGAGCTGTCAGCACCGAGCCCGACACGGGGCTCGAACCCAGGCGATCATGGCCTGGCACCCCAGAGTGTCCCTTAAAAACATACTGAGAAGTCCTGCATGAGGACGTTTCACTGTGATTAAACCAGTGTGTCATGAAGGAAGACAGGTGTCGTCAGGACTAAACGAGACTCGTCCCATTTCTTATGGGAACACAAACATATTGGTCGTTTTGTACATGCACAGAAAGCAAAGGTCCCCAAAACCTGGCTGAGGGGCATCCGCTGTCCAGTCCTCTCCTCAGACGGACGAGGGGAGCAAGCGGAGAGAGCGGCTGGTTTGCGGGTGCCCGGGCTCGGCCAGGGCAGGGCAGGCCCCCTCCTCCCGGCAAGTCCATCCACCAGGGAGAAGGACCTCAGCACGGCTGGGCCTCCTCGGCCTCCCTCAGGCTCCACTGAGCGCACCCTCGGCCTCCAAGAGCCTGTGCAGGACACCGGGCGCAAGGTGACAGGTGGGCACACGCAGCCTGCATTGCGGGGAGCGGCGCGCGGCGGGGCATGATGTGGCCGCGGGCCTGCAGCCTGCATCTGTCCTGAGGCCTGTGCGGCCCAGGGCGGTGCGGGGGCAGGGCGGGGCCAGCGAGCCGCACACACAAGTGCGCGCGTCACACAGTGGGCCGAGGAGAGGCTCCCACGCGTCCAGCCAACGGGCTGCCCGGGCCGGAACACACAGACGGCCGCGGCGCCAGGCACTGAGGAAGGCCCACTCCCCCAGATTCGGGGCCCTTTGTGGGAGGGCCCATTTGTACAACCTTCTTTTACCATCAACACATTAGAGCTTCGGGGCCTGGGGGCTCCGTCGGTTAAGGTCCAACTCAGGCTCAGGGCATGATCTCACTGTTCGTAGGTTCGAGCCCCACGTCGGGCTCTGTGCTGACAGCTCGGAGCCTGGAGCTGCTTCGGATTCTGTGTCTTCCTCTCTCCCTGACCCTCCCCTGCTCATGCTTCATCTCTGTCTCTCAAAAATAAACATTAAAAAAAAAAGGAAGGTTGTCAAGGGGTGCCTGGGAAGCTCAGTCAGTTAAGCACCTGACTCCTGGCTTCAGCTCAGGTCATGATCTCACGGTTCGTGGGTTCGAGCCCCGTGCTGGGCTCTGCACTGGCAGCGGGGAGCCTGCTTGGGATTCTCTCTCTCCCTGCCCTCCCCTGCTTGCTCACTCTCTCTCTCTGAAAATAAATACAGTTTAAAAAAAATAAACGTGGCCAAATTAAACACACACAGATGCTAACAAAACCAGGAACATTTTCTTACTATAGAGAACGAAATCACTTCTATGATTTTATGTGCTGGGCCACACAAGGGGCATGGCCTCCCAGAGGCCCCTCCAGAGGCTTGGCGGCCCCCACTCCCAATAGTTCGTCGGCAACGGGGGAGCCAAGGGGTGTGGACATGACCCTGACCTGACACGGACATGACCCTGACCTGACACGGACATGACCCTGACCTGACACGGACATGACCCTGACCCTAACGCGGACACAGCCCTGACGCTGATGTGGACATGACCCTGACCCGACGCGGACATGACCCTGACCCTAATGCGGACACGGCCCTGACCTGACATGGACATGACCCTGACCCTAACGCGGACATGACCCTGACCCGACGCGGACACGGCCCTGACCCGGACGCGGACACAGCCCTGACGCTGATGCGGACATGACCCTGACACGGACATGGCCCTGACCTGACACGGACATGACCCTGACCCCAATGCGGACACGGCCCTGACCTGACACGGACATGACCCTGACCCTAATGCGGACACAGCCCTGACCTGACGCAGACATGACCCTGACCCGGACGCGGACACGGCCCTGACCCAACGCGGACACGGCCCTGACGCAGACACAGCCCTGACGCTGATGCGGACATGACCCTGACCCTGACGCGGACATGGCCCTGACCTGACACGGACATGACCCTGACCCGGAAGNTGGACATGACCCTGACCTGACACGGACATGACCCTGACCCTAATGCGGACACGGCCCTGACCTGACACGGACATGACCCTGACCCTAATGCGGACACAGCCCTGACCTGACGCAGACATGACCCTGACCCGGACGCGGACACGGCCCTGACCCAACGCGGACACGGCCCTGACGCAGACACAGCCCTGACGCTGATGCGGACATGACCCTGACCCTGACGCGGACATGGCCCTGACCTGACACGGACATGACCCTGACCCGGAAGCGGACACGGCCCTGACCCTGACGTGGACTCGGTCTACCAGGAGCTTCCCCGAGCAGGTGCGCAGACGGCCCCACACGCCTGCACGGGGCTGCGGGCCACGCGGGGACGGAGAGGCGTCTGCGAGGCACAGAAACGTGAACGCTTCTGCGCACAGAACATCTCGTAGCAAAATTCCAGCCAGTGTTATACTTGGATGAGGGACCGTCAGGTGCGCGGGGGACAGCGTGTCGCGTCCTGTGGAAAAGCCGTCTGCTGCCCCCGGGGCGTCACCCGAGGCCTCCCTGCCTCCCTTGCGGCCCTCGCAGTCAGGCCTTCGCCCCGTCACCCCACCAGAGAGCTCCTTGGGCCCACCTAGAACCTCCCTTCCCCCCAACTGGGGTGCCCCCCACTCACAGGCCCCGCCTCCTGGGTCTCCCAGCCCCCTCCCCCCTCTTCCCAGGGCAGGCGCTTGGCCAGGCCCCCAACGCACCCATCGGGTCGTGCCGTTACCCCTAACGGCCCCTCCAAGCCCTGGGCTCCGCTGCCAGCCCGCCGCAGGCCCTCCTCTGCCGGCCTCCCCACACCCACTCTCCCCCCACGCACCCTCACGGGGCCCAGATCGCCAAGACCAGCCCCGCTCACATCCTGCGGCGGCTTCTCTCTGCTCCTGGCACAGAACGTGGAACTCCCAGCCGCATCCAGCTGTCCCCGTGTGGCCAGGCCACCGCCCACCGTCTTGAGCGCCGGTCACACTGCTCTCTGTTTCTCCAACACATCATGGTCCCTCCCACCTCGGGGCCTTTGCACGCACTCTGTCCTGGGACGAGAAAGCTGTCCTCCCTCCCCCTTCACCAAGCTAACTCCTGACAGTCAATCCGCTCCACTCAAACGTTACTTCCGCAGGGCAGGCGGTCCCTGGCTGGTCCCTTCCCCAGCCCGGGCCTGGTGCCCCACGGTCCGTTCTTACCACACCTGCGCCTCTTCTCCTGAGAAGCAAGGAAGGTCACAGCCGTCCAGGTGGAAGATGGCAGGAGTGACAGAGCCGCGAAGAGGGCATTCGGGAGGAAAGAGATGACGTCAACGCCCCAAAATACCCCATGTGTCACCATCCGCACCCAGAAAGGGAAGATTCTAAAAAGCCTTAATCACCTGATCCTCCTACACGGAGACGGCACGGGGGGAAATTTCCGGAGGAGGAAGAAAAATATGGTTGGGTCGGATGCATACTTGCGCCTGCGCACACCGGCCCCGACACACAGGGCCTCAGGGCCGAGAGGAGGCACACACCTTCACACCTCCCTCCGGCCTCTTCCTCCGAGGCCCGTGCGCCACCCGGGGCCGGGCCCAGGCTCTGGCTTCCCCATCGCGTGACTGTTCCATTCTCCACCTGGGGAATGGGGTTAATCGGGACGCTGCCTCCTTTTGCAGAGGCTGCGGTAAGAAAACGGGGCCCCGTTTCGATTACAAACCACATTTGCAAAGCCCTGATTTTGAGCCAGAAGCCTGATGCAAGTTGGGTCATCAGAGTCGAGCAGACCCTCTCCTGCCATTGATGGGGACACGTGGCTGGGCAATTGTCTCGTGACAGCCGCGGGCTGCAGGCTGGGAAAGCGGCCGGACAGCAGGCCGTGGGAATGCCCACGGGGACCCGGGAAGGCTTCCTGGAGGAGGCTACACCTATGCCATGGGAATAGCAATGGGAATGCTCTGGGAGAAATAAAGCAGGATTTAAAGGGCGCCCTTTTCCTAAATGTATTCCTTTCACTGCTGCAGAGTTTCTGCACAGACCCACCCAGCCCAGCCCTTGGGGGGCATGTCCCACCCCCCGATCCTGACCCCTGGCCCCTGGCTGCCTCCAGCTCCTGCAAGATCAACACTCATTCCCCCACCTCAAAGGCGGCCCCTGTGCACAGACCTCTGCGCAGGGTCCCAGGTCACACCCGACAGCAAATGCACAAACAGGCAGAAAGGTCCCTGTCCACAGCGGTCTGACTCCAAACACAGAAGCTCCCCCCTCCCCCTCCCCGGGGTAGCAGTGGCTCCCGTGTCTCTCTCCCTCTCTCTCTCTCTCTCTCTCTCACACACACACACACACACACACACACACACACACACACACAGGCAAAATGACTGCCTGCCTTACACAAGTTGCAATGAGCGTCTCGGCTCGTTTGAACATGGGCACGAGCTCAGGGTGCTGAAAGCGTCACCACCACGCAGGGAACGCAGCCGGCTCGCGAGGCAGCACCCAGCTCATCTCCCGTGTCGGGTGCAGACATACTGGGCGGGACTCCTGCGAGGCGGCGCAGGTGGCGAGGGCGCGGGGAGAAGGGAACCCGGGAGCGTGACGGAGGCCGGCGGCACGAGGAAGCGCCCCCACCCCCGCCGTGGCCTGGGAATCGCGACGAGGGAAATGTCCCCTGATCGTCACAACACGGAGAAAAATTAATTACGTGCAAACTTTCACAAGGCAACAGCATGATGTTTTCATGACAATTCCAAGAAATGAAGACCAGAAGGNTCTCAGACCAATTCTTTTCCCGGGAAGCACACCCAGCACCACAGCCCTACCTTTTCTGAGGGATTAAACAAAGCTCTTTCTTCCCGTGTCCAGCACCTTCTTGGGAGAATCTCTTATCCGTGTGGAAGAACCTTCAGGAGCCTCTGGGAGGAAATGAGCCGCATTTGTATTCTGCTCAGAAAATGTCATCCCAGATCTGTTTACCTAAACTGTGGACCATGATTCAGCCGTGACAACTGTCTTGCATACTGATCAATTTATTTGCAGCAAAATTTCTAACATTAACTGCTTAGGTTCTGAAAATCCAAGGACTTGGATTTCTCACGCAGCCACAGTATGCGTTTGAAACGTCTAGATCATGATGAGCGGGTCCCGGCGGGAGATGAGAACGGGCTCCTCCCGACCTGAGAGCAAGGGAGGGTCCCTTCTAGCCCTGGAAGGAAGGCAGGACGCTCGATCCCCAAAGGCCCTCCGTGGGGTGGGGTCGCTATGGCTCAACGTGCAGAAGAATCATCAGACTGAGGCCCCTGCTGCCCCGGAAGCAGCCCTGTGTCCTGTGTGAGGCAGGCTCACCCACGGGCACGCCGGGTCCCCGCAGCAGGAGGACGGAGCTGGCGGGCACAGAGAGGCCCGGCCCTGCCTCCAGCAGCCCGGACAGCGGGCATCGGCTGCCCCGCTGCGCTCCGTGTGCATCGTGCCCTCTGGAAGGTGGGCCCTGCACCAGAGCCCCCAGGGGGTCCGCACCCGGTTCCCACTCGAGTCCACGCCCACCCTGCTGCCTGAAGCCAGGCACCCCTGCCAGGGCTTCATGAGGGTGGAAACCACACGCTGAGCAAGAAGACAGGCGCCCGGTAATTCCAGCGGAAGAAAGGCGGGGAGTTCCCACCGAGGTGCTGACTCTGGAGGGGGCGCTGACGCCCCGCACCCAGCCGGGCCCCTCGGGGCAGCCCCCGTGGGCCCCCGCCCGCCCTTCGCCTCAGGCCTGGGGCCAGAGGTGCCGCCCTGGTGCCGCTGCAAACGCGGCCTGCTGTGCGAGCCTGTCACGGAGCCTGAACGCCCCCCTTCATACGCAAAGTGCAGTCTGGACGAACTAACCCGACGATCTCGACGATCTCGTGGGCAGGATTCGTTGTTTCTCTCAACCGGACGGTTCACAAACACAACGTATTGTTGCAGGAGTAAATGTGTGGTCGTCCACGGCCACGTGGGGAAAGCCCTGCATTTACCTGCAGAACCAGTGACTGGGAACTTCCACAGACTTAAAGGTCAGGGGAGCCGGGGAAGGGTCAGCAATGCGGAGGGGGCGCCCGCCGACGCCTGAAGCAGGGCCTCTCTGCCCTCCTAGGAGCGGGGCAGGGACAGAACCGCACAGGGGAACACAGAGCACGGTGGGGGCCGTTCCCCAGGGTGTCGCGACTTGTACCTTTGTGGGTCTGTTCGGTGTTGTGGCCTTTGTGACAATGCACGACTGTGAGCGGTTTTTAAAATGTTTCTTTATTTCTGTTTAGGCCACGTATCTTTCAAGAAAAAGTCATATTTGGACGTTTTCCTATCTTTGTAAAGATGGAGAAGGATGAAGTGATACCGGACTGGGCCAACTGTGCCACCTCAAAAATGCACGGGGGGGGGGCCTTCAAAATCAGACACCCCAGNTTCTTTACATACAACTCCTTCCATAAAAATGCCCTTCTTGAAAAGGAAGGACATAAATGTGAACACACCCCCTTGTTTACACAGCAAACCCATGAAGGAAACCCCGCATTCTTCCGTACGTACAGGAGCCCCTTCCAACGCTTCCTGAAACAAAGCGGTTTTCTCCTCAAATATGCTCCTTGGTGAATGTATTCATCTATCATTTGACAGATAGGTTTTGTGCTCAGTTTTAAACAGTGAATCACTCCTGACCGTGAGATACGCACGATACTACACGTGTCTGCGTGTGAAGCATCAGGGTCAGTACTCGTTCCCCTCTCTGGAGCCACAGGCCACTGAGGGTTGTCCCCGGGGCCTGATCCCCGCCTGGGACCCACCGGTCGCAGAGAGCAGCGGGTGGGCTGCAGGACAGATGCCGGGCTCCCCGAGGCCTCGGGGGTCAGGAGACACGCCCTCTGGCGGTGGAAGCCCTGGGCCCCCGGTGCTCAGGGGAGCCTCCTGCCTGTGTCCGAGCCTCTGGCCCAGCACACACCCTCTTGGTCGGACCATCTACACCAGAGGCCAGCACTTCCGTGTGAGGGGCAGGGAGGGGGGATTTCAGGCCTCAGAGGCCATGGGGTCTCCACGGCAACCACTCACACACGCAGGTGTGGAACCACATCAGGAAACGCGTTCCTTTATGCCCCCCCCCAATCATTTAAAACATAGACATGATTCTTACGTGTGGGACACAGAAAAATAGGAAGCTGGACAGATGTGGCCGATTAGCCGGAACCTCTGGCCTAAGCGACTCAGCCCGGCAGCCTGGGCCAAGAACGGGGGCCGCTGAGGACCCCTGTACCTCCAGCTCCGCTCAGCGGACCGGTGGGCATGGCAGGTGCTGCCCTCCCACTGTGCCCGAGCCAAGGCGGGCAGCAGGGGAGCCGCGGGGGAGGGGCAAGCGCCCGTGTGCAAGCCTCCTCCCCGCCCTCCCCCGCAAGAGCGCTGGGGGTGTGGAAAGCTACGCTGCATTTTTACCCACAGAGAAAAATTGTGCTTGGAGGCCGCGCTCTCCGGAGAGAGCAGCATGGCGCTCCACCGAGCCCGGCCCTCGCCAGGTCTACCCTGGGTCCCGTCGGGCCATCCCAAGAGGCGACGGGGCCCCATGTCAGAGCCTGTCTGGAGGCAGAGACCGGTAGCCGGCTCACTTCAGAGAACTGCTTTCACTGCGGCACTACCTGCCGGGCACGCTNAAAGCTGTGCAGAGGAGATAGAGGGCCCGCCGATCACAATGCCCAAGGCTGCTGACCCCCCGGGGACAGGCTGGGGCGCGGGGATCCTGTGCTGACCTCCCCCGGGTCTGAGGCTCAGGGTTCAGTTCTATTGCTGCGCTTACCGGGGGGTGGGGTGTTGGTGGCGGGTGACCGGTTGGTTTTTCTGGACAAAGCGCTGGTTCCCTGGATGCCACCCAATGCCCCGTGGGAGGGACGATGATCGTGGACTCCGGTGAAGGGCAGAGGAGGCCGGAAAGCCCCCTGGGACACTGTCGGGGGAGGGGGGGGACGTGTGACTCATCAGTCCGCACGCAGCGCCCAGAACAGAGCTTGCAGGGCAGGTGTGTGCCGATCCTGGGTGGGCTGAGGAGGGAATGAGGAGGGGTCCCCGCGCACACGACGGCTCCTGGCGCGGGTACGGAGGGTCAGGGCGCTCATTCCCTACGTCCCAATCCTGATTGTTTCCACGTGTCACTGAAGTAGAAGAGAAACCGCGTGGTCACACCTGGAGGGGCAGGCGGGTCCCAGGCCTGAGACGCACAAAGACCAGCGGGTGAGAAACAGGGCAGAGAGCCCGAAGCTGCCCGCCTGGGGACGGGGCGTCCTGGGCGCTGTGTCCTGGGGACAGCCCTCCGTGCGGCCTGGCCGGGACGCCCCGAGACAGAACACACTCCGGGGACTTCCAGGGCGGGAGGGACCCACCTGCAGCTTTGCTGCGCATCTGACGCTCTAGTCTGACCACACGAGTGGCCCCCGAGGGGCTATCTGAGAACTGGGGTCCTGAAGGAAGCGGCTGGCCTGGCCTGGGGGCCTGGGGAGCAGGGAAACCACGCGCATCTCTGAGCCTGGACCACGGACTTGCTGTCAGAGGGTCCCCGTGTTGGCTGTGTGATCGAGGCACAGGCCCAGGAGACCCGGCCGTCCCTGGAGCGGCCACCTTCGTCTGGGGGCGGGGCCCCGAAGCGCCCGGGGAAGGAAAGACCCAGGTGACGGCTGGGGGCTGGAGGGGGGTCCCACCAAGGCTGCCCTGTAGGCATTTTCTCAGTGACAGCGATGTCCTGTGGGTGTGACCACAGAAGGGGGGCAGGGAGGCTAAGGGGAGGGGCATCTACACCAGAGGCTGGCCGTGACCGCGCAGGGGAGGGGGAGGCTCTGTCGCCGGACCGCGTCGGGCCACCGCGCGTCTCTGCTCCGGAAGCTGCACCAGCCAAGCTAACTGCCCCCGCTTTCCACCCAGAGAGGAAGCCCAGATCGCAGGGCAGCCACTCTCCCAGCGAAACACCGCACGGGGTCAGTCCTCCGTCTTTCCCAGTGCACTTCTGGCGGGAAGAATGTGACAGATACTGAGGATTCGGTTCATTACACATGGCAGGTGACAGACCGAGAAAATACATCAATAGGGGTGTCTGCAGAGCTCCGCTGGTTAAGCATCGGGCTTCAGCTCAGGTCAGGATCTCATGGTTCATGGGTTTCCGCCCGGTGTCAGGCTCTGTGCTGATGGCTCGGCGCCTGCTTGGGATTCTCCCACCCCCCACCGCCCCTCCCCTGCGTGTGCTCTCTCCCCCAAAAACATCCACCGTATGTTTCTTTTTTAATGTAAAACATACACATAAATAAAAATTAAACAAATAAAATACAAAACCAAGGGGAAAAAGCTTTGGAGAAGTTGCCGTGTAAGCGCACGTGTCAGGGAGGGACACACAGCCACAGCCTCACTTCCTGCGGCCCCTCCTCCGCGGGAGCTCGGCCCTCCTTCAACAGTCGGTGGCTTCCAGCCGGTGAGCTCACTGCCGCACCGCTGTGGCCTAAGGCTGAGCACAGGGAGCGTGGCTGGGACACAGAAGGGCATCCAGGCTCCTGCCTTGCTCACCTGTGAAGCGGGGTGAGTCACAACCGCACTCCACCTGACAGTAAACCATGCGTCCCACATACTGGCGCCTCGTGAGATAATGTCCGAGAAACTGAGCGGGTCGGAACGGCAATGCACACGCGAGCGCTGTTCCCTCGCTCAACACCCCCCCGAGGGCGCCCCGGTGTACGCACAGACGTGGTCAGCCCGTGACTCCACAGAACTGCCTCCTGCAGGACGGAGAAAGGCATGCAGGTCCCCGCCCTCTGCCCGCGACGAAGGTCCCACGGGGTCAGCAGCAGGGACAGGTTTATTGTGCACACGCTGGCGCGGTTTAAGCCGCTCACTAATCGCGCAGGTGCACACAGCAGCCAGGGACCGTCCCCAGCGCTGCCAGGACGGGCAGATGGGTGTGGGGGGCCCTGACACCGGGAGGCAGGGCTGGGGGTGACCGGGCAGGAAGTGCAGCCACGTGCAGACTGTAACCCCTCAGCTGTCAGAACAAAGGGAGCGGTCGGGGACGCAGGCCTGGGAGAGGAGGAGGGAACCCGCCAAGAGCTGAGGGTGTCGAAACGTAAACGACAAGTGCCCGGGGACTGCCCTCTCCCAGAGCGCAGCGGGCAAGCCCTGGGCGACTTCAGGCCATGGCTTCCTCGTGGGGCTCCTGCTGTGACTGCGGGGATAAGCCCGGCGACCTACACCTCCCAAGACGGCGGCTCGGTGACCTTCAACCACGGGGCGTAACGCGCTAGCGTTCACAGTTCACCTCGGTCTCTCCACTCGAAATCCAACCTAGTGTCTCCTCCCCAAACCACGTGGCTGACGACTTCCACTCACTCCCCCAGCAGGACCTCACCTCGCTCAAGTCCCGAGGCTCGAAACTCCCTGCCTGCCCCCCACGAAGGGTTTCTGGGCTCCCATCCTGGGCCAGGCCCCCCCAGGCACTGTCCCCCCCACACCCATCCTGAACCAGGTCCCCCCCCAGGCACTGTCCCTCCCACGAAGGGTTTCTGGGCTCCCATCTCTATCAGGTACCCCCTCCCCCAGGTACTGTACTCGGGTCAGAATTGAGTGGGTGGTCCAATGTGAACCGTGAACCGAAAAATAATTTTAAAACGTAGCTCAGAAGACACGTGCCCAGGGCTNCTCGGGTTACGACCTCATGGCCCCTAACATGGCTCGCTACACTCACATCCGACACAAATGCTGAGCGGGCGCTAGAGACTGAATTGTGCCCCCTCCACCTAACTCCTTTGTTGAGGCCCAGCTCCTAAAGTGGCGGCGTGTGAAGGCGGGGCCTTCGGGGGTTGACTCCGTTTAGATGAGGTCTTGCGGGTGAGGCCTCGCGCTGGGATCAGTGCCCTTGCGGGAAGAGGCGACAGAGAGCGTGCTACCCCGTCTGTGCCGGTGGGGACACGGCGAGCTGAGCATCCCCAGACAGCATCTGGTCAGGAACCAAGTCAGCCCGCACCTCGCTCTTGCCCTTCCCAGACTCCAAACTGAAAACATGAACTTGTGTTACGGAAGCCGCTGGGTCTACGGCACTGCGTTACGGCGGCCTAAGCGGACCTGTGCCGTCGGTCAAGGGTACCGAGTCAAAGAGGACATTTCTCATCTGTGAAATGTGTTCCTCTAACCAAGATCATTTAACGTGGTCAAGAGCAGTGAAACGCCCTTTCCCCTTCACGGAGCCGGAGGGAGTACAGCCTCATGACGGGTGCCTGTGACCTTGCACCAACCATGCCTTCCCTCCCCTTCGTCCTGTCCACTCCCACACAGCAGCCTACGGAAAGGGGCCATGGAGAGGTCGGGCTTTGCTGGATGGACAGGAGGTCATCAGAGACTGAGTCCCGGAGGCAGCTGGGCGGCCGTGAGCGCCGTCAGAGCCATGAAGATGATGCCCTCACCCCGGCTCTGCTCCTCCAGCCTTGTTCCAAGGCGAGACGGGCACCCCAGGTGCGGTTCTACCTGAGGAAGAGTCACGGCCCTCAACAACCTTGTAGCCTGGCCGCAGGAGGGACGAGGCGACCTTTCCTTCTGTGTCCGTGCACCCCATGCCTGCGACTCTCTTCTTTCCCAAATGTCCGGTTCTGAGAGGTACTTAATTCACCTGAGACTCGTGGACGGACTTGGGGACCCGAGACAGGGCCCACGGCACCCGATGTCATCCGGTAGAAATGACACCGAAATACCCATCCCCACAGAGGAGGGCGGGAAAGAAACACCCACCAGGACTTTACAGACACGTGGCCGCTCAGAGAGCCACGGAACAGCAGCGGCCACACGTGGGCACGTCGAGGAAGGCACAGTGCCTCGGGCTCCTGGCACCACATTCCCGCTGGGAGCCATTCAGAGTCGGGTTCGAGGCCCTGGTCCTTTTCACCTTTGCAATTTTCTATTCTCACTACACTTAGTCTAGGTTTGCCTTTCTTTTTCTTTTTCTCACTTGGAATCTGTTGTAACTCCTGACTCCGAGGCTCAGGGGCTCTCACTCGTTCGGGAAGACGGCCAGCCTCTTCTCCTGAATTCCGGCCGGCCCTGCGGCCCCTGCCGTCTCTGACCGCGGCTCTCACTCATCTACCTGCCTAAGTAGGCGGCCTCGCCTCTGACTCAGCCCCGTGCTCCTGTGTCCCGACTCGGCCTCTGTGCTAAATGCTCTGTGATGTCTTCCATTCCATTTTCTAATTCATTAATTCTCTATTCATCTGTGTTTAGTAGCTATTAAGTTCATCCACTGATCACCTAATTTTGTTTCTTTACCAGTGCTGTGATTTCCTGACAGCCCACTGGATCTAACAGCAAGCTGTCAGCTGGCTGCCTCCACGGGGACCCGAGGCCCCGGAATGCGAGTATCTCACGAGAAGCCACAACCGACGGAAGGTCTGAGGCCCCTTTCCAGTTCCCCCCGGGCTACAGAAGGCCCAGGGGAAAGGTACACCTTCCCCAGGGAAAAAATGAGATGGGGCGTTCCAACAGCCAAGCTGGACAGCATGAGGCAGATTTGATTTGATGAGAAAAAGTAATTCAGTAAGACAGGGCTCGCATTCAAGGACCCTGAGAAACTCCTAATAGTCAGAGAATGTTGTTTGGTGCATTAAGGTTCAAAACCAGTACACTGCAGGCTTAAAATGGCCTCCTTTGTACATTAGATGTTTTGATGTTGCTTTTCTTTTTACTGATTTTAAAACTGTGACCCTGGCTTTCTTTTTCTGTGCACTGGCCTGATAAAACTACAGCCAATCATTTCGTGTTCAAGCCTTTTAATCACTTTCTTCAAGTCGTAAATAGTATTTGATGGTACACTTGAGCATCTGTTGTTCTACTCAATTAGGTAATCTCTTTCTTTTAAAAGGAAAAGATTAACCTAAATGCTTTGAAAAGCTACCATTTTACTGTGAAAGACGGCACACTGAACTCCTATCCCACCTCTAAGTCCCAGGGCCCCATCGGTGACCATGAGAACATTCCAGGGATACCTGATGCCAAGGAACTGGAATTTTCTCTGGGGAAAGAAATGAGAGATTTATTTTCTAAAGAAGTTTAAATCTCCCCAAAGCGATCGAGGGGTTGAGTTGGGCAGGACCATTCCAGAAAGTCTACATCCAACTACCAGAATTTCTAGAAAGACAGAATACAGAGAAAGAATTTAAAAAAAAAAAAAAAAAAAAAAAGGCCTCACCCTGCAAGTCAGAGACTCTAGGTTGAAAGGGCCACGGAGTACCCAGAACAATAAATGAAACAAACCCGCACACCAAGCACTGGCCTTCGGGTTACAGACGAGAAAGCAGGAAAGCAGGACGCCCAGGAGCCCAGGGCGAGCAGCAGGGCAGGGACCGAGGCGCAGAGCACGGCCGTCACCTCTCCCAGGCCCGCTCCCTCATGCACCCGCCGCCTTCCTCCTGAAGCCGCCCGAGGGAGCCAGGGTGACAGTGGACAGAGGGTGCACCCGGGTCGGAGCAGCCTCGCGCTCACCAGCTGTGCAACGGGGCTAAGCCCCAACCAGCAGCAAGACCCACTGAGTGCAGGGATCCTGAGCCGGGTGGGTTAGGCCGGTGGGCTTCACGGCCTCTGCCTCAGTGGACCTCAGGGGCTCCGGGACCCAGGAGCATCAGCATCACCTGGGGGCTGGTCCCAAATACAAAAGTCGCCCCCTCCAAGCCGGCGTACTGACAGAGCCCCCGGGACGCGGCAGCGGGCAGCGCTGGGCTCCCTCAAGCCTGCCCCCCTGGATGCGCGCGCAGGCCTCCGGGAGGAGCCGCGTTACCGGCGTGACGGCGCCACCTAGTGGCGGGCGGGCCCAACAGACCTGCAGCGNGAGGAGCGCCCACGCGCGGGCGCGGACGCGGACCGTCGCGCGGCGTGGAAGCGGGTGTTCCCGGCACCCGAGCGCCGGGACCGCCAGGGGCAGACGGCGGACAAGCTCTTGTCGGATGCACGAAAACAGAAAGGCACACGTCCCAACCTCTCGTGTGTCCACAGGCGGCGCGGGCCAGAGNCGGGCACCGTCCCAAGCGCAGCCGCAGGCGGCCCTCTGGTCCCCCCACGACCCGGGGACGCCCTGGTTTACATGGAAGTGAGGAGCTGGGCACTGGCTGGGCCGCGGCCCCTGAGCCCGGAGCGCACAGCACAGACCCCACCGCACCCGGGAAGGGGCCCCCCTCAGTTTACAGACGGGTAAACCGAGGCCCTGGCGCCCATCGTCCCCACGCAGAGTACAGGGCCCTGCGCTCTACATGCCTGCCCGGCAGCCACCACTAGTCACTGGGTGGGCGAGCATCTCCACCCTGGGGTCTCTGGTGAGAGAGAAGGAGGGGGTGGGCAGGGCTGGGGGCCCTGGAGGAAGGGAGGGGACAGAGGAGGAGGAGGAGGAAGAAAGGAGAAGGGGGGCGCGGGAGAGAGCAGGGGTGAGGGAGGGACTCTCACTCGGGAAAACGCAGCGAGCGTCTGCAGGCCAGTTGTACCAGAAAGAATTCTGGTTCTGAAGTTACTAGGTCTTTCTTTATAAAGTCACAGTAAAATACAAACTTACTTTTTAAGTGGAACGTAGAAGGGGCAAATTTACTTCCTAAAATAAATGAAAATACACCTCAAAGCCCGGGTGTGCACCGGCGACAAAGAACAGGA
Source organism: Crocuta crocuta (assembly GCF_008692635.1). Lineage (NCBI taxonomy): Eukaryota > Metazoa > Chordata > Mammalia > Carnivora > Hyaenidae > Crocuta > Crocuta crocuta. Next base: position 10,524,001 of record NW_027531904.1, read on the forward strand.
CAAATCACAGGCTAATCAGCGTCTGAAGGAAGATCTCGTGTCAGTGCAGCGTTCCAGGCCTCCCACACGAGCAGCTCACCGAAAGGCTTTTCCGTTTGTATGTCGGGAAAGTTGGTAATTAAACACTTGAAATCCCTACTGACTTTATTAGAGACACGATCATCCTTGCATACTTAGATTATAATTATTCTGTTTGTCAGAGGAAGTTGATATTTAGTTAGGGAAGTATTAGCCTTAAAGGATTTTTAAAAACTTCCCCAGGACCTGCACTTGCCAAGGAGTATATGGAGCTGTGCGTAAAGGGTGTGCAAACCCACGGAGGAGGCTTACCGAGCGTGCAGGGATTCAAGACCACTAATCCCCCCCTCAGCCCTGTCCACACAGGACCCTGACACCCTCGTGGCTCAGCCCTGTGACACACCATCACTCTGCTGGTGCTTTTGATAAGAATTGAAAAATTAAAACATTTTAAATTTTAGGGACGCCTGGGTGGCTCAGTCTGTTAAGCATCCAACTTCGGCTCAGGTCGTGAT
>NW_027531904.1:10524540-10526961 GCF_008692635.1 Crocuta crocuta
CGTGATTCCTGCTGTTAGGGAGTTTGAGCCACGCAGAAGCCTGCTTCAGATTCTGTGTCTCCCTCTCTCTCTGCCCCTTCCCTGCTCACGCTGTCTCTCTCTCTCAAAAATAAACATTTAAAAAAATCAAAAAATATAAATAAAAAACAAAAATTTTTAAATTTTAAAAATATAAAAAGCACCACCCCAAGGTCACCATGAGGCAACATCAAGCAAAACCATACTGAGAGGTATTTTACAAAATGACTGGCCTGTACATGGCAAAATCAAGGCCATAAAAGAAAAACAACAAACAAACAAAAAAAACACCTCCAAGCAATTATTCCAGAATTAAAGGACATCACAACCATGGCCCCAGGTGTCATGCTAACTGAAATAAGTCAGAGAAAGACAGATACCGTATGATTCACCCAGATGTGGAATCTAAAAAAAGAACAAATAAAAACAAAGCAAAAAAAACACTCTTAAATACAAAGAACTGGTGGTTGTGGGGGAGGGGAGTGACAGGTGTTGGATAAAGAGCATGAAGAATACAAACCTCTAGTTACAGAATAAATAAGGCAGAGAGATGAGGTACCGTGGGTAACACAGGTGAGGCACGCAAACAGCGGTGCAGGCTCACAGGCTCAGTGGCGCACACACTTGCTGAATCACCATGTTGTACACCTGACGCAACACTGTCAACTACACTTCAGTTAAAAGAAGATACTAAAAAAGGGGAGAGAGAGAAACATCACCAATAAATACAACCTGCAATCCTGGATGAAACCTGGGACCAGGGGAAAAAAGGTTTCTGGCTCAGAAGAACACCCTGGTAAACTATGAATGAAGTCTGTGGATTCGACATGACTGTCCTACGAACGCTAATTTCCCGACGTGGGTCACAAACTTGTTACGTAAGAGAACGGCCTTATTCCTAGTGACGTGGTGTTGCGATGAACAAGAAAGAGCTTGAGATGTTTCATGGTGCAAAAAGGTGGTGCTGTCCCAGCGCGGGGACGGCCCCGTGGGCAGAGAGAGCGGCGCTGGAGTGGTGAGGAGGGACCGTACGCGGTCAGGCCTGGGTCAGGGTGCCGGAACGTAAGCTTCCGAGGAATTGCTGGACGCTGACGGCAGGGTCTACAGGACCTTGGAGGTCAGGCTCTTGCCGAGATGAGGCTGTTTTTCGTCTGTCGAAGCACGTGAAGGCGGCCGCGAGTTTTCGGCAGAACTCCACACTGCGCGTCTCAGGTCCTCACCAGCGGGAGTGTCCCCCTTGCCACCAGTATTTAGAATTAAAAGGGGCATCGGGTCTACCACACACTCTCAAGTTGCTCAGAGACACAGGTGAGCTGGAGAAGTGGAGGAGGCAGATGGGGTGCTGCACGGTGACCGGCGGGGCGGGGGACAGCTCCGCGGGCCAGTGCTCCGCTCTGGTCGCTCCTCCGCGGCCAGAAGCTAACCAGCCAGCGTAAAAAGTTACTGAAACCAAACTGTGACCTTGCGGTGGACCTAACTCTTCATGGGTTTGCCGTCTGGGAGACGTGGATATCAAGTCAGTCACTCGCCCAATAAACATGTATTAAGCACCAATTATGTGCCTCGTTCGAGGACCTGGGGACACTGTGGGTATAAAAAAAAAAAAAAAAAAAAAAGCCCAAACCCGAAGGGAAGTGAAGCGACCCCAAGGTTCCTGGCAAATCCCCGCATCACTTGCCTGTCACTTGGCCGTCTTGAACTCAGCATGTCCGAGGCCGAACGTGGTCTCCCGCACGGCCACCAAAACACCCAGCCCCCCACTCTCCAGTGTCCTCTGGCCTGGACGCGGCCGAGTCAGGAACGCGGTGCTCCTGATGCCCCACAGCTGCACCCGGTCCCCCATCTGGCTCAGGACCTCGGAAGTGCCTCAGGGCCCCTCGGTCTCTGCCCGTGTCCCCCTCCCCGCCCGGACTGCCCCGGCCGGTGTCTCACAGGTGCCCCTCACCCGCCCGCAGACTTGGCTTCCAAACCCTCCCTGGGTCACATCACACCCGATCACCACACTTCAGGGGCCTCTGGTGGCTTCTGGAAACAAAGAGCCCCTTCTTTCCCGCTACTTACTTAAATGACCTCCTTGCAGGGAATTATTTAGGACACGGCTGCCTCTGCGACCACACGCGAGCCCCGTGAAAGCCGAAACCACGCCTGCCCTTGCACACCACTGTGGGCACACAGTGGGCATTCAATTAATATTTGTTTAATTACGCTGCGAAGCAATTAAAATAATTACTGTCTGGCCCTGGCCGGAGAACGGAGCGTGGGGCCGCCGGGGGCCCGGGGTGGCGGGAAGCACGGGTGAGGCAGGCCTCAGAGTCCGGGGGACACGCAGGCGGGCAGCTGGAGACGGGCGTCGGGGGAGGGCACGGCGCTGGCCCGAGGCAGCTGTGCACCCCACGCCCGCCC
>NW_027531904.1:10526989-10529455 GCF_008692635.1 Crocuta crocuta
ATTAGCGTCCTCTGTGCCCTGGAGGGGCGCTGGGGTTCCCCCCTCCTCCCCCGGGCCCCCCACCGTCACAGAGACCGCCACAGACACCACGGGACACGCAGGCGGCGCCCTGTCTCGCTCAGCGTCCCTCTGCCCCCTTCGCGCAGGGGCAGGGGTGCTCAGGGAAGATTTCGGGGCGAGCTGCTTCCAAAGGGGAGAGAGCGCAGCTGCCGTCCCTGAACACGTTCATTCGTTTCATTCTGTGGGGGCTTGGAATCCATCGAGCGTATCAAATTGTGGCAAATGATTCTAGACTACGCCTCGTTTCAAACTGCTGACAGTATAGAATCATCANAAAATAATAATAAAAAAATCTCGCAGTTCCGTTATTTCACATTTAAATTAACTTCCTTCACGGGTCTCAGAATTCTCTGAAAAGCACCATCTCGTTCTTGCGGCCACCACTGGGGCGCCGGTCGTGCGAGCCAGCCCTGCATGCTCTGCCTGCCACACGCCCCACGGAACTTCTGGGCTCCGGGGCCAGCAGCCAGAGCTTACAGAAGTCCTGTCCCCACACACGGGGCTTCTCACCCTGGGCGCGAGTGCTGTCTGGGGCCGGGGGGGGCACCCTGTGGACTGTGGGGTGTTCACAGCATCCCGGCCTCCACCCACCGAGGCCACCCGCCGCCCCACCTCCCTACCCTTCTCGGTGCCGTGACAGCCAGGACCTCCCCCCACACACACACCACACTGTGCAGACACACCCCTGGCCCCATGCCAGGTTTCCGAGAGGCTCTGTCACAGCTCGGCCAGACATCTCTCCAGGATAAGAAAGGTAGCATTTGGACACAGCCGTGAATGTGAAGTATGTGTGGGGGCTCCTGGGTGGTTGTCAGTTGGGTGTCCGAATTCAGCTCAGGTCATGATCTCACGGTTCGTGGGTTCAAGCCTCGCATCAGGCTCTGTGCCGACAGCTCAGAGCGTGGAGCCTGCTTCGGATTCTGTGTCTCTGTCTCTCTCTGCCTCTCCCTGGCTCGTTCTCTCTCTCTCTCTCAAATTAAAAGAAAATTAAAATAAGGAACTGTGGATGTAAATGAACATCAGGCCTCCTGGTGCCTTGAGGTCTGGCTCCCGGCTCAGGAATGGATGTTATAAGGTGCATCTGTGTAGCCTTCCCGGCCTCCCTTAGCTTCGTGATTTCAGCGGCTCTTGCCTTAAGTGCCATTAGGACGATCTGCTGGGCCTGGCAAAACGGCAAACAGATGCCTCACCTGACAGGCTGAGAGCCACTGATGGCCCGAGTGGACCACTGCAGCGTCTGGGGAGGATCTGGTGTACAGAGGGTGACCCCCCACCCCGCCCTGGTTCCTCACTCTGCTGCCAGCAAGGCCTTCGCTGGTCTGGCTCTTGGGAGGCCCCGGCCTTCCCGCGGAGCCTGGCCCTGGCACCGGCCGGCTGTCCTCCAGCAAGTCCGACCTCAGTCACCNCGGGTGTTAAAACCTCCCGGATCTCCGTCTGAAGCAGGAATAACTGCCACAGACTGTCTAGGCCACAGAGAGAGGGCAGCACCCCCCCATTCCCCTGCCCTCAAAGCCCTGGGGACCGGCCAGGGCCACGCGGGGACAGCCAGCTCTCATCCAAGGTTTCTAGGACAGCCACCGGCAGCTGCAGCTGGAGGCGAACTCGGGGGGCCCATGTCCTGCTCCCCCATCGGCGCCTGGGAACCCCAGGCAAGTCTGAACCAGCCGGAGCCTCTGGTGTAACCTCCGTGGAAACCAACACAAGACGGGAGCACACCGGGCGCCGGGGGCCCAGCCGGTGAAGCACCTGCCTCCCGAGTCCCCGAGGTCAGGGTCACGCCTGTGGGACTGAGCCCCGCGCCGGGCTCCGTGCGGACGGTGCAGAGCCCGCCCGGGACGCTCTCTCTGCCCCTCCCCCCCCATAAACAAACATTAAAACAAAAAAGAACCTTTAGAAAGCATAGAATTCCATCTGATTGTTCGATTGTCCTTCTAGGACGTTAACCTAAGGAGGAAGGAAATCAGGTAACTACACGTTCACACGCGGGCGGGAGCGCAGGTGCCTGAACCGCCGCCGAGACGCGGGGGCGGGGGGCGGGGCCTCACCTGCGNCCGCAGGCCGCGCCCCGTAACCAGGCGGCCACACCACGCTTCCGCACACAGAACCGAAGGCACTACGGGGAGACCCCTTCGGAGGGGACCCCGGGGCTTTGATAAGGAGCCTGGTGGGGACAGGCCTCCCCTACGCCCAGCAGGTCGCCACGTTACTACCCGTCTGACCCCCCGTCCTGCTGCGGGAGACGATCGCTCCAGGCCTCCCTGGGGTTCCCGTGTAAGGTGAGTCTGGAGGGACCGGTTTGGGGAGCGGCCACCCTGCTGGCGCTCACACATCGAGCCCAGAACCCCCATCAGACAGCTCTGGCCTACTGTTTCAGGGGCCCCCACACACCCTGTCCGTGTCTACACC
>NW_027531904.1:10529539-10535033 GCF_008692635.1 Crocuta crocuta
CCGCCGGCACTCACGCGCAGCCGCGCACGAATCCGCACACAGCTCCCGTGCGGGCGCGCCTCCCGGGCACCTGTGGACGGGTGCGGGGCTGCGGCGGGAGGAGGGCTCGCCCTGCCCTCGCGGGGCCTCGGGGCCAGCAGGGGGCCGGGGCACCACCACCAGCTACACGCTTCCTGGTTCATCCCGGGTGAGAAGTGCTGCAGACGCGAAGCGCTGGGCACGGGGCCCTGGCGGCTGGCAGCGGCCACCCCCTCCGGGGGTCAGCATCCCTCCTCACCCGGGAGCTGCAAACCCACCCACAGTGAGACCCCACCTCACAGCTGTCGGAACAGCTAAAAACGACGAGGAACAACGAGTGTCGGAAAGGACGTGGCGCAAAGGGAACCGTCCTCACTGGGGGCGGGGTGTGGACCTGCCGCCTCGGAAGAGAACAGAAACTCAGCTACTGGGTATTTACCCAAAGAAAGCAAACACTCATTCAAAAGGACATCTGCAACCCAGTGTTTACTGCAGCCTTATTTGTAATAGTCGAGATAAGGAAGGAACCCAAGTGCCGGTCAAGCGATGAATGGATGAAGACATGGTGTACACACACACACACACACACACACACACACACAATGGATGGTAATTCAGCCATAAAAGAATGAGATCTTCTCATCTGTAACAACACGGACGGACCTGGAGGGCATTATACTACGTGAAATAAGTCCGACACAGAAAGACGAATACTACCCGACTGCCCGTAGATGTGTAAGCTAACAAACAGACCAACCCCATAAACATGGAGAGGAAACTGGTGGCTGCCAGAAGGGGGAGATCACAAATAGTGAAGGGGACGGGGAGGTCCCGGCTCGCAGTCACAGGTCGAGGACATCACGGGGCGGAAGGCACGGCACGTGGAATACAGCCGTCGGTGTTGTGACCACGCTGTGTGGTGACCGAAGGCGGCCACGCCTGCGCGGGCTCCGCATCACGTCCAGACGTGAGACTAATGTAACACTGTGTGCCAACTACACTCGACAACAACAAAAAGGAAGATCACATGAATTTTACGAAGTTTGTCTCAACCTGAAATACAGTCTTACAAAGCGTTTTGTTACGTATCATATACTTGCTCTAATCAGTGTGTACTGTATTTCAGGACCGTGTAGGCATCCACGATAGAACGCACCCCGTCTATGCAGTGAACACTTAGTGCTGGTACCTTGGTCACAAAGTGCTGCCGTATAGAACCCCGTCACCTTAGCCAAACCCACGGTCCCCCCTGCCCCCCTTCTCCCCTGTAAAATGTCCTGTAACAGACAGCGGTCCTGAATACCTGCAATCGCCCGTGCAAGGTAACAGGTACCAGGACAACCTCAATGAAGAAAACAAGCCCTTGAAAGCGATTCCCATCCAGGGACCCTGGGATATAATGTCCTCTTAACTTTGTAGAAACTGTCGCCTCAGAGTGTTTTGACTAAATCTGGTGCTTGATTCCAAGTTTGCTTTACATGAAGCTCTATGTAAGAGGATCTAATGCTAATAAGAAACTATTTGTTTTAAGTTGCTCCCTCAAAGAGGCAAACCCCAAACTCCTTCATTTCTCTGCAGCATTAACAACGTTATAACTCACATACCTGCGTGATTCTGTACCACTACGTATGCCCCCCACACACACACCGCCGCTGGCAAACAGGACAATGGCAGGCGCTGTCCTGGGTTTACTCACCACCGATCACCCAGAACCCCGCTCTCAGCACCTGGCACATAATAGTTGCTCAGTAAAGGGAAGCCTGGGGGGTTCAGTTGGTTGCGTGTCCGACTCTTGATTTCGGCTCAGCTCATGATCTCACGGTTTGTGAGATCGAGCCCCACGTGGGGCTCTGTGCTCACAGTGCAGAGCCTCCTTGGGATTCTCTCTCTCCCTCTCTCTGCACCACCCTCCAAATAAATAAACTAAAAACAAAATGGACTTTTTTCTTAAAGCATGGTACTTGATTGATGCTAAATGCACATTTTTAAAAGAGCCCTGAAGCGGAGGCTCATTGTATAACTGACAGCACATCAGGGTCGAAATTGGCACTAGTTTCTTCCTTAGGAGCTGACGCAACAGTGATGTGTCCAGCAGCAGACGGCCGCGTGGGCCCAGGAAATGCAGCACCCAAAGTAGTCAGAGCCCGGTAGTCCGTTCAGTGGGGGCCCCCGCCTGCCGGATGGCAGACAGGCATAGCGCAGGCCCCCCCCGAAATCCGCGTCCATGTTCTCGCATGTCCCTCTGATCCCCAAGAGCCAGGACGGGACCCTAGCCTGACATGAGCCTGCACCCTCTTTAGGACGGAAGCTCTCTCCCCTGGAGGCCGGGCTTCGGGAGCCACCTCCCCGCAGGCGGTCTCTGGGCTCCCTCCAGCACCCGTGCACACCCACTCGACATTCATGTCGTTGTCCTGTTGTTATAGAGCCAGGCTTCTTACGCCTCCCCCGTTCAACTCGAAACTCCCTGAGGTCAAAGAGCGTCCTTCCTTACCTACCTTCACCCTGTCCTGAACCCCACATGCACTTGACACCCCGAAAGTGCTCGGTGTGTCTGCCGAACTGGCCCAAATGTCCCTCCATCGACAGCTACTTGCCCAGAGGACCTCCCCACACCATACAGTCAATTCCAAACTAAGATGCCAAAGACCAAAAACACAGGGAAAAACAAGTCTAGCAGGTGACTTCAGAACAAAAAGTAGAAATTCTAAATCTGTTAAAACATACCTTCGAATTCCTTTAACATGTGCACGGGGCACCTGGGTGGCTCAGCCGGGTGAACGTCCGACTTCAGCTCGGGTCATGATCTCACGGTTCATGAGTCCGAGCCCCTTGTCGGGCTCTGCGCTGACAGCAAGGAGCCTGCCTAGGGTTCTCTCTCTCTGCCCCTTCCCCACTTGTGTGCTCTCTCTCAAATTAAATAAATACACTTAAACAAACAAGCCCACGTGCAAGTAAGCCGTATGAACTACTCTGCAAAGACACCTCGAAGGGAGGGTCCTGATAATGCTACCTCCTGACGATCTCTGGTCTGACTGCACCTGACTCCCTCAGGCTTCAGCTACAAAGATGAAGGTGCGGCAAAGGCGCTGAACAGCCAGTCCCCTTCCATCCGGTGCCATTTCGGCGACAGACAACCTTCCCTACTCCAAATAAATTAGAAATGCTTAAATATCACCCGAAAAGGGAGTGAAACAAACACACGCAACAGAAGGTTTTAGGGCTCCTCCATTCCCTAGTCTAGGGGACATATGTCATTCCTGCGCAGGGAGAACAGGTACGTCAGCAGCCAGCACAGGGCCCACCCTGCCCGAGAGAGTGGAAGCCCTGAGAATTCCTGGGAGAAGTCCCCGGAGTAGCTGACGGAATCCAGACCTAAAGCCCAAACAGGAGATCGGAGAGGCCAAATCAGAGGTTTAAACGGGGCTCCGATCGCCTGAACCACCCAAGGATGTGAAGCCCCCAGCTTCCTCGGCATCGCGGGACCCCAGAGTGCCCTCGCCACTCCTCACGGAGACCCGTGACTGCGGGGGGTCTGCTGGTGGGCAGCGAGTGGGCAGCTGGGAAAACAGGACAGTGGGTGGGGGTGGGGAGGCACCCTGGGCACAGAGCGCCAGCACATATAAATCCCGGGGCTCCCGGTGCCCTGGCCCGTGTTTACCGAGCTCTTATTCTCTGCACAGCAACATCGCCGGCAAGGGGTGAGGCGGGAGGAGGAGATGTTCAAAGAGCATCAAGGGACACCCGCTCCCAAGCGGTGGGCTCCGGCCAGAAGCCTGAGGGCCCTGCCTCTTTGCTGTGAATGGCAAGCCAGACCTGAAGTCTCCTTGGGCTCAAACCTTTCAGCATATCCGTTGCAACAATATCCCCTTTCTCCCCGAGGAGAAGGCAGATATTCAGGGGGGACGGAACGACACGCCCCACGGATGTGAGTGTCATCACTGAGGACCCGCTCTTCTTCCCTTGAGAAGACTCCGTGCTCAGGACCCCTGCATCTCAGCCGATGGAGAGGACACACGGACATCACCGTGCATCAAGCAGGCCAGGTGCTTCCAAATAATAAAAACAACGCCTCACTTGTACCATCGGAGTCTCCCGGCACCCAGGGCACGGGCGCCCATGCGCCACCCGCCGCCTCGCCGCCACGCCAGGCAGCGGCCCATATTCACTCCATGCGGCTCGTAGAACCACGTTAGCGGACAAAACCGTTTTCAACAGTGATGTAACGGTACATGCCTGTGTCTGTGTATTAGGTAAATTCGCTCTCAGGTTTTTATTCCTCTTTCCAACATAAGCCTGTATTGGACGAAAATATCTTCATGTTATTGCCTTTGCTTTTTTTGCTTTTTTTTAACGTCACAACACCTAAATCCATCAACCTGCCACTGATTCGTAGGCAGCTGACCCGGCTGAAACTGCAGACTGGAGTCACCAGCAAACGAGCAGTGGTTTTCAAATGGGCCACAGTCGCCCTGGGTGTCCCGGGCCGGAGCGCCCAGTCAGCTCTCCCGACTCCCTGCTTCCCTTATGCAACCTCCCTCCTCTTGGGAGCTACTCAGACTCCCCACCTGTGTCCCCAGGGTCTCCCCCTTCACCCGCACCCCAAACCTGAGCAGTGTGTCCAGTCCAGGCCCCTCCAGCTGTCTGTTCCAAGCCAGTGCCGCTAAGTTGGACCACACTCCCCACCACGTGCCCCGTTTCCACCAGCCTCCCTGCCTCGGGTCTTGCTCCTTCCTTTCTGTGTGATCTAGACATGGCTGACACGTCAACCTTCCAGAAGAACCACGATCACATGACTTCCCTGTTCAATACCAACTGAGGACTCCTTAGCCGGGCGGCGGGGCGGAGAGTCCGGCTCCCTAGGCTGTCCTGCAGGCAGAATGGGTTGTGACACCCCACTGCTCCCTCCTACACCCCCAGAGCCCGGAGGCTCACTGAAACCTGCGGAGTGTGCCTGCTGCCCAGACTGTCCCTCCCCACGCAGGTGCCCTTGGGCCCCCACTCTGCACATTCAAACCGCCCAGTGCTCCCAAGTCCGGCTGGGAAATGTCTCATCTCCAAAAGCTCCCCGTGACCACTTTGGATGGAAGGGACCCTTCACTCCTAACTCTGATGACACTTGTTTATTTTTTTTCTCTGCTAGGCACCCCACCCCATGGCCTCCCTCCAGCAGGCCACCTCCCTCCCCTGGGGGCTCCCGGAGGGCTGGCCTCTGACTCCGCGCCTGCACCCTGCTCTGGACCCAGCACCAAGCCGTGCCTGAGCAACACCCAAAACTTCCTTGCACCCAGCCTGGGGGTCCCCCTCCCATTCTGGGGCACCCCATCACCAGCCCTGCTCCCCAACTAAAACGGAATTTCCCTGCACCCATTGCAAAGCAGGTCAGGATGCCCACTTATCAGGACCCATTTCCATTTTCAAAATCTGCCAGGACGAGCACAGTGGTCACCGACAGCGCCCAGAGGGCAGGTCGGCTGGC
>NW_027531904.1:10535039-10551816 GCF_008692635.1 Crocuta crocuta
GGGCCGCGCCGCCGAGGCGCTCGGTCCGCGCGCCCCGCTCCGCCTGCGTCCCTGGCCTTCCCGGGCCGTTGTCACCTGAGGCTGCTGCTGCAGGAGCCTTGGGGACACCACCAAACCGAGAGGTGACCCGATGTTTTTACACGTTTGGGTCTACACAGCCTGGCGAGACGGTTAAGCCGCACGGAGCGTGGGCGCGGCTCGCTTTCCCACCGGGATCCCCGGGAAGGATCATGGCTCTCAGGAGGCGGCCGCCACCGTGGTGTCCGTGTGCACGGCTTCCAGGACACGCCCCGGGGGCGCCGGCCGGGGCCAGAGGGCCCCTAAACTGGCGCTTTGCAGAAACGCCAGCCGGTCTTGCATCCCTCCAAAGAAGGACTGGGGGGAGGGGTAGAGACCCGGTGCTTGGGAAGTATTTTCAAATAAGCGTGGTCGTTGGGGAGTATTTGTCACTATTGATCTGACTAATGGGCGCTTAATGATACTCATTTGGCTATGGATTGGGCAGACGTTGAAGGTGGGCCAGGTGCCAGCCAGGTGCCCCGCAGAGAAGGAAAGCCACAGGGCTCGTCCCCTAGGCCTCCGGGCCTGGGGGTGGGGAGCGAGGGGCAAGAGGAGATATTTGCACTCAAGAAACACACAGCCGCCTGGGGGCCTGGGGTGGGCATGGTGGTCACTGCTGAGTGAGTCCGGCAGAGAGAGGGTGGAGTGATCCGGAAAATGAAAACTAGCCTTTGAAGAAAGGAGCAGGATGTGGAGAGGTGGGCGAAGGAGACATTTCAAGTGACGATCAAAGCCTGTTGGCGTTTGGCAATGAGACAGGCCAGGCCTGGGCAGGTCATGAGAGAAAGACCAGCCCGAGGACAGCTGGGCACCCCCCTTCCATCCCTGCATTCAGCAGAATGTTCCGGATTCTCCCAATATGAAGCCAAGTGAGAACCCAGCTTCTTTTCTACGTACCCCGGAAGGCAACACGCTCAAATACCCACGTGCACTTAATAGCCAGTATGTACCTGACTGAAGGCTTCCTAAGGTAAATGGAGGTTCCCTCGCTCACTCCACACCAAACAAGGTCGTGAATGTCCCTGCCGTCTAGAACCGTGCCCTTTGGGGCCCTCCCCACTGGCGGTCTGTCCGCTGGCCCATCTCCATACATCACACCTGCGCTCTCCAGCCTTCCACGCCCCTTAGAAGACAACAAGCTCTTCTCCTTAGGGTTTCCCCAGCAGCCGCACGCGGCCTTGATATTGTCTGCTCGCAAAAAGATGTGTAATATTCCCTCTAAAATAGAAAACTGTAGCGAACGTGACGGTCACATACACGCGCGCACTTAACACACACATGCACAGTTGTTGACAAGCTTTCCTTCCTTACTGTGCTGAGGGCTGCCGCCCATTTCCCAAGTGTTACTCTGCAGAAATCTTTAATCCTTCTTTTCGCATTTGTCTGGGCAGCACGTGGCCAGCTGCTCCAAGTCGGGACACTTCCACAGTCCGCTTGGAGACACACACCGTCTGCGGTCTGGCGTGCCGTGGTTTCCAGCAAGTCGGAAGGTGTGTGGATTTAACAGAAAGAGACGTTTCACCCTCTCCTCCAATCACTGCACCTCTGACGCGGGTAGTTTTGACCTCACCCAATTCAGCCCTTGGAGTTTGCTGTGAGGGAACGGAGGCTTGGGGGGCAGGGGGAGGGCTCTCCCAAGGTCACTCAGCTCAGTAGCCTGGCAAGACTTGGAAGGAACCAGATCGCCCACAACGCTGGGATTTGGAGGCCGGGGTAGGGGTGTTGTGAAGGGCAGAGAAGTGGGGGATCTGGGTCCTTACCTTCTGTCTTCCATCCCTCTCTCTCCCTCTCTCTCTCTCTCCTCTCTTGTTAAAGAGGTAAATGCCCAGATACACCCATTGGGGAGGAAAGCCCCAGCTCTTAAGTAAACAGTCCGAAACGGAGCGGTTAGTCAGCGCCGAATACTGAGTGCAGTTTACACAATACAGGGCCTCGTGCTAATTAGGAGAGCTAGTGGGCTGTGACCAGTTAGCAGGCTCAGGAATTCCGCTCAACCTTTAAACGACCTAGAACTCTTTTAAATTCCAGAGGCGGCTGTGGGACTGGGAGCAGAGGCTNCCCCTCGCACGTGATTCAGGGTGCTCCTCCCAGCAGGGCCCTGGGCTGGTGGCCATGGTGCCGTTAACACTCACGGGGTCCCTGCCACCGTGACATGGGACACAGGACTCCCTTTGTGCGTGTGGTGACCCCAGGACTTTGCCTTCTCCTAACTCCACTTTAAGATAGCAAGCGGCCCGGGCGCCTGGATGGCTCAGTGGGTCGAGCATCCGACTCTTGATTTCAGCTCAGGTCACGATTTCACGGTTCTGGGATCGAGCCCCCAGGGGAGCCCAGCGTGGAACTTGGAGCCTGACTGGGATTTTCTCTCTGTCTCTCTCTGTCTCTGTCTCCGTCTCTCCCCCACTCATTCTCTCTCTCTCAAAATATATAACTTAAAAAAATAAGACGGCAAGAGACAGCGACTGAAGGCAGGGCCTTCCTCAGAGAAAGGGTGTGGAAGGGCAGATGAAGGGGTGTCCCGCCTACCAGAAGGGCGTTCCTTGTCCACGCACCGCACGGCCCTCTCGGCCTCCCTCACCCCCTGTTCCTTCTAACTTCTTGCTCTTGCAGAGGGGAAAGGCTCGTGGCTCGGCTACCCCCGCCCTCCCCCCCCGGGCTCAGCTCCACAGCTGCCCAGAGGCCTGGGTCCAGGCGGCCCCGCTGCCAGCGGTCTCCCCGCGACCCCCAGAGGCACGGACTCAGCTGAGAGCCGGACGGGCCTCGGGCTAACAGACGAGGCCGAGACCGTGGCTTTCGAAGCAGGGGGGTGGCCCAAGCGTCTGTCACCCTACCAGCCCCGGAGCCTTGGGAAAGCCTCTTGCGCCTCACTTTCCCCCCTGGAATGACAGCGGTGGCCTGCACGTCGGTGCTGAGCCACGGTAACAATGAACTTGAATGTGGTCACGTGTGTGCTCTGTACAGGGAGAGCCTGAGACGCTACTCTGATAGTTCGGAGGGGAGAAGGGTGGCGGCGTCCCTGACAGACAGACAGACAGACAGAGGGAGAGGCGGGGGCAGCCGGCCGGTCGTGCCTTCTCCCTCCGGGGCGTCACACGGCTCCAGCACCTCCCCGTGACCCCTCTCGGCCGCGCGTCTACTGTCAGTTTCCTGCTTTAATCCCGAAGCGTTTCAGAACCTGCGTCACTTACTCCTGGGAAACAGGAGGGAAATGAGGATGAAAAAGATGCTCAGCGCTCAGCGCCCTGCTCGGTCCTCATTCTCTCCAAGCGCGTGAGTGGGGGTCCGGGGGGTCCCTCTCCAGCACCGACCTAACGCCCCCTCACCTACACCCCGCTCTTTCAGACATTCCAGTCTATTTAACACCTTTACTTCACAGCTCGGGCAGTTCTGATTCCGCCTCGGTAGTGACGAAATGCCACCCGTGTGCATGTATTCCGATTTTCGGATTTTCGTAGATAGCCGCATTCCCGTTTGTTTTAACCCATTTTGGAAACCACCCTCACAAATGACAACGGCTTTTTTTTTCAGTCTAAGAGGATTCTCTGAACATTTCAGCAGGTAATTCTAAATATGTGTATGAGCTTATGTTATGTATCAACACACAGTTATTGCTTAAAAATGCCACGTGGATTAATGGGGTTGGTTAATGACTGATCTCTCTCTCCAAGTAACGTTCAGCATTCTGTCGGCGTCCACTCTGGTTACTCTGATACAACACGCCCAGACCAAGTTCATTATCTGGCCAACTGGTCTGCGACGGCTCCGGCTCCGTCGTTAGCATGCAAATCACCGCAGACACAGGACAGGTGCCGATGACCCCCTCCCCGCCGGTCGCACTGGGAGAAGGACGCCAGGGCGCTCCTGTCCGAGAACGTCTCCCTCGAGTGCGCACGGTCTGACTCCTTGAGGGGCTAGTCGTCTACGTGCCTACCTATTTTCAACACAGTCGGTGGAATTTAGAACTGAAATCACCTTGTACGTAACTGAGAGGTAAACCGTAGAAACCCTCCAGGCCCCCCGCTTACCGCATCCATCAGGGCAGGGTCGACATGCGCCAGCTCCGGGCCCCGTTAGCGTCTCTGCGAGGTGGGGGCGGGATGGGGTGGAGGCCAGGCGGGCCCTTCACTATCGGTCCCTTGCTGTGTCTCAGATGATAACGTGAGCCCCACCTCTTCCCATCAGCAGTGGATCTAGCCTTTCACGAGGTGTGTCCCGGGTGAGGGGGGGGGGTCTCAAGGAATCTGAATTTCCCAGGGGTCTGTCTCCGGGCCTCGCCACGCCGGTTGGCCACCTCCCGGTAACATCTGCTCCAGACGCCTCTCCCGCCCGGCGCCTGTCTGTTCTGAGGACCCTGTTAGGTTTCTGCTCTGCTGGGTACCTTTGCCAGCACCAGGCTGTCGTCCTGGCTCAGCCGCGGGGCAGGTCCCGGCTCAGCCGTAGGGCAGGCCTCTCCTCCTTCTTACCACCTGCAAAGAGACTCAGAACCCAGAAGTGTCCCCAGCTCCTGGCCCAGGTGCCGACCGCCCGGGAAACTGGCCCTTCTGTGTGCTGCTAATTCATCTGTGCTTGTGCCGAAACCCAACTTGCTATCCACGAACCAGAGAACGGGGGTGTGTGGATGCCGCCGGCCCGCCCACACGCACGCACCCGTCACCCCAATGCTCTAGCCTCCCTTAGAGTCCAGAGCCCCGATTTCCTCCGGCTCCCAGAAAGAGGGGAAACGCCGCCCTTAGCTGGCTGGTTCAAGGTTCCCAGCTCCTCCAGAAGCCTGAAGGTGAGACCCACGTTCCCTCCGGCACCCGCCAGGCTGTGGCTTCCCCCCCTGCCCCCTCCTGTCTCCACAAGACAGCGGTGAGGCCACAAGTGGGACGTGTCCTGCGTGGGCTTCTCCGCCTTTGTGGCCCTGTAGCACGTTCCCTGATAGAAAACAGGGCAGGAATTGTGGGGGGCGGGCACCAGGGTGGGGCCATTTGAGAAACTATGATACACACATTGCCGAGGGGAAAGGAGCAAGAAAGTGCTTAGGAGAAAGCACGAATCTTCACGTGGACTTTACTTCACCCGTCAAGCTTCTGAAACTGATTTAAATGGAGTATTTGTTTACCAAACCATCTCCAGCTTTATTATCCTTGAAGGAAAAAGTAATCCTGACGGCCCGATGTTGGGAACCGTCTGCCTCTGCTCCCGGACAGTTTGTTCCCGAGAATTTGGTCAGATGGGGACCCAACCCCCAGGGCATGAGCAGCCTTGCTGACGATGGTACACCCCAGACATGTTAATACAAGGTGTCCTGAAACCCTCACTTTCTCTCTCTTTTTTTAAGTTTATTTATTTGAGAGAGAGAAGGTGTGCCTGTGTAAGCAGGGGAGGGGCAGAGAGAGACAGAGAGAGAATCCCAACCAGGCTCCACATTCAACACAGAACCCAATGCAGGGCTTGATCCCACCAACCACAAGATCACGACCTGAGCCAATATCAAGAATCAGACTCTTGGGGCACCTCGGGGGCTCAGTCAGTTAAGTGTCTGATTTCAGCTCAGGTCATGATCCTGCAGTTCATCAGTTCAAGCCCCGTGTTGGGCTCTGTGCTGACAGCTCAGAGCCTGGAGCTGCTTCAGATTCTGTGTCTCCCTCCCTCTCTGCCCCTCCCCGGCTTACACTCTGTCTCTCTCTGTCTCTCAAAAATGAATAAACATTAAAAAAAAAAAAAAGAATCAGACTCTTAACCAACTGAGGCACCAGGTGCCCGCCTCCTTTTCCCTGGGGGAGGGGGGTTCCTTGTTGGGAGATGCCCAGTTGCCAGCTCAGTGCCCACAGGGAAGACTTCGTTGCTGGTCGGTGTGGTTGCTTCTGAGCAACAGAAAATTAAAGCCAGGATCCTGGGTCGAGTCTGAGCTCAGGCTACACTCAGCGGTGAGGAGTCCACACGAAACAGATGAAAGTGTCTTAACCAGACGTTGACTTGAAAGCTCTTTCTTTGCTCAAAAGCGGAAAGAACAGGAAAACAGAATCTGAGTAAGACCGGCTGAAGATAAATTTATGTTTGGAGGAGGAAAGGGGGGAGACGTAAACACAAAACAAAACACAAACCAAACCAAACACGAATATGCTCAACGACTCCTTTGTCAACAGAAAGGAACTGGCCGTAAGGAGCCTGGTCAAGGAAGATGCGAAAGCAAAGTGAGTCCAGGCCTGCGAGGGGCCCTCCCTGTGTGGCTGGGCCCAGCCCCCGGAGGGGGTGCATTTGGCTGTCGTGACTCAGTGGCATTGGCCACAAGGCCATGGGTCCCATCTCCTGGCACTCGCCATCGGGCCCAGGCCCGCACACACCGCAGGCCGCACACACCGCACCCTTCCCGGGGCGCCCTCAGGGTAAATCTGGCCACCCAAGGAGGTAATGAGCCACTCGGCCCACAGGAGTGCTCTGATGTTCTTTCTATGTTTGTTCCCTATTAAAAATAAGTTGATATTCGGTCAGTTCAGCCTGTCCCTCAAGGCCTGCTAAGCCTGCTTGAGGTAAAAAGAAGAAAAGTTTCCAGAGCACAAGCAGGGGTTGCACCCCAGGCTGATGCTGAGACTCTCCGGGCTGCCGTGGAGGGCGTCTTGGCCTTGCCAGTCTCCATTTCTAATCAGTGCAACCTAAATAATGGCTACATCACGTTTGTATTTGTGTGAGGATGTAGCCTGTATCGATCTGCATATATACACTGTATC
The DNA here is from genome assembly GCF_008692635.1 of Crocuta crocuta. Classification (NCBI taxonomy): domain Eukaryota; kingdom Metazoa; phylum Chordata; class Mammalia; order Carnivora; family Hyaenidae; genus Crocuta; species Crocuta crocuta. Next base: position 10,541,813 of record NW_027531904.1, read on the forward strand.
CATCATATAAGGTGCTTAAAAGATTCAAAATTATTTCTGTATATATTTTATTGAACCCGTTGTAATTCTGTACTTCACGTACTGTCATTCTCACGTTACAGATCTGGTGACTGATACTCAGAGAGGTTGAGTGACTTGCCCAGGGCCACACCGCTCACCACTCATGAGCTACAGAGCTAACTATACCAGCCCAGGCTGGTCTCACTCCAGTTTTCGCTCGCTCCGTCTCCGAGTGTCAAGCTCCGCTGATAGATACGATCTCCTTTTTAACATGTGAACTTGACGTGTAGCTTCCCTGCTTACCTCCCTGAAGATAGATGGAATCAGATTTAGGAGGCTGTAAACTGTGGCAGCAAACCAGCAAGTGGGGTCGGCAGGTGTGGGAAGGCGGGTTGGCCCTCGGGGCCACGTGCCTCCGGGGAGGTCTGGTCACCCAGGCGGCCGCAGCCTGCAGGCTGGCTGCTCAGAGAACCGGTCATTACGGCCTCACGGGTGACCAGCCCCATGCGCCCTGTGCTGAATGTTCTAGTGAAATCAGAAGTGAACTGGTAACTTCTCTCACGTGCCGAGTTTCGTTTCCTAAGGCTGGTGCTGGACCACCCCCTGCAGGGAGAGGAGATTCGCGGTGGCGGGTGAGTCCCCAAACACACTGACACCGTAAGGGAGGAGGCTGGAGTTCAGGATCGGCTCAAAATGATTTTGATAGTCTTTCCGTCCTTTGTAGCTCGTTTGAAGTGGTTTCTTTTCCCAATTTTGTGTACTCCTTTATTCCGAAATAATTTCAGACCTACAGTAAAGTTGTAAAAATAGTAGAAAGAACTATCAGACGCATTTCTCCCCAGCTGTTAACATTTTACAACGCTTATTTATTGCTTTCTCTCCATATATCCTCATAGTATCTTTTTCTGAATATTTGAGAATAATTGCAGACATTTGAGAATACTTGGAGACATTATAGCCCTTTCTGCCACAGACTTTAGTGTGTATTTCCTAAGAACAAGGGCTCGCTCTTACATAACCACATTATAATTCTTAAAATCAAGAGATTATTATGATATAATACGATTAGCGAATTATAAGATACAAGCATTATTCATCTTCTCCAATTATCCCAAAAATGTTTTTCATGGAGAAAAGGAATTCTGGCTCCCAGAGCCCATGATCACACACCGCCATATCTCCACAGTCCCCATTAGTCAACTTTATTCTTTAGTCGGCTTTATTTTTTAGAACAGTGTAAGGGTCACAGAAAAATTGAGCAAAAGTGCAGAAAGTTCCTGTGTGCCTCTCCCTACACACACACACACACACACACACACACACACACAAAACCCCCCACCCCCACCCCATCAGCACCGGGGACCAGAATGGAGCGTTTGTTAGTCCATGAACGACATCGACACATTATCATCACCCAAAGTCTACAGTTACATTAGGGTTCATTTCTGTTGTGTCTTCTGTGTGTTTTGACAAATATTTAACAGCATGTGTCCACCATTATAGTACATTATGTAGTACCTTACAGTACACAGAGGGTTTCAAACACAGATAGTTTCACTGCCCTGAAAATCCTGTTCTGCACCAGCTTATCTCTGCCCGGCTCCTAACCTCACCCCTGCCTGGCTCGGAACCCCTGGCGAGCACTGATCTTTTTCCATAGTTTTGCCATTTGCAGAATGTCACCGAGTTGGTATCCTACAATACGTAAGATAATATATTTCAGATCCCTCTAGTCTTTTCATGGTTCTTAGTGCTGAATGATCTTCATCATCCGGATGGACCACAGTTTATCTGCTCGCCTACTGGAGGGCATCCCGGTTGCTTCCGGGCTTTGGTGATTATGAACACAGCTTCTGTGAACATCTACGGGCCGGTTTTGTGTGGGCACAAGTTCTCAACTCCTCTGGGTAAATACCAAGGGGCATGTGTGCTGATGCTGCGGTAGGACCACGGTTCGTCGTGTGAGAAACCAGCAGGCCGCCTTCTGGGGTGGCTGCGCCAGGCGCCACTCCCACCGGCACCCAAATCTCGCCGGCGTGGGGTGCCCTCGGTGCTTTGGGTTCTCCTCGTTCTAACAGGCACGTGCGGTGAGATGATTCTGCCGCCAGTTTTGAAGCATCAACGGCCCTTGTCCGTGGGCCGCACCTCTGGGCCTGCGGCTGCACTGCCTGCTCCAATTTCCTCGTAATGCAGTTGTGACTGATGTCGCTGCTGGCGGGGGACCTTCCCTAACCACCCAGAACATAACCAGCTCACTCTTTAGTCCAAGCTGGGGCCCACGGCACCCAAATTACCTCCACAATCTAGTATATCTTTGGTTTCAATTTTCCATTTATTTGAACTTGACATACACACATGTCTAAAATATCTTCATCACTGAAGCCTGGGTATAATTTAGTACCTTAATTACTTGATGATTTACATGGAAAGAAGCAGCACAAAACATTAGGGTAGCATTTCTTTTTTTCTTTTTTAATGTTCTCATTTTTTGAGAGAAAGACAGAGAGAAAGAGTACAAGCAGGGAAGGAGAGGGGCAGAGAGAGAGGGAGACACAGAATCCGAAGCAGCTCCAGGCTCTGAGCCGTCAGCGCAGAGCCTGACACGGGGGTTCGAACCCACGAATCGTGAGATCACGACCTGAGAGGAAATCAGAAGTGTAACCAGCTGAGTCCCCCAGGTGCCCCCAGGGTAGCATTTCTTTTTTTTTTTTTTTAATGTTTTATTTATTTCTAGGAGAGAGAAAGAGAGACAGCGTGAGCTGGGGAGCGTCGGAGAGAGAGGGAGTCACAGAATCTGAAGCAGGCTCCAGGCTCTGAGCTGGCAGTCAGCACAGAGCCCGACGCTGGGCTCGAACCCACGAACCGCGAGATCATGACCTAAGCGAAAGTCGGACGCTTAACCGACTAAGCCACCCAGGCGCCCCCAGGGTAGCATTTCTGATACCTATTGTTCATAGACTTTCAAGGCACCATGATTCCCAAGACCCTTGCTGTTTTCTCAGAACAACCTGAAGAGGGAAGTCCCACCACAGCACCTTGTGGATTCTGGATGCACACGTCTGAAAACAGGGTTTGCCATACGGTCAGTGGGGTTCACGGTCATTATCACATGGACACCATCGGAGTTCCTTTTCCACGTGAAACTTGAACAAAAAAGCCTTTTGTGGACCTTTCTAGTAAAAGCAAGAAAATGCAGCATCTAGACTTGCAGAGTGTCCTGAAGACAGCCATGAACACTTGTGTAAGAAATAGTCCATGTCCCAGCCTTGACGATCCTATAAGGATGCACATGGACGTTGACACCTCTAAGTTGCAAAGGATCCTGAAGAAGGACGCCGAATGCCACCACGTCTTAGGACAAGATGAACTAATGTGTTTGTAAGAGTGATCTGCGAATGCACACAAAAGCCATGAGCTGCCACCTCACACGTGTCCCAACGGCTCACGTCAGCAGCACAGGAAACAGGTGTGGGGCAGGGGAAGCCTCGGGCACTGTTGGAGGGGGTGCAAACCGGTGCAGCCAGCGTGGAGAACAGTGGGGAGGGGTCCTCAAAACATTAAAAACAGAATAACGTGTGACCCAGTAATTCAACTAGCAGCTATTTACCCAAAGATACAAAAACATAATTTGAAAGGGTACACGCACCCCTCTGTTTACTGCAGCATAATTTACAACAGCCAAGCCATGGAAGCAACTCAAGTGTCTGCCAAGTGTCCACGGACTACTGAATAGATCAAAAAGATGCCACACACACGCGCGCGCGCACACACACACACACACACACACTGGAATATTACTCAGCCATAAAAAGAAATGAAATCCTGCCGTTTGCAGCTACGTGGATGAAACTGGAGGGTATTATGCTAAGTGAGATAAGTCGGTCAGAGAAAGATGAATACCGTACGATTTCAGTCATATGTAGAATTTAAGAAAGAAAACAAATGAATAAAGAAAAATAGGCAAACCAAAAACAGGCTTTTAACTACAGAGCACACACCGAAGCCACCAGAGGGGAGTGGGTGGGGCTTACGGAGGCCGCCTGTGGTGAGTGCGGGTGCCGCGCAGAGGTGTGGACTCCCTACATCCTACACCTGAAACTAATGTAACACTGTATGTTGACTATATCGGAATTTTTTTTAAAGGAATGATGTATGATTTTAAAGAGCATCTAAATAAGTCACAAAGAACTCTTTCAATAAAATGAAAAAAGAATCTACGTATTAAGAAAGCATGTCAGTTGGGGCGCCTGGGTGGCTTAGTCGGTTAAGCGTCTNCGACAATGTCTGCGTAGGTTGAGTCGGGGAAGAAATAGAGCAGGATGTAAACCCCGAGTTACTGGTGGCGCCGGGGACGCATGCCCGCGGTGCCCCCCCTTCCTCCCCGACGGGCCCCTGCAGCCCCAGACCCGCGCCGCCCCTGTGAGGGCCGGGCCGCTGCCAGCACGAAGGCTCCCTTATCGGCTTCTCACACCCCGTAAATGTGTTCAGCTGTTCCGGTCGGATTGCACAGAAGCCAGCTCACCCCCGAGATAACGTCTCCCATGCCCACAGGGCACTGCCCTCTCGGACAGGACACGTTCGAGGACAACGCACCTCCAGCGCTACCTTATTTTGCGGAAAGCCGGATGCACAACAAAGGACGTCAAACTTAATTAGCACATTAACATAATCACATCAAGGACGGACACAGAGCCTGACAATGGGAAATTGGATAAATCAATGCAAATGATTTCAGTTCCATGCTTTATAATTAGACCCAAAAAAGGACGGGGGGGTGGGGGGAGACTGAGACGCTGTCAGATGCACCGAGTGCGGCGTCTCTAATTTATGAGGTTGGAGTTGTTGACACGGAAGAGCACTTGAATTTATCTGCCCGTTTAAAGGAGTCGAGAGCTTACGCACACACATTTTCCTGTTTCGAGGCTTCCATTTGACCTGCGGTGCGAAACGTAGATGCTCTTTCATTTCGACGAGATCGTCGAGGCGATGACGCCACCGTGAGAAGTTTCTGGATGAAAGCAGGTGACCCTGCCGTGTAACGTGGGCAAAGGCGTAGCCAGAACAGGCCCAGGGCTGAGATGGCGGGTCCCCGGAAGGTGGCCCTGGAGGGGGTGTGAGGAGCTGTGCCCTGCGCCCCCCAGAAGGATCACAGCCTTCCCAGCACGTCACAGAGGCAAAATTCGGAAGCGTGGATTCCGCCGTTTGTTCTGAACCATCTGTCTGTCCCTGCTCATCCCCAGGCCCCCCCCACCTCACCCCCAGCCTCTGCCCCCCCCCCCCGTTCATCCCCAGGCTCTGTCCCTGCTCACACTCAGACCCCGCGATTGCTGTCTGATGGCCCCCAGACCCCCCTTCACCCTCTGGGTTGGGGCTTCCTTGCAGTTTCTGTACCGGTTGGGACATCCCTTCAACCCCCTTTTCTCCCACGTCCCTCCCGCCCGCAGCCACACCTTCCCCGGGGCCTCCGGCAGCACACTGTCTACACCACTCTCTCCTGGTGTACTGGTTCTGTGTGGACATTTCCACCGCTGTCTGTGCCCGGACGTAAGCTTCCTGGGCAGAGGCTGTGTCCCTGCGAATGTCGCCGCCCAGGGCTTTACCCATGGGGGGACCCAACCCAGTGGCGCCCCCTCCCCGAGGACGCCCCTCGCAGCCCAGGGTGCCTGAGGGCGTCTGCCCCCCCTCAGTGCTCCCCCGGACCCTCCGCACACACCCCTTAGCCACCTCCACTTCTAGGACTGAACCCACTCAATGTGTCCCCTGTACTTGCAGCTGAGAATGTTCATTATGACCAGTCTACACTCAACAGAAGTTTTGCCTTTTCGTTGTGCGATCTGTGCCTTCTGTCCTGGAGTCAGACTCGACTCGCGCAGCCCAGAGGCCTCCTCCGTCTGCTCTTTCTCCTCGCAACCCACCGGCTCACACTTCACCCTTGGTGGTGTCTGTGCCGCGCAGTCCTGTGGCTCGGAGCCCGTGGACCCCGGCTGGCGGTCGGCTCCGGGAGGCAGGAGCGCTGCCCACTCCTGCTGCGAGCCCAGTGCCTGTGGCCTGGGACAGTCCACCCCTCTTCCCATCTGTGTGTGCCAAACCGGCATTTTTAAAAATGTTTTTTATTTATTTTGATCGGGGGGAGGAGAGAGAGACAGAGAGTGCAAGCGCACTCAAGTGGGGGAGGGGCAGAGAGAGAGAATCGCAAGCGGGCTCTGCACTGCCAGTGTAGAGGGGGACTTGGGACCCCAACTCGCAGACTGTGAGATCATCGGAGCCGCAATCAAGTCTGATGCTCAAATGAACAAGCCCGCCCGGTGCCTCACCACGTGGGCACCTCGGATGCCAGCACCTGGAGGTTTGCAAGGATGTGCCTGACTCTGCCCAGGTCTCCTTGGAGAGTGCACTCCTGCGCTGGAAGAAAATGCTGATGTGGAAACCAGCCCTGGAAGACGGGGCGGGGTCTGTGTCTCTGGGTTCCCATTATTCTGGGTTCCTGGACCTGGAGAATTCTCCAGCACCGTCTGCCGGGCAAACAGCAACAGCTGGGTAATTTCAGTGAGTAATTACTGATAGTTTGAAAATCCTACTCGCGCTGATGCAGAAGGAGACACTTAACCTGAGATGAGGAGGATATACCGTATTCCCATTCATCTCGAATAGGGCACAGCACAAGCCCTCTACCCCTCTTTAGGCCAAACGCAAGCTGAAATTCTAACTCTCTGAGCACAATTTATAGCAGATTATAAAACACAAATGTCTGGCTCCGAAAATGTGGATCCGCCGTGATTGAAGCATCGCACAGACTCTTCATTGGGAAGGATTCTAGCACTTACGGGGGAGTTCTGGGCGGGAGGAATCCTGAAATCAAGAGGAAGCATTTATTGGGTGTCCGTTCCCTCCCAGGACCTTATGGGAATCGCTCCTAACGCTCCCGTTGCAGGGGATGGATTTTACTGTCCTTTTGCATGGGGGGACGTTGAGGTCTCTCCAGGGCAACACAGCTGCCGCGTGAGATTGGCTGCAGTGTGTTTATAGTGTGCTGGTAATGCCCCCCCAAACCCTCACTAGCCAGCAGTTAGCCCTTTAGCAACATTCCACAGGCTACCAAGCCCCTGGGCTCCAGTGGCCTGAAAGGTCACACCCTGGGGGTCGGCTCATCAGCCTAACTCCCTCCGGCCTTTACGTCCTGAAGGGGCTGCGGAGTGAATCATGGAAGAACTTCCATCCGTCTGCACAGCTCCCCGGGGAGGGCTCCCTGCAAAGAGAAGCCTAGACCATAGTTCTCAGAGTGAGGGCCCCACACCAGAAGCACAACGTCACCTGGGCACTTGTTAGGATGTCAAAACCTCAAGCTCTTGCCCAGACCTTCGGCATGAGAAACTCTCGGAGTAGGGCCCCGAAATGTGCGTTTCAAGAAGCCCCTTAAGTGATGCCAGCGCTTGCTGGATTTGACAGCCACCAGGCTAGGCGGTGGTCCGAGGGCTGGGTCCAGTCTGTGAAATGAGACAACAAATTAAAAAAAGAGACGCTATGTCCGCAGACAGAGAGCTGGGAGGGAAGGCAAGATGGCGGGGAATGGGGTTCAGGGTAGAGCCTTGGATTCCCCGCAGGACTGGCTGGCTCTGGGTTGGCGGAGGGAGCTGACTAAATCCGCGCCAGCGCCTCAGCTCTCGACACGGTGCACGTTCAGCTTTGCAAATTCCGACCTTGCATCCACTTACTGACTCGTTCACCCACTGAACAAGCTCCAGGTAGCACCACGATGCAGGTGTTTTGTGCAAGGGAACGACAAAAGTCACTCCCCCAATCATAAATAACTCACCCGCCAGAGGGGAAAACAGTCGGGTGGATACAATTATGACGCAGTGGCCCCTGTGATCAGGAAGTGCCCCTGAACTCAGAGGAGACAGGGAGCCCCTCAGCCACCTGTCCTACCCGGGCGAGCTTTGCTCTACGTTACACCACGTGCTTCTTACAAATAAGCCACAAGCTATGATCCTCTTCATTATCCAGAGAAGGATGTAAGAGCAGAGGGAGGTGCAGTGACCCTTCCAAGGACACACGGCCTTTGAAGGGCCGGCCCGCCTTCCGTCCCGCTCTCCGGGGCTGACTGGAGTTCCCTGTTCTCTGCGCAGCTGGGCCTCTGCCCGGGGCTCTGCGCTTTGTGACATTAATGCTAATAGATCGCCAACAAGAACGTGCTGGGCCTTTCCTTTTTGTTTGAGCGGCTCCTGCAAGAACAGCACTGCGTTTCTTATTAAAGCGCGATCCACTTTTTGAGAAATACAGAGACGATGAGGCTTCTTTTTCCAAATTAAATCCACATTTAAAAACAATCACAGTAAAGTCCCTCCTCTGACCTATTTCCATCCGTTTGCTGCGACGTGGCCCTCACTGCTCGGGCCTGGCTTCTCTGCCGGGCCACCAACTGCCTTCTGCCTGGAGTTTTCTGTGATCAGCCTGATTTCCAAAAGCCGCAGAAACTATTCACGACACGGTGGCGCTCTTGAATGGCAGAGTCGGGTATTTATTCCAGCGCATGAGAGATTTTGTTTGTTTAAAACGTCTGTGGCGAGGCGGTGGGGTGGGGGTGAGTGCCCGCCTGGCCCGGAGTGGTCTTGGGTGGTATCTTATCACTCTCGCTGGGACGCCCACAGGGAAGGTGCTGGGCGAGACCGGGGAGGGGGGGCTCTGCCGGGGGGGAGCACAAAGCTCTCGGCTGTGTGTTGTAGGGGGACCGACCGGGTGGGCCTGACAGCCAGCCACCCCCCGTCCCGCCTGGAGAGTGGAAGAATGGGTCACAGAGACCCTAAAGGAGATAGCGATCCAAGGGATTTATGCAAAATGACATCCTGATCTGTTCGGGGGCTACCATGTGGGAACGGCGAGTCTGCAATCAGCCGTGTTTGAACCCAGCTTGAACCTTTCACGAGTTGTTATCCGGAGCTCACGGTGTCGATGGGCTCACAGAACCCCCAAGAATCTAACTGCGGGGGTGCCCAGGAGCCAGTGGGGTAGACTGTGGCACACCCCTGCTCAGCACCCCAGCCTGCTGGGCCTAGAAATAAATTTTTTTAATGTTTATTTATTTGTGAGAGAGACAGACACACAGAGCATGAGCAGGGGAAGGACAGAGAGGGAGACCCAGAATCGGAAGCAGCTGCAGGCCCTGAGCGGTCGGCACGGAGCCCGGCGCAGGGCTCGAACTCGAGACCGTGAGATCCTGACCTGAGCCGCCCAGGGGCCCGTACTGGGCTTTTTATATTCTCCCCTCCAGCCCCGCGCTCCCAGGCGGCGCTTCCTTCCTTAAAGCCTTCTTCCTTTCTTATGGATTTATGGAAACGGCCCAGATTTGACACCCCACCTTTCCTACGCAGACGGCACCCCCAACCGCCCCCCAGGTGTCCTTCGGGTCTTAGTGGCCCGTGTGGCCTGCTCTGGGNCGCAGAGTTCCCGCTGACACAGCCGCTGTCGGCCCGTCCCCGTCTGTGACATGGGGGCGGGACGAGGGGTGGTCACTCCGTCCCGTCCGTGTCAGCCAAGCGTGTCCAGCGCCTCCGTGCCGTCGTCACCGAAGCCTGGCGGGGTCCCGGGTTCACCACGGCCNCCGGACGCCGCGCCCTCCGGTCCCTCCTCCCCCACGAAGTGCCCCCACCCCTGCACTGCACTGGGGGCCCCTGTCCTGACACCCCGGACGCCGCGCCCTCCGGTCCCTCCTCCCCCACGAAGTGCCCCCACCCCTGCACTGCACTGGGGGCCCCTGTCCTGACACCCTGGACGCTGCGCCTTGAAGCAGCGCCCCTGGCCCTTCGGCCGTGTCTTTCTCACCCTCTTGACCTCGGAGGCTGTTCCCTCCTCGTGGCTGTGAGGGCAGCACTTTGAGTGTCTGCCTTTCAGGCCACAGAGACCCCTACCACACTGGGGGGGGGGTGCCCAGGGGCCGTCTGTGGAGTGCCTGGAGGACCCAGCAAGGAGAGAGGCTGGCGCCGATTGCCGCCGGGGGGCGCTGGTGG
>NW_027531904.1:10552067-10552526 GCF_008692635.1 Crocuta crocuta
GGGTCTTGGTCTGCTCGCCCCCCGGCCCCCCAGCCGGGAGCGCCCCGCCCACAGTCCCCGCGGGGTACCCCGTCCTGAGCGGGGAGCACCGAGGAGCCTGAACACCGTCACGTCACGTTCTCCGCACACCAGCCCCGTGCGCACGGCTGGCCGTCCCGCACCGCGGATGGGGGGGTGAGGTCATAGAGGTCAAATGCCAGCCACCCACCGTCCCCGCGTTGCTAAGGTGGGGGAGGGAGGCTGGGACCCAGGCCCCGCTCCAGGAGGCCGGCTCGAGCTCCCCTTCTCAGGATGCCCGGAGCGCCCGCGGCCGCACTGCCGGGAGGCTCTCGGTGCCCCTCCCCTCGCACCCCTGCCGTTGCAGGGGTGCCCTCCCGTGAGCTCCCGCAGGGCAGGGAGCAGGCCTGGCCCCCTGGCACAGGCTGGGAGCAGAGCAGGTCACAAACAGCGGGACCCGGC
>NW_027531904.1:10557236-10602937 GCF_008692635.1 Crocuta crocuta
CCCTGGGTTTTCTGCATCCTCCACTGGTGCTCGGACAGATGGGAGAGCAGGAGCCCGGGAGGGCTCCCCATCAGCGCCCTGTGCAGGTTGTCTCCCCAGAGTGTGGGAGCCCACGAACCCCGGGGCATGACGTCCTCCAGGCCGCCGGGGGGCGCGGGAACCAGGACGCGGGCGGCATCCCTGCCTGCTGGGCGCTGGAGCCTGGAAGGGTGGCTGTCCCTGGGAGACAGGCCAGTCCACGGCCACGTAAAGCGGGAGGGAAGAGGCCAGAGCGGGCCGCTGTCTGACCTCGGACGTTTCTTGCGAGGGTCACTGAGGGACCCTCTGCCGAGAGCCGCACTCCAGAGTCATCCTCGGCCAGGCCGACAGCGGACACCGCGGGTCTACACCCCCCTCCCCACCCAGAAAGACGGTTTACAGAAGCAAAGCGTCCAGCTTGTCGGCACATCAACCCGGGGACCAGGACACTCACCAGCACCCTGCCCCGACCCCGACTCGGGGTCACCGGGGTCCCTCCCAGCAGCTAGCCCCCACCCGGCGCCTCGTCCGGGCCAGTGGTCCTCATCCACAAGCTCTTCCCCCCCGCACCCCTTTTGGGTGACATTTGGCAAAATGTGATAACAGTTTTCCGCTGTCACAGCTGGGAGGTGCCGGCCTCAGGTGGGTGGAGGCCGGAGATGCTGCAGCACCCAGGAAGTTCTCTCACAGCCGAGAACCATCCAGCCCGGATGCCGGCGGTGCAGAGGCTGAGAAGCTCTGGGGACTGGGCTCCGTGTGCTGGGGTTTCCTTGCGCGACGGGCGTGAGACTGAATCGCAGCCGACAGACTTGAGTGGAAGTGTGCTGCGGGGTCTCCGAGAAACGCTCTCTCGCTCCTGAGAAGAGGACTGGAAGAGACCATTCTCCTTCTTCTGCCTGTTGTGTTCGGATGTGATGTCTGGAGCCGGTGCAGCCACCTTGAGACCATGAAGGGACTCAGCAACATCCAGCAAAGTGGGAAACGCGTGTGACGTATAATCCAGCAATTTCCCTCGCGGTATTTGCTGCGGAGAAATCCGTATGTGAGCACATCAGAGACGGGCATACAAGCACCCCTCACAGCAGGATTGTCGCTAAAGCCCAGGAACACATGGTATTTGTGTGAAAATGAATAACTAAAATGGGATGTAACTAAAACACGTGAGTATTCAGCACTGAGAGTAAGCGCTAAAAATAGGTGCGTGTCACAGACATAACGACGGAGTAAGAAGTACAAAGTAACCTTTGCTCCCTCACCACCTCACCACCCTCAGTGGCTGAGACCCCGACTGGCGATTCGCTGTGAGGCAGACGTGCACTTGGGGCAGAAAGGAGGGCACTTTTCCGCATGGTCTTCCTCTGTGTGGGTTGCTTTCACAAAATGTACTCACGACTGGGGTCACACACATCAGAAATGCATTGCTCAGGGTCCTGGGGGCGGGCAGCCCGAGGACAGCCAGCAGGCCAGGTCGGGGGAGGCCCTCTCTGGGTGGCAGAGAGCTGGCTTCTCTTCCGACGTCCACGTGGCAGAGAGCAAGCTGTCCCACGAGGCTCGTACGGGCACCAATCCCGTTCACGAGGGCCCCAGGAGGGGTGAGGGAGGGAGGGCGGCCTCATCAACGGCAGGGGAGCAGCGCAGGAGTGACCAGGGGCCCTATGCACAATGAAGCCACGGGCCACTACAAGCAAATTCATGACAGTGCGGTGCTGGGGTGCATCAGTGACCCAGATCTGATCCCCTTCGATGGCAGCCAAGTAAGGCAGCAGGTGGGCCAGGCCGGCGGGGAGGCAGGCGAGGGGTACAGCAGGGCATCTTCCAGAAAGAGACATGTAGACTCTCATCACGTGGCATGACTTCGGATCCTCTGTTGGCCATTAAACTGCAAATAAGCGAGTAAGCTGTTCAGAGAAGATTCTTCTAACCCTGGCCTACTCTGATCCGGGCGCTTAACCAACACTGTTTTCCTCCATCTGTGACACGCCTCTCACAAAACTCAAAACCACCCCTTCAGGGACCCGTGTGCATATTACCCTGTCCTCTCCTCGTTCAGCGACCTGGCGCTCATTCCGTCTTTCCTTCCCTCAGGCTGCGGCCGGATTGTCTTGTTTTATTTTGGAGACACTGTTATGCCCGGTGTTCTTTACTCTCGGATGTGACTGTTTCTCACTGCTTATTCCCCTTAGTGTCAATGTGTCTGTTATTAGTGTGATCGCCGACTGGGGGGGGTGGGGGGAGACTCATCAGAATGGAAACACTGTCCCCGTGTGTTGTACGAGACATACACACTGTAGTCATTACAGTGATACATTCCAATGCGAGTCCATGCTCAGATTCAAGTTTAAAATATGGAAAATGTGGGGCGCCCCGGGCGACTCAGTCAGTTAAGCGTCCGACTTCGGCTCAGGTCATGATCTCAGAGTTCGTGGGTTTGAGCCCCGCATCAGGCTCTGTGCTGACAGCTCAGAGCCTGGAGCCTGCTTTGGATTCTGTGTCTCCCTCTCTCTCTGACCCTCCCCTGCTCATGCTCTGTCTTACTGTCTCTCAAAAGTAAATAAAAACATTTTAAACACTTAAATATGGAAAATGTAAGCGCTCCGTGACACATATGAGCAAGCTGATGGGAAGATGGTGGAAAGCTCCCGAAAGGGGTGCAAAGATAACTGCTTAGACCGTGAGCAACGGCCTTTCTCTCATTGACAGTTTCTCCGAGTCTGGGATATCAGCAGCAATTAGGATTCAAATTAAAATTTTCCATTATAATTGCTCAGCATTCAGAATCTCTGTACTGGACAAAGACCCAGTCCAACTGCTTCTCTCTGATATTTAAACAGGATTAAAGACTTATTATGTGTTTCATTTGGTACCATTACACATGGCCCCGGGTCCTGCTCTCTTTGCTTCTGACAATTATAAAACTGTAGTTGTTATTTATTTATATATTTAATTATGCTATTTAATTAAAGATATTTAATTAGATATACTTTTGCTCCTGATTTTATACTCTTATAATTCAGTTTCACAAGAAACTGAAACTAATGCTTGATGAGATCACTGTTCTGTTGCATGTGATCATGAGCTACTCACAGACCAGTTAAAAAGGAAACATATTAAAAGATAAGGCAATTATTTTTGTGACTTTTTGCTCTACGGCTTTTGAAGAGCATCTCGTGCATCGCATGGGGATTTTAGTTTTGTGAATTATTTTTAGTAACGGTATCAGTTTAATATTTTAATATTTCTGCCTACTTTAATAAGGAACCATTTCTGCTTAACAAAATTCTCTGCATTTTTAAGTGTTTATCTTTTCCACTTAAATCATACAAGTATCTCTCTCGTTGGCTTGAAATCTTACTGAAAATATCCTTATTTCCTTCACATGTCCTTAACTGTGGGCTAGAATACGTTTTCTTGACTCTACCGTATTTGCCAATTTATTCCCTATTTCTTTTATTTGCTACTGTATACAGAAATTGTACTGTTTTTTAAATCAAATTCCAGAATATAAAAAGTTATATGACACATATGTTTAAAATCATTCAAAATGATATTACATTTTATATACACATGGTTGTGTGTTATATATAATTTTAATAGAAGCAAATGTTAATTTAAATATAAGTTAACATCCAGCTTAGACACATCTATGGAAAATGACAAAAGCTTACCTCGGAGAATTCCAAAACACTATTTTGGAATCAGACATACCTGGCAGAAAAAGTTATAAATCACATAGAGTTTGTATATAATTAGCAAATTCATCTTCACTAACACATGCAGATTTTTTTAAAAAAATTAATGTTTTATTTATTTCTTTTTTTTCTTTTTTTTTTAAATGTTTTATTTATTTCTAGGAGAGAGAGAGAGACAGCGTGAGCAGGGGAGGGTCAGAGAGAGAAGGAGTCACAGACTCTGAAACAGGCTCCAGGCTCCGAGCTGGCAGTCAGCACAGAGCCCGACGCGGGGCTCAAACCCACGAACCGTGAGTTCATGGCCTGAGCCGAAGCCAGAGGGTTAACGGACTGAGCCCCCAGGTGCCCCTAACACATGCAGATTCTTATGCCCCTTGAATAGAGTGAGTTTTTTCATGTACACACATACACACCCCACGNAAGCCGAAGCCGGAGGGTTAACGGACTGAGCCCCCAGGTGCCCCTAACACATGCAGATTCTTATGCCCCTTGAATAGAGTGAGTTTTTTCATGTACACACATACACACCCCACGGGGATGGGCGGCTTTTTTTCCCTTTTAATTTCGTTTTTGAAATAAATTGTTTCAGGGGCCCCTGGGTGTCTCAGTCGGTTGAGCATCCGACCCTGGATTTCAGCCCGGGTCCTGACCTCAGGGTGGTGGGATCGAGCCCTGAGCCGGGCTCCGCGCCGAGCCTGGAGCCTGCTGGGGACCCTCTCCCCCTCCCCCTGCCGCCGCTGAGTGAACAAGTACACGGTCTCCTCTCCTACGGTTTGTGTTTTCACTGTGCTGAGCCGGCACCGACTCCCATTTGGACGTCTGTTCACCAGCAAGAGGATGTTCTGTCCGCTGTCGCCACCTAACAAATGACCCAGACTCCCTCCCAGAAACGACGCGGAACGCCGCTGCTGTGGTTTTGTGACGCTCGCGGACGCTGTGGGCCCGAGGCCTGGAGCCGGAAGGGCTGCCAGCTGCGCCCTGCGGGGGTGCTCCGGGGTCCCCTCTGCCTCACGCCCCCTTCCGGCCGCCAGGGCNGGCCGCTCTTCTCCCGCCCGCGGGGGTGGGGAGCTGGCCTGTGAGGGGGGCCGTCGAGGCTCGGCCGCAGGACAGCACGGGGAGCTCTGCGCCCAGCCTAGCCCAGGGCCCCAGCGCCCTGGATGGGAGCTGGGGGGCGGGCAGCCGCGCGGGGACCGGGAGTGACCGGTCACCTGCCCAGCACTTGTCCCAGAGGAGCAGACCAGGCGCGTCGCCTGCGGGCCCAGCGCCCCCTGCTGGCGGCAGAGAGTAGGCCGGCGGTGGGGGCCGAGCGGAGCACCTGCCGGGCAGGGGACCCTCTGAGCGCTGGCGCCGGCCCTGAGACCGCGCTGCGGGCAGGCCACCCGGCTCTGGGGAACCCCCCCGCCCCCCGAGTGAGCGGGAGCCGCTGGGGACAGCCGACTGTGAGGACACCGAGTCAGGCCGGGGACTCCCCCGGTCCGGCCCAGGGGAGACGCCCATAAGGGCGGTGAGGCCTTGGGGAACCTGGCGTGGCCGGGTGCGCGCATGAGACGAAATGGGTCCCGCGGCCCCGGGAAGCGGGCAAGGTCTCAGCCACAGCAGGTGAGGAAGGGGTGCTGTGAAGGCGGTGCCGGGCGCTGCCCCAGGAGGCGCAGACACGGCCAGGGTGTGGGAGCCGGGCTGCGGCGGAGCGGGGGGCAGGGCCCTTCCAGCGGGGACCCCAGGGTCCCCCCCAGGCCGCCTCGTGGAGGGGCAGCCAGGGAAAGGGGGCGCCTGCCAGAGGGACCGAGGGGCCTGTGAAGGAGGCGGGCTCTGCGCTCAAGCCCTCCAGCCTCACTGGGACAACCGGGGCCCCAGGGTGCTCAGTCCCGTGTCGGGGGTGGAGGAGGCCGGCGGTGTAGAAAACTCCCTTTCTGCAGAACCGGATCCAGCGCCTGGAGGAGCCTGGGAAGGAACGTGCCTCCTGCGGCCGAAGCGGCTTGGAGACCCTCCCCTGCCTTCGGAACAGGCTTTACCCTCTGGTGCTGACACAGCCACCGGGTTCAGGGTTCGCCCTGCGATCCGTGGTGTAGCCTGACCCGCCCGAGATCGGAAGAGAAGAAACCCGGCTGGGAATCAAGCCTGTGAGCCCTGGCGTTGCCGGGCGGGGAAGCCGCGGGGCCCAGCCCAGGACGCACACTGGGCAGAAACACATGCCGTCAGGCCCGAGGGGAACCCTCGGGGGTGCAGGGGTGTGTCCGGGCCCCTGGGAGCCGGGACCCAGAGTGACCCGGACATGGCCGTGGCCTCCAGGCCGCCCTGCTCGCACTTCCCAGAGCAACAGCGAGGGCTCGTTTGAGTGACAGGCTCTGAGGGGCGGCAGCCGGAGCTTTGAGGCAGGATCGGTCCGCCTGGTCCGGTGCTGGGAGAGGAAGCCCCGTGCCTCTCGCAGGGCCCGGTTGGGGGCTGTGGCGCAGAGGCTGGCTGGGACTTTCCAGCCAGGGGAAGTCCTTTCGGCTGAAATCACCTTTTCCCTGAAAAGTGCATATTCCCAGTTCACCTCCCAGCACACAGGCCAAATGCAGGCCTAGCGTGCAGCACGGGGGGCGGGGGTTTCTAGTGGGGCCATTTGGAGTGGGGGCTCGGCAGACAGAGAGCGCCCTGGCGTGGTGCCCATGTTCCTTACTGAACAGCACACGCCCAGCCTTCTTCCTTTCTGCCAGCCACACACAGGCAGTAGATGTTGGAGAAATGATGCTTTACCCTCACGGCGTTTGATCGTTCTTAGGAATAAAGGTCAGCAGAGGTCATGGGCTCCAAGCAGCGATCCGGAGCTCCACCGGGTCAGACTTCCGGACAGTCTGCCGTGAGTCCTTCATTCAGTGGCCCAAGTCTTTGAATCCAACTTTAAAGATAGTTTTCAGTGTTTTAAAAATGCAAAATTTAACAATATGTATTTAATATGTTTGTATATATTTGAACATAGAAAGGGCTTATATTCTTGGATCATGTACACTTACAACAGTTTATGAAACTACAGTATGATCACATTGGTCCTCACCCCTAGCTCCCCCCCCCCCCCCCNATGCTTGGACGCCCTTTCCTCCACTGCTCACTGCCCAGGTACCCCTCCAGCCTGCATGCTTCTGCCCAGCGCCCTCAGATTCACTTTTTAAATTAGTCTCCCGTGTGATGGTATTTGGAGGTGGGTCCGTTGGGAAGGGCTTCAGTCCTTGGGGTGCCACACTCATGGACGGGATTAGTGCTCCCATAAAGGGTTCCCACAGAGGGGTGCCTGGGGGGCCCAGTCAGTTAAGCATCCCACTTGGGCTCAGGTTATGATCTCTCAGTTTGTGGGTTCGAGCCCCGCGTCGGGCTCTGTGCTGACAGCTCAGAGCCTGGAGCTCCTTCGGATGCTGTGTCTCCCTCTCTCTCTGCCCCTCTCCTCACTCCCCTCCCCACTCGGGCTCTGCCTCTCAAAAGTAAATAAAAACATTTAAAAAAAAAAAAAGAGTTCCCACGGAGTTCCCCTCCACCCTGTGAGCACACGACAGTGTGACCCAGAGACCGCCCTCACGCATGCTTGCTGGTAGCCTGGCCTTGGACCCCAGCTTCCAGGTCTGAGAGAATTAAATTGCTGCTGTCTATGCCCCCTCCCTCCCCCCCCCGCCAGGCTGTGGCTCAAATGGACTAAGAGAGACACAGAGTCACAGGCACCCCGTACACGCATTTGTGCTGTTGCTTTTTATTTTAAATGTTTATCTTTGAAGGAGACACAGAGCATCTGGAGCCGGCTCCCAGCTTCCCCTCCTCCTGTGGCCCCCGTGGGGCTGGCCCCTCCAGGAGGGCTGAGGGCCGGGCTCCTGCGAGTCCTGGTGCTATGGGGTCTCCAAGGCTTGCAGTGCAGCCCCCCGAGGACCCTGTGCCAGCCTCGGGTGCGTCCCCCCAGGCGCCCACCGCTCCACCGCCCACCCCGCCACTGCCCACCGGCCCCACTTCCTTGCCAGCAGACAGGCCGTCTTGCACTGGCCATCTGCTCCGCACGGTGCCCGGGATCCGTCCGGCCAGATTACAGACCTGATGTGGACAGCAAAACTGAAACTACTGAGCGAATGTGTTTTTTTTTTAAATTTTTTAAATTTTTATTTATTTCTAGGAGAGAGAGAGAGACAGTGTAAGCAGGGGAGGGTCAGAGAGAGAGGGAGACACAGACTCCAAAACAGGCTCCAGGCTCCGAGCTGGCAGTCAGCACAGAGCCCGACGCGGGGCTCGAACCCACGAACCGCGAGATCATGACCTAAGCGAAAGTCGGACGCTTAACCGACTAAGCCACCCAGGCGCCCCTGTGGTTTTTAAATATTAAAGAAAAAATGGAAAATATATTAGAAAATATCGTGCCCCCATTCTGGACCCGAGGAGGCCGTAGACCCTAAGCTACATGTATATACTGCTGTTCACTTCCTTGCAGCGGGTAAGTCTGAGGTAAGGGAATAAGTAACCAGGAATGATTACCAATTGGGAATCAGTTAACTGATCTGGAAAGGGCTGAAAGCAGTGAACATCCACATATTTAAGACAGGATTCAGCAGCCTGGAGCAAACAGAAACTATCTTTCTAGTAAATTATCTCCTGTAGACTCCATTAAGCATTTAAAAAACGGAACAGTTAAAAATCTTCTACAAAGGATATAAAAGGGTTGGGACAATTCTCTGGCAGTTTCCACCAAACATGCAAGGAACAGATCATTAATAGTAATACAAACACCATCCAACTATCGAAATAGAGAAACACTTCCCGGCTCATCCTCTGAGGGTCAGGACCATGACGGTCAACAAAACAGATGCATCAGTTATCCACTGGGATAACAAACTATCGCCAAAGATAGCAGATGTGGGAACAATGGCAGTTATTTGGTATGTTTTAATAAAATGTGGACCTAGATTAAGTTACCTGTTATTTTATCTCTCAACACAGTTTTGAAGAAGAATGAATAAAGCTGGAACTTTCTTTCTTTAAAGTTTTATTAATTTAAGTCATCTCTGTACCCAATGTGGGGTTCAAACTCATGACCCCCAGACCAAAAGTAGTATGCTTTTCTGAATGAGCCAGCCAGGTTCCCTGAATAAGTCAGAAATTTTAAATAACAGGTATAAATATCAACATTCTAAACATTCTAATTATTATGTAATTGCAGAGCGAGATAACTGAATGAAAAATGTTGGTAAGTGGCTAAATACAAGACAAATATACCAAAATCAATGGCTTCTCTCCAACTTAAATAAACAATAAAGAAAGAAAAGAAAAGAAGAAAAAAGAAAAGAAAAGAAGATGGGAGGTATAGAGCATTCTCTTCCCGGGTTATATCATTGTACGAAACAGAATCAAAACTGTAAACTATTAGGAAAACACTTCAATAGGAACCACAAGCAACTTATGAAAAACCAAGCTATTGAATACATGAAATGAAAGCTGATTGAATGTTAATACGACACATTCCTGAATAATAGACTTGTAAATAATGATCACGCCTCCCAAATAATATATACGTCGAGTGCAATTTTCTATAGACTATCATCATAGTTGTGGGTTGAACTGTATCTGGAAATCTTAAAATCCAAATGGGAAAACACCAAAGGATAAACAGCACAGAAGGAACAGGGATCTGGGCTCCTCAAATGTCGCATCAAAACAGCGCTGTGGCCTGGAAAGGGACCAGCAGCCGGGGACGGGGGAGGGGCCCACAGGACCCCC
Organism: Crocuta crocuta; assembly: GCF_008692635.1. Taxonomy (NCBI): domain Eukaryota; kingdom Metazoa; phylum Chordata; class Mammalia; order Carnivora; family Hyaenidae; genus Crocuta; species Crocuta crocuta. Next base: position 10,566,671 of record NW_027531904.1, read on the forward strand.
GACTCAGCCGGGACACAAAGGCGGCCTTTCAGCCCAGGAACGGCGTGACTTGTCGGAAGGAGCGTGCACACACTTGTTTTCCCGGAGAAAGGAACCAACAACAGTCTTGGTGGAAAATCAGGAAGCCACGGGGGAGTGAGATTTTCAAACAAGAAATCCAGAAACTAAGAGACCGAGGTAGCCGACGACNAGCAGGGGCTGAAAGCCACGACCCTGCGCGTGCAGGTCTGCGCTCCGGGGAGCGGAAGCGCCCTCCTAGGGAGTGAGGGCAGGGCGCCCACGGCCGGAAGCAGGGACGGGAGACGCTTGGGGTCACAGGAGCGCAAAGCCGCGTGCTTGCCGACCGAGCAGCCGAAGTGCTGCGTGGCCTCGGGCCGCGTCGCGGGCCTTCTCTGTCCGCCCCCCACCCCCCCAGGGGCCCACGTGAGCAGGGGTGGGTCTCAGATGCTCTGGGCCTTTCCCTCCTCTCCGTGGGGACATGCTGCCCGCTGTGGTTTCCCCGGCTTCCTGGTTGCCGTGTCCCGACCAGCCCTGCGGGTCCCCTCCCTCCGCCCTGTGCCCACGTCCCCTCGGCGGCCGCTCGCTGCTGCTGTCCCAGGACAGCCACCTTTCTGATCAGTGGGGACGTGGCCACTCACCCCTCCCCCGCCGGTGTCCTGGCCCCTCTGTGATCCCCGGCCGCTCCCGTCTGCCAGCGCAGGACCCTCTCTGCCCCCTTGGGCAGGGGCCGACCTCAGGGTCACGGTGGGCCCCAGGACACGGGCCTGCGTGGTCCCCGCAGAGACGTGAGGCGGCCTCCCCCTGCACCAGCCCCTCGCCCCCTCCCCCCTCGGGCCTGGAGACGGCCTCCCGCTTCTGCCGTGACTCTGAGCCTGTGGCCTCCGGCCGGCCGGCAGCTCTCGGGCAGGGGAGCCAGTGCCGATGAGGGCGCGGAGCCTGGCCCCGATCGGGGTCCTGACCGCTGTCGGGGCTGGTCCCTCCACCCCGTTTCGTTGTCACCTGTCACGCAGCGGCGGATGACGGCCACCCGTGCCAGCACACAGACCGTGGGGAACGTTCCAGTCTTTTCTAAGTTAAAGCATCCGTGGGGCGCCTGGGGGGCTCAGTCGGTGAAGCGTCCGACTTCGGCTCAGGTCGTGATCTCAGGGTTCGTGGGTTCCAGCCCGGCGTCGGGCTCTGTGCTGACAGCCTGGAGCCTGGAGCCTGGAGCTGCTTCGGATTCTGTGTCTCCCTCTCTCTCTGACCCTCCCCTGCTCACACTCTCTCTCTCTCAGAAATAAATACAAAACATTAAAAAAAATAATAAAGCATTCGTATGGTGTCTGACATGTGGTCATTATGTAGTAAATCTCTTTGGCCGAAGGGAGGAAAGATGCATGTGTTCGTGTGGGTGTGACTCTGTGCATGCACGCAGGTTATAAAGCCAGCGTTGATTTATTTATAATTTTTTAAGTTTATGTATTTATTTTGAGAGTGAAAGAGTGAGCGAGCAGGGGAGGGGCACAGAGAGGGAGAGAGAGAATCCCAGGCAGGCTCCACATTGTCAGCGCAGAGTCTGATGCGGGGGCGGAATTCGCCCTGAGCTCATGACCTGCTCCCTCAACCCCAGGCGCCCACTAGGCCAGCATTTATGCTGTTTCTTTAAGGAAACTAAACCTTCCTCAGACACTGCCTCCTGGTTTGATGGAAATAACCCCCGGTTCTAGGTGCGTCCCAGAGCCATGCAGAGCTTGCCGGGTCTAGTGAAAACCGGGCATCGGGGCAGAGCCTCAGCCCGTCCGACGTCCCGGCCTGTGTGCGTCTGTGTGCACGCGCTGGCCGTGTGCTCTCCGTCCCCGGGAGGGCGTGAGCTCCGGGGCGGGGCTGCGAGCCCCATGACGGGCTTCGTCCCCAGATGCCACGGGCGTGCTCCGCGGTGCTGCCTCCTACTCCGGGGCACCGGCAAGAAGGGGGTCCCTGCCCTGCTCCCCCATGGGGAGCTCCCTTCCCCACCAGCGCCCTCGGAGCGGACGCTTTGTCCGGTGAGGCCCCACAACAGACCCCGAGAGCAACGAAGAATGACTTTGGCTCATCTTGTTGAGTCAGTCACGTTCATTAACCGCTGTGCGCCCAGCACCGGCGGGTCACAGGCACTGAAGTATGTGTGTTCCCGAGAAGAGCACAGGACAGACTGTGTAACGTGCCTGTGCAGCTGAGTCACCTGTAGGGGCGCGGTTGTTGGGGGGCAGCGCGAGAATCCACGCCCGGCACCTGACTTCCAAGCCCAGACTCTTTGTGGACCCCAAGAGCCCCCAACACACAACGTTTGTGGTGCTGGATTAAAAGCAAACTTCAAAGTAAAAGCGTCTTTAAAAAAAAATTTTTTTAAACATTTATTTACTATTGAGAACCAGAGAGAGACAGAGCGTTAGCAGGGGAGGGGCAGAGAGTGGGGGAGACACAGAATCGGAAGCATCTCCAGGCTCCGAGCTGTCAGCACAGAGCCCGACACGGGGCTCGAACCCACGAACCATGAGATCACGACCTGAGCCGAAGTCAGGTGCTCAACGGACTGAGCCACCCAGGTGCCCCTAAAAGGGTCTTTTTGATCCTCACAGAATCATGGGGACCGCCTGTATTTGACAACATCAGCTGGTAAGATATTTCTATGCTCTGTGAAATCTGTGTTGGTGAACTTCATTTCACTGCACGAGGTGGAGGTGCGGGCGCCTGCACCCGGCGCTGGTGGGAATGTGAAACGGCACAGGCGCTTCGGCACACGGTTTGGACCTTTAGAAAGCGTGAAGCTGCACCTACTATAAAACTCACCTGTCCTACTGCTAAATATTGACGCCAAGGAAGTAAAAGCACAGGTCTGTCATGAAGCACTTCCACGTGAATGTCTATAGCGGTTCTGGAGCCAGAAGCTCAAACAACCCCCGTGTTCCTCTACAGGTGAGCGCAGAAATCGGCCGCGTTCACTTGGCACACAAGCCCCGGCACGGAAAAGGCACACGCGACGGTGCGCTCCGCAGCGTGGACGAGCCTCACAGCGGTTATACCAGTGAAGGAAGCCAGACGACGAACAACGCGTGCTGGAGAGTTCCATTTATGCAAAGTGTGCGTTCCAGTCCATCGTGTCCGGAAAGCAGGCCAGAGGTCACCTAGATGGTGGGCGGGAGGGTCTGAGGGTCACCAGGGAGGGTGAACTGAAAGGCGCAAAGAACCTTTCAGGCTCGAAGTAAAAGTTCATGATCTTCATTGCACAGATGGTTTCGTGTATGTGATGTGTGCCCGTGAGAAGTCATCTGTTTATCTTTTTACACTTTAAAGTGTGCACCTTGATGTAAGTCAGTAATACTGCAATAAAGCCATAAAAATTTAAAGTGAAGAATAGTGTGTGCATTTGATGGCACTAATTGGTCACGTACCCTGTGAGTATCAAGAAAGAACACATTTACGAAAATCAACCTGCTTTCTTAGCTTCTAAGTACTTTCGCTCTGACACAAATCTGTCACCCCCGTGTTTATCTGATGTTTACGCCACCAGCTTCATGATGCAAGTGGAATACTCTCCAAATGATTTAAGGTAGCATAATTTATTTCTGTGAACAAAGCTTACTTTTGATGATCAAAATTTCTCACCCTATGTTTTTATAAATCTTTTATTTTGCCTCCAAAGATAGTATGAGCCATCCCAAATATGGATATTTTTCTCGCATAGAAAGATAGGTTCCCCCCCACACACACACTCTTTGGTTCTCTGGGAAGCTTCCCAATATATTATCCTGGTTTTTATAACCCCAGCAAGTAAACAAATAGAGACAGATATGAGCAGCTAAGTAGAATTATAAATACATATTCATTCCCTTCTGTTTTAGTTTTGTGCTTGGAATAAACTAATTTCCAAGAAAATATTGGTGTGAGTGTAATCTTTGATTTCCATGGTACTCGATTAAATCCCATCTCCATGCCTGTTGCTAAGCTGGGTTTTCGTTTTAATGTAGTGTGCACATAGCTAAAGCCTTTGTTTTTTAAATGAAAATACAAAAAGTCGGTGCACCGGCTTCAAAGGGCACATTGAGCAGCATCGGTATAATGAATGGAGAGAGAAAGCACTTATGGGTTGTCTGTTCACCAAACCCTAAGCAGCTTAATTAGACTATAAAGTCACATTTGTAATGGGTGAAATGTGCATTGTTGAGCACGGCTGGATTTGCAAGTTAATTTCTGGTTGGAAAAGCACCAAGGAGTTTGAAAAGCAGAAACTTCTAGGCCAATGGTTCCCTAATTCTGCCTTTGCACTGATGTTTGTCCTTCAAGATGTGGTTGTTCATACCAAAAGAGGAAGGAAAAAGACAGTGCAGGAATTTTTCATAAAAGCAAATTGATTCAACTTAAAGTCAAGAGGTCAAAACAAATAAATAAAAAATCAGGCAGGAAGAGTTATTTTAGGACAAAACTGTTTTCCTTGAAAAATGGAATCCCATATATGGTTGCATTTCTGTCACTGGGACAGACAGATTTCCAAGATGGTTCCCAGGGACCCCCCTGGTGGTATTCACACCCTTAGAGGCTGAGTGTGGCCTGCACCTAGTGACTTGTTTCTAGTGAATAGAATAGAATAGAATAGAATAGAATAGAATAGAATAGAATAGAATAGAATAGAATAGAATAGAGTAGAGTAGAGTAGAGTAGAGTAGAACAGAACAGAATAGAATGAGGCTGTGATTGGGGCACCTGGGTGGCTCAGTTGGTTAAGCTTCTGACATCAGCAAGGTCATGATCTCACAGTTCGTGAGTTCAAGCCCCATGTCGGGCTCTGTGCTGACAGCTCTGGAAGCTGAAACCTGCTTCAGATTCTCTCTCTCTCTCTCTCTCTCTCTCTCTCTCTCTCAAAAATAAATAAAACATTAAGAAAAAATTAAAAGAATGAGGCAGTGATTCACGGCCTCCCCAGACTCAAGTATAGGCCATGACACCCCTGCCTGGCACTCTTGCTCACTTGCTCTGACGAAGCCTGTGGCCACGTGGTGCCCTGTCCCGTGGAGGGGCCCACAGGGCGGGGACCTGAGGGTAGCCTGTGGCAGGGCCCGGAGCGCGGAACAGACCTTTCTCCGTCTACGAGGTGGTGCCTGGAGCCCAGCCAACAGCCACACTGTAGTCTTGGGAGAGACCCAGAAGCCAGGCGCCCAGCGAAGCCGCCCCGGAATTCCGTCCCACAGAAGACACAGTTAGTGTTGTTTTATGCCACAGATTATAGTTACCGTTCCTCTGAGTGCACCCCTGTACGTATAGTCATGCAGAGACTTCTGTAGACAGACAATAAATCAGAAGTTATAGGAGACAAGATAACCGTATCTGTTTGAAAAATCATGCTGTGTTAATTTTACTTGGCGAAAGATATAGAATTCAAATTAACTTGTATTTCACAGAGGAAACTCTATATTGTAAACTCGACAGACAAATGGTAGACTGGGAAAAAATTCAACATCTGTGGTAGATTAAGACCTCGTTATCTTTAATATCCAAATTAATTTTAAAGGATAAGAATAGGTAATTAACAGAGAATCGTAGCCAACTGTCCAATAAGCCGATAAAAAGACACTCAAAACCATCTGAAGTTAGAAAATTGCCAGTAAATAGTGCATTATCATGTTAGGCCCATCAGACTGACAAAATTTAAATGAACTGTAACCCTCCCTCTGCTAAGCTTTCAGGGAAAAGAAGCCGCTGACACCCACTGACGGAATGGGAGGTGTTTCGGACCACGAGCTAACAGTCTGGCCGGAAGGTTTTGAATTAAGATTAAGAGCATACTCTTCGTGCTCCAATCTCGCCCCTGGGGCTCTGCCCGCAGAGGGGAAGCACCAGCATGTAAGACGCCCGTACAGGGATGTTCGCCGCAGCGTGTCTGTGCTGGCCACGCCCAGAAGGAAGGTGCACGTGCGGCAGGAGGGGACATTGGGTGAGGCGGGCACACGGCCATCCCGGCATCCTGCACAGCGAGCAGGGCATCTGTGTGTCCTTGCCTTGTGGACTGAGGCCAGGGCGGGGCAGACAGGCAATATCGTCCACAGGAAACAAGGGTCCACTCCAGATCCACTTATACATGGACAGGTGGATCACAGACAGATAGACAGATAGATAGATGATAGATGGATAGATAGATAGATGGATAGACAGACAGATAGATAGATAGATGATAGATAGATAGACAGACAGATGGATGGATGGATGGATAATAGATATATAAGGGGTACCTGGGTAGCTCAGTTGGTTGAGCACCCAACCCTTGACTGGCTCAGGTCATGATCTTACAGTTTGTGGGTTTGAGCCCTGAGTTGAGCTCTGTGCTGACAGTGCAGAGCCTGCTTGGGATTCTCTCTTCCTCTTTCTCTACCTCTCTTTCCCCCCAAATAAATAAATTTTAAAAAGATATTTTAAAAAATAAATGATACATACATAGATGGGAGATAGATAGATACATAGACAGATAGAGGGACACAGAAATGGAGAGAGCGAGAAATGGAAAAATACTCATGAATCTCTTAACATATGCCGGGGTCAGGGTGCAGGTGGAGCCGCAGGAGAGATGAGGGGGAAGGGTGGGGTGCAGGCAACACAAAATGAGAATTTAAATGAGCACTTACAGTGGCTCCCTCAGTAATGCAGCATAATCCCGTGTATGCACGCGCATGTGTGTGTGCGCACGTGCGCATGTGACTGTTTATGTGTATGTGTGAGTGTGTGCTGTGCGAGTGTGCGTATGCATGTGAGTGTGCGTGTGTAAGGAGACCCAAGGATGATGACAGACAAGGCAGTGGTGACCCTCGGGAGAACTGATTTCGAGGACTTTCATCTTTTGCTGCACCTGCTGCTGCGGGTGGGGCCGGGGTCTCCCTCCTGGTTTGCGAAGGAAACGGCCTATTTGGGGCTGAGTTCTTCCTGGAGGAGCCCATGCGAACACTCGGACACCCTGTGTCCGCTGCTGCTGCTTCTTCCTTTAAAATAATGCCCTGGGTTTCAGGGCTTCTGGCTGGGTTTTCAGTGCCCCAGCTGCCGTCTCTGGACTGTTCTGAGGCAGTGGGCGTGGGGGGCGTGGCCGGCAGTACCTGCAGCGCAGGGAAAGGACAATGGGAACAGTCTCTGCAAGTCCCTAGTGGCAATCTGTCCGGAACAGGTGTGTGAGCACAGAGCTGGGAGAGGAGAGGGGCGCACGGAGGGACAGATGTCCCCTCCTGGGGCTCCCAGAGCTCTCGGGAGGAGGCCTTCCAGGGCCTGGCTGGCACACCTGTCTGAGGCAGCCCCAAGTGATGTCAGACCAGGAGGCGGGAGCCCGACGGAAGACGAGGAAGAGATTTGTCCAAAGACCGGGCATGCGGACGAGACGGAGGGCTGAGCCCCCAGACCAAGCACAGAGCTGGACGGGGACCCCCAGGCCAAGCACAGAGCTGGACGGGGGCCCCCAGGCCAAGCACAGAGCTGGACGGGGGCCCCCAGAGCTGGTGTGAGTTGCTGCCTAGCAGGGCGTCTGCCAAGGACCTGGGACCCTCTCAGCACTTGAGTGATGGATTCTTGCAACTACAGACACGCTCTAGATGCTTTTGCTCAGTGCGTGATTTTTCAATCCACCCAGAGAACCAGTGTTTAAGTGTCGGCAGAGTAAATTCATGACCTCGCTGCACCGGGTAGACTGTAATATCCGGCTTGTCCTTCGAAACTCACTGGAGCTCTCTGTCTCAGAGCAAAGATATTAAATTCACGCTTGACAGTATTAAAGGAAGACAAACGGCCTCCGAGGAATAAACTACTTCTAAAGGAAAATTCCTCTTGCATCGCTCCAACATCAAGTCTTGAAACCATTTCTGAGTTTACATTAGAAGCCCTATTCGGTTCTTGCTTTTGTTCGAACGGAATGCCCACCGCTGTCCAAATCTCCTTGTTTTTCTTGGCCTCGGAGAGCTGGACATTGGCTGTGTCCTCGGAGAGCTGGCCCCCGCCTGAGCCGGGATGGTCACTTCTCACCCAGGCCCTCCTCCATCTGTCAAATGAAGGGGAGGACGAAACGACGTCTGGTTCCCTGACATTTAGGGATCCTGTGATTTTGCACGTTGACAATCTCTAAGCCGCACGTCTGCAGACTATCGATCACAGAATTAGAAATGAAGGTGCAAGCTTGCGGAGAGCGCGTTCCTACAGCTCACAGCCGGAGGACACATCCCAGCTTATTTAAAGAAGGAGATGCGTTTGCTCAAGAGAATGCATCCAAGCTCTTCTTTTACTTGATTAGAAGATAAATGTCAAGGTCTGAGTTCTTTTACATTAGGTTTATTAAGCTGCAGACCACGCGCCGGGTGCATATTAATGTGCTGGAGAGTTCTCAGCTTTATTTAATATCACCAGGAATGGAATGTGATGAAGTCACACTCAATATTTCAGGCGATGGCACAGCAATGAGATTAGGCGAGCTCGCTGGAAATTAAAAACTAAACAGCAGCCCATGAATCACTCCTATCTGGGCACGAATCATTTCTTCTACATTTTCCATTTTCCTGCTCAATCACTTTCCAAGTATTACTCTTTGATTCTGAAATCACCGATCTAAGCGACTGAATGGCTATACATCCAAAATTACCCTGTGACCTCTGACCTGTCATCATCTATCACTCTGTGCCTGTGGGACTGCCTTCCTTGGTCATGGAACTAGGGTCCAAGGAACAGCAGGGAGCCGTGCCCCCTCCGGGCACATAGCCAGGCCTGTCCCCTCGCTGGAAGGGCATGTGGTGAGGCTCACAGTGTGACACTTACAACCTGTATTTCTGGACTGAGTTTGTACTCCACTCCTGCTCTCGTTCACGGACAATACCGAAGACCTGCTCTCTGGGCTCTGTGCTGGCCATGGAGAATTCCGGAGAATTCCAGAGAATTCCAGAATGGTCCCTGCCTTCGAGGGCCAGTGGTCAGGGAAGATCCCCCTCCCGCAGGACAGCCCTCCTTTCCCTCCTGTCTGCCCCCACGGTTCGCTGTTCTTGTGACCACACGAGACCTGGAGGCTTCAGCCCTCCCTCCGCCTCCCCCCTGCCCAGCGGGTCCTCCGGGCCCGGGTGGAGCTCCTGCAAACAGTAAATAATTCAGAACCAATGAATTTGCGATCCTCACCCAAGGTTCCCCCCAAATAGTGCCTCACATGTACAAGTGCCTCACTGAATATTAGGTGGTCGTTTATTAAATAGAAGACCTGGGGCGTCTGGGCGGCTCAGCAGGTTAGGCATCTGACTTCGGCTCAGGTCATGATCTCACAGTTCGTTAGTTTGAGCCCCGCATCAGGCTCTGTGTTGACAGCTCAGCGCCTGGAGCCTGCTTTGGACTCTGTCTCCCTCTCTCTCTGCCCCTCCCCTGCTTACGCTCTGTCTCCTTCTCACAAAAATAAATAAACATTAAAAAAATTAAAAAATGAATGAAAGACCTCAAAGTAAAAGCTCAAGTACACTTTCTACCGAGATGACACTTTGTGACTCAGATTAGAAGGTGGTTTCTAATTCTCACCGTCCCCTGTCATCCATGCACCATCGATCCCCAGATGTCCTCTCTTCCGAATTCCTAACTTATTTATGCAATCTCCACCCCAGCGCGTCCCACAGAGATGCCCTGGGTGCCTCGTGCTGAGCACGTCCAGACATGAACTCACGATCTGCTCCCACACCTCCCCTGCCCCACCGTCTCTCTGTGCAGGGTCGGGATTTCGGTCACCAGAAACCCAGGAGGCCCGGCAGTCACCTCGGTGCGTCCCCTGCGGTGCACAAAAATCGCTCATCCAGCGCTAGTCGCTCCACATTCTGAAACCTGATCAATACTGTGGAATGAGTAACTGAGAGTCACTAGAGGGATGAAGGGCTGTGTAATTCATAGCCCGTCCCTCCACAACCTTGGACTTGCTGGGTCTGCTTTACGCAGAGCACAAAAGACTGACGACAGATAAAGTAATAAAGATGGCGGCCGTGAGACCCGTACAGTGAAGCACGGAGCCTTAGAGCACATCAGGATTGTCAGAGGGACACACCGGAATCGGGTCAAGTCTACGCAGCACACACGGAGGATTCAGCGAGAACGCAGAGGAATGCCTTTCTTTGGTCCAGCGCACACACACAAATAGTTCCCAAAATGTCGTTCTATTGGGACAGACACCCGGACGCATAGCTATTTAAAGACCCATAGAAGCAACATCTTCCTTCTGTTTTTAGAAACCACAGACCGAGCCGCGGACACGGAGAAACAGGAATGCAGGGCAGCGAGGCAGGGGCCTGCGCCCCGGTTCTGACGCCACACGACTCACTGGTCACTTCTCCACGCTCCTGGGGCGCGTGTTTCAGGGATGGGGCAACGCGGGGCTGGCCTGGGGGTCCAGACATCGTACATGCGCTGATGCCAAGTCACGGAAAGCTCAGCGTCAAGGATCATGCATCTGGCTTCCTGCCAGGATGACAGGGAAGATCTCTCATGGGAAAAGAGGAGTCAGCCCCCGGGAGGCTGGCCGTCTACACCCGTCGGGGAACAGGCTGGTGCAACGACAGGGGCGCTGGGCAGGGACCAGACAGGGTGGGCAGGAAGGGGCAGGAGTTTGGGAAAACGGCCGGAAAACCCGGCCTCAGGGCGGCACTGGCGGGACCAGAAGCGAACGCAAGCGCCTGGGCTTCGACACCAGCCTCCGTACAGCAGGTGCAGAGCGTGGGAGCTGTGCCGCGTGGGTCCTTGGTCGCCCTCCCGCACGAGGCTGCACGGTCCTGCGGCCGGCACGGAACACTCAACCTGCCTGGCTCGTTACAAAAGAATGAACTAACAGAGGGAATGACATTAAACGATGCTGTCATCGGCAGAGAGGGAGACCCAGTCAAGTCTGCAACGAGGAGAAAGATGTGACAGAGGAGGGGACATTTCTTGACTCTGCTGTTGACAAGTTTGCTCTCGTTTTAAAGGTAGGCGTCGAGAACACCTCGGCCTGGCATAAAGTTCCCCTGGTCTCAGGGGCCTGGAGTCCTTGGGCAGGAGGATCAGTACGTGGGTAAGGGTGGAAGGTTCCGGAAAACTGTCCTGGCTTCAGCTCTGGGGCCTCTTGTACATAGGCTGGCAGTGAGGTTGGCGGGGGGGTGGTGTGTGCGTGTGTGGGGGGAGGGGAGGTCAGTTAGAGAGGGCCCCAGGTCAGACCCCACTGCTAAGGGACACCTGGACGGGGAAGCAGCCCGTCTACCCACGGGCACCTCACTCCCGCCTCCAGGGGGCCTCTTCCCACCGGGCTCCCAGGCGCCCGGGACGCTTCTTCAGGGCTCTGCCTTTCCGCTGGGTGATGAGCGCCTCCGGCCAGGCACCCCAACTTCTCTGTCTTAATCTCACAATTAGTTTTCCTCGTCACACACGTTTTATTGCACAAATCATCAAAAGTTTAGAAATTTCCAGGCAAGCAAAAGAAGAAAATGAAGACAGGCGCCTACCTTCCCAGCCTGTCTTAATACATATATAAGTGCAATTTTTACCAAAGTGGGATGATTCAGCATGTACATGGAGTTCTCTTTTTTATGTTTGTTTACCTATTTTTGAGAGAGAGAGACAGACAAGAGAGAGAGAGACGCGTGAGCAGGGGAGGGGCAGAGAGAGAGGGAGACAGAATGTGAAGCCGCTCTAGGCTCCGAGCTGTCAGCACAGCCCGACGTGGGGCTCGAACCATGAACTGTGAGATCACGACCTGAGCCGAAGTCGGACGCTCAACCGACTGAGCCCCCAGGCGCCCCCAGAGGTCCCTCTTATCTTAAAACAGTGGTCTTGACCATTTTTCTAGGACATTAAGTGCTGTTTTCTTACCTGATTTCCCACCATACATACAGTCAATATTGCGTCGTTGGGCATGTAAGTGACCTATTCCCATAACATTCTTACAGTCGGCTCTTCGCGCACATCTCTGAGAAGGTAAAATTTCTAAGGGAAGAAAGCCTGGGTGAAACGGTTTGCACGTACACAAACTTCAGTGGCATTTTCTAGTTTTCCAGGTCACCTTCTCCTCCTGACATTTGACTCTGTACCTAGGACCTCACCAAGCGTGGTTACCTTCGGGATTGCCGGTATTTTGTGAGCACGCTCTCCTGTGAAGGACCCTTCGAATACTTATTTGAGGACTTCTCGTTTTTATCGGGGGGGGATTATCATTCCCCGATTGATTTCTAAGTGTTCTCCGTAAACTAAAAATCGTATTCTTCATGGCACATGCCACAGGACCTTTGCCAGCAGGAACCTGAGCGTTTACGGCTTCTTGTTGCTGTGTTCAAGGCCCCGAGTTCAGCCGTCTCCCCCACCCACTGCGGGAGCCGCTGGCCGGGCTTCTCTGGGCACCCTAGGTCTTCACTCCTAACATCCTTATTTACCTTAACGTGTGAGAACGTTATCCACCTGGAGATAATTCGGAATATTTATCTGAGGTTCTAGCTTTCTTTTTTCTTTTTGAAAAATCTGCACATTTGTGTGTGACCTTTCCAAAATATTTCTTATTAAAAAAATTTTTTTTATGCTATCTGTTTTTGAGAGAGAGAGAGAGAGAGAGAGTGAGTGGAAGGTGCAGAGAGAGGGAGACACAGAATGTGAAGCCGCTCCAGGCTCCGAGCTGCCAGCACAGAGCCGGACGCGGGGCTCAAACCCGCAGACTGTGAAATCGTGACCTGAGCTGAAGTCGGACGCTTAACTGTCTGAGCCTCCCAGAGGCGCCCCCAAAATATCTCTTATTAATATTTCCAAGTTAGGAGTGTCCGGGGGTCTCAGTAGGTGGAGCCTCCAACTCTCGATTTCAGCTCAGGTGAGTTTGCGATGCCTGCTCTGTGCTGGTACTTCTGCATGAAGGCGGCTGGGAGCCAGGAGGTGGCCTGCCCAGGGTGGCTGCACCCACAGCTGTGTCCTGCGTCCTGGCTGTGTCCCCTTCCAGAGCCTTCCTGCGGCTCCTTTGTGTCNCTCTTCCTTCACCCAACCACTGACCGGCCCCTGTATCTGCGAGCCACTGACCCACTCACTGTATCTGCGAGCCACTGACCCACTCGCTGTATCTGCGAGCCACTGACTGGCCCCCTGTATCTGCGAGCCACTGACCCACTCGCTGTATCTATGAGCCACTGACCCGCTCGCTGTATCTGCGAGCCACTGACCCGCTCGCTGTATCTGCGAGCCTGCCTTGGTTTGGTTTGGTTGGAGGCTCCATACAAGTGAGACCACACAGGGCTTGTCTTTCCCTGACTTCTCCCACTCGGCGTAACGCCCTGGGGCTCCGCCCGTGATGTCACAGGGCACAACGTCCCTCCTCCTGTGGCTGAGATTCCACCGTGTGAATACGCCACACAGCAGCCGGCGGACCTTCGGGCCGCTTCCTGGCCATTGGACGTAATGTTGCAATGAACGTACGGATACTTACCTTTCCGAGTCAGTGTTTTCATATTCTTTGGGTCGATACCTAGTAGTGCAATTGCTGGGTCGTAGGGTGGTTCTATTTTTAATTTTTTGAGGAACCTTCATACCGTTCTCCAGAGCGGCCGCACCAGGCTGCATTCCCACCAACAGTGAGATTTTTTTACTTAAAAAAATTAATATTAAAAACAGGGGGCACCTGGCTGGCTTGGTCAGAGGACCATGCGGCTCTTAACCTTGGGGTGGCAGGTTCTTGCCCCACGTTAAATAAATAAATAAACTTGTAAAAATTAATATTAAGTTTCCCATAGCAATGAAATGCCATCTTGATCATATCCTAACTCCTTTAAAATATTTGGTTTCCTTTCTATTTATCTGGCTCTTCCCGAACCAGAGAGCTTTCATCGCTACAGCCTTCAGCCAATACTTGTAGCAAAACGCTGGCATCAGTAATTTTATTTCCTCAAAAATTTCTTGGCTCTTTTGTGAGCATTTATTCTTTCCGTGAACTGGGACCTACTTGACAGGTTCAAAAATGATCTCCTTGTGTTTCCATTAGAATCGCATTCAATTGATAAATTAGTTTCTGGAGAACTGCTATCTGGCCGTAACCGTCCCGTTGCCCGGGCTTCTCTCTGCAATTATTCACGTTGATTTTTATGTCCCCTCGTTTAAAAAAATGGTGAAAAGTAAAGACCCAGACAATTTTTTATTGCGTTTGCTCCTAAGTAGGTTTTGTTATGTTGCTATTTGTTCACGGGGTCCTTTCCATTTCCAGTGTAATTATTGACATGACAGTTAAGGACTCTTGACCATTGAATTTGTACCTACTTCATACTCATCCTTCACTTTTCTCTCCCCGTTTCCTAGAGAGGCCACCCTATCACCTGTGAGTAAGTCATATAAGTCACGATACTTTGTCCTGTCCTTCCTCATGATGACACTGCTTCCAGAATGTTCCAGGGGGCTGTATGGGTCACAGTGTGTAACCACCACCTTCGTTTGGCTCCTGGCTCTGAGGGGCAAGCCTCCCGCAGGACCCAGGGTCCCAGAGCTGCTCCTCGCGTGAGGAAGGTCCAAGGTCCCGGTAGTGGGTGCAGACTCTGCCCTGACGCCCAGCTTTCCGTGGGTGCAGCTGGGAGCGCAGGGCGCCGGGTCCCCAGTGCACTTCCTGCATCTCGCTGGGGGCTCGGAAGGTTCTAGATGCAGAGGCATGGCCAGGGAGGAGCTGTGCCCTCAGGCTGCTGGGGGGACGGGGTCCTCACGCAGAGGGGAGCCGGGAAGAAGGGGCAGGGGCTGGCCTGATCGTTTCTGCAGCGATGCCTGGGTGCCGTCTCCCAGCCTCACCCCGTCTGCTCGAAGCCCAAGCGTCACCCGGAAATCCCACCTGTGGGCGTTCATGCCTCAGAGTCGCAACCAGGATGAGGAAGAGGCCCAGCTCTCCCACGTGCGTTGCAGCCTATTCCCGCCGGCCAGGCGGTGGAGACAGCCGCGTGTCGCTGCACAGTGACGGGGTTTAACAAGGTCCGTGGGATGCGCTACTATTCAGCCGTTAATCACAGGAGGGGCTCCTGGCCTGGGGGGCAGCAGGGATGGGCCTGGGGACGTCCTGCTAAGTAGAGTGAGCCGAGCACAGGGGGGCGAATTCTGCACAACCCCCTTCTGGAGGCATCGAAGGGCAAACGATTAGAGGCAGAGGGTAGAATGGGCTGCAGGAGGTGGGGATCGCAGAGGCCGACGGCGGGTGTGCAATCAGTCCTGAGGAGGAATGACCGCGCTGTGTCCGCGGGGCCCCAGGTGCGCCCAAGCCTGAGAACCTGTCCAGGGCCTAGATCTCGGGCGACGTGTTCTTTCTGGGACACAACTGTGTTTAAAGATTACTTCCTACAAAAGTGAGCAGCGTGACCTGAATACTGTCCTGTGCTGACAGCTAGCTTGGAGCCTGGAGCCTGTTTCAGTCTGTGTCTCCCTCTCTCTCTGACCCTCCCCTGCTCACGCTGTCTCTCTCTCTCTGTCTCTTAGAAATACATTAAAAAAAAAAGAAGAAGAGAAGCCAGACTCCCGGGGAGCAGCGTCAGGTCCTCGAGTCACGTTTGCTGCATCGAACGGCAAACCAGAGGGACCGCGGGCCGTTCCGACATGCGAGGCCCCTGCTTCATGCCCTTGCACGCTCCGTGCTGTGGAAAACTACTCGCTTGGGGCCGTGACGCTCACGGGACGGAAGCCATGGTGTGGACGCCAGGCTGCTCTTAAGAACAAGAGAGAGTTCGTGGCCGAGGCCGCGAATCACCCCAGCACTCGCCCTCCGTCCCGCCTGTCGTTGCTGCCCCGCAGGCCTGGGGTGGCGGCTCTGCTGGGCCCAGGACTGACCCAGGGGCCCGGGTGGTCACATCCAGCTACTTGCTGCTCTGATGCCTTGGGGGGGGGGCTGCAACAGGTGGGGCCTTTCTCTCTCCGCACAGGAGGCTGGGCCCCAGGACAGTGATGGAGGATGCAGTCGGGGCTCCGAAGGGCTAGGACGAGATCATGCTAAATTCTCTGAGTTCGGGCCGCCTGGGGGGCTCAGTCAGTTAAGCGTCCAACTTCAGCTCAGGTCATGATCTCACAGTTCATGGGTTTGAGCCCCGCGTCGGGCTCTGTGCTGACAGCTCAGAGCCTGGAGCTGCTTCAGATTCTGTGTCTCCTTCTCTCTCTGACCCTCCCCTGCTCACGCTGTCTCTCTCTCAGAAATAAATAAAAAACATAAAAAAAAAAAAAAGTTAAGTTCTCTGAGTTAACACAGGTCACAGGCCGGCACGGACTCAGAGGGAGGGGAGAGGGTCCACTTCCTGACAAGAGCTGAGGAACTCCTGGGGTGCTGGGGGCTCAGTCGGCTGAGCGTCCGACTTCGGCTCAGGTCACGATCTCATGGTTCATAGGTTCGAGCCCCGCGTCGGGCTCTGTGCTGACAGCTCGGAACCTGGAGCTGCTTCAGATTCTGTCTCCCTCTCTCTCTCTGGCCCTCCCCTGCTCACACTGCCTCTCTCTCTCTCTCTCTCTCTCTCTCTCTCAAAAATAAACATTTAAAAAATTAAAAGAAAAGAAAAAAGAGTAGAAGAACTCTTACGTGCTGGTCACCTACTATTTCCTTACAAACAACCCCCGAACCACAGTCACTCCCCTGTGGCCCCCGGGTTGGCTGATCCAGGACAACGTGGGGGGACAACCACCTTCTCACCGAGGTCTGCAGGGGGGCGGGACGCTCTGCTCGTCCCCTGCCTGGGACCAGCCCTTCTCCCGTGGCAGGGGGTGGGGGGGCAGGAGGGCAAGCAGAAAAGGGCAAGGACTTTTGAAGGTCAAACTCAGAACTGATATCTTTTTATTTCAGCCAACATACCGCTGGCCAAGATAAGCACATGGCCGCCGGCACAGCTGTGGTTGTGGGGGAGGCGTCTGCAGTGCCCGGCTCACTCCATTCCTCCCCAAAAGAAACCAATCTGATGGTTAAAAGACATGATATTTAAACCTATGAAATGGGTAGTTGAGATTAAAGAACTCACATGAACCCACGTTCATGCATTAACTTCGTGCAAACATTCTCTACACCCCCAGGGAAGTTGTGGGGGTAAAAGGCTGGTAATAGTAACAAGGATCTAAAAGCCTGGATTAGCCCCACAGACTATAGTGCAAACGGGGGAAAGAATGAGATTTTTTTTTTTAATTTTTTTTAATGTTTTTTATTTATTTCTAGGAGAGAGAGAGACAGCGTGAGCAGGGGAGGGTCAGAGAGAGAGGGAGTCACAGACTGAAACAGGCTCCAGGCTCTGAGCTGGCAGTCAGCACAGAGCCCGACGCGGGGCTCGAACCCACGAACCGCGGGATCATGACCTAAGCGAAAGTCGGACGCTTAACCGACTAAGCCACCCAGGCGCCCCAAGAATGAGATTTAAAGGCATATTCAGTTTCTTACTTAGGGAGAGGAGAGTTACTTTCATGTAAGTAGAGAAAGACAGTTCAAATTTATGTCTTTTCCTTAAAGGTAATAACTGGTTCAGTAAAACAAGATATATGGCTTCTGAAGCACATAAGGAAAAAACAGCATGAGAAATGTCACCCACATCACACAGAATAATCGGGAAGCACTCAGGCAGCTCAGGAGCAGAGGCCCAGAGAGGTCCAGGGTGGCGCCACGGCGGGTCCCGCTCTGGGCTCACGGGCGCCGTCCCCCGGGCCCGTCGCTGCCTCAGCGAGCAGGAGCCGCCGGGAGGTCCTGTGTCTGCAGCTTCCGGGTTAACTAACTCCGCGGCTAAGAAGAGGCAGAGATGGGATTTGAACCACGGCATCAGAACCTGAAGTCTCAGCCCTCAAGANCCCCTCCCTTCCCTTCCCTTCCCTTGTTTAAATTAGGCTTCACGCCCTGTGCGGAGCCCAATGTGGGGCTTGAACTCAAGACCGTGAGATCAAGACCTGAGCAGAGTGAGGAGTCGGGCCCCAGCCGCCCCCACACAGCAGGATCTAGTTGCGGAGCTCGCGTCGCTCACCGTGAGCCGCCCCCCTCCACCCGCTCCTCTCTCAGGAAATAGACTCCAGGTTACAGTCAAGGACAAACGGCGACAAATCCAGCTCTTGTGTTGACGGGACGCCGTCTCCACTCGCCTGATGCTGTTACTTTTCCGTCACTGCCACTTCCCTTTCCTGGCTGATTTTCCCCTTCGCGCCCACCACCCTCCATAAACGCTAAACTCCAAGAACACAGGGGCCCTGATGACTATGGTTGTGTCCCCGCTGTACCTCTAGGCCCTAAATCAGAGCAGATGCTCATCTTCTGGCCCCGAAGAGGAGCAGGTACCTGAGGGGCTGTGGAGAGGAAGACGTTCTCTGGCCCCAGGCTCGGCCACCACCCGTGCACACCTCACCCTGCGCTCGCATCACCTCAGCCCTGTGCCCATGAGACCTGCTCTGCCCTTGCAGGCACACTCAGGCGCCAGCCGAGACCGTGAGGTTATCTCGCGGGGCACAGGGCGCCTGGGCACGGAGACACAGGTGGANGCAGAGCGGGTGGGGTGGGGGCTGGTGGGATGAGGTGATGCTGTTGCCCAGGGAAGGTCGGTGTGACCTTTAAAATAACACTTGGGCCTCATCATCGCCAAGTGACAGCGGCCTCGGGGCCCGGAGGTGGGACTGGAGCCTGTGTGGATGCCGGAGCCCCTCAGATGAAGGGTGAAGCCAAGGTCACCGCCTGACAAATCCCTTCCCTCCCTGCCGAGAAGAGAGACTCCCCGTTTAGGCTCGAAGGTGCGTGTGGACCCGCGGCTCCCCACCCCACCCCCGGCCGCCACGGGCCTCGGACCAGGAGAGGCCAGGCCGTGCGATGAGACGAGTCGTTTGCTTGAAACTTGCAGCAACGGCCCCATATGGGTAGGAACTAATTTCTAAGTGACTGAAATGTCTAATTTACATAACCTGTATTTCTTGTTCGTATTTGTACCCAGTGGGGAGGGGGCGTGGTTAGAACAGCTCAAGAGTTGATGACTGATTCATATAATTTGTTGAGTTCTAAAGTTTTAAAATGTCAGAACAGATTTAGGTTAAGTTGTAGTGGGTCTTAAATGCTTACATGTAATGAAACAAACACTTGACACACACGCACGCGCGCACACGCACGCACACACACGCACACACACACGCACACACACGCACAGTGCGAGCATCGGTATTCGAGCTTGGAGATCATGTCCGACACCTGTGTGGCGCCCTCGAGCAGTCCCACGGCCCCCAGCTCCCCTGGGGAAAGCGCTCCTACCAGACTGGTGACCAGAAGTCCAAGAGCTGCCCGGGTGCCCCCAGGTTACCACCCCCCCAGGCTCCCGATGCATTTTTCCATCTAGAGTTTGGCTTCCTGGCACATCACAGAGCGGCTTTTACTAAGATCAAACCAAACCTTCAGGCCGACTGGGTCTCCCTCTCAGCCACAGAATGGCCTGACTTTGCCCCTGTCTCTCTCGGTGTCCGTGGCTGGTCCTCCGTGGGTCGTGGCCGGTCCCTGCAGGTGCTGATTCGTGGCAGAGAAGGGGAGGCGGAAGCGTGGTCGGCCTCCTTACAGCCGGCTCCAACATGNTGCTCGTCCCTGCAAGAGGTGGAAAGATAATTCCAGAGAGGTCACAGCAAGTGTGTGCTTCACTGGAGATAAAAATCACTAAAACCTACTAAAAGTAAAATTGGCTGAAAAATGACAACATAAGTTCACGTGTTTGAAATGTATTAAAGGGGCACCAGGTGGCTCCATAGGTTAAGCATCAACTCCTCACTTCGGCTCAGGTCATGACCTCACGGTTCGTGGGTTCGAGCCCATGTCAGGCTCTGCGCTGACAGCTCAGAGCCTGTTTGAGATTTTCCCTCCCCCCCCACCCCCGCTCCTCCCCTGGCCCTCTCTCTCTCTGTCAAAATAAATAAATAAGCCTTTAAAAAGATAATGCATTGGCATCGCTCAGGTGCACGAAGAAAAGCCACTCTCACTCTGTGACTGAACCTTCCTCGGGGCCCCGCCTGCTGGGGGACGTCTATGGCATGGCTGCCTTTGTCCTGAGACCCGGGGAATCCTCGGCTTCGGGCCCCTCTCAGCCCCTCCTGCCCCACACGGGGAGGGGGGAGGAGGTGGCGGGTGGTCTCAGCAGCCCGCAGAGCGGGCCACGCCTAGCTGCAAGACAGGAGAGCGAGTTGGGTTTGCGGCCCTTCCCCTGAGAGCCACTCAGTGGGGGAAGAGCCATGCGCGTGGGACAGACTTTCCCGAGCTCACGGCCGCCGGCCGCCTGCACGGACTCCCCGGAAGCTGGTGCTGCGCGGAATTGGGGTGCGTGATACTTATCAATGGCGGGGATAGACCTGTGCTGTGGGGCCCAGTGAGTCTCAGCCCCCAAGCTGATCCCTGGGGGGCATCGGGCCCGCGTGGCCGACCAGCAGACCCTGCCTGGCCGGGGTGTGGGGGGGCAGGTGTGGCCCTGAGGGCCAGCGGTGGACGCGCACTCCCACGGGGGTGGCAGGCTCTGCCCGGAAGGGGCCCTGAGGCACATCTGCACGGTGGGGACACCCCCCCCGACCTCCCTGGTGGCTGAGTGTGTCCCCCCGGCCACATGGGGCTCGCCTGCCCCCACTGTGTGGTGAAGGGGAGCCAGGCGGACGGTGCCTCTGAAACATCTCTAGCCACAGAGCAGAAGGGGCTCAGCGGAGGACACGCGGGCAGCTCGCGGCGGCGTGGGGCAGCCGGCCCCCCGGCCTGGGGAGGGACAGAGCCACGCGGCCTCAGAGGCCTTGGCACCAGCAGCCTGTGATGCTTCTCAACGCCACTGCCACGGACAGACCTGCCTGTGCCTCTGCGTGTCTCAAAGTCCCAGACGCTCCGCCAGGGGGTCAGTGGTGACCACACGCCTGTCAGCCGGCTTGTGGAGACTGTGGAATTCCCGGGCACAGGGTGACAGACGACCCCCCGCCCCCGCCCCGTGCCCCGAACAGCCGGACAGGGCGCATCGTCACCCTGCACTCTGAACAGCCAGGCTCCCTGGAGGCGGCTCGTCCCCAGGGACCCAGCGAGGCGGCGGGAGTCCTGGTGAGGGCTGTCTGGTGCTCTCAGCCTGCCGCCATCTAACTGACCCCTTTCCATGACAAATGCGTCAGCCCTGGGGGTAAGACAAGATCAGGTCACAGGGGGAGACTGAGGGACCCCCGAGCTGTCATCACGGTCTGTCTCCCTTCCGATCCCAGGTCTCTCCCAGCCTTTCCGCGGTTCCCTCTGGCTGCGCCCTCCCGGGGACACAGCCTGATCGGATAGAAGTGCATCCATCTGGTAGACCGTGCGCAGGTTTGGAGCCGGAGCAGGGCGGCTCGGGGAGGCGCCAGCAGTGGCTGGAGCCGTGCCCTGTACCCAGCCCTGAGGGGGCAGACGCACCGGAGCAAACAGGCACACGGTCCTTCTGGCCGTGGGGGCCCCCCATGGGTCTCCTGGGGGCCGTGGGGCCCTGAGCGGGCAGGGAGCGGGGGAGGCGTCCGCACTGGCCCGCTGGGAGGAGAGTCAGGAACCACGGACCAAGGATCAGGACTCTGCGAACTCTGCAAATTCCAGAAACAGCTGCTCCTCCCACCACCGCCATTTGTCACTGCCTTCTGCTTGCCCAGAGGACGGGAGGGAGCCCCTTATAAACACGTGCAGGCCTGTCTCTGAAGGGCGGCTGGAAGCCGGGTCCCACCCCGAGAGAGCGCCCCGGGGAACGAGGTTCCCGAGCTCCCAGCGGAGGCGGAGGAGCCCCAGAGCCCCGCAAGAAGGGAAAAGAGGGTGCGGACCTGGGCTCTGCAGCACCACGGCTCCCGCGGGGCCCCCAGCCCGAGCATCTCAGCCCGCCTCTCGGCAGACCCCGCCTCTGCCCACTGTCTCCCCTTCTGGGCTGAGAGGAGCTGAGGGCCCAGGGATGTGTGCTGACGGCGTGGATCACCCAGGACCGTCTGGAGCGGAGATGTCCGGGCCCCACGGCCCCAGAGTCCGGTCCAGGGACAGACCGGGAGGTCTGGTGCCGCGCAGAAACTGTTTGGAGAGCGTGACAATGTGACCACGTTTCAGGGGACGCAACTGGACGTGGCAGAAAGCGCACCGAAGACTCAAAGGACTTGGGCTCCCGTTCCGGGACTCGGGCCTGCTGTGTAGGGACTCCGGAGCAGCTACCGAACCCCTCCGTTCTCGGTTTCCCCGTCCAGATCGGCTCCTACTCGCCCCGCCCCGCCTGTGAGTGTGGTTGGCGGGACTGATGCCCAGCGAGGAGGGGTCTGTGCCCCTGAGCTGGTGCAGCGGGCAGACGCCGTCTCCTTCCCTCCCTAGGACTGGGCCGTCCACCAGCCTTCCCCAAAGTGCCAAGAGGAGGAACGGGCCGTCCCCAAAGTCTGCCCCCCACCAGCCCGGAGGTCCCGCCCCGAGGAGCAGGGCGGGAGGGGGAGGGGCGGCGGCCCCACGGCCACGGCCATGCTGTGTCATCGGCAGAGGCAGGGAGCCCAGAGCACAAGCGTCAACAGCTCTGTGGTGCGGACAACAGCCAAGGCTGGGGATTTTCCAAAACGCTTTCCCTCAAAAGCTGCCTCCTCGGCCATCCAGGGATACGGGGGTGCGGGGAAGGCAGCGCGGGCAGGAAGCTCAGGCCGCCCCGTGCCGCCCCGACGGGCACGGAGGCCGGAGGGAGGGGGCTGGTGAGGTTGCGAGCGGAACCCCGCCCGGCTCTCTCTCCCCAGGCCGCCTCCCGCCGCCTCCCGGGCTGGCTGCTGGCGGCTTCTCAGAGTCTCTGGGCCTCCGCTTCCCCGGGCCGATCAGGCAGCCGCCCGCAGCCCCGCTTCCCCAGGCGGGGCCTCCTGGGAGCCAGGCCTGCACCCAGCACACCAGCCCGCGGCTCCCGCACCCCGGGAGGCAGCAGGACCCGTCCAAGCATCCAAGTCCTCAACTTGGGCCAGTCATCGACGACACAGAATCTAGCAAGACAAAGTTCTGCCCTTGTGGACGGGGACGATAGTGGAGGGAGACACAAAGAACCACGCCCGTGACTGTGCAATATGGCAGTGGGGGTTAACGCCTTAAACATGCAAAGAAGGAAGCTGAGACAGAGTGAAAGGGACAGAGTTTCTCTTTGGCATAGAATGGTCATGGAAGGTATCTGATGTTTGAGCCACCAAAGGAGAGAGACAGCTCACCTCGTCAATCTCTGGTGGAAGAACAGTCCTAGTAGGAAGAGCAGGAAGTGCAAAGGCCCTGGGGCAGGAACGACTGGGGAGAGCAGGAGAGCCCACGGCTGTTGAGGCTGGAGAAGCATGTGGGGTTGGAGGTGGAAAAGTAGGCCAGAGAACGACCAGGCTGATCATTTGGGCTTCCCAGCCTCCAAAAGGCCTTGGATTTCCCTCTGAGTGAAATGGAAAACCACTGGAGAGTTCTGTGCAAAGCAGTAATAGGTTTTAAAGGCGTAGCTTTGGCTGCTGTTTGGAGGAGGGGTCAAAATGTTCATTCCTGCATTTTATAGGTAGGAGCAAGGTACATAGTAATTTAAATAGGGAGTCAGAGAAAGAGCCTCAAACGTGACTGCAGGGTGGGGCAGGGCAGAACTTGCTTCCCAAGCCTCCCTGCCCACGGCAGAGCCGGGCGCCCCCCGTGGGGCCCAGGACAAATCCACGGGGGACTGGACCCACGAACCTGCCAGCCACGGGCAGCGAGGAGCCGGGAGACGGGCCAGCGCGCCCCTCCCCAGCCCCCGCAGGGCTCAAAGCCCCGGCCGCTCGCAGGCAGGGCTGCCCCGGTGCAGGGCTGAACAACGTTACGCTGCCTTCCAGGTACCATTGGCTTGAGATCCGACTTGAAAATTCCTGAACGCTTCCAGCTGGCTCTTGTAAACCAGTGCCCTCCTCTGCGCTGGGTCACGGCCAGAGGCCCCCAGGCATCCCCGTGTGAGTCCCTCTGCAGAAGTAACGCGGCCCCTGGACCGCCAGCAGGAGCTGGGGGTTGGAAGCCACGCGCTGCTTGGCTGTCTTGGCTCGGACTCTAATCCTTCCAGGGAAGAGGCCTTCCTGTCAGCCAGTTCACGTCGGATTTCTGGCCTCTGCAACTATAGCGCTGACTTCCGCGTCTCACTGCGCAGCTGAGCCCCCCGGGCCGGCGGGTGACGGGCTTTCGGGCTGTCTGGGCGGTCAGGGCCCGCAGTGGCAGCTCCAAGGCTGCCTGGCTCAGCCCGAGGNAGGGCGGGGGCGGGGGGAGGGGGGCCCGGGCCAGGCCTGAGCTCCGAGCTCCAGCCGGAGTCCTTAGCCAGGGATCTAAGCTCTCAGAATTCAGAGGCGGAGATAACAGCTTGGGAAAAGCCTAGAACATCACGATCCTGAAGGACTGAATCGTCAGATGGGGAGACTTTGATTTCTTTATTTTTCTCCCCTGGATATTTAAACAGTACATGTTCATCATTTTAAAACCATTTAGAAAAGTGTAGAGAAGTAAGTAACAAATCAGCTGAAATCCCATCCGTCAGAAAGGAAGCCTGTTAACTAATGTATCAGTGACTCTTCGTCCGGATAGATCTCCGTGCCTGTATGCACACGTGTGTGAATAACTTTGGCTTCTCATCCACGGGGTCACGCCGTGTCCATGTGTGGTAGCCCGTCCGGCTGAGACAACAAAGTCCTATAAACTGGGCGGCTTAGAAGCAGCACTTACTTCTCAGTTCCGGAGGCCAGGAAGGCCGAGATCAACGTGCCGGGCCATTCCGTGTCCGGGCGGGCCCACCTCTAGGTTCCCAGGCGACCCCTCTCACTGTGTCCTCACAGGGTGGGAGGGCGACCGAGCTCTCCGGGGTCCCTGCTGTAAGGGCACCAATCCCAGTCCGGAGGGCCCGACCTCGTGACCTGACCCCCTCCCAGAACCCTCTTCTCTTTAATACCCTCCCTCGATGGAACAGGCTTCAGCCTGCAAATTCTCCAGGGACCCAGACATTCAGTCTATAGCAATGTGTTTTTGTAAACTTCCTTTTTCACTTAATACGTCACAAACAGGGGCGCCTGGGGGCTCAGTTGGTTGAGCGTCGGACTTGGGCTCAGGTCAGGATCTCACGGTTCATGAGTTCGAGCCCTGCGTCGGGCTCTGTGCTGGCAGCTCGGAGCCTGGAGCAGCTTCAGATTCTGTGTCTCCGTCTCTCTGCCGCTCCCCTGCTCGTGCTCTGTCTCTCAATAATAAATAAACATTAAAAATTTTCTAAAAAACAATGTCACGAACATCTTCAATGCCATCGAGTACAGAGCCGTGCTGTCCTCTGTAACGACCACATAGATCTCTGTCCTGTGGATGGAGTCCCCCCACATGCCGTCCGCGAGTCTCCATCAGGCACACGACACAGCACAAGAGCTGAGACTGGTCCCCAAGACAGACGCTACTCAGGTGCCAGTACCCCCGTCCCCGCTGTGGGACCCTGGGAAAGTTGCTCGCCCGCTCTGTCTGGTTTTCCCCTCTGCAGGATGCGGATGCTGGCAGTACTTCCCACTCAGGGGAGGTGGGCGTGGGGAGGTGGGCGAGTTTATTTTGTTTTGTTTTGAGGATTAAACCAGTCAGAACACAGGAGGCCCTTCGGGCAGGGCCCACATCACAGTGAAGCCTCCACGCGTCGCTGCTCTTTAAACCCGCGCCCGATGGATACACATTCAGGATGGTGCCCGCTTTTCACTATGATAAATGATTTATGCAAAGCAATAAACATCCACTATATGTGTTTTGTTCACTGGTAAAATTACGATAAATTCTTAAAAATGGATCTGCTGGGGGTGTTGCTAAGTACATCGAGTACTCAGTTAGATATTTGTTCCCAAACTGTTTTCTGGAAATATTGTGCAATTTACATTTTCATCACGGTGAGAGGGAGCGCCTCTCTCTCCAAGCCCGCCCCAGCCCTCAACTTGTCAATATCTGAAAACGTGCAGTCTTGTAGGTAAAAAGCACAACTTTCTGGGCTTCTTATTTGCAGCGAGATGGTTGTTTCGGTCTACTTTTTTGGATATTTGCATTTTCCATCCTTTGTGAGCTGCCTGCTTGTCTCTTTTATTTCCTGTCGTAATGGGATGATTTTCTCTTTGGGGTGATTCTAAGAATTCTTTGTGAATGTTCTACTTTCAAATGTTGCTCTGATATTAGGGGTATCAGATAAAATACAGAACGTGCAGTGAAACTTGACTGTCAGCAGGGCGCCTGGAGGCTCAGCCGGTTGAGCATCCTACCCGACTTCAGCTCAGGTCACAATCTTATGGTTCGTGGGCTCGAGCCCCATGTCAGGCTCTGTGCTGACAGCTCAGAGCCTGGAGCTGCTTCAGATTCTGTGTCTCCCTCTCTCTCTGCTCCTCCCCCTCTCGCACTCTGTCTCTCTCTTTCTCAAAAATAAACACTAAAGACTGAAAAAAGAAAAAAAAAAGAAACTTGACTGTCAGATAAATGATGAAGGGGACACATGTATACTAAAAAATCAATTGTTAGCTACTTGAAATTCAAATTTAACCAGGAGTTTGTATTTTATTAGCTGAATGTAGCAATCCCATGTTATATAGACAGCAAATATTTTTTCCAGTTTATTACTTTTTAACTCTGTTTATGGTGTTTTCATTTTAACAAAGACATTTGTTTGTATATTTTATAATCCTATCTATTAGTCTTTTACTCTGTGATTCTGTGATATATTTAGAAAGGCTTTCACAATCCTGGCTTTATGACAAATACTCATCTCTATATTCATCCTACTATTTTTGGCTTCACTTTTTCGCACTCACTATTTGATGGGTGTGTAATTTATTTTGCTCTGGAGAACTGGGTAGAAAAGCAGCCCCCGCTAATCACTGTCTAGTTATGCCAACTCTGTTTCCTGAAAACTCCTGTCAACTTAAGGCACCACCTCAAACACCGCAATTCCTCATAAGCTCCTGATTTTGGCTTCTTTACCCTTCTGCACAGAACAGTCCCCTCTGGCCAGTCACATGCTGTTTTAATCACTTTTGCTTTGTGAGGAAGGCAGTGCCGGGTGATGGAGGGGTAGCACACTGTCACCGTCAGGTCCCTGACCCTCTGCGTCTGCCCAGGGACTCGGTGCGAGATTGACCCTGTGCACCGCACTCCCTTATCTGCAAGTGACGGCAATGCCGTCATTGCATCACAGGGCCGTGAGGCACAAACCGCCTTCTTACACGGAAGCCCTTCCCCAGACACTCCAGGTGCATCTATTTATCAGGCGCGCACACGCTTGCAGGTCACCAGCCGCCCGCCTCCCTCACGCCTCCTTCACCCGCCTTTCGCTGGCGGCTCTCCTTCCACACGAGACCTCAAATCCTCACGTCACGTTGAAGAGAAAATCCTACTTGGAGCTTGATGGGCATGGTATTGACTCGACCCACAGGATGTGATAGGAAGGGGCCCGAGGTTCACCTCTTTTTGCCCAAGAATAAGGACTGTGTCTTAATAGATTCAACTTTCCTTCGTGCCCCGTTAAAGAGCAGGGGTGGGGTTTTGTTTTTGTTTTTGTAGAAGGCAGAACACATCCGCACACTTTCCACCCCTAGCTGTGCGGTGCTGCTGTGGCAGAGGCTGGGGCCCCCAGTCCCGGGTCCCACGGCCGGGGAGCGCCCGAGAGGCCCCAGGCTGGTGTGTCGTTCCACAACCCGCCGGTTCTGCGGAAAAGGCTCTGTCCATCCTCAGGGTGCGTCTCCCGCCGGACCAGGGCATCCGTGGCGAAGAGAAATCGTTTTCCAGCTTTCCAGTTTTAAACACACACACACACACACACACACACACACACACGGTTCCGGCTTTACAAAGGCACAACCTGGGGTTTTCACACCATTTTCCTTCTCTTGTCTAATTGCGTCGCCCAGACTTTGCAAAGCGCCGGGTCTCCCCAACTTTGGTGGAAACGTCAGGCTGTTACGCATAATGCAGGCAGATGCTGAGCTCCGCACTCGGTCCCCGGCAAGGGAGCCTCTGGAGGGAGCGCTTTGGAGCAGCGTTGAGAGCCCCCTCGCTTGGCGCGCGCCTCCCCGCTCCCTGCGCCTCTCCTCCCCGCACCCCTCTTCCCTGCGCCCCGTCCCCAGCCTGCCCCCCCCTCNTGGAGGGGGTGTGAGTTGAAACGGAATCAAAGTTAGAAATTCCTTCTTGTCAAGTTCAGTGCGTAAAAGCCAGTCCCTCCCCGCGCGGACAGCAGCACAGAACGGATTCTCCTGTGCGGCAGGTGAAGGTCACCACGGATGTAACTTCTGGGGAAACTTCTCTCGGTGGCAGCTTTTCTAAAATGTCAAGTGTCAGATTTTGTCCTGATCTACCCGAAAACGCTAATACAGTCTCATCTTTCCCCCACATCGGTGCAGAAACGGGGTGCCTCTGGGAGATATTTCGGGGAAATGTATTATGGGGACTGAATTCAATAAGGGAGTCTGTTGCCCCCAGGGATAGTTCTGGAAGGGAAAGACGGTCAGGAAAGACCCAGGTGATGCACCTTCTCACCGAGATGCTGAGTAAGCCAAGGTGGTACACCTTCTAGCTAAGATGCTGGGTAAGGCCACAGGGTGGCCGGGGACCCAGCAATAAAGCCCCAGGCAGGATTCCCTGCAGCCCCGCTGGGGATGTTTCTGTCCGGATCCATGTCTGCGTCGACTTGCAGGGTCTCCTCCATCCTTGTGTGGGTGTCCCTGAGCCTCCCTGCATTCCAGCCACGATCGGGCATGTGGCTGGGCTCTGCCGCACTGTCGTGCATGTGAAATGTGTGTCCAGTGTTCTAGGGGAGGTGCGCCTGGGGGCTGGGGAGCTCAGTGCCCGGTGCTTCCTTCTACCTCCTGAAAGCTCCCCTTGAGAAGAACCGTAAAAATCTAAAGGGTGGGCCTTGAAAACCCGCGGAATGGGCTTAGGACACTGGAAAGCAAACCATCCAAGGCTTTAGATGGGACTTGCACACGGCCTCTGGACGGGGCGCCCATCGTCAGGGCGGCTCAGCATGAGACCAGCTTCGGGGACCCTCTGGGAGGGAGGCTGTGGAAGCAAACACTTACCCCTGGAAAACTGATACCTCACATTTATCCAAAAGAGAACTTACGGGGAAGCCATTCACCTCTTCGGTGTCCTCTTTGCATTAGTATACTCCTGTCCTGAGCATTTAATGCCTTGGTCGTCCTTCTTGGCTGGATTTATTATTTATGAACGACATGCCCGCAGTGAATGCATGAAGTATAATGTGTCTGAACTCAAGTAAATTTGGAAAATTATTGCAAACCTCCGGCCATTAGGTTTAATTTAAATCCATTTAAAATGTGGATTTAAATTAAACAACGTTATGGTGAAATAAATAGTGGTTTTCAACAGTATGAAGCTTGATTCTCCTGGAAAAAAAAATAGTTGGTCTAGATGCCCAAGGACTGCGTGTAGGTTGTCATGTGGGGGGCTGCTTGCCCTCCCTGTTTACTTCCTTCCTGGGGGAATGAGACAGGCAGCCGTTCTGAATGTGCTGCCTTGCGAGTTAATCTTTCTCCAGCAAATATTGACATTCCCAGATCACACCATCCCAGCCCAGACTCCCGGTCTCGGGGGACCTGGTGCACAGTACCATTCAGCGCGGAAGAGTTGACGCATTTCGGTGAAAAATGAAATGGTGTCAAAGGAACATGTCGGTAAGGTCTCCGGTCCAGCCACAGTAGAAAGAGCAGTGTTTATACAGCTGACAGCGTTCCAAGACCCCAAGGTTAATGGGTGTGCGAAGCCCTGGCCTGGAAGGGAACTGTAATGGCTCTGAGTCTTGGCCAGAAGGCTCTGGAATCCATCCACGACAGCGAATTCTTCAGATACCTGACATTCACGTGAAAACATTGGAAGGGACAAGGTTGTCAAATATCTTAATGGTTTTGGAAGGAAAGATTCCTACAGTCAGAGGCTGGCTCACGGGCGGGAGTCCAGATGTGTCCTGACGACGCCAGATCAGCCCTGAGAACGTCGGCCCCCTCGCATTCGTGCTCGCAGAGGAGAGAGAACCCTGATGCCTGCAGCCGGCCGGTCAGCGTGGCGCCCGGCTCTGCCGCCGTGGCCAGGCCACTGCGAGCAAGTTGCCTTCCGGGCTTCGATTCTCTCACTGGTGCAATGCAGGACAACCGGCAGCTGAATGCCCGTTGCATTAGTGTGGCACTTACTGTATGCTGAGCGGTCTGTACATGCCGTCGTCTGACTCCCAGGGCGATGGTCAGCATCCTTGTTTCCCCGCCGTCGGGGAAGCCGCGGGGCTCGGCCGAGGTCGGCTCGGGGCAGGGGCACGTCTGCCCCAGGACGCCGCTCAAAGAACGGGCCTGACTGGGGCTCCACACCCCACACAGGAAAGCGTACTTGGGGCACCTGGGGGCTCAGGCGGGTAAGCGTCCGACTTCGGCTCAGGTCATGATCTTGCTTGCAGTTCGTGGGTTCGAGCCCCACGTCGGGCTCTGTGCTGACAGCTCGGAGCCTGGAGCTTGTTTCGGACTCTGTGTCTCCCTCTCTCTCCCCTGCTCGCTCTCTGTCTCTGTCTCAGAAATAAACATTAAAAAAATTTTAGGAAGAAATGGTTAAAATGGTAAATCTTAAAAAAAAGAAAAGAAGAACGCGTACTTGCGCTGGGCGGTGATCACCTATTGAGCTCCGTGAGGATGAAATTAAATGAGCGAAGTCCCGCAGAGGCCGCGGGCGCAGGCCCTCCGTACGTGGAGCCTGTAAGAACTGGCTGTTGCACGGAAGCTCCTACCTCCTTCCGAGACTCGGTTTTCCCGTTTGTGAACAGGGAGCTCTTGCCTTATTGCCGGGTCGTGGGGATCGTAGGGAGGGACGTGTGAAGGAGCCTAGCCCACAGCAGGTGTTTACAGAAGTCCCAGAACCTTCCCTGCCGCCATCTGCCCCATCCTCACGGTGGGCGTCAGACCTGTGTACGTTCTCTGTGCCTCCAGCCCGACAGCTGGACATTCCCGGAGGCGACCTGGCCGCGCCCCAGGGTCAGTGATACCTCAAGCTCTTCCAGGCGGAGCCCCGTGAAATAAGCTCAATGACAATAGAAGGCCAGTGTCCTCGGTAGGAAGTAATCAGGCTGGGATTCCTAATCCCAGAATCCCCAGCCCGCCACTTACCTCCCAAGCCGCAGGCTGCTTCTTCGAGGCCCCTGTGGACGAGACCCCGCACCCCTCAGGGCCGGCAGACTCAGGCCCTGCCCAGGACGGCTGTCATCTCTCACTTAAGATCTGGTCCCCAGCCCTCTCCTCCGGGCCCACACTGTCACCTTGATCCTCAAGCTTGTACTGTCCCGAGGTCAAGGACACGTGCAGACGGGGATGGAGCCGTTCCGCCTGGCCTGGAGCTTCTCTGACTTTCCGATGGAAAACCTCTAATGACCCAAGAGGGAACGGGCCCCTGGGGCCTCCAGGGCTCTGCATTTCGTGTTTGGTATATAGGGCCGCTCTCTTATTTTTATGTTTTAAATTTTTTAAATTATGTTTTAATTAAAAATTGTTTTGTTCTACGGCATAATTTCTTTGCTTAACAGAAAGCAAGGCGGCCCAGCGCCAGCAGCACCCTGGGAAGCAGTGTCCTGTCCCCCGGCCGGGCCACACCGTCATCCCTTCGGTTCACACAGGCCCCCGGGGGGCGGGGGGAGGCCGGGCCCTCGGCCGTGTGTCCTTCCAAAGGATCCACCCCCTTGTGCCTCCGCCCTGTGGAACACGGACCCCAAACTGGCATTTCGCCCCCGCCCTCGGGACGGCGTGACGGCAGGGTCCCGCCTGGAGGCCGCGGTCGTGCGGTCGAGGCCTCGGGCAGACGGCGGGCGCTGAAATTCCGGGCTCTTTCCCTGGACACGAACAGGGACGTACGTTCCCGGGCTCAGGTGGCCACGACCAGCTGACCAGAGGTCGCAGCCGTGGTGACATCTGTTTGTCATCCAGCGTGTGGCATTGGTGGCCAACAAGTGGCCCGGAACCATAGGGCCTTTAAATCACGCCCCGCTCCCTCCAGCTGCGCTGACTTCTCCTTGGCTCGGGTGCTGCTCCCTGTGTTCTGGAAGGCTGCAGATTTATGGCACACATCTGTCACGCCTGCTTCCCTCGCCAGAGCCGGCACTGCTAATCAGTCATGGCGGTCCTGCGGAGCCGGGACGAGCCCTCAGAGTCCCTCTCAGCCGCCCGGAGCCGGCTGGTGAAATGGCATCTCGCTGGGACCGCAGACAGTNAGGAACGACCCCCGTGCAGCCCGGCGCCCCCCCCATGCACTGACCGAGTGCCGACCGCACGTGGTGCGCCCCCAGGCTGTGCGGTGCAGGGTCCTCGGGGACCCCGCGGGCCCCCACAGCTCCCCAGACTGCAGGGCTCAAACAGCAGGAACGTATTGTTTCAGAGTCCTGGAGGCAGCAAGTCCAAGTTCAAGGTGTAGCAGGGCCCTTGTGTCCTGAGGCCTCTCTTCTGGTCCCTCCCCCCCCCGATCCCCAGGCGCCCTCCGTGTCCATCCCTCGTGTCGGCTTCGGGGCCACATGACTCTATTTTGCCCAGTCACCTTCTCCAAATACAGTCACACTCCCAGCTACCGGGTTAGGACTTGAGCAAATGAACGTGGGGGGTGGGGTGGGGGTGGGCAGGGACATCGTAAGTCTAGAACAACGTCTGACGGAATGAGACTTGAACTTGTCCTGCCTGTGGCTGAGGTGCCGTCCGGGCGGGGACCAGCAGAGAGGCCCCCGCCCGGGGCGGCTGTCGCACCAGGTCCCGGGTGACGTGGGCAGAGTCGCACCAGGGCCCCCGGATGACGTGGGCAGAGTCGCACCAGGGCCCCCGGGTGACGTGGGCGGAGTCGCACCAGGTCCCGGGTGACGTGGGCGGAGTCGCACCAGGGCCCCCCGGGTGACGTGGGCAGAGTCGCACCAGGTCCCTGGGTGACGTGGGCAGACCTGCTGCCCCGACCTCCATCCACAGTGTGGCTGCTCGACTTCCAACGTGTCCCTCTTCTTGGAAGCCGTTCGTTCCCCCGAGAGAGTCACTCTGTCCAGGGGGCCGGTGGGCTGGACAAACAGACATCTGTTCTGAACGCCCAGCAGGTGACCCGGGTCCCCCTGAGAGGCTGAACGGCTCCGTGGCGGTCACAGCAAGTGTCCTTCACGCAGCGTGTGGCCGGGTTGGGGGGGCGGTAGAGACCATGACCTCAGCTGCTTGGAGTCACGGGTTACGGAACCCTCGAGCTGCTCCCCCCAGGGAACATGATGGGGGGGGCTCTCCTTCCAAGCTCCCCCACCTCATTCCGGAACTTGACTCCACCACTCACAGCCATGCGACCACCGAGAATCACCCAGCGCTGTGAGCCTCCCCTTCCTCACTGCTAACTGGAGGTGTGAATACTGACCTCCTAAATTTAAATTTTTTTAAATCTTTATTTATTTTTGAGAGAGAGAAAGAGAGAAGAAAGTGGGAGCAGGGGAGGGGCAGAGAGAGAGGGAGACACAGAGTGTGAAGCAGCTCCAGGCTCCGAGCTGTCAGCACAGAGCCCGACGCGGGGGTCAAATTCACAAACCGTGAGGTCATGACCTGCGCTGACGTCGGACTTTAACCTACCGAGCCGCCCGGGCGCCCCGTGCCCTCTTACATATCAGGAGGAGCTTACAGACAGTGTGTAAAACTAACGAGCACCGTGCTGGGCGCGCCGCGGGTCTAGAGAAGTGCCTCGAGTCTGAATCTGCTGGTAAGAACAGAGCTTACGTTGCAGGAAAGCTGCAGAGAAATTCTCAGTCGCCCCTGGAGGCTCGTTATAAAATGCCGATTCAGAGGCCCAGCCTCCGACCCGGAGCCGGAACCGCCCAGCGCAGAGCGGGCGGTGCACGTTTTTACAAGCCGTGCCAGAGTCAGGCACGGTGAGCCCGGGAGTGCGGTGTGGAGGGTCACCGGTCCTGCCTCGGGGAAACGAGGCGGCTCGCACACCCGCGTGGCTGTCACCAGGAGGCCCCCCGAGTCCTCCGCTCTCTCTCTCTCTCTCTCTGGGCAGAAATAGGGACGCCCCTTGTCCCCTGCGGCTCCAGAGAGATGCGAGCGCCTGCTGTGGCCCAGGCCTCGCCGTCCAGGCCGGCGTGGCCTCGGCCTTGACGGCCCAGAAATCCACAGAACTCACAGGAGGACACAGCGACGCCCGCGCGTGGAAAGAAACCGCTTCTAGGTTTCACGCGATTGTGCCTTTTAACCGTCTCTCGCTCGCAGACAGAAGCCCAGGGTCGCTCCAACTTCCATACGCGCCAGAGAGATGCTTTCTGATCGCCTTTGATGTGCCCACGGTATTTCGGTCACCTTTATGGAGAGTGGACTTTGGAATCACAGACAGCTTGCTTCTCTGGAGGACCAAGATTTTAACAGCTTAGTAGCCGAGTGCTTTGGATTCAGGGCAGGAAATGTTTACCATCTATTTTTAAAGTGTACTTTTTTCCAGAAAATTAATTTTCTGATGATTCAAGTTACTGACAGATGTGCTTTGTAGAAATTCTGGGAAATACTGAAAAATGTAAAAGGAGGAAATCACAGCTAGCTGTGGGGCACGCCACCAGCACCCTCAGTGCGTCGCTGAGGGGGGCCCTGTGCGCCGCGGTCACCAGCACAGGAGGCTGTGGCGCTCAGAGGGACAAGGGAAGAGCCTGGAGGGAGTGAGCGGAGGGCTGAGGGCAGGACTGGAGCAGGGGTGGGGGGTGGCTTTTCAGGGAGGTGGGGAGTAGGGGAGGGAGCACAGGGCCTCGGGGTGGCTGTAACGTGCCAGCAGACTCGGGGACCCTCGCCCCACAGCAGGTGGAGCCCCCCCCGGAGCGCAGCTGAGGCTGGTCTCTCCCGGGACCCCCTCTGGGGCCCCTGAGCCCCCCGCGGGCGACACAGCGCCCAGCCAAGCCCACTCGTCCTCCAGATGCATAAGCGAAGCCAGTGACGGCTGGTTTTGAGTGAATCACGACACACGCGGGGGCAGGGGCCACGGGACCCACGGCAGCGGGCGCCGGCCACGGTCAGGGCCCCCCCCCCAGGCGCTGTGCGAGGAGCCGCCCCTGGAGGCAGAGGATCACAGCGGCGGACGCTGGGCCTTCATTCCCTCGCCGGACAGAGCCGGTTCTGAGCTCGGGGGGCTGCTCGCCGCTGGGAGGTGAGCACCCGAGAGGCCGTGACGCGGGGGGAGGAAAGGAAGCTTTGCTTCACTCAGGAAGCGGCCGCCTGGGGACACGTGGGCTCGGGTCTCCGTGACTCGGGGGCTTTGGGAGGGGAAGGCACGGGAACGGGCGGGGGGCTCGGAGGTCAGCGTGGCCCCGAGCGCCGTGCCGGCGCCCTCCTCGGCCGTTTTCCCACGTAGTCAGGCCTCGTCTTCCGGGGAAGTCTGCCCTCCGCCCCCACGGCCAGCAGTCTGCACACCTCCAGCAAAGTGGGTTATTTCTGCTACAGACCGAGGGACTCAGGTCAGCAAGCCGGGAGCACTGAGCGGGAAGCCAGTTCACCCTCCAGACCAGCAGGAGGGCTGTTAGCGGCTCTGTGCGCGGGCGCCTCCCCGTGCTTTCCATGACTTCACGCCTCTAACCCCCCGACCCGCTTGGTGTGCTCATCAGCGCCCCTGGTTTGCCCATGGGGAAACTGAGGCACAGAGAGGTTAAGTAAATTACCCAAGTTGCATTGCTAGTTAATGGGGTTTGGGCTGGGATTCAAAATCCTCTCCTCCCCCCCTCCCCGTGCCCTCTCTCCCTCTCCATGGAAGCTTCTAGAATACAGATGGACTTGTGTATCTGGAGGTGGAAGGCCTGATGGTGTCAGGAGCCAGTCTGGCGCTTCCCTGCAGGGAGGTGCAGGCCACCCCTCCTCGTGGTCGCGATTCTCAGGAATAATAACAGGATGATTGTAGCATCTGTGACTTCGACACACCACCTACGCGTGAGGGGCCCGGAGAGGGAGGCGCTGCGTCTGGGTCTGTGGGACAGGAAGGGAGGTGATAAGACCCAGTAGCCTGAACCTACTCCAGACCCCCTGCCCTCTACCGCTCACCCGCCACGCTCCAGAATGTTCCAAAATGCTCACAGTGGGACCGTGGGCTGGGGAACTCCCCGGGGAGGGGGGGGCGGGGCGGGGCCTGGTGCCAGCCCTTGGAGACGTCTGACCTCGCAGTCACCGGGCTGGGACGGCTTACAGCGGCTCCCAACACGGGGCCACGCAGGCCCGGCCTCGCTGGCCGTGCCCGTCCGCGTCGGTCCGGGAGGCGGGTCGCCGGAAGTGGGCAGGTGTGCCTAGCGCAGCCTCCCTCCCGAGGCTGGGAGGGATCCGAGGACGGGGCAGGTGGGGGCGGCTGGAGCTGCCACA
>NW_027531904.1:10602976-10608723 GCF_008692635.1 Crocuta crocuta
AAGGGCACCGCCGGTAGAGCTCCAGCTGCCAAGCAGAGAGGGCGGCGCCGGGGGCCAGATGGGACAACAGTGTGTGAGCGGAAGTGCTGAATTTCATGCAAACTCTGCCAACGGCCAAGTTTTCAGAGTTAAAACAAAATTAAACTTGAAGCGTTGTTCTGGCCAAAGCCAACCCGCCGGCCGACGCACCAGGGGCTGCCGCCTCGGGACCGGAGACTAGACGCGGCCTGGCCTCGGGCGGGGGACACGGGCCCAGCTGAGAGAGCGGACGATTCTGGGGAAGAGGGGCCGCTGTCCCGCCCGGGCTGCGGGGCCCTCAGACCCGCTGCTGAGGCTTCCTGAGCCTCCCGACTTCTTCCCCGGGCTCACGGGAGCCGCGTGGGCCGGGAGCCCCTTAGGTTGCTGAGGTGTCCGGCATGTCACCAAACCCCGCAGCTCGGAGTGAGCACCTCTGCGGTGCAGGAGCCCGCCTGGGCCCCCCCCGGCCTCCGGCCTCGAAGCAGAGGGGCCCCCGCTGCCTCTCTTCCCAGGGCCCCGAGCCTTCTCGGCCTCTGTGACCTACAGCGGGCTCGCTGAGCTCTCCATCACAATACCAGTCCCTCCGTCACAATACCAGTCCCTCCGTCACAATACCAGCCCCTCCGTCACAATACCAGCCCGCCCGCCGCAGGGGCTTCCAGAAGGAGAAGCGTTAGACCACGAAGCAACGCAGAAGGTCTGGGCGCCTCACCAGCCAGTCGGGGAGAATTGACTTTGGAGTTTCCGCCTCTTCTGCCCCGTCTGTGCTCGGCAGGCTTCAGGAGGGGGGACCAGGCACGCCGGGTGGCCCAGCATCCGGATCATCTAGCCCCGCTTTGCTTGTGCTGCGGGCAGAGGGGGCGGCCGGTGCAGAGGGCCTCCCGTTCCCCCGGCCGCGAGGGCCTGTCCAGCCCCCAGGCAGTGGCGAGCCGGGGAGCAGGGCAGGACTTGCTGTCCTCACTGGGCGCGTCCACCGAGCACCCACTGCCCAGTCTACTCAGACGGAGAAGCGGCGGCGGATGGGGGAGGGGCCCTGCCTTCAAACAGGAAGGCGGGGGAGGCTCCCAGATGCTGCAGCTTTCGGGTTTGAGCACAGCTCACACCTGAAGCCCAGGGTCACGACCCAAAAGGGGGTCTTCAGTTCAGATCAGAGGGGGTGATGTTTGAACTTGACCTGAAATATTTCCTGGGGGGAGTGTGCTCTCTAGGCAGGGGGGTCTGTGTGAACAGAGCCGTGGAAGGTGGGAAAAGCCCATATTGTCTTTGAGAAATAGGGTGATGTGAGCGTAATCTATGAGAAAAGAAGGGGCAGGAGGCAAGGAGGGGAGAAGAGGGAGGGAAGAGGGGGAGGGGAGAGGAGGGGGGAAGGGAGGGGAGCAAAGATCTCTGTGCCTTTCCCGCCAACCCCTCCTCCCCCCAAAACCCCCTCCCCTCCAGGGCGGGGCGACTGTCCAGGTGGGAAGCCACCTNCAGGGTGCGGGGGCTGGGGGGCAGGGTGCGGGGCGGGGGGTGAACCTTGCGCGCAGGGCGCCGCTGCCTGGAGATGAGCACTGAGCTCCCGCCTCCACCTGTCGGCCGCTGTCTGTCTTCGTTTCCAGAGCAGGGGCACCGTGACTTGGCCCCAGGTCCTCGGCGAGGCCGCGGCGGGCACATGCTGTGTGGCACATGCCAACCTAAGGATTCAGGGTGCTTCTCGCCCTGGGGGACCCATCTCCCTGGCCCTCGGGGCCTGGCACGTAGCAGGACAGAAGGGAGGGAGCCAGCTTTCCCCTGGGGCTTCTCTGTGTCACCGCACGTCCTTGATTTAGACGCCTGTGCTGCCTGCTTAGAACAAAATACTGTCCCTCGTTAAGGGCTGCTTGAGCGTTTATTCATTGGGTTTATTCTCGCTTAAATGTGACATTTGCCACTGATTTTTCTATCTTGTACAAAGTGTCTCCGATAAACAGATGCATTTTAACGCACTCCATTCAATGAGTCAGGGAAACAAATTAGCTTCTAAAATCCCATTCCCCGAAACAGATGTCTGGAACGTTCTCAGGACTTCCAGAAGGAAGTGTTCGTGGGAAGACTTTTCACTGATTCTGCTGCCAGGAGTTTCTCGGTGGGAGAGGCAGTGGCTGGTGGGCGGTGCGGCCTTACGTCGCGTGCGGGGGTCAGCCCACCATCGCAGGCTCTCGGCAGCTCACGCCGGGACCCCAGCCGTGGCCCCGCCTGGCACACCTGGCAGAACAGGCACAAAACGAGGAAGGTCTAGAGATGGAGCACTTGGTCCCCCGGCGGGGTGGGGGGGGGGGGGGGTGGCCCCAGACATCTTTAACCCGAAAGTGTATGCGGCAGGGAGGCTCCTTAACAAAGCAGTGCAGAGTGATGAACACAAAATTAAGCAGAAGAGCTAATCTTTATTTAGGAGGAGAAAATAA
Source organism: Crocuta crocuta (assembly GCF_008692635.1). NCBI lineage: Eukaryota > Metazoa > Chordata > Mammalia > Carnivora > Hyaenidae > Crocuta > Crocuta crocuta. The sequence goes on from NW_027531904.1 coordinate 10,605,418, forward strand.
ATCACAGCAAATTACAAGCAATAAAAGCATCTAAACATTTTTTAAAAAACTTTTAATGTTTTATTTATTTCTGAGAGAGAGAGAGAGAGAGAGAGAGACAGCATGAGCAGGGGAGGGTCAGAGAGAGAGGGAGACACAGAATCTGAAGCAGCTCCAGGCTCCGAGCTGTCAGCACAGAGCCCGACACGGGGCTCGAACCCACGAACGGTGAGATCATGACCTGAGCTGAAGTCAGATGTTTAGCTGACTGAGTCCCCCAGGCGCCCCATCATCCAAACATTTTTTAATTAGAAAAGAGAAAGAGGGACGCCCGGGTGGCACAGTTCTGGTTTTTTAACTTTTAACTTATAAAAAATTAACCACTGACCCACTGACCCGCCTGCATAACATTTGATGTCTTTCTGTTTCAACTAGTTTTGTAAAATCGTCTCTACGGCAAACAGAATCCTGTCGATCCTCTTGCATCGCTGGCCAAACTTTGGTTTTCATTGGCTTCGTTTAGAAATGCTCCTTTCAGCTGCACAACTCAGTAGCGATAGTGTCGTGCAGATTCCCTGCGTGGGGAATGCTCTCCGAGCCCTCTTGGGAATTTACGAGCTCTGAGGTCCAGCCCTCTTGGCGTGGGCCGGCCTCGCGAGCCAGTCACCTGACGCCCACGCCGCTGTGTGCGTGTGAGCCTCCGCGGGTCTTCCTGGGTGTCAGGGTTTCACGTCAGGCCGTCAGAAGACCGATGAGATGCACACAGACGGTGGGCTGGGCTGTTTCACAACACGCGGCCCCGAGGCTAGAAAACAGCGGAGCGGACGGAGCGCGGGACACAACAGTAGACGGATCTGCCTTTAATCAGGGGCCACAGGCCTGACCGTGAGTCCCCACGCACCTGAGGCCACGAGAGCGTGTCCAGGCTGGTGTGAGTCTCCACCACCACCAGCGGCCAGTGTGGCCTCGGACCTGTGTGCCGGAAACGGGTGGGACACTGCACGCTAAGTGACCGGAATTAAAATGAAAACTTTATGAAACAGCCAGTTTTGTGCAAGTCCCTGCGGACCACACACATCTCCCACTAAGTCCGAACTGAGTGTGCTTCCTGCTGAACGCGCCCAAGGGTGCCTGCTCTCCGGCGGGAGGCGGGCCGGGGGGGGTGTGGGTGCTGGGGGAGGCTGTGCTTCATCGACTCCAGTCAATGCATCTTACTTCAGCCAGGAAGCTGGAATGTGCAGCCACATGTCAGAGCGTGTGCATCCCAGGCTCTGGCAGGGACCCAGGCGAGGGGGGGGCCCTGAAACTTAAGCCCCGTCAGCGTTATGGTAAAGGCACCTCTGAAGTGGGGCCCCGAAAGGCTGGGCAGGCTTCCTGGAGGAGGCGGCAGTTGAGCCAGGCCTCAGAGACGTTGTGTGGACGCTCCAGGTACAGGCGTTCACATGAACAAAGGCATCGGTGTGTGGGGACAACGGGGAGCAGCAGCTGGGCTGGAGGGGTTCATACGGCGCAGGAGGCAGGGGGGCTGGGAGACCGGGTCGGGGAGGCCTTGAATGCCGGGCCCAAGGGCTGACTCGAGGCGGAAGATGGGCACCGTTGCCAGTTGGTGATTAACGCCGTCATTCGGGGGGCTTAGTCGGGCAGGGGGCACCGGCCAGCGGGTGGGCAGCAGGGGACACGAGGGGGCGTGGGTTCAGGGCCTGGCGCCTACGGGGGACCTGGATGGAGAACGCCGAGGGGGCGGGCCGCCCGAGGCAAAGCCCCTGAGGCTGGGGTGCGGGAGGAGCCAGCGGGAGGCCGAGGGGCACCCCGAGGCCGCGCTGCTGCCCCCGGCTCATCGCTCAGACGAGAACGGGTGTTACTTGAAAGAAATAGCAAGATGGGAGCAAATACGCGCAGGCACCAGCGGTCGCGACGCGGCTGAGCCTCTCGGGACACAGAAATAGCGCCCTGTTCCACCGGCGTCGATGGCGCCTGTGCCCCGTGCAGACCCCCAGCCGTACCGCGCAGGCGAGTCTGAATCCGTTTCCCCGTGCCGTGGTCTCCGGGTCTCCCGTGGGCTCCACGGGAGAAGGTGGGGGTGGGGGGTAATCAGCCTGGGCTGCTGTCCCGGCCGGAGCACAGAGGGGCCCGGGTACAGGGTGCTTCCCGCACAGACTGATCGTCCCTCGGGGTGACCCCCTCCCTGTCCCACCAGGCACGTTCCGGAAATACCGCCCCGAGAATCAGCGGGACTTCGTAGGGGTTCCAGCCACTCTGGCTTGACCGTGTTTTCCACCCAAAGTCACGTACTGACATCCTAACCCGCCTGTGAGGGGTGAGGAGGGGTCAGGCGGGGCTCCCTGAGCGGGGTCAGTGCTGTGGTCAGAGGGACCCCACAGAGACAGAGCCCCCTCATGGGTTCCCTCGTGTGAGGGCGCCAGCGGTCTGCGCCCCCAGGCAGGGCCCTCGCTGCTGCCTTGTCGCAAGCCTCCAGCTTCCTGAACAGTGAAAAGTACACTCGCGGTGGCTGCGGCACGTGTGACAGCAGTCTGCAGGGCCGGAGCCACCACGCGGACAGCGGCGTGAGCGACGCCGTGTGGTGCTTGCCACGACCCAGATATTCTCAGAATTTTCTGTTCGTCCCCACCACCCACAAGGTGGCTACTGTTATCCACCCATTTTGCAGAGGGGCAAGCTGAGGTTCGGAAGGGGTGAGCAGTTTGCTGCAGGCCATCAGCGTGAAGGGGCGGAGCCAAATTCCAGCCCGTTGAGGCGAGGAAGGGGCGGCGGTGTGGGGCAGCGTGGGGGCTGGGGAGGCTCTGGGTCGGGACTGCAGAACTCCATCTCCGCATGTCCCCGCGTGGCTGCGCCCCCCGCGCAGCGGTCGGGCTGACAACGGACACTGGCGCTTGGCTTCCCCCCACCGCGACTTGGCTGTCGCTGCCGGCCGAGCCCGCAGCTGGGTTATGCGATCGAGCACAGTCAGGGCGAGCTCATGCTGGACCCGCAGCCGGGGAGGCCGGCCTGCACCGCGCTCGGGGACACATGGGACCTGGGCACCTGTCCTGTGTCCCTGCTGCGCGCTGCCTGCGGTGAGTCCCAATCCCGCCCTCCGGGCTTCCGCTGCTCAGGCCTCCACGACCCCACCTGCTCCGCCGAGTGCAGCGCAGGTGCCCGGAGCCTCGAGTGTCCGTGTCCTCCGCCGGGGGTGGGGGCAGCCCGGCAGCTGTCTGGCCCCTGCCTCACGGCCCCTGTGACCCGCCAGAGACGAGCGGCTGAGGGGCGGGGGGCAGACTCCGCTCACAAAGCACAGAGAGGTCATTCAACCTTCCCAGGGGCCGAGCC
>NW_027531904.1:10608793-10621980 GCF_008692635.1 Crocuta crocuta
GGCCCGCCCCCGCCCGCTGCTCTGTGTGTGGCACACGCCCGCCTCGCTGACGACGGCCACGGCCAAGAAGCAGGTTCGCGCTGGGGCCTGGCCCCCGGGGCTTGTGCGCGGCGGGGCCTGGGGGGGGGCGTCCACGCCGCAGGTGTGATGGGGTCATTTACACAGAGGAGGTTCGGCACAAGCCCTGCAAAGAGCACGGCCCCAGTGTGGGCTCAGAGGTGCACCCCCGATGCAGAACGTGCCTCGCCGCACCCTCCTCCTGCGCCAGTTCTCACCCAGCCCTGACCCCGAGCCCTGCTGGGTTAGCACCTTGCATGGGCTCGATGTCAGGTGTCCAGAACCTTCCCTGCCCCTCCCCCTCCCCTCCCCCAGGAGGCCGTCAGTGCGCTGAAGGCGGGGGTCCCCTGTTGTCTGATGTGTGTGTGCCGCACAGCACAGGAGGGCTGCGGTCCCCAAGACGACCTGCTCATTTTGGGGTGAGGACCGTGGACCCCAGGACTGCCTCCAGGTCCTTCAGCTTCTCTACAGCAGATGGGCTCCCGTTCCGAGCAACACCCCTTTCCTGTTTACGGGGACGGGGGGGGCAGGGAGCCCGGTGACGGCGACCCCCTTCCCGAGCCTGTGCAGAACCCCCAGGCCGGCCCTGCGGGCGCAGAGTTTGGAGGGAGGTGCCGCCACGGGGCCGCCTTGGAGTCTGGGGGAGGTGACTCCCTCCCGGGCACAGCCACACCGTGTCTCACAGCCGACCCCCCCCCGCCCCCGGCCGCTCTGAGTTACTGTGGGGGAAGCGGCTTAGCGCCTGGAGCCAGCAGAGTGAGCCCCGCCCTCGGACCTCCGTTTGGGTGGAGGGCAGTGTTCCCGGGGGGCTGCTCAGTGCGGGGTGTCCCCGAGGCAGAGGACACCAGGCGACTTGCCATGTGATCGGCAATGCTCTGGGGAAGCCACCACAGAGGCCCAGGCGGGGTTTGCCTGGGGGACCCACGAGGGAGGCCGTCAGATCAGACATAAAAACAATAGCCGGTACTTGCACCGCGTGTCTGCCCTGTGCCGGGTGCTGTGCTAAGTACTCTCGATGTCTGTCCCATCTGTTCTCACCGACCCAGCGAGTTCATGGGGAAATCACTCCCCCCAGTTTAAAGGTAAGGAAACCATGTGGTTAAACTCTGTCACCGTGTGGCGTCACACGGCTGGCCGGAATCGGGCCTGGACGCCGTGCCCCAGGACGGGAGCTCGGCCCCGCGGCTGTCTAGCCGGGGCGCACTGTGCCGTCGCCCGCTGTCCGCTTCCCCGTGGGCTTGGATGGGGCCGGTGGGACGTGCGAAGGCACGCGCACCTGAGTGTGAAGCGCACCTGAGTGTGAAAGCAGTCCTGGGGGCGGGGGGCGCCGCGCGCGGGCGCAGGGGCCTTCAGCGGGCTGCGAAGGGCGGCCTGAGAAAGCTGCTGTCCTCCCTGCTCCGCGGGGCTCGCGCTCGCCCGCCCTTGCCCTCAGCTCGACTCTTGCCGGATGGTTCTCCATGAAAACGCTCTGTGAAAGGCTCGTTGCCAGTGTTCGCTGATGTAAAAGGCCAGTAATTACGCAGGGCACAGATGAAATTGCAGACAAATTAGCAACGCTAGCTCCGCCTCCTGGAAATGTCTGGTCGGGTCTAGAACAGAGGGGGGCGTCCAGGGAAGGTGGGACCCGAGCCAGGCGTCACCTCACCCCTCCTGCTCCCACACAGCCCATCTGAACGCCGTCAGCGCCCGCGCTCACAGCCTCGGCGCCTCGGCTGGCCGAGTGCGCGCCTGGGCCTTCAATGTCACAGTCAGATCCCACCCCTTCCTGTGGCTTGGACCCCCCCCCCCCCCCCCCCCNCTCGCGTCCCCAGAGCCGCCGTGGGTCCCGACTGTGGCCCCGAAGCTCCACACCCTCGGGCCCCCCCACCCCGGGGCCAGGAACGGAAGCCCTTCTCCAAAGCCTAACCTGCGCCCCGACACCGGCAGCTGCGATTCTCACCACGCACGACCTCTTCTTGTGTCGTCCGGTGGGAAATATTTTCGTGAAAGCTAATGGGCTTTTGTCCTTCCCGTTCCTGGGTGTGTGACCTTCACCTGGTCCATCCTAAGCGACATTTCCCCGGGATCAGGGCAGAACGCTCCCGGACGCGTGCGGCAAGAAAGGCCGTGCTGATATTCAGTTCCCAACAATCAAAAATATGATTCTGCACCAGGGTAATAGCCTTGCAAGTCAGGCTATTTTCTTGAGAAGGAATTTTCCAAACTCCCTCATTTCCTTTTGTATTTAGCACATCACCAACCAGCGTGGAGCCGTTGGCTCAGAAATCTCTCCTGTGGCTTAGAGCTTTGCCCGCATCCTTAAGGAGATGTTAGCCGCATTCAGGACGGAGACGTGGGCTCGGGGGAAGTAACACAAGGCAGGACGGAAATGGCAGAGGCCGGAACAAGACCTGGTAGTGAGATGTGCGTCTCCGGATTGTGCAGCCGAGCGTGTCAGATACGTCAGGGGACCGCGAGGACCCGGGTCCTTGCCCCTCAGGGACTGAGAGGTCCTGCTGGAGACTGTGGGGCGGACACGGAGAAGTAGGGACCGGCCTCCGGAGCGGAGTTACACTAGACATCGATCCCAGGGACATAACTGGGAAATCTCTAGATGTTTGCAAATAAGTAATACACTTTTATTTCCTATGTTTTTATTTATTTATTTATTTATTTTTGAGCAAGAGCATGAACGGGGGAAGGGCAGAGAGAGGGACAGAGAATCTGAACTGACAGCGGCAAGCCCAACAGGGGGCTCGAACTCACGAATCATGAGATCATGACCTGAGATCAGACAATCAACCAACTGAGCCCACCCGGCGCCCCAGCAATACACTTTTAGAGGTGTCTGGGGGGGGGCTCAGTTGGTTGGGCGTCCAGCTTCGGCTCAGGTCATGATCTCCTGGTTCATGAGTTCAAGCCCCGCGTCAGGCTCTGTGCTGACAGCTCAGAGCCTGGAGCTGCTTTCGATTCTGTGTCTCCCTCTCTCCCTGCCCCTCCCCTGCTCATGCTCTGTCTCTGTCTCTCTCTCAAAAATAAGCAAACATTTAAAAAATAATAAATAAATAAATACCCACAGGCCACAGGGAGTCACAATGTGAACCGGTGATTAGTGCGGAGCCCGTGTTGAAGCAGCGCTGCAGGGGAGGGCGTGGCTCTGGGCGCGGTGGCTGCGAGAGAGCGCAGGCCCAGCATCAGTGACACGCTCCCAACAGAGTCAGCCAGAAAAAGAACGGCAAGTAAAACCCAAAGAAAACCAAAGGAAAGGAATAGTAAAGGTGAGGGTAGAAATCAATTCGATAGAAAGCAAATGTATAGTAAAGCCTAGAGTTCGCTTTTTAAAATATCAATGGGGGCGCCTGGTGGCGGTTGAGTGTCCAATTCTTGATTTCAGCTCCGGTCATGATCCCAGGGTCATGGGATCGAGCCCGGCGTCGGGCTCTGCGATGACAACGTGGAGCCTGCTCAGGACTTTGTCTCCCTCTCTCTTTATGTCTCACTGCCTCTCTGCTACTGACTCTCTAAATAAATACATAAATAAACAAATAACTTTGAGGAAAAGAAAATATCAGCGGAATTTGTGAACCGGTGAAGAAAACCGAATGGCACGCAGACTGCCCGTACCGGGACTTCAAAGGCACCGCTAACAGTGGACTCCAAAGACGTTGAAAAATGCTGAGAGAGCAGCACAAACAAGCTCATGCAGTAAGTTGGACGATTTGATTTAAAACGGACACATTGCATTGCAAACACGGCGAACCAGAAGCAGTGGCCTCGAGGTCCGGAGACGGGGGCTTCTAGCGCCGTCCGCCGCCCCTGGGCCAGCGCCGCCCGCGCCACGACGCGTCTTCCTGGGGCCTGAGGTCGCCTGCAGGGGCGGCAGCGGGCTGCTGGGTCAGACGGAATTTGTTTTGTGTTTTGTGTTTGACGCTTGGGAAAAGATGACATAAATTCCGGGTGAGATACGGGTGGTGCGTCTTCTCCGCCGGAGCTGGCGGAGTGGGTGGGTCTTCAGTTCCGACACCTCGTCCGCTTCCCGACGGGTCGAGAGAAGTGGCCCCAGCACGACTCTGACGTGAGAACGGCAGGCGTCCCCCACGACCCACTGACCCCCGCGGGCCCGTCATGGCCGGAAGGTGGCTCAGAGATCGGAGCCTCTCTGGTCGATGGGGTAAGATTGGGCAGTAAGACCGTAACCGTCGGGGCGGCCTCTTCTCCCGGACCGAGCGCCCGCCCCGCTACCAGGCCGCGAGGACCCGCATCGTCTTCGGTTTCTACCAAGGCCTCTCAGCCCCGTGGGCGAGGAGAGCTTTCCTGTCTCCGCCTGGTGGAGACAAATATACAAGAGAAATTTCAGACTCTCTATGTGTATCCTCTGCACTTCTGTGCACTTGACCTTCTCCCCCAACGGCCCAAATCACACGGTGACCAGATGCAAGAATAACGACTCCCGCGGCTTTGACTGCCTGGCAGCGTGTTGGGGTTTCTTCATCCAGTCAGTAGGCTCTGGAAAGCCAGAAGACCAAGGGAACGGAGAATGTTCTGGCATGCTTTAATTTGCATTGCGCTGAGTTCCTCCATCCTATGGAGAGGACGCCCCCCGACCTGTGTGGTCAGGCCGCAGGGCTTGGGCCCTGGGACAGAAGGGGACCCAGGTGTAGAGCAGGGCTGCGCAGACTCTCCGGCTGGTTTCTTCTCTTGGCTCCCAATCTGTCACCAGCCTGCACATGGCTTCCCTGCACGGCCAGCACTCAGCACGGAGCGGGTGACTCATACCCAGCTCGTCTGTGTCCTGTCCACGGAGAGCGCCTGTGACCACACACTGGGATGTCACCACAATGTCAGGTTGCCCTGAAACTTTCCTGACGCTGCCTCTCAAGGTCTGTGCTCGCCCCGGGGCGGCCCGGCGGTGTCGAGGGCAGACGGAGCGCCCGTGGGGGGCACGGAAAGCCTGGCTGCCCTCTGGCAGAGGCGACAGTGGGAAGGAGAAAGGGGACAAGAGGAGTGAGGGTGTCAGGTGTCCCAGCTCACGCCAGTCTCAGGGTCCCACCTTAGGGGCTTTCAGAACACCCCGAGGGGCCCACGAGTGTCGGCGTAACGGCTCACTCCTGAGCATAACCTGAGGGAAGCTGCGGGACCCTCAGGGGAGCCCCCGCGTGGCCACCGTGTGCAGGGGAAGTGGCGCAGAGGTCACACGATGGCGACCCCGAGGCCGTGCCCCGTGGGCCCCACGTGCCGGGCACCCAGACATCACCACGTGCCCCGGACGCCAGCGTGAGAGGCGCAGAGGCCCGGGGCTGGGAGACACGGAGCTCCACGGACAGGACCTGGAAACAGGCAAAGCCCCCCCCACCCCAGGTCCGGGAGGGACCGGGCCCCACCCCGCAGTCACCCCCCAGGGAGCGGGCGCCAGCAAGGCCCCGAGGACGCTGCGTGGATCTGAGGACCGTCATCGCCCGCCGCCGCCGCCGGAGTCCCCGCACGTCCCCGGCCGGCTCTGGGGAGGAGGGGGCCGGAGAGGAGACCTGGAGGAGAGGCTGCATGCGGCCCTGGCCACCGGGCCGTCCCCTCGGCCGGGGAGTCGGACACCAATCCCACCACCGCCGGAAGGGACACCTCAGAGTGGAAGAATCCCGTCATCTGTGCTTGAGTCAACCATCAGATCCACGCTGTCCAAAAACAGGGTTTTTTGGCCTAAAACCTTTTTGCTTTCATTACTTTCTTTATTCAGCTGTAATTATCATAGTGCGATATTATCGGCTTCGGGTGTACGATATAATGATTCAACAATTCTGTACCTAAAACATTTAAAAATTTACATCTATTCGATTAACTCATTTTTTTAATTGTTTTATTTCTGAGAGAGAGAGACATAGAGAGAGACAGAGAGACATAGTGTGAGCAGGGGAGGGTCAGAGAGAGAGACACACACAGAATCTGAAGCAGCTCCAGGCTCTGAGCTGTCAGCACAGAGCCCGACGTGGGGCTCGAACCCACGAACCATGAGACCATGACCTGAGCTGACGTTGGACGCTCAACCGACTCAGCCCCCCAGGCGCCCCGATTTGCTCATTCTTAATAGTTACACTTAGATTCCCCAAAAAACCGCAAGAGACGTCAAGGTCGGCCACCTTCCCAACGTATCACTATTACTTTAAAAACATTTTGTAACAGGGGTGCCATCAATGTATTTGAGTGTAAGTAAACCCAAGTAGAATAAACGTTTTAATGCTGATCAATTTAAAAGATAAACAAAAAAAAACGACTAGGTGTCTTAGTCAGTTCAACATCTGACTTCGGCTCAGGTCATGATCTCACGGTTCGTGGGTTCGAGCCCCGCGTCGGGCTCTGTGCTGACAGCTCAGGGCCTGGAGCTGCTTCGGATTCCGTGTCTCCCTCTCCCTGCCCCTCCCCTGCTGTGCTCTGTCTCTCGTGGTATTGACAAGTGTCCCCACCCGCTGTGGGAACAGAAGTGCGTCTTCACGTCAAAGTTGCTCTGCTTGTTTTCTCTTTGTGACATTAAGGAGAAGCTGAAACTTAAAAGTCAGGGGAAACATGTAGGAACTGACATATTTCACAAAACAGAAGTAAATGTTAAATACCATCTGCTGCATGCACTCAATAAGTCTCAATAAACTATGAACCCGATGAATGAAATATGAGGAACAAGCCAGTTAACAGACAAACAAGCAAGACGGGGGGCGGGGAGATCCTGTTCATTTAAAAATGGCAGATTGAGTCTTCGGCTCCTTCCCTTCGCTCCGCGTGTCCCACTGAAATTACCAAAGACAAAAAATCGATCAAGATGCAGCAGAGCTGGGGAACGAGGCCGCTGTCCTCAGTGGGGCGAGGGGGGCGGGTGCCGGGGCCCCTGAAGACAGACGCCGGGAGAGCAGACCGGCAGTCAGTGCCTGAGCGCTCGCCCCTGGTGTCCGAGGCCGGCCCCTCGGGGAGCCGGGTGTCGCTGCAGAGCGCGGGGGGCGCAGGGTGGGAGCCCCAGGCGCCGGGCCGGCCTCACCCGACCAGGTCGCCTCTGCTGTGGGGCTCACGCAGGGCCTGCTTTGGAAATGGAGGAGAGCATCTGCCCGGGCAGCAGGAGGCGGGGGGCCGAGGGCCGAGGGGGTGCGTGGGCCTCAGCAAATGCGTGTGGACAGGAAAACTGCCAAAGTACGATGTTCTCTGTTCTCTCTCTCTTTCCTTCACTGGAACTTCCTTGTGCCCCCAAGACATCTCGCGTCCTAACCCAGAGCCCTCACGAGACCTCAAGAGCAGGGTCCGGAGGGAGAGCAAGCAGCCTGAGCACGGACATCAGAGCACCGACAGAGGGGGCTCGAGCCCTCCCCCCAGCGCGGCCCTGGCGCCTCCCCGGTCCTTCCCCCGATGGCGGGGTGAGAGGAGGGGAGGGGGTTGATCCGTCCGGCTTCGGGCCCGAGCACCCCTGCACCGACCCCCCTCAGTCCCGGTGCAGGGGGGACCCCGCCCTCTCCCCCTCTGCTCTTAGAGAAGGTGGATCAGGCCAGGCGGCTGAGGAAGGGCCCCAGTCAGCCACCAACATAGATGAGCCTCCGCCCATAAAAATGGGCAGGAAAAGATAAGAAGAGTTTCAACATCCTGAACTGAGCAGTTAGAATAACTGGCCTTTAATTTAAAATTTAAACAAGGCAATGAGGGAACAGGAGGAAATATTAACTTTCAGTGGGTGTACTCAGGAAGAGTGATTCTGTGAAGTGATAAAATGCCACTTCATAAAGGAAGAGCAAACGACTATGACCTAAGAACGAGGTGAGAAGAGGGAAACACTTCTGAAGTTCAAAGCGCCGTGGACAAAACAGAAGGATGAACAGAGGCCACGAGAAGCGGGGTAAACTTGGCTGGAAACCAAATCACCAATTAAAAAGACCGAAGAGACACTCCTCAAGGTCAAAGGAGCCGGGAAAGGACAGCCTGTAAGAGAAGAAACGGCAGGCATGGGACACGGAGCCGCATGAGTCGAGGTCTGTAATGTCTGTGTAAGAAATCCAGAAAGGTAGACCCAAGAGGGTATTGAAAAGGAAAAAAATAGAAGAAATTTCTGTAGCTGAAGAAAGGCTTGAACTTTTACATCAAGAATGTCCACGATGGGGGCACCTGGGCGGCTCAGTCACTTAAGTGTCCGACGTCGGCTCAGGTCATGATCTCAGGATTCACGGGTTCGAGCCCCGCGTCGGGCTCTGTGCTGACGGCTCAGAGCCTGGAGCTGCTTCAGATGCTGTGTCTCCCTCTCTCTCTGCCCCTCCCCTGCTCATCCTATGTCTCTCTCTCTCTCTCAAAAATAAATAAAACGTTTAAAAATTTTTAAAAAAGGTGTTCACCATAAGAGAGTAAATCTTCAAAGTTCTCGTCACAAGAAAAAATCTGCAGCTGTGTGTGGTGACAGATGTTTAGCAGACGTGTCGCTGTGATCATTTTGCAAGAGACAGATATTAAATCGTATTATACACTTGAAACTAATATAATGTTATATGTCAGTTATACCTCGATAAATTGTTTTAAAGGTTTATTTATTTGAGAGAGAGCATGAGCAGGGGAGAGGCAGAGAGAGAGGGGGGCAGAGGATCTGAAGCGGGCTCTGTGCCGACAGCAGCAAGCCTGACGTGGGGCTCAAACCCACCAACCGTGAGATCACGACCTGAGCCTAAGTTGGACGCTCTGCCAACTGAGCCACCCAGTTGCCCCATAATTTTTTTCTTAATTAAAAAAAAAAGTGCCAAGCAATGAAGGGAAAAAATGGAAAAAGGACACACTCATTAGTAATCTTCTGGTAGAATTATTTTAAATATTAGGAACAAGGATTAAATCCTACAAGCCTCCACATCATAAAATAACATGCGTTTGTTACCAATAATGGAAAGAAAAATTAGATGTCTCATTTCTAGTGCTAAGTGCTAAAATATCAGAAAATAATGAAACAAGACCTTTAAAGCCCTGAGAAAGGATAATCTTGAACATGGAAATCTGTGTCCAGCAAAACATCAGTCCATGAGTAAAGACAAAGGAAGTTGTTCTAAGGCAGTAAGAAGACTTCAAAACACTGCTTAAAGAAAATAAAGACTCCCAGGTGGTGAGCTATACCATGTTCAGTGTTGAGAAGATGCCGGTAGCCTCCAAACTGACGTAGACAGATGTGGCGCAGCCCCAGTGAAAATCCTGGAAGGTGGATTTCTGTGGAAGAAACCAACAACTGATTCTGAAATTCATGTGTGAATGAAAAGAACCAGGAATATCTGAGACGGTCGTTAAAACGGACACATGAGGAGAACTTACACTAACAGATTTCAAGACTTACGCTAAAGCTGAGATGTAGAAAACGTAGCTTCGGTAAAAAGAAAGTGGAACAGGATAGAGAAGTCTAGAAACAGACTGTTACCGGTCTGGTTCTCTAGCGCTGTGGAACAAACGTGAGAAACCACACAGATCTTGCCTTAAAACAACAGCAGTCAAGTGTCTGGTTCACAAATCGGGGGCGACGTGGACTGAGCTAGCAACTGCTGCTCAGGGGCCCCCGTGGCTGTGGGCAGGTGGTGGCTGGGGCTGGGGTCTTCTGGAGGTCTTCTCCGCCCACACGCCAGGCACCTGGGGTGGGGACTCACTGAAGGGCAGGGCCCCGGGGCCCCTCACCCTGCGCTCTCCTCGGGGCGCCGCATGCCGGCGTGGCGGCCCCAAGTCCCAGACCCTGTGTCCCCAGTGAGGCCAGCGGAAGCCGCGTGACCTCCCCTAACCCAGCCCTGAGGTCACGTCCCCCTCATTTTATTCATTGAGGCGGCACAGGGGACCTTCAGGGCTCAAGGGGAGGCGCCGTGGGCTCCACTTTCTCAAAGGATTCGTGGACACACTTAGAGTCAGCCACCAACCCACATACACAGATCCGCTGACTTGCAGCAAGGTGGCATGGCGTTTCATTAGGAGAAAAAATGGTCTTTTCAATAAGTGAGGCGAGAGAAACTGGATATCCCCTTGGGAGAAAACTGAGCCTCACTAATACCACACACAGACATGTAGTCGAGCGAATGTTAACATATAAAACTTCAGGGGGCAAATGCAGGCGATCCTCGTGACCTTGGGGTCGGCAAAGATTCTTCACTATCTCTACTTCGTGGATGGTTTTAAATTTCCATAAAATTTTAAATTCAAAATCCTTAATGTCCATAAAAATGAATATAAATTTTAAATTGCAGAAATCAAATAGCCAAAGGGAAAGAGGATTCTAATAACATAATGAATAGTCTTGATCTAATGAATATATATAAAAAATCTCACATGAAGATTGTCTAGCAAGAGACAGAATAGCAAGCTTTCATAAGTGTCCGTGAAATATTTTCAAAAACTTAATCATGTACACACACGCACACATGTGCACACACGTGCATGCACAGACACACACACACACACACACACACACACACCACAAAGAGTAAAGCCTGAACAGGGCTATGTGTTCCGGTCACAATGCAATTAAACTGAAATTTAACAAATGTTTTAAAATAAATAAAAATGTTTAACTATTTAATAATTTTTGAAAAATCATATTTCCAAACAACTTTTAAATCAAAATAAATGTCAAAGGCTCCATAAAAACTCATAGCAATGAGGAAAATGATCTGTAAAATCCATGGAAAATATCACATTTTCCATGCATGCAGCAAAAAAATCACACTCAAAAAATCCATAGCCTTAAAAAAATTATTGTTATATTTGGGGCGCCTGGGGGGCTCAGTGGGTTAAGCGTCAGACTTCGGCTCAGGTCATGATCTCGCGGTTCGTGGGTTCGAGCCCCGCGTCGGGCTCTGTGCTGACAGCTCAGAGCCTGGAGCTGCTTCACATTCTGTGTCTTCCTCTCTCTCTGCCCCTCCCCTGCTCACTCTCTGTCTCAAAATAAATAAACATTTAGAAAATTATTGTTATATTTAACAAGAAAGATTGAAAATAAATTTATCAAACTGTCATCTTAAGAGCCTAAAAAAAGAACAAGAAGAATTAGTAAAAATAGCACAAAGGGATTAATAGAGGTAAAACCAGACCTAAAAATCTGCCATTTTTATGATGAAAGACTAGAAATACTCCCTTCGGAATGAGGACAGCAGGCTGCCCCCGGGGGCCCCACCTTGACCGTTCTCCTTGTGATTCTGCAGGAAAAGAGAAAGTGGCAATGCACAAAGAAAGAGACAAAACTGTCCTTGCAGACACTGATTTTCTAAATAGAAAATAAATTCAAAATAGAGCTCAGTAAGTTTGGTGGACTTAAAATTCACATGTAAATCACGTTAAAAGTCTCTATTGTTCTTACATACAAATGATGAGCAGACAGGAAACGCAAGAGGGACAGGGTCGCGCAGGCAGTGCCAGGGCCAGACCGCAGAGCGCCCGGGAGGAAACAGACAGAAGGCGCATCTTCTCGTGGCGAAAATGGCGAAACACGATGAATGGACGCAGATGGAATGCCGAACGCCTAATCCCCGACGGGAGAGGGTATTAGCCGTATTGTAAACATGGGAATTCACTGCTACCGATTTAACATTCAGCGCAATTCCCGTCAACAGCCCGACGAGAGATCTCGGCGCATGCAAGGAACCAAGGTGCTCTTGAACAGAAGTCACATGGCGGGGGGCTTGGGCTGGCATATATGAAGATGTATGATAAAGCCATTTTAATGTAATTTCGGACAGTGTGGTGTCGGCACAGAGACAGACGGAGAGCCCAGGGTGAACTCGTGTTTAGATGGCGGCTTGAGTTACAAGCCACCGGGGAAAGGCAGGCTGGTCAATAAACGGGATGAGACAGCTGTTTCCCCAGACAGGGAGACGTAGATCTAACCCCTCCAGATCACAGGAAACTCAGTTTCAGACGGATTATAGACCTACATACGAGAAACAAAATTTCCAAATTGTAGGGAAAAAAATATACATGAAGATATCTGACTGCAGGACAGGAAAGGATTTAAGAAGTCACAGAAGCATAAACTTCAAAGGAAAACATTGATGAGGCCGTGACTTCGCTACAACTCAAAACGTCTGAACAGGAATAAATAAGATTCTGTGAACGAATTAAAAGACGGGCCACAGACTGAGGGTGGCAGAGGGGGAAGATCTTCAAAGCCCAGGCCCAGTGAAGAAATGATACCTAGAATGAATGAAGTCCAAATGACAAACAAGAAAAAGACCAAGCGAGGGGGCGCCTGGGGGGCTCGGTTGGTTGAGCGTCCGACTTCGGCTCAGGTCCTGATCTCATGGCTCATGAGTTCGAGCCCCACGTCGGGCTCTGTGCTGACAGCTCAGAGCCTGGAGCTGCTTCGAATTCTGCATCTCCCTCGCTCTCTCTGTGCCCCTCCCTCGCTCGTGCTCTGTCTCTGTCTCTCTCTCTCTCTCTCTCAAAAGTAAATAAACGTTAACAAATTTTTAAAAATCTAGTCATGTATTTATTAAAAGATAATATACCAAGTAGGATTTGTTCCAGGATATAGATTTGTTTCAACATGGAAATCTATTCAGAGACGATGGAGAAAAGCACACGTATACATATATCTTGGGAAATCTGAAAATCATTAGATTCCTAGAACTAATAAAAAGAGCTCAATTTACCGTGTGAGCCGCATTGATCCTGTGTGTCAGGCGGTGCTTGGAGCTTCACGCGCTTTTCTCAGTCCCCGCAGCAACCCTGGGGGCCCCTGTGACCATCCCTCGCTTTCTGTGTCAGGTACCAAGACGTGAGGAGAGAAGTACTTGTCCCTAACCTGGTGGGTGTTACCCACCAGAAACCCACAGCCGGCATCCCCGTGGGAGAGCTCGGACTCCAGCCCTGGGATCCGCACCAGCCCCCCTCCCCCCACGGTCGTGTCTGTTCCCTGCGCGTTTCCTTAATCCCCACGAGCTGGGTTACTTTGCAGCCCGTCGAGGAGCAGAGGCCCAGCTCATCACGGACGCAGATGGAAACACAAGAGGAATTGTCTCCGGCGTGTCCTGGCCTCAGAGCTGCCTTCTGCCGCTGGAAGGGACTCAAGGCCACGGGAGTCTGGGGGGAGGTCCGGGGTGGTGTTGAGGCGGTGCGCCCACCCGCCACCAGACCCCAAGGGCCCGGGTCCCACAGGCGGAGCCTGGATCAGGTCACCGGCTGTCTGC
>NW_027531904.1:10622134-10631548 GCF_008692635.1 Crocuta crocuta
ACCTAAGTCTTCGCTTCTGATTCTGTGTTGAGTCCGATGATCGGAAACCAAGGCTCAAGTTAGTTCTGCAACTGCGCGAAGCAGCTGTCAGCCGTCGGCCCCCCGCTGCGTGTGGACGTCTCAATTCAAGGCTGGGAACATACGAAATATGTTCTTTGGCAAAGAGACACATCTTCCCTAATTCTCAAAACTGCTGGCTTTTGTCCGTTCATCCTTCAGACACAGGAAGTCAAGCTGTGTAGCTTGCAGAGGGGACTTGCATGAATTTGGGGGAAATACTATCAAAGAAAGTGTCCCTTTTTGCCGCATGCCCGGTTTACACAGACACAGGACGCGAGTGCTCCGTGCAGTTCGGGGGAGCCCCAGCCCGGGAGAACAGGGCACCCTCTTCAGAGTTTTCTAATGAAGGAGGAGATAAAGACCGACATTTAAAAATGCCACGTTTGGGGCGCCTGGGTGGCTTAGTCGGTTAAGCGTCCGACTTTCGCTTAGGTCATGATCTCGCGGTTCGTGGGTTTGGGCCCTGCGTCGGGCTCTGTGCTGACTGCCGGCTCGGAGCCTGGAGCCTGTTTCAGTCTGTGACTCCCTCTCTCTCTGACCCTCCCCTGCTCACGCTCACTCTCTCTCTCTCTCTCTCCTAGAAATAAATAAAAAATATTAAAAAAAAATAAAAATAAAAATAAAAAAAAAAATAAAAATGCCACGTTGGTCGTGTGTAGCAGGACACTCAGAAACGTGGAAATTTAGCATTTCCTCCTGGGAGATCATTGCTGATGACAGACCCGGGGAGACGCAGGGGAGGCGGCATACCTGCGTGACGAGCCTGGAGTTTTCCCAAGTGACAACACAGCCCCCGAAATAAATCCTCGTGGGGGCAGGGCCTGGAGGTGGCTCACCTCGGGAGGCGATGGCTCCCGCCCCTGACGCTTTGGGCCCCGGGTCAGCCCCAGGCTTTTCATCCTGGACGCCAGCCCGTGCCCCAGGAACGTGGCCCACATGTGTGGGGGGACCTGGGGACCCTTGGCAGAGCACTGAGGAATGCTGGGAAATTCCCCTGCGGGACCACTGAGCGGAACCGTTACCATGGGGACCGGAGTAGACTCCGACGTCTGCCAGCTTCCCGTGAGGCGGCCTCCTCTGGCCTCAAGGGGACACTCCGTCTGGAGGCAGGAGCAGACTCGCCCTTTGGGCATAAGGAAGCACGCTGGGGACTTATAATCACAAGAAACATACTCAGAGTAGATCCTGGAGCTTGAGCTGCTGGAGAGAAGCATTCCCAGGACATGTGCTGCCCCTGCATGGCAGGAGGGACATAGATACACAGGGAAGAAGCCACCGGGCCACCCCCAGCTCCCAGGACAAGAAAAGGTGCCCCCGACTCGGGAGAGCTGCAGATGAGCCATGACGCCCATGCAGGACACGGACTTGGCCTTGCTCAGGCCGCTGGCCCCGGGCCGAGCGGACGCTCTCATGGTGGTCGTGTCGTTTGGGCTTCTATACATTTTGGGTCAGTTTGGACCATTCACGTTCTAGAAAACGTATCATTTAAATTTTTTAAATGGATTGGCGGAGTTTCACATAGCACTGCCTGGCATTTTTAATCATCTTCGTATCTGTGCTTACCTCCCCTTCCTGAAGATTCACGTGTGCCATTTCTCTTTTTTCCTGGAATAAACTTACCAGAAGTTTGTCCAAGTTCGAACTATTTCAGAGATTTCTTTATGGCTTATTTTTAATTCAACTGATTTTCTGTTTTGCAAGTTATTCGTTTTTCCTCTCAATTTTACTAATCTCATCTTCTGGATTTTCTCGATGCTGTTTACATAACTGTGGAGTCCTTAGTTCACTGAATCTAATATTTTTGTTTCATAAGGAAAATGTACCTGAACGTAGCGAGCAGCCTTTGTCATCCTCACTCCGTAAATTTTAATAGGTGGTGGTGACACTCTCATTAGAATGATTTTATAAATATTCTGTAATTGCAGCTTAATTTTTTTTAACAAACGCAGTAACTTATCTTTTTAATGTTATTTAAATCAAATGGCTTGGTGGTTTGTTAGTTTGCTTAATTTTTTTGTGGCCGGAAAACACAGCCTGTAAAAATTCCACTTAAAATTTTTTTCAGTATTTAGTTTTGAGAGCGAGCAAGCGGAGGAGGGGCAGAGAGGGAGAGAGAGAATCCCAAGCAGGCTCTGAGCTGTCGGCACAAACGTGAGATCGTGACCTGAGCGGACATCAAGAGTCAGATGCTTAATGGACGGAGCCCCCCAGGCGCCCCCGGAGAGTGACGCCATGACGAACACAAGTTCACTAAGGTCACTTCAAAAAACAGATCTTTCAGTGGAAGGACAAGAACACCTTGCCCCGCCCCCTCCCGCCGCAGCCTGGGGTCGCTGCTGACGTTCCTGCCCCCGGCCCTCACTGCTGTGGTGCGTGGTGCGTCCGCAGGTGGGAAGGGCCGGGCCTTCCGGAGCACCGGGGCCCATGCCTCAGTTTCCCCACCACGCCAGCTCTCCGTATCTTTGTCTGATGTCTTCCTCCCCAACGATACGGCTGCCTCGTCTGACGGCAGGTGCGCCCAGGCTGGGACACACGTTCCTCCCTCGTTTCGGTTTTCAGTGCCTTTTAAGGAAACCTGTTTTTCTGACAGCCTGCAGTGAGTCACCCTGGCCCAGCAGCCAGACACCGTGCTCCTGTGTGCCCTTGGTTGGTTTGCTTCCGTTTCTCCAGTTGTGGGGAAAGAAAGCAAAAATAGCCTGATGCCTTTTAGAGACTGGATGCAAGAATCAAAAAGGATTGTGACTTCCTCCTGCCCGTGCACAGAACTGCCGCAAACCGGGGTGTTTTGGAATCACATAAATGCATCCTGCTCCGGTCCTGGACATCAGAGTCCAACATGAGTCCGAGAGGCGGAGTCAAGGCTGGTTCTTTGCGGGGGCTCCGGGGACAGCTCGGGCCTGGCCCCAGCGCCCCCTCAGCTTCACGGCCGTGGCTCCCTCCCCGCTCTGGTCAGACCTGCCTCTGCCTCACTCCTGTGACTCTGTGTCGCCTCGGCCGGGAAACCCGGGAGCATCTCCCATCTCGAGACCCCTACCTCAGTAACATCTGCAACACGCCTTAAAGCTCACGGTGAGTTTCTTGGGGGCCCTTATACAGCCCCCCTCTGTCCCCCAAACCTTCCTGTCTGTCCTGTATGTTCTCACCCCACTGCAACCCATTCCGCATCAACCCGAACCCAAAACCTCTCCTCGACTGTGGAATTAGGTGTGGGTGACATTCTGCCTCTGATCCATCCATCCTGCCTGTGGGGCCCCGGGAAACGAGTTATTGGCTCCAAAAATGCAGTGGGGGACAGGCACAGGATGACAGTCACACGCATTTCCATTTCAAAAGACAAAACAAACTGAAGAAAGAAGGGAGTCACCCGTCCCAAGCAACTTCAAAATTCCACCAGGAAAGCCACTCGTTGTCAGGGCCTGGGAACAATCTGTGGCTCAAGACTTCGCCCTCGGGGCCCCGGCTGCGGCCCTGACAGTCATCCGTCCGTGTCCCTGAAGGGCTTCGGGGGCGGGACACGTTTATGGCTACGGTTCCTACAGCCCGTTTTCTGCCCGTAGCATTTTGAGAGCCCCGCAGCCGCCTTTTATCCACCTTGGCTCAGCCCCTTTCAGCCCGCGCTGTGGCCTTTCTCCTGGAGCAACAGCCTCAAGGCCCGTGTGTCGCAGGGATTCGCTCTGCTCTATGAGACAGTCTCCCAGGCCTTTCCTGAGGGTCTCACTTCCGGTCCTGGCTTCTGCTGAGATGGCTGGGGGGCCCAGAGCCCCCCAGAAACCTGGTCGGCACTCGCAGAAGGTGGTCCAGCCCCGGCCCTGGCGCCTTCTGTCCAGCACACGCTTTCCTGACCACGAATGCCCCGACGCAGCATCTTCTGCAATCTGGGTGGGTGGAGGGTCCTCCAAGGCACGGGGGACAGCAGCCCCCGGGGACGCCCCACTCTCCGCCTGCACGGAGGGGGCAGCTGCAGTCGTCCCAGGGCAGGCTTGTGAGAAAGGGTAGGTGGGAGCTGCCAGGAGCCCCCGCGGAGGCCGGGCCGGCACGCTGCGTGGTTAAGGGACTCGGAGGGGACCCGAGCGGCAGCGGCAGCAGCGTCTACTTAGAGGTGGCGGAGCTGTGTGAGGGCTCATCCGAGCAGGCGCAGTGGCGATGCGGGCTCTCAGCAGATGCCTTCTCTTCCTTTTATCCACAATGGCCCTGCTTCATCCTGCCTCCTTGTTCTGGAAGGTTCCTTGGAGATCAGAGAGGTTTAAATATTGAAAGACCTCGCTGACAATGCAGAACCTGCTTGGGAGTCTCCCTCTCTTCCTCCCTGTCCCTCCCCGACTTGTGTGCGTCGTTTCTAGATGAGTGAACGGATGGCCGAATATCAGAGGACAAGCCGGAGCCGCAGGACCGCAGGCTTCCCACCCGCCGCGCCTCTCCTCCGTCTGGTCTCAATCATCTCTGAGCACACACTCCTCGCTCCCCCTGACCAGCCTGCTACCCCCCGACAGAGGAGCGAGGCCACCAAGTGCAGGCGCCCAGGACGACGTGACTGGGGTGAGGTCACGACACGGGGACTTCTCTGTCGCGAGCACACGCCATGCCCTTAACGCATCTGCCTCTGGGGACGGGACTCTGGCAGGTCAGCTTTCTGGCGGCTCCACTGCTGTCTGTGGAAGCGGCTGACGGTCCCGTTGGCGGCCTGGCTCCTATACCTGGGGGGGCTCCCCAAGTCCGCGCGGCCGCTGGTTCTCCCCACAGTGACAGCGGCTCTTCCTGTCACCCGTCCCTTCCCGCCGGCTCTGCAGGGCCACGGCCAGGCGCTGGCCCTCGTCCGTGCCACGCCCCCCCACGCCCGCAGGGTGCCGGCCTGGCCCGAGGCCACCGTGCTCCCCCCAGCCGACCGGACCCTTCCCCGGAGGAGCTCACGCATCGCCACGGACCGAACTGTGTCCCCCCAATTCAGTTGTGGGAGTCCCGACACCCAGCGCGATTGTGTTTGGAGCGCGGGCTTTTAGGAGGTCCGATGCGGTCCTAGAGGTCAGGGTCCTAATCTGGTAAGACGGTGGCCTTACACAGCTGAGAGAGAGAGAGTGCGGTCTCACTTTGCACGCGCGCACGCCAGGCACGGCCGCCCCGACACGGTGACCGTCTGCACCCCAGGAAGAGGCCCCACCAAACACAACCCCGCCGGATCTTCCCCGGGACCTCCAGCTTCCAGAACGTCCCTGCGGGTGGCTGGCTCAGTCACCCCAGCAGACTGGGACACGCACATGCGCAGCAACGGGGAAGCAGCAGCGCAGCCGGCGAGGCCTGAGCGCCCCGGCCCGGCCCCGGGCTAGGACACAGCTTGTCCTCAAGTCCCAGACCTGTGTCCCCTTACTGCTGCTTCCCCGAAAGTCCTGACTGAGGTGCTGACTCCCGGGTCCTGCGTCTGGACTGTGGTGTCTGGCAGGACTCTCCTCCGTTCGGATCTGCCACCCCGCGATCCCAAAGACCCGCGCTGCGCGAAGTCTGCCAGGCAGCCCAGCAGCCACGTCCCCGGAGGCTCAGTCCCCCCCAGAATGCCCTGACTCCGACCCAGGTTCACAGCCAGGCTCCCCGAGTGGCGGCAGATGGAGCCTTGGCTGGTGCGGGCCGGCGCTCACGGACGGCTCATGACGTGGGGGCCCCCGGGTGGGCCTCCGGGAGGGCCAGCCCCCAGCTCCCGCCACACCGGACTCCGCGGCACGCTCTCCTGGGTGTCGTGTCCTCGCTCTGAAATGGAGCTGGAGGGAGCGTGCACCTGCCTGGTAATTAAGGTTAATGAGCACACTCCATCTGGCAGGCGGGAGGGCGAATCCGGCTTTCTGAGTGCACATCCTTGGCGTTCGTCCCAGCCGGAAGGCTCCAGAGAACGGGGATAGTCTTCTGGGGCGTGTTGCAAGGTTACAGAGCCCGGCCCCGGCCCCAGAACGGACGGAGGTGCCCGGAGGGAAGCTCTCTGGGGTCTATGCCGGGGTCTGAGGGCGACGCGAGGCCGACCCTGGGGCTGCAGAGTCCGTGCAGAGGCCAGACCGAGACCTGCTGTGCCTTCCTCCCCGGGCGCCACCCGGAGCCCATGCACGGGCCTGGCGGGGTCAGACGGCGGGCTCGCTCCAGGGTCCGCGGCCCCTGCTCCTGAGACCCAGAAAACTCCTTCTCCCCACACTCCAGGCTCCTCTATGGGAAATGGATGTGTTTTCAGGGCACAGTTCGAGGAACTCGGGGATTTCCGCGGACCCGGAAGCGCGGCCCACACTCGGGGTGGCGTCCCTGCAGGGTGAGTGGGTCCAGGAGAAGGTGTGTTTCTGGGGAAAATGACAAAGCAAATACACTCAGGTAACAGACACAAACTCTGCGTGACGGGGATGCAGGCACTAATTCTAACTTCGTGTGCGCTTTTCTTAACTCTCCCTGACAGGTAAACAGGGGCAGGTCTGGGCCGCATGGTGAGTAGGGCACTGACCGACCCCCCCCCCCATGTGCATCCAGGTTTAACTTTAAAGGCTCTTTTCACTCCATATAAATTACATCCTATTTGAAGGATCGGTCCTCAACTCTTTCACTTAACCACATTTTTTAGACCTCATTTGTGTGTGTGTGTGTGCGCGTGCACGCGCGTACACTCGTCTTTTTAACAGCCTCAGAGTATTTGCTGACACGGATACGGACCTGACAGCGTCTCCGGCTCCGGTACTGACACTCGGTCTGTTGTCACTTTTTTACCGGCACAACGTTGCCAGAATGAACGTCTTTTGGAATCCCAGCAAAGGAACGGAACTCTGACCAGACACGTGCGTTCTCACCGCCAGGCCAGGCTTCCACAGAGCCGCGAGGGGCTGTCCGCTAACGACCAGCGTGCGCAGGTTTCCTGCCTTGCAGAGAGTCAAACATCAGCTGCTGAATAATCCCCCGCAGTTCACCGCACACACTGTTCGTCTGTCTCAGGCGCTGGGAAGGGACGCTAGGACTCAAGGCGTGCCAAGAAGCAGCCCGGGAAACTGGCTTCTCGATCGGAGCCCCGGAGCACAAGACCGCAGAAGTGTTGCAGGAGCAGAGTGGCCGCTAGCCTGGCTCACAAGAGGTGAACCCCACCCGAGTGAGCTCAGCTTCACACTGGATTAGCTCACCTGCCTAAATCCTAGCTGCTTCCCAGGGCACGCCGTGAGCCTGGGGACATGACAAGTGTCCTATCCGTACTGGGCATATTCGTGAAACTGTTATCAGGTGGATCAAGAAATCGACAGGGGTGCCTGGGGGGCTCAGTCGATTTCGGCTCAGGTCTTGATCTCACGCTTCGTGAGAGAAAGAGGGTGGAAACGGTAATGAGCTCCCGAGTTCCTCCATCTGTAATAGCCGGGAATAAAAAGATATTTAACGTTGGCAGTTCAGTTACAGAAACGCAAGCACAGCTAAGAGCAAAGAAACAACCCAACGCTAACACTAGTGACTAAAATCAGGCGGTGGAAGAGAACAGAGAAATAGGAGTGGGAATCAGGGATAAAGGAAGAGTCACAAACAAATCAAAAATAAAAATCAAATGAACAAATACAATATTCATCTCAACTCGGTGCTTCCAAGGTCAAAAAAGAGACCAAAAATCCAAGAGAAAATTGGATAGCAGGTATCAACAGGCTAGAATAGCAGCGACCCAGCAATTCGGCTCTGGATTCTGCACCACGAGGAACCGACGCAGGGTCTCCAGGGGGTATGTGCACACACAGGCAGCACTGTCCACATGGACGGAAGCAACCCAACCACCCGTCCGTGGAGGAATGGAGTGCAATACTGCCCAGCCTTACGAGGAAGGAAGTCCTGACCGCCGTTACCGCCTGGAGGACACGATGCTGAGTGAAGTGAGCCGGCCAGAAAGGGACAGGGACCACAGGATCCACTCACCTGAGGTCCCGAGAGGAGTCACGTGCCCGGAGACAGACCAGGAGGGGGTGGGTGCCAGGGGCCGGCTGTGTAAAGGTGACCGAGTTTCAGTTTTGCAGGATGAGAGGTCAGCAGACGGACGGTGGGGATGGTGGCCCAACACCGTGAATGTCCTTAGTGCCCCCGAAATGCACACCGAACGATGGTCACTGCAGTAAATGTTACCTGATGTATATTTTACAAAAAGCTCTGTGCTGACAGCTCAGAGCCTGGAGCTGCTTCGGATTCTGTGTCTCCCTCTCTCTGCCCCTCCCCTGCTTGCACTCTGTCTCTGTCTCTGAAAAATAAATACTAAAAAAAATTTTTTAGAGTCAGACGCTTAACCGACTGAGCTGCCCAGGCGCCCCTAAAACACTATAGCTTTTAAAAGGAGAGAAAAAGCAGCATTAAAGTGTTTGGCCCCAGCACCGAGCCCCGAAAGGGGCCCCCGGGCCAGTCCCTCTGTGTCTTGTGGAGTAACGGGCCCTCACCTATTCTGTTGCAGCCGCCGCCGCCCACACAGGGGCCTGCTCCTGAGCGAAAGGCCACCGCTGTCCCTGGCTCCTGCGGTCACTGGCAGCCACGCCCCTCACCCCAGCCCTCCGGAGTAGCCCCACCCAGAGTGCGGGCCCACCCGGCTGCCCTTCTGACGGGGTGACCACTCCGACCAGCAGGTCAGTGCCCTCTGGGGACGGGGGAAGGGAGACAAGGTGTGAGCAAGGGAGAGGCGTGGTCACTGGGTGACAGATATGCTGGGCCCCTCGGCCCGAGGTTCGCCTCCGTGTCGGCCTGAAGTCCAGAGGGACGGGGGAGGGGTCCCCACTTCGCCTCCGCCAGCAGAGGGAGAGGCCTGTGGAGGTCAAGTGTGCAGAGACAGCAGCCCTGCGCAGGGAGCCCCCTTTCATCAGAGCGCGGCCTCCCGCCCAGGGGCCCAGGGACCACGGAGTGCACCCCCCAACCCAGGACAGGGCCTGGCCCGCACTGGCCTCATCGCTGCCGCAGCAGGGAGGGGCAGGCGTGCGCGACGGTCATCTTGGGTTCCCCACAAGGCGGGTCCCTGTCCCTCAGTGGGGGGGCGACGCAGGCCCTCCACGGGTCCCCCTTCGATGCAGGGGCTCTCGTGCAGTCCGTCCATATGTTCCGTTCAACATTCGCTTCTGTAACGCTCTGATGACCCGGGGTTGGCGCTGGGCAGACCCGGGGTTCCCGGCAGGGGGGGGCAAGTGCGGGAGCCCCATCCCTGGTCACCCGGCGGCACTGGCTGCCACAGACCTCGGTCGCCCACGAAGTTGGGGGCCGGGTCCCTGAAAGGGCTGCATGTGTCCCTGGCCCTTCTCACCCTCAGGAGGGGCCGGGCAGCAGGCGGTCCCTCTGGGGGCGCTACCCTGACCCCAGGCCTGACTGTGGCCCCTCCTCCCCATTGACCGCTTCTCCTAG
>NW_027531904.1:10631625-10652962 GCF_008692635.1 Crocuta crocuta
CCGCAGCCCCGCCTTCCCGCAGCCCCGCCTCCTGGCAGGGGTGGAAAATGGTACCCGTGGACCCCGCGCTGGAGGAGGAGCACGCAGCCGCAGCCCAGACATGGAGGAGCCCACGCCCGAGCCCGTCTACGTGGACGTGGACAAAGGGCTGACCCTGGCCTGCTTCGTCTTCCTCTGCCTCTTCCTCGTGGTCATGATCATTCGCTGCGCCAAGGTCATCATGGACCCGTACAGCGCCATCCCCACATCCACCTGGGAGGAGCAGCACCTGGATGACTGAGGCGCGCGGGGCAGGGGCCCCCGTGTCCCCGGTCCCCGCCCGTGAGCGCCGACCGGGATGGGAGGGGCCCCCGTGTCCCCGGCCCCCCGCCCGTGAGCGCCGACCGGGATGGGAGGGGCCCCCGTGTCCCCGGTCCCCGCCCGTGAGCGCCGACCGGGATGGGAGGGGCCCCCGTGTCCCCGGCCCCCCGCCCGTGAGCGCCGACCGGGATGGGAGGGGCCCCCGTGTCCCCGGTCCCCGCCCGTGAGCGCCGACCGGGATGGGAGGGGCCCCCGTGTCCCCGGCCCCCCGCCCGTGAGCGCCGACCGGGATGGGAGGGGCCCCCGTGTCCCCGGTCCCCGCCCGTGAGCGCCGACCGGGATGGGAGGGGCCCCCGTGTCCCCGGCCCCCCGCCCGTGAGCGCCGACCGGGATGGGAGGGGCCCCCGTGTCCCCGGTCCCCGCCCGTGAGCGCCGACCGGGATGGGAGGGGCCCCCGTGTCCCCGGCCCCCCGCCCGTGAGCGCCGACCGGGATGGGAGGGGCCCCCGTGTCCCCGGTCCCCGCCCGTGAGCGCCGACCGGGATGGGAGGGGCCCCCGTGTCCCCGGCCCCCCGCCCGTGAGCGCCGACCGGGATGGGAGGGGCCCCCGTGTNAGCAGTTGTTGTTTTTTTTTTTCTTAAACTAAAATACAGAGGGGTCTATTTTTCTTGTCGTAAATGAAATATGCATTTTGGGAGCTTGGGAAAACACAAAGAGAAGAAAAGGGGAAAACAACACAATCGCACCCCCCCAAAGCCATCATTTTGATATATTTCTCCCAGGCTTTTTTTACACGTCTTTTTAAATGGTCCCGTTGACCGATGCTGTGCCGCCTCCTCCCAGGAGGGCGCACTGGTGTCCCATCAGACGCCCCACCCGCGGTCCCCTGGGTGCAGAACCCCGGCCGGCGGGCAGGCCTCCTTCCCCCACGCATGGGGTCGTGCTTTGCTAACTCTTCCGCGCACCGTCTACAGGCCTTGTCCCCGGTCACCAAAGGCTGAATGGCCTGGAGCAAGTCGGGCCACTGCCCTGTGCCTCGGGCCCCCCTGTGTCCTAATGGGGAGAGGAAGCCTCTGCGCTGTGTGTGAGCCTCCTGTGGTTGAAAGGGCAGGAGGGGCGCGTGCCGTGGGGTCAAGGAACAGGTTGCTGATGTGACTGTCCCCAGGGCCCCGCCACCCCTGTCTCTACGTCTATGACCTTGCAGCAAGAACACGGAGCCCGAAACGCTGGTCTCAAGTCCCGTCTCCTTTCCTTCCTCGCTATGTGACCCCAAACGACGCCGTTAGCCTCTCTGAGCCCCAGTTCCCTCCTCTGTAACACGAGGGAGTAACGTCTACCTCACAAGGTTGTTGTGAGGGCGGAATGGAGGAGCGTGGGCCGACGCCGTGTCCTTCACCACCCCGGGAGGAGCCGGGGGCTGCGTAGGCTCCGGGCCCCCTCCCTGCAGAGCCTGGAGCCCTCAGCCTCCCGGGGCCACTCCCAAAGCCAAGTCTCCTGGCCAGGGCCCCCCGTCAGAGGGACACTCACAGCAACCTCTCCCAGCACCTGACCTCAAGGGACATGGTGTCTACTGATTCACATGATTGTCATTGTCATCTGTTTAAGCACACGCGGTATGAGGTTAGGCTAGACCACCTGAAGCCCCTTCCTCCGAGGCATTTATGCCGTCCCTGCAAGGCGTGGCCGGCCACCCCCATGGGGACAGACCTGCCGCTGTGAAGAAAACCAACACTCCATTCCCTCACCTGCATCCCTGCCCTGGGCCCCACTGCAGCCCAGGCCACCTGGGAAACAGGTTTCCAAAGCACGCTTGCCACCAGGTGACCCCTGGAAGTGAAAAAGGTCATCCATGGCTGTTAGGGCACATTCCAGGGCCTGTCCAGCTACCCCCCCACACACACATGCACACACACTCGCTATGTGGGATGCACAAAGGGACAGCTGGAAAAGGCAGTGAGCAAGACGCACTGGATGCTCTGTCTGAGAAGGTTCTAGAACAAGGACTTGTGCATTGCCTCAGGCCCAGCAGCAGCCTCCACCCTGCAGCCTACCTCAGAGACACCCAGCACTTCTGTGAAAAGCCCAGCAGCATTGATTCACAATGTGACTGAGAGCCACCCCCTGTCAGTTAATAACAAAAGCCTAGGAATGAGAAAAGATCTGGAAGACCTCACCTGGGGACACTTGAGGTTCTCAGGGGTGAAGAAGAGGTGTCCTCGGGCCTTGCCACCCAACTGTGCGTCTGCAGAGGTGAGGAGCAGGTGGGGAGTTCAGAACTCTGGGCCCCACCCC
Source organism: Crocuta crocuta (assembly GCF_008692635.1). Classification (NCBI taxonomy): domain Eukaryota; kingdom Metazoa; phylum Chordata; class Mammalia; order Carnivora; family Hyaenidae; genus Crocuta; species Crocuta crocuta. The sequence continues at coordinate 10,634,217 of NW_027531904.1, forward strand.
CACCTGCAGGGCCAGCGTCCCCGGGGGGTGGCGCCAGGAATCTGGGGCAAGATCCACCGCGAGCCGGCTGTGCACACCAGAGTTTGAGAAGCATGGCCCCTGGGACCCCTCGGTCCCACGTCACGTCACTCTTTTCCACACTTAGATCTGCTGTATTTCCACCCTCTCTCTGACCTTTTTTTTTTTTTTTTTTGGNGGGCTGCACCAGTTTACATTCCCACCAACAGTGTAGGAGGGTGCCCGTTTCTCCACATCCTCGCCAGCATCTAGAGTTCTCTGATTTGCTCACTTTAGCCACTCTGACTGGCGTGAGGTGGTATCTCAGTGTGGTTTTGATTTGTATTTAAAAATATGGAACGCTTCACGAATTTGCGTGTCATCCTTGCGCAGGGGCCATGCTAATCTTCTCTGTATCGTTCCAATTTTAGTATATGTGCTGCCGAAGCGAGCACGCAAGATATATTTTTTATCAATGTCATCAGTTGCATAATCTAAAATCCTGTTCTCTCCCAACATTACCTCGTGGCCCGTTTCTGCCACGCCTTCCCAGGCGCCATCGGAGTGGCCGCGACGTGCCGTCCAGCGCGTGTAACTTACCGTCCGTGCTCCGATTAGGAAGTACTCGGATTGCTCTCATTTTCCCTCTTCTGCACGTGTCAGAAGACAACAGAAGGATGGAGACCGAGGTGACGAACTCGGAGAGCTTGCTCGGGACAGCGGGGAGCGAACCTTTAAGCCACACCCCCTCCGGCTAAGAAGCCCGCGGGCCAGGGACACCCGTCTAAGCGGTCGGCTAGTTAAGGTGAGCCTTGGGGTTGCGGATGGAGAGACTCTGTCCAGCAGAGGAGACGAGCAGCGGTATTGAAGACTGGAAGCTGGCAGAGAGGAGAGGCAGGCCTGTGACGTGGGCCACAGCCCGAGGCTAAAGGGACACTGTGACCAGAGAGAAGCTCCCACTGCACAGAATGGGTGACGGGTGTTCCGGGCAGAGGGGCCTTCTCGCCGCCTGCCCTGGGCTCTGCTGCAGCCCCTTCCTGTTACTCAAACCCCCAGTAAAGTCATACACAGTCCCCTCCGTGCCGGCGGTGCTGGGGACGGTGACGGCAGCTGCGCGGTGGCAGTGCGAGGGAACGCCGTCTGCAAAGGGGCAGGTGGGGCGGAAGCAGGAGACAGAATGACAGGGACGCGCGCCCCTGGGGACACACGGAGGGCGGCGGGGTGAGGGGCCACGAGCTTCACCGGCCTGCAGTGTCCGTTCCTTCGTCTCTATTCCATCGTTTCCAACTACGCTCGAGCCCACGTGGTTTTACTGAACTGGAAGACGCGGGTCTCCCTCGCCTGTGACGTTGCTCCAGACCTCGAGGCCCAAACCGCACGGACCCGTCTGCTTCCAGGCAGCAGCTGGAGAGGGCTGCAGGCCCCGTGTGGCCTCACGCCCCCCGTCTCACCGCCGAGGACGGGTCCTGCCTGGGGTGGGGGACAGCCTGCGGGGGGCCCGCGGCCCGGACTGCGGCCAGGCGCTCTCACTGAGCTCCCTGGCCCCCATCTGCATTTCCAGACATTCTGTCCAAACTCAGGGCGTCTGCGTCCAGGGGGCAGGGCAGACAGCCTCAGCCATGCCAGCCCTCCCCCTTGACAGTCATCAGCTAAGCGTCCCCTCCCTCCCGAGGGGTTTCTGCTGGGACCTGAATCAGTCAGCATCCCGGCAGGAAAGAGGGGACACCCAGAGCATTTATGCTTCGAGGGCTCCATGCAAGAATACTTAGAGGTCAGGGAGGGTTGAGGGAGACAGCACGGGATGGAAAAGCACCACACGGCCCGCGGTGTGAAGCTGCGACCAGCTTGGCCTGACGTGCAAGGAGAATGTATGTTCTGGAACCCAGTAGGAGCTGCGGCCACAGGGAGACGGTTACAGGGAGACGGTTACAGGGAGACGGTTAAAACTCGTGCCCCAACTGCAGCCCAGCAGGAATGACGTGGGGGAAACATACACCCTGATGTCTCAAGTCCAGCCCCAACTGGTCTCTCTCTGGATCGAACATCAGCCCAAAGCAACAGAACCCAGTGGCCAGGGCGTCCTGGGCGAAGTGGTTCATATACGTTAGCATCTGGAGCAAAGGAAATATAACGAGTACAACCCACCCCTATTAGCACTCAGTATCTGTTCATGAACTTCGCTTGGATGGGGAAAAATCACATGCCCTCCATGTAGGGGAAACAGAGGTCCATCGACCGCCATATTGTCCGGGGTTGGGGAGGGGCGATATCCACCTGGTCCCACTGCCCGGCTGGCCCGTGTCATTTTCCAGCACCTTCTCCACGTCCCCTCCACCTCCTGTGTTCCCTTGGCTCTCGGGAGCCATCGGGTGGAATGTGCAGTCTTCACGTGTGGTCCACCCAGATTCCTGGTGCCCTGTCTTCTTCGGGTCGCCGGCCGCTACAGGCCCACAGAGAATGTGAGCGGGTCTGAGGCCTCGCATGGGGGATGCTCAGAATCTGCTAGGGCCGCCCTGCTCGAACCGAGCTGTCAGGACGGAGAATGTCAGCCTCGCCCGGGAGTCTGTTAGGAACCTGAGACCACGCCCCCACCTCAGGCCTGCGGAAGCGTGGGGCACGGGATGGGGGTCCCCAGGGAACCAGTCCTGCTGGCCCCTGCTTTGTGGAAGGAGCCCCCCTTCCCACGGCTAGTGGATGGGCCACCCGCAGTGAGCTCTCCTCTGCCGCCATGCTCAGTATGAGGAGACCCGGATGGTCACAGAGGCATCTCAGCTTTAACCTGACAGACCCACACCTGAGAACCCCCGGGGGAGGGGCAGAGAGACGGAGACACAGAATCTGAAGCAGCTCCAGGCTCCAAGCTGTCAGCACAGAGCCCGACGCGGGCCTCGAACCCAGAAACCGTGAGATCATGACCTGAGCTGGTCACTTAACCCACTGAGCCCCCCCGGCACCCCCAGAACCAGTTTTTGGACTTTGAGTACTTGGGGAAGAGGTCGGGGCAGGTGTCCTCGAGGCCCCTTGGGCTTCTGTCCGCGATGCACAGCCTCCACCCGCTGCACCAGAGGCAGGGCTGGGCTTGCCACGTCCTGGGAATCCCCTCCTCCAAGAACAGGGGCGTCTTTTGGCCTGAGACGCAGAGTTAGGGCGTCCACAGAGCTGACGCCCTTCGGCCTGACCGCACACGGGGGGGGCTGGTCAGCGCCCTCGCTCCACAGTCACGCTCTAGAAGCCACCTTGTCGGGCATCAGTCAGCCCGTGAGGTGGGGGGACGGGGGCTTCAGCCCGTAAGCAGAACGGGGGCTGGAGCGGTGATGCTGAGCTCCCGGCCGTGAGAACGGGGTGCTGTGCGAGGACAGCGCCCCCCAGCTATGAGCAGCTCGCCTCTGACCGGGATCAGGACACAGAGGGTAAGGCACAGCCCGGCCCCGAGGCGCCCCCGCCGCGGGTTAGGGCCAGAGTTCCGACCACGGCACCGTCATTTCCCCTGGAGGCTCCAAGTTCTGGAGCCGGGTCTCAGCTCAGCCGCCCACCCGCAGGTGCGAGAGGGACACGTGTCGTCTTTACACAAAAAATACCGGAGACCATGTGGGGCCCAGAGAGGGAGGTGAGGGGGCCCTTCCCTGGGACTCATGCTTCCGAGGGCCCAGTGTATTACAAACGGACACGCACAAATCCCCGCAGGGGCCACAGGGGCCCCTCTGTCCCCTCAGAGTCTGCCCGGTGTCACCCAACCTGCACCCTCAGGGCCCCTCCCGTGAGAAACACGGGCGGGCTTCAGGGAGGCGGGGGCAGCAGCTCCTGAAAGACTCCCAGCGGGGATCCAACCGGTTCTTGCCCAAACCCGAGTCACTTCGCAATTGTACCGAACACCCACTTTCTGGCTCTTTTTCCAATCTGTGCTTCTGGAGACTCTCCCACATCAGCCCGTCCTCACAACAGCGGCACACAGGGCGCCTGCCGCACACTGCGCGATGTCAGCTGATTCCCGTCCAGTTATCTGTACCCGGACCACATCGTAACAGAGGACGAGCATACTAATTACGTCGGCAGCGAGTGGGCCCCCCACGCTAGGACTGCAAACAGTGCTATTTTTCTGAGAAGTACGTAAAAGCATTTAAACTTTTTTTAAATGACTTTAAGCATTTCAGCTTGATTTAAATAATTTTGACATGAAACGTTGCCATTCTTCAATTATAATTTATCTCGTGCCTTTAATTTTAGTGGGGAATTTGAATATTATCAAAGAAAAATAACGGGGGAAATGCACATAAAATAAATTTAGTTTTGCAATTTTTAAGAGCAAGAGTTTTTGTGAAAATACTTACCTTTTGTAAATTCTGAGTGCAACTGATTTACTGACTAATCATGGAGATTTGTCTGTCAGTAAAGCCCAAACCGTGTGAAAAGCTTGGCTATGACAAAACAGTTAATGATTCTAATGAAATTAAGGCAGTAAGATTTAAAACTTTATGGAAAAATAGTTATGAAACAGTTCGTGAAGTTGTAGGTCTTTGACGGCCATGCCAAGTCACCACCACTGTCAAGGGCAGCGATCAAACTGTCATGTCTGATGGGGGGGGGGGGGAGGGGACGGCGAAACGGATGGAGACGACCCCGGCGATGGGCGCCGGGTGACGCGGGGAAGTGACGAGTCACATGAATCCAACAGGACGCTGTACGTTAATCATACGTCAATTAAAACAAAGAAAAGTAAGTAACTGTGTCTGTGTTGCCCACTTTCAATCATAGGAAAGCCGTAGACGGCTCTGCAGGTGTTCTGTCTCGTCATTACCCAAGCAGGCGGGGGTGGGGGGGGAGGTTTCTTCAACAGGGTGCACTTGACCCTTTGAACACTGGCGCAGAAGGGAGCCTCCACGGGTCCCTTGGTTCAGGCGTGGATCCGATGGGCCACGAACCCCATTGCTGGGTCTCTTGTGATCGCGCACACACGCTTCCACAGGCCCGCCAGTCCCTTGTCCCCTGGGGCCGCCCGGGGCCTTCCGGAACCGGAGAGCAGAGAGCCCGCCTGTGGCCGCAGGCCAAGGAGCAGCCCTTGCTGGGCGGGTCCCGCATGGACCTGGTGAGACCCACCACTCGGGCTGTGCGGGTCACACCGGCCCCACCGGCCCCGCGACCTGGCTCCGAAGCCCCAGCCGGCAGATTGCCCGGTGCCGCCTGCCCTCCCCCTCCAGGCACTTCCAGTGCACGGTGACGCGGCCCGCGTGTGACTCCAACCACTGATACCACGTTCTCTGGGGCCAGGGGGCCCGGTAAGGATTTCAGTAACCTCTGTCTGTGAGCCGGAGACCTGGGGGAGCCCCGCCGACCTGCGTCCCCGACCGGGGGCCTGGGGGAGCCCTGCTGTGTGCAGCAGGTGTTCAGCTGTGTCGACGTGAGGCCTTCAAGGAAGAGGCGGTGGCTCGTGCAGACGGGCGCCAGGAGAGGGACTAAAGGAGCAATCTCGAAACAGGGTGGGCGACAGGGATTTGAGGGGGGGCGGCAGACAGGGAGGGTCTGGCCCTCCAAACTCGGAGAGGGAGCACTGGGACCCAGCTCATCTGGGGAGGAGGAGCCGGGTGACCCGCTGCCATCTCACCACACGGATTTCCACAGAAACCCGCACGGATTGGGACCGCGGCCCAGGGCACAGCCGCCTGCGCAAGAGCCGGTCAGCCTCGGGGTGCGAAGTTCCCAGCCTGTGGGTTGCGGACTCTCCCCTCCTTCTCAAGCAACTGAACCCTGGTTTGAACTGGGGAAACCACGTATGCAGCTGAGAGGTCACGTCCCCAGGCTTCCCTGCCACAAGGTGTCTCGTGACCAGGTTCTCGCCAACAGGGTGGTGCGGCGCGCACGGGACAGCGGGTAAGTGACACCGCTCAGCAGGAGGGGGCTGCTGGCCCCCCGGCCCCGCCTCCACCTCTGCATCTTCTTTCTCTGAGCGCCTGGAACTTGGGCATGCTGGCTGGAGCTCCAGCAGCCTTTGGCACCATGAGGTGGCCGTCAGGATGAAAACCACGTGGGGTGACGAGCAGCAGGTCCTCGGTGTCGCTGAGGCGTCACCCAAACCCCACACTTCCCGGCCCTGGGATGCATTCACGTGAGACACCCCGGCCTCTGTGACGTTCCCAGGAACGAGAAGCGGGCGTCATCCCCGGGGATTCGTGCTCACTCCTCCCCCTGCCTGGAGCACGCCCTCCCCTCCTCCGCACGTCTGCAGAGAAGCACGAGGAACCTGAGGCACTGAGGCCGTCCCCGAGCCCCGGGTTACAGCACCCACGCCGTGGCACTCCAGGACTCAGCCCCGCCCTGCGCACTGTGGGTCCCCTCCCTGCCCCTCTGCTTGCTGTCTGCCCCACCCCTGCTGGGACGTGAGCATCACAGGGACAGAGGTTGGGCTGTTCTGTCCTCTGCTCTCTCTCTTGTGCCCAGAACGGTGCTTGACGCACAGAAGATGCTCCATAAAGACGGAATGAATGAATGGCACAATCTGACGGCCGGGCTCTGGGATGGGTCCATCCAGCTCAAGAAAAGCCCCCGTGGGCACGAGCGACCAGGCTGGGACTGCATGTCTGCCGTGTGTGGGGTGGACACGGACGGCACTCCGGATTCTCGGGGGCTAACGAGGGAGGACAAGGTAGCCCCCGGCCCTCTCCGCCCTCGCACAGTTCAAGTCCGGCGCCCCGCCCGAGGCTCACCATGTGCTGAGACACCCACAGAGCCCGTGAACCAAGCCTGCACCTCCCGTGCCCCGCGGGCAGCCCCAAGCACTACTGGATGTGTGTGGTACTGTGAGGACTCTGCCCGCCTGGCTGGGCCACCATACCCACACGCTGGGTCCATCGTTAGTCTAGAGGTTGCTGTGGAGCCGTGTTTTAGAGGAGATTAACATTTCAGTGGGTGGCTTCGGAGTAAAGCAGATCGTCTTCCATCACCACGTGGGTGGGCCTCATCTAAGCAGGTGAAGGCCTTAGGAGAAAAAGGCCTGCTCTCCCCAGAAGAGAGAATTCTGCAGCAGACCACCTTCAAGTGCAAACCGTAGCTCTTCCCCGGTCTCTGGCCGGCCCGCCCTGCAAACTTTGGACGTGCAGCCTCCACGGTACACGAGCCAGTTCCTTAAAGTACGTCTCTCTACATCCCATCCTATGGTGTCGGGTCCTCTGAGGACTCTGATCCAGGCCCACTGTTCCCACAGCCTGGCAGTCGCTGGGAGGGCTGGGTGTCCCCTAGGAGTGGGGACCCGTGAGCCTCACTCGTACAACGAGGGGACATGAAGCAGGACACACGGTGCCCTTGTGGGTCAAACCCAGAGCACGAGTGGACGTCACACAGCACGAAGGCACAGGGCTCTGGGTGCGGCCACCAAACACAATGGCTTTATTTACCGCCGAAGGAGGGCCGGGCCACGGCCGCGGAGGGCGCGGATCCCCGGGGCGAGGGCTGAGCTGCGCGGGCCCAGGACGCCGAGAGCCTCACGCGGGCAGGAGGGCGGGCAGCACTTTCCCAGCACACTGGCCGAAGCCGACGCGGTAGCCATCCCCCTGGCAGTGCCCTGGGCAGAGGGGGACAGGGTCAGGGTCAGGCTCCGCTGGGCCCTGGGCAGAGCAACACCCACCCCCGGAGCTGGGCGGAGCCGCGGGGGGGAGGGGACGGTGGGCACACCTGCCCCCAGGGACCCTCTGACACTGGATCACAGCCTTCCTGACGGGTGGGCACCTCCCCCCGAGCAGGTTTGGGGTCAGACAGCACGTCTGCTGACTGATGCCTGGGCTCCAAGCCTGGGCCCCAGGACCGGGTCCCCTTAGAACCCAGGCTCCTTGTCTGGGAAGCGGATCGCGGGACGGTACCCACGGCACGGGTGCCACAGACTGATGTGTGGACACAAGAACAGTGCCCTGCGAATGCCCAGCAAGTGCCGGCTGGTGTGATGTGAGTGACAGGGCCACACGCCTGACCTCAGAGCGCAGCGCCTCTCGGGTCACGAGGGTCAGACGGACTGTGGGCGAGGCCCCCGCACGACGCTGCACAGATAGGGGCTGTAGGCCCTCGGGTCCTGGAAACGACCGCGAGGAAGTGGAGGGGCCTGCGCAGACCAGTCAGCCCGGAGGGCAGGGGAGCAGGGAGGAGGGGCATCTGGGCTGGGACCTGACGGGTGGATAGGAGTCCACCGGGACGCTGGGGGAACAGGTGTGCACGGGCGTGGAGGCCACGGCAGGAGACACGTGTGGTGCACTCGTCCCGTGAGGCCGCCGTGGGGGGGCCGGAGAGGCCGGAGGCAGACAGCTCCAAAGAGCCATGGCCTGAGGCCACGGAGGTGACACGGACGAGCTTCTGGCCAGACGGTGACATGTAACAGCTGTGACTTAAAGGGAGCCCAGCGTGGCTCCGGAGGAGAAGGACGGACACACAGACACGTGTCAGACCCCGGGCCCCGGGCCCCCACACTGTCCTGCACCCCCAGGGCCCCGGGCTGCGTGGAGGCCAGAGAAGAAGAGGGCCGTGGTCCCTGCGAGGGAGGCCCGTGACCTGAGTCACACGAAGACAGCGGTGGACCCCCCACTGGCTGCAGACGGCGGCATCCCCGGCCACCGTGTCAGACGGGTCAGTGCAGGTGAAGGTCACACAGCCAGTGGCGCCTGGAGTCCGACTGGTGTGTGACTTGAAGGGGGTGCTGCGGACCTTTACAGGGCCTTCCCTCTGGTAATAACACCCGGCAGCCGCGCGGCCCCCTCGAGCGCGCAGCTGGGAGGCCCACCCGGGTCATGGGACACGGCCGGAAACGGGCACNGGAAGGAGGGAAACGCCGTGGGACCCTGCGGTCTTTCCGGCCCCGGAGACCGCGGTCTGAAGTCCCGGGCAGCCAAGGCCGGTGCAGGGGGGAGGCCACAACACGCAGACACAGGCCTGGGGACGCGAGCGTGGGGACGAGAGAGGACAGACGGCTCCCCGGCCAGCCCGGAGCGCGGCACGGTCACAGCGGGGCGCGGTCACAGCGGGGCACGCACACCAGGGGAAGACGGCCCGGCCGCCCTCACCTGTGATGACGACCTCATCCCCGTCCAGCAGGAACTTCCTGGTCTGCCCGTCCCCCAGCTCGATGGCCTTCGTCCCCTTCCAGGACAGCTCCAGCAGGGAGCCAAAGCTTTCCGGCTCCTTCGCGGCAGGAGGGGGAGAGAGCCCCACGTGGTGAGCGTGTCGGCTGCACAGGGCACGCCTGCGGAGCCTGGGGGCCCCGGGCAGGGCTGGGGTGCCATGTCCCCAAGGCCCTGCCCCGGTGGGACGTCTGCACTGTGCCCGCTTTGTTCGGGACGCGGGAGTGCAGAGCGGCGTGCCCTGATGCTGCCGCGCCTGCCGCCCCCCGCCCCGGGAAAGGATCCCCCACCGACCTGGAGGCTGCGGTCGGGACTTTGCAGAAGCAACTGGCACACGTGTGGCCCCAGACTGTCATCTCCTCGGTTTCCATGACTACCGTGGGCTTATGGTGACAGGCAGGGGGGACGGGGGGCCACAGCACTGGGGCCGCCTCTTCCTGGGGGGCCCAGCAGGCTCCTCGGCCGTTCCCTGACTGTCCCCCATGCACACGGGCGCAGCTGCCCGCTGTGACAGCCTCTGTAGGCCTGAACCTGAGCCCCCTGGGTGCCCCCGTGGGACGAAGCTATAGGAAGGAGGAGCTGCAGGGGACGCCCACCCTGGGCGGGCCGTCCCTCCCGAAGGGTGAGCTGAGGGCCCTCTGGTTTGCGTGGGGGGCAGGCCCCAGGGTCATCGGAGACTCACCGGCCCGCTGATGGTTCCAGAAGCCAAGAGGTCCCCCGGCCGAAGGTTGCAGCCATTGACAGAGTGGTGGGTCAGCTGCTGCAGCATCGTCCAGTACATGTACTGAGGTGGGGAGACGGGGCAGAAAGGTGGCTCCCCCAGCCTCCGGCCGGCGGCTCACGGCCACTCAGGCAGACGGCCTCTGGGTGTTCTCTTGGGGCCCCTGCTGGCCGGCAGNTTCACACGCCCCCAAGAAGGCAGACCTCCCTGCTCACGCCCTCAGTCTGCAACCTGCTCCTCTGTCGGCAACTACACGCCGCCCTGCGGAGGCCCCTGAGCCCTGAGCTGTCGTGCTTTAGGACCTCGTCACAGCAGAGGCTTCCCGTGAGCAGACCTCGGTTGCATCCCCCCCCCCCCCCGGACCCTGAAGCAGATGCGGGCAACGGAGCAGAATGATTCAAGCAGGATGTCAGGGCAGGCCCGGAATGGAGGAGGGAGGGGGCCAAGGACCACGTGGCCACCAAGGTGCTCAGACGCGGCGCAAGCCCACAGCCTCCCAGACCTGCCCCTCCTGGCGACGGNCCCTGATCTCTCCTCAACCTAAGAAGCCCAGGACAGTGTCTAATTCGAAGGGACACTAGAGCAAACAGGAACACGTTGATTCAGAGGACGTTCAAGTGTTCAGCGACGACACAAACATGCGCCCGGCCGCACTGCTCATCAGGGAGATGCTAACTGTCCCTCACCCTCGCTGGCTCCAGGGAAGGCGCCCAGCAGCGCGTGTTGCCCAGGACCGGGAGCGGCTGAGCCGCTGAAACGCTAACCTGCGGCTAGTGTGAGCACGGACTGGCACAAGCTCTTTGGGGAACTGTCTGGAAGAGCTTCTAGGCTGAGTGTGCAGGTATATGCGCTCTGTGACCCAGCAACTGTATTCCTGGATACACACCCTACTGGAAAGTGCCCGTGTGCCCATGTGGACTAGAATGTTCGTAGTAGCTCTGTACTAGCCCTGAATGAAAATAACCCACATGCCCTGCAGACCAGAATGTTGTAGAATGCTCTAGAATGTTCTAGAATGTTCGTAGGAAGTCTGTACTAGCCCCAAACGGAAACAACCTGTCTGCCAAGAGTAGAACATTTACACAGTGAGATAATGAACCACTTGGAACAATCAGGCACCTGCCACTTTAGAGAAGCCCGAGGGAGGAGAACACACACCATGATTCCATCTCTATACAAAACACACCAACTTAACGGACGGCAACAGAAGTCAGGAGTGAGGTCACCCTGGCGGGGGAGGGGGTGGCGATAATGTGACGGGAGGGGACAGCGGGGGGCAGCTGAGACGCTGCAGAGCTTCCGTTCCCTGGCCCGGGTGCCGGCTGCACAGGGATGATGACTCGACGACAATACTGAGCCTCACACTTGGAATCTGCATTTTCCTCCATGCGTGTTATGCTTCAGTTAGAAGTTTGCTTAAAAAAGAAGTGACTTAGGGGCGCCTGGGTGGCTTAGTCGGTTACGCGTCTGACTTCGGCTCAGGTCATGATCTCACGGTTCGTGGGTTTGAGCCCCACGTCGGGCTCTGTGCTGACAGCTCAGAGCCTGGAGCTGCTTCAGATTTTGTGTCTCCCTCTCTCTCTGCCCCTCCCCTGCTCGCCCGTCTCTCTCTCAGAAATAAGCATTAAAAAAATTTTTAAAAATTAAAAAAATTTTAAAAAAAAGAAGTGACTTGGACCCACCGAGCCCCCAGCAGGGCAGAAGCCAGAGACTAGACCCTTCCAGGAACATCTGCTGTCCCCCAGGAAAACCGCGGGTCACATCTATGCAGGCTGCATGTGGGGGGTGGTCTCTGCGGCCTCCAGAAGGAACAGGTCCCCGGACGCTCCGGGCCCAGGAAGCTCGAGGCTGCGCACTGCATGACCGCCTTCCAGGATGGACCCGACCCCCTTCCTGCCAGCCCCCACCTTCCCACGTCCAGGAGGCGGCCCAGCGGNGATCTCACGATTCGTGGGTTTGAGCCCCACGTCGGGCTCTGTGCTGACAGCTCAGAGCCTGGAGCTGCTTCAGATTTTGTGTCTCCCTCTCTCTCTGCCCCTCCCCTGCTCGCCCGTCTCTCTCTCAGAAATAAGCATTAAAAAAATTTTTAAAAATTAAAAAAATTTTAAAAAAAAGAAGTGACTTGGACCCACCGAGCCCCCAGCAGGGCAGAAGCCAGAGACTAGACCCTTCCAGGAACATCTGCTGTCCCCCAGGAAAACCGCGGGTCACATCTATGCAGGCTGCATGTGGGGGGTGGTCTCTGCGGCCTCCAGAAGGAACAGGTCCCCGGATGCTCCGGGCCCAGGAAGCTCGAGGCTGCGCACTGCATGACCGCCTTCCAGGATGGACCCGACCCCCTTCCTGCCAGCCCCCACCTTCCCACGTCCAGGAGGCGGCCCAGCGGCTTCAAGGCTTACCTTCAAGTTGGACCTGCATATGGTAGCCGCCCGGCTCATCCCTTCTCCTGTGGGAAACACGAGCAGCGCTGACAGGGGCCCTCGTTCCGTTAGTCCAGGTGGGGGCAGGGGGGGGGGTTTGTAAGGTAAACTGCCCTGTGGCCCAAGCCTGTCATTGTCCGCCATGACTTCACCACAGAGCCGTGAAGCTCGCGGCCACGGAGCTGCGACCCGCACAGGAGTGACACCCAGAGGCGGTGCGCACGTGGAAACCTACGTGCCACGCCCCCAGGGGCCCCGTGGACAGCGGGGGCATCTGTCCCTGGCCGGCTCCTCCAGGGACGGGCGGTGTGCTGCTTCACGATAAAGCTGGTCAGCAGTTATTAGACACCTACTGCACGTAAGGCACCAGGCATTGCCGGACCATTCCTCAGGGCCCACGGCCAGGACACTCCTCCCGCCGAGTCCTGGGCGCTGGCTTCCCGTCCGCGGCCGCACAGGGCAGCGCGGGGCCCCCACCACTCACGGCCCGCGGGCCCAACGGGCCGTCAGAACTGCACCCCCAGGGCTGCACTCAGCTCTAGGTCTTTCTACATCTCCCACACTGCACCTCCTTGATAACCTCGCCCCGCCCCCCGGGCTCCCCCGGGACGTTTCTGGGCGGGCGGTGAACACAAGACCAAAGCGGCGCCGAGGGGGCCCGTGCGTAGGAGGAGCCCCACGCAGGACCAAGAGCACAGGGGTCTCCTCCGCGCCTGGGGCTGAGCCCCTTTCCCCTCCGAGCCGCAGTCTCCCCAAGTCTCCCCGGAAGAGCGGGACCAGCTAGTGCAGAGGGCACCACGCGGGCCTGAGCTCCGCCCACAGCTCCTCCCTCTGGGGGCGTCCTGTTCGCGGGGTGCAGCGGCCGCTCGGCAGGGCCTGGCCCGCGGACGCAGGACAAGAGGAGAGCCATCCAGGGAGGGCGTGGCCAGGGGTCTGCGTGTGGCCCCAAGGGCCCCCATCAGGAGCGGAGGTGACACCGGCCTCGTCCTGGGTGCCAGCGCTGTTCTAAACCTTGGCAGGAATCCATGTCCTTAACATCCTACAAATGACAAACTGAGGCACAGACAGGCCCCGCCCCTTGCCCCGAGTCCCACCGCTGAGCGGCGTGGAGTGGGCGCCGGCCACGGTCTGCGGGGCCAGGCTCTGTGCACGAACGCTCTGCTGGCCATGGGAGCGGAGCCGGGGCCTGTCTGCGAGGCTCTCAGGCTGACCCGGGCTAGGGTGTGGGGGGCTGGTGTGTGGCCCCGGGGAGCAGAGCCAGGCTTTCCAACAGGCACCGGAGGGAGGGGTCACCAGTGGCGTGTGAGCGGAGGCTGGGGCGACCCTGGGGGGCGGGGCTGCTGGAGAGGGATTCAGGCAGAGGAGGGAGGTCCTGGACTCCGTGCTTCTGGCCCTAAGAGGCGAGGGCGCAGCGACAGTCCGCCAATGCCCTGCGGGCCAGGGTGGCCCGCGGGGTGTCCCTTCCCCCTTTCCTTTGCAAGGCCCCACGTGGCTCTGAGGCAGCAGCAGGTGACAGCATCCGGCGATGGCACCGGGCGCAGGGGCCACCCGGACACACCCTCCGAGGCCGTGACAGTACCTTTCAGGGTGACAGAGAGGTTGATGTCGAACGTGTAGGGCCGGTCGTGGCGGAGGTACGGCAGGGGCTTGGGGTCCTGTGAGGGCAGAGCAGAGCACAGAGGCGCCGGCTGGCGGGCTGCGCCGGCCCAGGCACAGGGGCCTGACCTACAAGGGCCGTCCCTGGACGGCAGCGTCACCGGCAGTCACGCGTACCGGGCTCTGGGGGCGCACCCGCAGCACGAAGGTACAGGGCTCATCAGAGACGCCCCTGAAGGCCAGGGACGTGGGGGGCCAGAGGTGGGGGCCAGGCCAGGCGGCCGGGTGCAGGACGCGGGGAAGGCCGCCGAGCCCCGGCCACGAGTCCGCACATCCGCCCAACGCGGTGTTTTCCTGAAGCGCCACACGAGGTACCTTGGGGTGATTTTAATGCTCATGTGTTTTTTTTACGATGAACTTGGTGGCTCGTGACAGGAGTAGAGACGTGGAGTAAAAGATGATCCTAAACCAAAAAACAATCCGTCTCTTTTCTAAATGCATTTGAGTTTAAAAACGGGAGCTGCTTTACAGGAAAACATCAAAGACACAGCAGGTGGACGCAGCCACAGTGTGAAGACCCCGTGGGCTCCGGGGAAGGCGTCTGGGAAGGTGGAGATCTCACGGGACAGGGAGGCGCAGGAGGGGTGCGGCCTGGCGGGCAGGCAGGGGTCCGGCCAGGGAAGGGGCAGGTGTGGACTCCCCCAGACGGGGAGGGGCCGTCTCAGGGAGGAAAATGTAGGATGGGGACAGCTTCGTGGGGGATCTGCTCGCAGGGAAAGACCCCAAGCTTGCTTTCAGCACAGCAAACGTGAGCTGGGGGAAGTTGGGGGGGCGTGTGGTGCAAAACCCCAGCGGGGGTGGGGCGGACACCAGGGGACAGTGTTGGGGGGAAGGCAAAGGGNTTCTATCAGGTGGGCTCCAGGCGGCGCCATCGCACAGAACTCTGCCACCTGGGGAGCTGGGCAAGGGGCCGACACCGGCCAGGACCCCTTAGTCTCCTGCCAGCCGGTCCCCCTCTCCCCCCACCCGGCCTCAGCGGATCCTGAGGGTCACACAAGAAGTGTGCGGGGGGCAGGGAAAGCCCAAGGCGGAGGAGCGGCCAGGCGGCCTGAGGTCACACACCGCCACGCTGGGGGCACAGAGCTACCCCAGAGTCTCCATGCCGGAGTCTCCTGCTGGAGCGCACGTGGCCCCGAGGCGGAGGGGCCTGGCTTCGGAGCCGCCGCAGGCTGAGCTCACCTGCTCCGGGTTGGGCACGGCGAAGGGCAGGAGGGCGTCCATGGGCACCACCCACGGCGAGATGGTCGTGCCAAAACTCTTCCCCAGGAACGGCCCCAGGGGGACGTACTCCCACTTCTGGATGTCTCGAGCTGCGGGGGAAGGCGAGCGGGGCTGACACAGGCCCCCAGGGGCTCACGGGAAGCCCCCTCCCCCGCGGCGTCGGGCCCCGGCCCGGCTGCGCGCGGCCGAGGGGCAGCAGCATTCGGTGCCCAGGTCACCGCGCCGAGTCACAGCAAAAAGAAGGCTGACCCAAGGGCAGGCGGGCCGTCCCCCCGGAAGGCACTAGACGCTCATCGTCCACGTGGGAGGCAGACGCTTCCCCGGACTCTGACATGAAGCGTAGGGGCCGAGATGGCCTGGACGCTGGGCTTAGCTCACAATCTCAGCCACTGACTGAAATCTGTGTGCCCGACCCCCTCGCGTGTGGCGTGGGAACAGCCATGTCACCAGAACCCTGGAGAGACTCAGCACGGGGCCCAGCACAAGCGTGCTCACAACTGCCAGCCGTGAGGTCAGCCTTGTCCCTACGGAACTTGCAAGAAACTGGATCAGAGAGGGGAGGTCCCTGGCCCAAGGGCTCAGAGCGGACAAGTCTGCATGGAGCCCACCGACGCCCCCGCCCCTGACCCGCACGGGACCCGGAAACCATCGTGGCCCGGTGACAGCGTCCCCACACCCCGTCCTCCCCCAGGCAGAGCGCCCACGGGGACGCCACGCCCCGTGATTACCGCTCCAGTCGTTCATAAGGACCATTCCGAAGATGTGCTCGTGGGCCCTGGAAATGGGGATGGGCTCTCCCAGGTTGTTCCCGGGGCCTACGAAGAAAGCCTGGCGAGGGGACAAGGGATTAGAATCCGGTTCCCCTCCTGCCCCTCACTTGCCCGGAGGGCAAAGGTCGGACATTTCCAAACCCCGTCCAGGGGCCAGGCCTGCAAACCAGCTGGATTTCCGAGTCATGACCCGCGCTCGGGCAGGGAGACAGAGGCCCCCGGCCCCCCCTGCCCCGCCCCTCCCTCAGCACGCCCCAGGCCCCCTGCACACACCCCACGAGCCGCATCTCAAGGTGTGACAGCTGCATGAGGCTTGTGGACGGCGGGCACATCTGGGCTCGTCCTCAAGCCAGGGGGGGTCCAAAGTGTCCGCAGTGCAGCCACGGACAGAGCCAGATGCCCCCCCACCCGGAGAAAACCATCACCACAGGCAAGGGCGGGAACCGGCAGCAGCCTGCCCCGCCCCTCCCTCAGCACGCCCCAGGCCCCCTGCACACACCCCACGAGCCGCATCTCAAGGTGTGACAGCTGCATGAGGCTTGTGGACGGCGGGCACATCTGGGCTCGTCCTCAAGCCAGGGGGGGTCCAAAGTGTCCGCAGTGCAGCCACGGACAGAGCCAGATGCCCCCCCACCCGGAGAAAACCATCACCACAGGCAAGGGCGGGAACCGGCAGCAGCCGAGGCACCATCGGAGGGAAAACTGGGGGAACGGCATCAAAATCGCACAGAATCAGCGACATGTGTAAAACCTGACTCAGCTGCATTTTTTTAATCGAGACTTAAAAACAGAAAAAAACCCACGGGCTCCCACTTATACAGAATCTGGTGCCCGTCGAGTGGAGGAAATCTGTGCCCCCCATCCCTGCACACAGTTTCCCTTCCTGTGCCCCGCCTGCTGTCTACCCCCAACGGGGGGTCCACCTGCGTGCAGGGGGCCCTGCGCCGGCGCCTCGGGCTCGTGGACCCCCTCTTAGGGGCCCCGTGGCACCCCCCTGCACGAGGGAGGGGGCTGGCTGGGACTGGGGGCTCTCTGCAAGTGGCCACACATTCCTCACTCTGGACGGAGCCCCGAGAAATCACAGAGCAGGACAGGAGACGTGTCCCCACCCTACCAGGTCGCCCCCAAACCCTCGGCCCCACCCGCCATGAGGAGACACCCAGGGCTCCCCCGGGGCTCCCCTAGAGCCACGGGTGCTGACTGTGGGGAGCCCCCCATCTGCCTGCCTGTGCTCCCGACCCACGGGGGGCCTGTCTCCACAACAGGCCACCGACCCCAGGGGGCTGGAGACCCTGCCCTGCAAGCAGAGTCCTCTCCGTCCCGGTCCCCGCACCCCGGGGACTTCCCAGAGTCCCGTGATGCCTGCAGCGTGAGGGAACTGAGAGTGAGTGTCAGCGCCCTGGGGGGGACACTGTGGTGCAGCCACACGGGGGACAGCGTGTTCACGGGGTCGGGGTCCCCCCGTATTCCCGCGCACAACTGCACATCACTCTACAACTACCTCAAAATAAAGGGTTTAAGGTGAAAAAATGTGCAGCCCTGGGTCTGAGCCCAGGTCTGAGCTCGCGTGGGCCCGGCCACAACCTCGGGGGCTGAGAGACGCACCTGGGTCCTGCTATGTGTAGGGTTTATATTCTTTACTAATTTGTTTCAGGTTTATTTGTTTATTTAGAGAGTGTGTGTGCAGGGGAGGGGCAGAGAGAGAGGATTCAGCACAGAGCCTGACGTGGGGCTCAGACTCCCCAACCGTGAGATGGTGGCCTGAGCGAAACCAAGAGTCTGACGCTCAGTGACTGNCCTCTGGCCACATTCACAGCGGCCAGTCCCCACCTCACCTTGTGTTGTGTGTGTTTCTGGGGAAGGGCTCCCCGAGTGCGAGCGCCCACACCGTCGGCCGGGGCCAGGCCGTCTAACACACGCCTTCTCCGCGCTCACTGACGCTCGCACTACGCTCGAGGGGAGTTTAAACAGCGAACGCACCCCGCCAAAGCCCAAAGATGCAAAATAACATGGCTTTCCATCGTGAGAACACCGCGTACGGTATGAACGGAGCAGAAGGCGGAGCGTGGCCTCGTTCGGGCCCCGCAGGGGACACACACTGGGGCCTCGAGCCCTCTGCCCCTCCGTGTGGGCTCCGCCAGGACGGCCTGGAAGTTCCCGGTCCCTTTCAGCAGCAGGAGGCTCAGACACGGAGCTGGGGGAGGACGGAGGCGGCCCTCCCGGAACCTTCCCGCCCGACGCCGGGCCCAGCCGCCCCGGGGAGCACGGAGGCCCCGCTCACCATCTCCAACTCCATGTCCAGGAGCTTGCAGGCGCCAAAGACAGGGGGCTTCGCTGCAAGACACCAGAAAAGAGGGGCTGCCGTGCGCGCGGCGCCACGGGACCCGCTGCATGGGGACACGGAGCAGGGACTCGTGAGGGTCGCTTACCGTCGTCGGGTCTCATCTGCCCCGTGGGCCTTCGGATCGGCGTGCCGGACACCACGACGGACGAGGCGCGGCCGTGGTAGCCCACTGGCAAGTGCAGCCTGCGGAAGGCAGCGGAAGGCGGTTACCGTGACACACGGTCAAGTACATGCCCACGGTTTTAAAACTAAAAACTAAAAGGAGTCCACATATACACGTGGTTCAGAGCCCACGGGGCGTCTTGGGGGGGCTCAGTCCTTTGAGCCTCAGGCTCTTGGTTCTGGCTCAGGTCATGACCTCACAGTTTGTGAGTTCAAGTCCCGCAATGGGCTCTGTGCCGACAGCATGGAGCCTGCTTGGGATTCTCTCTCTCTCTCTCTCTCTCTCTCTCTCTCTGTCTCTCTCCCTCTCTCTCTCTCTCTCTGCTCCTCCCCTGCTCACTCTCTCTCTTTCTCAAAATAAAT
>NW_027531904.1:10653061-10660492 GCF_008692635.1 Crocuta crocuta
TCTCCCTCTCTCTCTCTCTCTCTCTGCTCCTCCCCTGCTCACTCTCTCTCTTTCTCAAAATAAATAAACTTTAAAAAAAAAAAAATCCAAAAGCACTGCTGAGTGTCCCATCAACAAATGCATGAGCAAAACGTGGGCTGCACGAGCCACGGACACGGCTCAGCACTAACAGGGCGGGCACAGGGCTCCTGGCTCAGCTGGTTAAGCCTCCGGCTCTTGATCTCAGCCCAGGCCTGGATCTCAGGGTCTCGGGATCGAACCCCACATCGGGCTCCTCACTGACTGTGGAGCCGGCTTAAGGCCCCGCCCCTCCCTGCTCTCACACGCGTGCTCTCTCTAAAATAAACATTTATAAAATGATACACGTTTGACTTTATAAAAATGTAAAAGGCCCGTATTGACAAAGACAGCGCAGGAGAAAGACGCCACATCCGGAGGAAACATTTACAACACGCGACACGGTGAAGGGCCCGTTTCTATTAGATTTAAAACATTCTTTCAAATTAATGAAAGGACAGTGACCACAGGGAAAGGCTGTCTGGGAGCGCGTGCGGGAGTGTCTGTGAGAGGGCAGGAAAGACGGACCGGCGTGGTGCCCGGGACAGGGGGGTTGGGCTGGGCACGGGGAAGGCGCCCGGGCCGATCACAAGACGCACGGGCCTCCTGGGTGATGAAGGACACACACACAGTAACCCCAGGCCGGGCTGGGGACCCGCGTCGAACACTCAGGGCCCGCCGGCTCTCACCTGCGGCCGAAGTGGCCCCGGCCCCACACCCGGCCTGGAGCGGCCACGCTCCGAGTCCCCCCAGCCTGCGCACCCGCCAGATGTGGCCCTGCCTGCTGGCCCGGGGTGCCCGCTGGCCACTGGGTCCTGAGTCACCGCCACATCCAGAGGACACCACAGATGGCAAGGGTCTCGGCTCTGGGTTCCCCGTGGGGCACGGCCTTGACCCAGGGCCTCCGAGCCGCCTCTGGCCCCTTCAAGGCTTCTTGGAGCCTGTGCTCCCTCCCGTGACCCGGGGCTGAGGTCAGGGCCCTGGAGACCACGCGAGCAGCTGTGTGACTCTCGCCGTGAGCGACCACGCTTGAGACCCAGGTGCGAGAGTTTCCAGACAGCGGGTCGGGCGCGCCCGCAGAGCCAGCACTCGCCGACCAAGGGGCCCAGACGGACGTCGCACGCTCGGGGCTCGGGGACGGAGCTCCCAGCCCTGCTCTCCACGCCAAGGGGGCACTGACTGCCCGCACGCGGGGCCGCGCCCTCCCGTCTCTGCCCCGAGAAGGGCTCCTTAGCTTCTCGCACTCGGCCCGGACGTACCAGTTTGGCATGAGCGCGCTCTCGCTGCCCCGGAACATGATGCCCACGTTGGTGGCGTGCTGGCGGGAGGAGTAGAAGTCTGTGTAGTCACCTGCGGAGGACACACAGCAGACCCCAGGGGTGGCCGGACGCCCGGGGCAGCGAGGGGCCTCTCCAGAGTTCGCGGCCTGTGGCCGCTTCCCACAGCGCGGTCTGGGCTCCCGAGGGGAGGTGGAGGAGGGGGTAGGGGTGGGAGGAGGGGGAGGAATAGNTTAGAATCCGCCGCAGTTTGCAACACGACCCCACGGCCTGGGAGGAGCCCAGCGCAGAGCCCACCCCCCAAATTAAAAAATACTAACTTCACTGTTTCTGCTTCTTGTTTGTTTTCATATGTCTGCGTGAGTCTCCATCACATCACTTAAAAAGGGGCTGGACAGGGTGGTGTCCGCAGGGCGGTGATGGGGAGAGAGGAGGCCCCAGCCCCTGGCGGTGCCTGCAGTGAGTCTGGGGCCTCGCGATTCAAGAAGGCAGCATCGTGTGCTTGGTGCCCCTGACGGACACTTAAACGTCATTCGGACGCTGGGGCACCGGGGGCTCAGTCGGCTCAGTGTCAGACTGCAGCTCAGGTCATGACCTCTCGGTTTGTGGGTTCAAGCCCCGCGTCGGGCTCTGTGCTGACAGCTCGGAGCCTGGAGCTGCTTCAGATTCTGTGTCTCCCTCTCTCTGCCCCTCCCCTGCTCACGCTCTGTCTGTTTCTCAATAATAAATATATTAAAAAATTTTTAAAAACCTGTAAGCCTTCCTTAACTAAAAGTTTATTTTTCTTTAATAAAAAATACGGGGTATGAAAACCATAAGGGCAAGAACAGCGGAAACGTGGGGAGGAAACGGCAGTCGGGGCGCACACGCAGGGCCTGCGCGAAGAACCTGTAGAGACCAGAGACGGACAGACGGACCGGACGGACAGTGGGGCCGGCGCGGCAGCAAACAGGGACAAAGGNGTTTCTAACCATCCACCCCCGGGGGCGGGGGGGGGGTCCTGATCCACCGTGTGTCTGTCTTTGGGAAGGACACTCTCTACCAGGAAGGCTTCCAGAGGCCACAGAAACAAACGGGGCGGACACAGCGTTCCGGAAGCCTCCGAGCGCACAGATGCCCCGGCAAACCCAGCAGGCCGGCAGCCGGGGGCCGGGAGGTGAGGGCCGAGACCTCCCTCCGCTTCAGCTCAGTTTGCCCAACTCCCAACTTGCTGATTGAAGCTGGGGCGCCCCAGGCCCTGCACTCACAGATGAGCTGGGAATTCTTCCCGAGGGGGTGGCCGCCGGGACGGGGTGATCTGCTGGGGAGGGGCCCGTGGGCACCTGCAAACCCCAGCGGACGGCACCCGTCCAGCGAGGGCTCCGGCCTCCAGATCGGCCTGCGTCAGTGACGGCAGGGGTGAAGCCCAACCCTCCCCCATTACCTCCCCCTCCACACAGCAGCGCAGGGCCCCCGCCGCCCAGGGCCCCCACTCACCTATGGCGGCTGGCAGGTGCATTGTAGCGGAANCGGCCCAAACCAGCCCTGGGACCCTGCTCACAATCTGCAGCGAGGGCCCCCAGGCAGGCCCGGGGCCACACTGCCTGCAAAGCCCGGGGGCCTCCTCGCTGTTCCCATCTTCCTCCCTAGAAAATGGGCGGAATTACGCCTCCTCTGGAGAAGGTGCTGACGGGGGACGGCTGAGCGAGGAAGGGGACGGGCCCGAACCGCCTGTGCGCAGCCCTGGGAGGGGCCGTGGCCGCCACGCCGCCCCCTCCTCCCTGCCCGCCGGGGTCCACGTGCCCCTCACCATCTCCGAAGGTCTGCGTCGTCCCGGAGCCTGGCGCAGCTGGCGGACAGCAGGCTCCGCAAGGCCTCCCTCGCCTCCTTCCAGGCGGCCTGGCCGAGGCCCATGAAGCTGTTGAGAGTCGGCTGCACCAGAGCAGAGACAGGACATGGCACGGGGACAGGCGGGGCCCCCTCACGCCCGGGGCCCCCCTCTCAGCTCCGCCAGCTGCCCTTCCAGCCGGGGACAGGAGTCCCCTCCCCCGATGGGGCGTCATGCCCCCGCGGGTTTGCACACGGGCCACGGGGCCTGGGAGCTGCTATCTGGGGGGGCTGCCTGGTCAGGAAGGTGGAGGCCCTCACACGCCTGACGGAACGGTCCACACGGACCCTCCACCCGCGTCCTGAGTGGGGTGTCGGCCAGGGAGGCAGGGCAGGACCCGCCCCGCGGGACCTGAGGGCCGGGGCGCCGCAGCCACGTGTCGAGGGAGAGTCGCGCAGAGGAGGCCCCACCCGCCTAGCGGGGATCGGCTCCGCGCACGGGGCCGTGTGCCCAGCTCTTGGCACACGGGACACATCAACACACACCGTCCCCCTTCCTGACCCAGGAACGGGAGGCGCACGTCGAGGCGCCAGGCCTGCGGGGACGCAGAGGCTGCCGCGGTTACCGGGAGCCTCATCGCGGGACGCCGGGGACAGGCCGGGCGCCGCAGCCCCGCCCCTCCCTCCCAGGTGCCGCCCCAGCCGCCCCCGGGGCCCCTGAAGGCACTTCCTCTCGCCTGAAACGGAACGTAAAGATTTCCCGGTGGCATTTGTAACAAGCCGGGCCACAGCGCCTACCTGATCGAAGACATCCTGGTGTTTGGAGAGGACGGGCCCCGTGAACAGGTGCTTAATGACGCTGAGGTCCAGGATCTGGTCGCCAATGGCCACGCCGATCCTCCGCCTCGGCTGGGAGGGAGACGGCATGGTCAGCACGGGGAAGCCGCAGCCCGATGCGCTTCTTTACCCGGAAGTGTCTATGAACAGCCCACGGGCCCCTCTGGATGCCGCTGTGGAGAGGGACGGGGGGCTGGAGCCTAGCACGGCGCCCCAACCCCTCTGCCTCCCGGACGACTGACGTAGCCCCAGTGACCTCCGCCCAGGCAGCACCCGGAGTCCTCTCTCCTTACGGGACAAGCACCACGTTCACGGACCGGGAAATAAAGTGAACACTCTCGGAGTGGGAAGGAGCAGGCGGTCTGGTCTGCGTCCCTTACCAAGGCCTGCCCTCGGGGGGCCCGTCCTGAGCGCGCTGGTGACCCTCCCTCCCTCCTGAACGCCCAGCCTTGCATTTCCGCCGCAGAGAGCCCAGAGGGGGCAGCAGGGCGAGACGGGGCCCTCTCTCCGTGGTCAGCCTCGGGGCCCCGGGCCGGACAGGAGCCACACCCTCACCCTGCAGGTGGGCCCGGGGGGCACTGGCCACTCACTCCCAGATGCACCGCTAACTCCTTGGGCCTCAGTCTCTCCCTCTGGAAAATGGTAACTGATGCAATTGATGGGCAGATGAGCAACCTAGACCTCCGTGGCCACCCGCCAGGGGGTCGTGCAGGGCAGACCCCTGAGCCACTCTCTGACCCTGGCCCCCAAGCCCACTGAAGGTAAGAAGGAGCCAACTTCCAAGGCCCAGCTGCGAGCAAAGCCCAGAAGCTGCCCTCGTGTTCCACGCGGGGACCTGACGACCCACAGAAGGAGAGCGAGTCCGCTACGTTAAATGTGGGGAAGGGGCGCCGGCTGGCTCGGTCAGTGGGGCATGCAACTCCTGATCTCGGGGTCGTGAGTTCAAGCCCTGTGTTGGGTGCAGAGGCTACTTAAAACTAAAATCTTTTCAAAAATAGAGCATAAACATAAATAAATGTCAGGCGCTGTGTTCTTCAGTGCGAGGTCAGAAGGGGGGCCTGGGGCCCGGCCAGGACACCATCCCACCACCTGGGACAGCCCTGGTCCTCTGGGGGCCTCGGGGCCCCTAACCCCAGGGCCAGATTCGGCAGCGATCTCCCGCTTATTTCAGGAGAATGCACGTGCGTTCCCTGTGTTGCACCATCGCCTGCGGACAGCTTTACCAACTCCCAGGGTGACAAGGAGGGAAAAGCATGGAAGCTTTTGGTTTGGAAGCCCTCAGATGTGGGGCCCAACCCCAGTTCTGCTTCTTACTGGCTGTGAGACCTGGAGCAGGGTTCTGAGCTGTCCTGAGCCTCAGTTTCCTCCCCCATGAAATGGGAACAATAACATAAGGGCAGGTTTGTTGTGAGAAAATCAATATCTGTAAATCTCTCATCACGAGGCATCAGACATTCACTAGGGCGAAAAACACTTATGAAGCCTCGACCCCACGCCAGCAGGACACTAACTAAGGCTGGGACAGAGGAGGGACTGGTGTCCAATGTGCAGAAACAAAGGCAGCACAGGGAGCGGTGTCAGATAAGAGGTGTGGCTGGAGGGCAGCAGGGAGCTCCTTGGGTGAGATAGAAGAAACAATGCGTGCTAAAGTCCTGAGGCAGAAAAATACTCTTAGAATGTTCCGGAAACTGAAAGGCAGTCAGTGTGCTAGAGGGAGCGGAGGGCCAGCAGACAGAGGCAGGGCCAGACTACAGGGACTTTTAACAACTTGGCCGTCGGCTCCAGACTACCTCGGTGCCCACATCTCAGAAGCCACCATCGTCGTCTTCCCAGAGAGAGCCTCTTACGGTCTACCAATCCATGAGCACCTTGAGACGGAGGGAGGGTGCCTTGTGTGCCTTTGGTCCCCAGCTCCCTGCCCAGCATTCGGCCCAGAGCTGGGGCTCGTGAGCACTCACTGAATATAAGAATGAACAGAGCGGGGCTGGACGGAGTCCCCGCTCTTCAGCCCACATTATGAAGCTCTGGCCACTGGCAGGGAGGGCAGGAGGCTGTGCGCTGGCAACCGCGCCTGCCTGGCGAGGCCAGCACGACCCCTGGAATGTGCAATGTGGGCAGGGAGAGCTCCAGTGCTCCTACTCGAACATCCTGAACCTTCTAAAAGGCCAGAGGGGCACTGTTCTTTGCAGAGGGCCTCGGGAAGGGGCTCCGTCTCCCGGGCCTCCCTAGGGGCTGTCCCTGCAACTTCTAATGTGCCAGCAGCAGGGGCCTGGGGTCCGAGGGGCATTAATCCCAGAGTCCTCGGGGAAGGCAAGTCAGAGCACCCGTCCTGCAAGTGTCTCTAACTGTTCTGTCCCCCCCCCCCCCCCCCGGAAATANAGGCAGGGATGCGGGCGGAGGGCAGAGTATCAGTGCTGTGCCAAGGGCAGAGCGTGGCTGGCTGACCCAGGTCAAGGTTTAACCCGCTGCACTGTATTCATGCCCGTCCAGGGGACCCAGTGTTAACTGTGTCCTTGCAATATTTGGTCAGGCCTGGCCTTGTGAAACCACACAAGGGCTCTTGTGGACCCAGGCCCCCAGGAGGGCGGCCCTGGGGGTCAAAGATCAGCCGTGGGGGAGGGGCCGACTGCCAGGAGCTGCATTTCGCAATTATTTCCTGAACGCTCTTGGCTCTTCGGAGCAGGCAGACTCTGGGGTTCTGGGGTTTGCAGAGCCCAGTCAGGAGCTGGCCCTGAAGGTTGGGAGCAGAAATGGAAGCAAATAACACCATGAGGAAATCCAAGGGAACCTGCTTTCCCCACCCAGGAACGTTGATGAAGGCCCAGTTTTCAGAGTCTCCCAGTCAGACTACACTCACCGAGCGAAAGCTCCTTTCTTCATCTGATCAGCCAGGGAGCCTCAGGGCGCCCACCCCACGAGCCCAGCTGGAGGCAAGTTCACGGGACACCCCAGATCCCACAGGCCGCGCGCCCGCAAATGCGCCCCTCCCTCTAAGCTACTGCGAACGCGCGGTCCTCGACGCCCCAGGCTCTAGGGCTACGTTAGCCTGTGAGGGACCCCAGGAGCCCCGGAGGGCCAGGGCCGGGAACAGCGGTCAAGCTGGATCCGCTTGCATGGGGGCGACAGGTTCGCATTTAATCCTCACGCGAACCCGCAGAAACCGCGACCCACAGGTCCAATAACGCGCGTCTAGAAAGTGGGGTTCGGACCCGCCTACACTCGGCACCACTGGCTCCTCTAGAGACAGCGCAAAAGCCTCCATAGGCCCCTAGCTCACTCTCCCTGCGCCAGTGACCCCGGAGTCGCCGCGGGGCCCGCTCTGCAGAGCCGCGAGCTCCCGTGACCCCGGGGGCGGGGGGTCCTCCGCGGGGCGCGTCCGGCTGAGGACGACGGGATGCCGTCCAGCCGGGTCGGCGCTCCTGGCCTCTGGGGGCGGGGGTCGGGGGGGGGGGGG
>NW_027531904.1:10660728-10660917 GCF_008692635.1 Crocuta crocuta
GGGGGGGGGGGGGGGGGGGGGTCCAGGCCGGGGCGGCGCCCCCCGCCCCCGCCCGGAGGCCGAGCGCAGCAGCTCACGTTGTCCGGCGTGGAAAAGACGCCGTAGGGCAGGTTTTGGATGGGGAAGTCGGAATCCTCGGCCCCCGCGACGAAGGACATTCTGGCCAGCAGGGAGCGGAGGGGGGGGCTG
>NW_027531904.1:10660981-10713729 GCF_008692635.1 Crocuta crocuta
GCTTGGGTCCCTGTCCCTGGAGACCCCAGCCCCGCATCCCCCTGGGCCCCGTGACCTCTCGGCGGTGACACGTCCACTCTGCGGACCCCAGGTCGGCGCGCCTCCGGGAGGCTCACCTCAACGAGAACCACGTCTAAAAGCGCAGCTCACGGGCGCACTTCACATTCCGACGCTCCAGTGCGGGGACCAGCCGTCTCATCTCGGGCGCGTGACTCAGACTCGCCTCCCGGGCGGCGCCTGTGCAGGGCTCTGGGGTGAGCCCCCCGCGCCCGTGCTGCAGAGAGCGTGCAGAGGGGCCGGCGGGAGGGCGCACCTTAACCCCTCCAGTGCAGGGGCGCACAGCCGAGAGGCAGCCTTGAGGCCTTCCTCTGACTCGGACTGCTCAGCCTGCGACCAAGTTCAACTCTGCGGCCTCAGTTTGCTCAGCTGCTAAAAGGGTAAGAATCGTGCCTACTCCAGGATTTCCACGATGGCCAGAGACTGCCGGGCGCACACGGAGCGACCACCCCCGCATCTTCCCCATCCAGGCCGAATGTCAGCCACTCCTCCGCTTCTGAGGAGGAGACAAGCAAATAAGGAGGGAACTCAGCTATAAAAGTGGTCACCACTGATTAAAAATAAATTTATAATATAAATGCAAATTTATTAGAAATCTGAGAAAGTTATTCTTTGAAAAAAACTTTAAAATATTTTTTAAGTTAAAATTATAGGGGCGTCTGGGTGGCTCAGTCAGTTGAGCGTCTGAGTTCAGCTCAGGACATGGTCTCGTGGGGCCTGGAACCTGCTTGGGATTCTGTGTCTCCCTCTCTCCGCCCCTCCCCTGCTTGTGCGCGAGCCTGCGTGCTCTCTCTCACTCTCAAAGATAAATAAGTAAACTTTTTAAAAAAAGGTAAAATTATAAAAGTATAGGCTGTACAAAGCTAATCAATACACAAACCAGTATTGGAAACACTTTTGGTTTATTTGCTTTGGAATTCTTACAATAGAGTGGAAAGCTAATGAATTAATACAAAAAGATGTTTGCAGCCTTTTATTTACTGCAGTATTTACAACAGCCAAGACACAGAACCAGTCCAATGTCTGTCCACAGATGAATGAAGATGGCACACACGCGCACACACACACACACATGCACAATGTGCAATATCAGCATAAAAAAGAATGAGATCCTGCCATTTATGAGCACATGGATGGGCCTAGAGGGCATTATGCTAAGTGAAATGTCAGACAGACAAATACTATACGATTTCACTTATACAGAATCTAAAAAGCGAACCAAACCAAACAGAAGCGGACTCATAAACACAGAACAAACCAGTGGCCGAGAGAGGAGGGTGATGGGAGATGAAACACATGGAAGGGATGAAGAGGTAAAGTTAAAAAGTCACAGGGACGAAAACTGCACACATGGAATATAGCCGACAATATTGGAACAACTTCGGAGGCGGACAGATGGTGACTCCGCTTACCTCGGTGAGCATTTCATAACGTGTTTACAGTCAGCGTTGAATCACTATGTTGTACGTCCAAAACTAGTACAATCTGCCAGCTACAATAAAAAAATTGTTTTTAAATTAACAAGTTTGAAGATCTCAGGGACAGCGTGGTGGTGACAGCTGATGACACTGGTACCTCTGCCCCTAACCCTCCGTAGCTGAGTCAGGTCCCCTGCGGGGACGGAACCGTGTGCTCAGTGTGCTGTTGGAGGGGGTTCCTGGGCGTGGGCTGTGGACGCCGGCTTCAGCACCCCCATGGCTGAGGGCTGGTTGGAGCCTCTATGGCGCCAAATGCGGGGCCTCTGCACACAGTGCACCCCTCCAGTTTGCAAGAGTGGGGGAGGGGCTCTGCATCTGGGGCGCTGCCGGCTGGCTGCCGGCTGGCCCGACGGATCGNCCCTGCAAACACCACTGCCAGCTGAGTTGCTGGAGTCAGGTTCCCAAGGTCCCCTGGACGGGGAGCTCCTTGAGGGGACAGGGTCACTAGGGTTTGCACAGGACATGCACTGCTCTCATGACAGAATGGACGGCATAGGAGCCAAACACAAGACGTCCAGCCTACAAGGTGGGTGATCAACCTCGGGGTGTGAGCCTTCAGGACAGGAGACCCTTGCTGCCCCGAAGCGCGGGCCTCTACCACAGCGCCCTCTTTTTCTTGAGCGCCCAGAGGGGCGGGCGCAGAGCCAAGTAAACCAGCCAGCCAGAGCTGGGGGTGGGGGCTCGCCGGTGACCCGGGTCTCTCCTTCCTGTCCCCTTCCGCTGCACGGTCCCAGGGACGACTGCATCCCTGTGTGACGGGACAGGGCCTCTCAGCCCCTTGGGGACTGAGGCTGGGTCTGGAGGCTCCAGACGCAGGCGGCAGGTGGATGGAGGGGCCGGCACTGACCGCTGACTCGACGCCACTGTGCAGCACACGGCGCTCTGTCTCCGATGCAGAAGGGACTTTCCGGACTCTCCCTCTGTGGTTTCAGCAGGATACACGTCGCTTTTTGTTCTGCTTTCTTAAAAAAAAATTTTTAATGTTTATTTTTTATTTTTGAGAGAGTCAAGAGTGCAAACAGGAGGGGCAGAGAGAGAGGGAGACACAGAATCCGAAGCAGCTCCAGGCTCCGAGCTGTCAGCACAGAGCCCGACGCGGGGCTCGAACCCACGAACCGTGAGATCACGACCTGAGCCGACGTCGGATGCTTAACCTACTGAGCCACCCAGGCGCCCCTATTCCACTTTCTTGTGTGAACACATACTGAAAACTGTTCCCGTCCAAACGCTTCGTTTCCCCATCTGCACCCGGAAGTGCAGAGGAATTTCTGCCGTATTCAGCCTGCTGGGCGCAGAGCATGGTCAGTGCCTCTCCCCCCGAAGCTGGCTCCTCTCTGTGGACCAGGGCTGCTCATAAACACGTCCGCTCCCTTCTTCTCAGACTCCCCAGGACTGAAGGTCAAGGTCAGGCCTGTTTGTGTCCCCTAAGGTTTCAGGACCAAGAGCTCTCCTGCTCCTCCGCCAGCTGCTTCCCCTGCCTCTAACCCCCACCCCACCCCCCGCCCCATCCCTCTGTGCGGGACAGACCAGGGGAGCCCTGAAGCCTCATGGGCACCACGTCTGCGCTCTCTTTTGAGGGGAGCGGCCCACCCTGCACTCTGCTCATGCGCTGAGGAACCCAGGGCAGCCTGGGACACAGGCACTGGCCAGACCGCCCCTAACAGCATGTCCCGCAGTGACGGACATGTTCTAGATGTGCATAGCTATCCCATCGGAGCCACTGCAGCATTTGAAGTGTGGTCAGCGAGTGAGCTCCACAGTCTGGGTTGGATTTAATCTAAGTGGATTGAAGTTGGCCAAGCCACATGTGGCTGCCGGTTACCGTCCTATATGGTGCACCTGCGCGCGGGGCTGCCGCGCCCTGGAATTTTGAAGAGAGTGAAAGGTTTGCTGCGCTGCCTGAAAGTAGACCGAACAGAGTCAGACGCAGCAGGACCGAGCGAATCTGTCTTCCGCAGGCGACTCTAGGCTTGTGGGAACCTACCGTCGAGGGAGAGCCACTCTGTGGTTCTGTTTAACTATCAGACTTTCTCAGAGTAGTCTTAGGTTTCCAGGAAATGAAAGCAGACGGTACAGAGCGCCCACGTGCTTCACTCCAGCGCTCCCCACTATGGGTCACATCTGCAACTCGCGGTACGTTTAACTGATGAACCAGGACTGATACGCTGCCGTCCACCGAAGCCCGTGATTCACGTCATGGTTCTACACTTGTCCTTTGCGGCTGTGAGTTTGGACAAATCCGTGTCATTGAGCCACCGTTTCATCTAGACGGAGTCTCACTGCCCTAAAATTCCGATTCGCCCTCCCGTCCTCCCCCAGAACCACCACTCTGTCTGCGGTCGCTGTAATTTTGCCCTTTCCAGAAGGTCTTAACAGTTGCCGTGTTTTTAGACTGACTCCTTCCACTTCCTAGTTTACACTGGAGGTTCCTCCGTGCCTCTGTGCTTTCGTCGCTCACTTTTAACTGCTGAATATTGCTCCACAGTGTCTATCCATTCACCTACTGAAAGACGTCTGGGTTGCTTCCAATTCTTGGCAGTTAGAATAAAGCTGCTAAAAACATTTGTGTACGGGTTCTGTGTGAACACGCTCTTTAAGTCATTTGGACAAAAACCTAGAAGTGCAATTGCTGGATTATAGGGTTAAGGCTGTTTAGAAACTCCCAAACTGTCTTTTAAGAAACTGTCCAACTGTTTTTGTTTTTTTTTTAAGATTTTATTTTTAGCAACACTCAGTGCGGGGCTCGAACCCACAACCCCAAGAGATCAAGGGTCACACACTCCATCGACTCAGCCAGCCAGGTGCCTGTCAAACTGTCTCTCAAACTGTCTGCGCCATCTTGCATTGAATGAGAGTTTCTCTTCCCACCAGCAGTGAATGAGTTTCTGTTGTTCACACCGTCTGCAGCATGTGTGGTGTTTTGATCTCGGCTAGTCTCCGCATGCAGGCAGGCAGTGTAAGTTTCCCCAGCGACTGGTGACGTTGAGTGCCTCTTCATTTGCTTACTTACCATCTGTAGATCTTCTTTGGTAAGGTGACTGTTCAGATATTTTGCCCATCTTTTAATTGGGTTGGTTTCTTACAGTTATGGTTTAAGAATTCTTTATATACTTTGAATAAAAGTCCTTAATCAGATGAATGTTTTGCTAATATTTTCTTCCCCGTCTGTGGCTTGTCTTTTCATTCTTTTTATAAATTTTTAATGTTTATTTTTGAGAGAGAGCGCGCACACGCAAGATTGAGCACATGAACATGGAAGGGATAGAGAGAGAGAGGGAGACACAGAATCTGAAGCAGCTCCAGGCTCTGAGCTGTCAGCACAGAGCCCGACACAGGGTTCAAACCCATGAGCCATTGGATCATGACCTGAGCCGAAGTCTGACGCTCAACTAACTGAGCAGAGAGTCTGATGCGGGGTTCGGTGCCATGGACTATGAGATCATAACCTGAGCCGAAGTCGGATGCTTAACCGACTGAGCCACTCAGGCGCCCCTGATTAAATTTCTTTTGATAAAGTCCTGTTAGATGATCTCTTTCTCCTCATGGTTTTGTAACTGTGCCTTTCAAGGAAGTGGTCCGTTTCATCTGAGTTACTGTAAGCAAAGAGTTGTTCGCGAGAATATCCCTTTACTCTTTTAATGCCCATGGGATCAGAAGTAATGGCCTCTCGTGTCTCATAGGGCCATGTTCTGATGTTGGACATCAGTGGCCTTTTGGGAGGCTACTGTCTACATAGTTTACCAGGTGTGGCTGAGGTCTTTTGCTGGTTAGTCTACCCACCAACTCTGAATTACTCTTGTTCCGTTAAGACAGAAAACAAGGCCAGGAGGCCAGTCTTTGAAAAGTTGCAACAAACTACAGGAGCCCCTCCTGAAATCTCCAGGGACACATATTTAGGTGACCTAGACAACCGAGGAGAAAAGGTGCCGCCTACTGATTATCAGTTCAGGAAAAACATGTCTCCTGAGAATCGGGCTTAGAGCACAGAACAGTTTCAAGATTGTGTGTGCCCCCCTCCCCCCTGTACAAAAGTTTAGCATTCCAGGAAAACGGGGAAAGGACACTGCAAATTTGGGTACAGAAAATCCAAACAAGTTAGGTATGAAGACCAAACAACAGGATAATTTGTGATTTATGGCTTTAATATTTAGGTGTGAGGTGAAGCTGGAAGACTTTATGGGAATGGCTTTTTTGTGACAATTTTGGTAAAAAAAAAAAAAAAAGTAAATTACAGGGGCGCCTGAGTAGGCTCAGTCAGTTAAGCGTCCGACTTCTGCTCAGGTCACCATCTCACGATTGGTGAGTTCGAGCCCATCGGGCTCTGTGCTGACAACTCGGAGCCTGGAGCTGCTTTGGATTCTGTGTGTCCCCCTCTGACCCTCCTCCATTCTCTCTCTCTCTCTCAAAAGTAAACATTAAAAAAAAAAAAAAAGCTTTTTAATGCTGGGGCTGATTCAACAGTCATTTCATACATAACCTTCAATTCCAAAATGTGCTCATCAAAACAGCTTTAGAAATATCACATTAGCACTTTGGACCTCGGGTACAAAGTTGGGTTAGTCCTGACCTGTGCTTCATGGCACTCTGCACTGGTTCACACGTGCTCTGCCTTTAGTTGTGTCCGACATGAGCACCCTGAACGGACTTCTCCTCGAAAACGTCGGGGGCTTGACCGCACGGCACCACATCCCTGGCCTCCTCCTGTCTGGCGAACCGTCCTTCATTCTCTCCTGTGCTGTCCTGCCTTCTCCTCCTATAAATCACATCTAGAGCTCGCAAAGAAGTGTATTTTACTAAACTTTTTATAAGCGAGTATGTTGTATATTTTGAGACCTTTCTGCTCACGATGCCTCTCAGGCTTACTATGCCTTCTATTTGGTTATTACTCAATATTCCACTGTAAGATTGTATCATACTTCATCCATCCATTCTTCAGTGGGACTTTGTCCTTTCTGGGTTTGTGCGTTCTGTGCACAGTGCTAGGGGCTCTTGTATGGGACCCCGGTACCCATGTGCCAGTTCTCCTTCAGCACACACGTACGGCTCACACTTCCGGATTTCAGGATGTGTCAAAGTCCAGCTTTAAAAGGTAACACCACATCTTCTAAAGGACTGAACCACTTCCGAGTAACCAGCAGGCTCTAAGAGGTCATGCGGGATCCCTCCAACTCTAGATATCACCAGACTGTTAAATTTTTGCCATTTGATTGGGCATAAAATGGCATCTCACTGTTGTATTAATTTGCACTGTAACTTCGCCCAGTCTGCAACTCATCTTTTCACTTTCTTTGAAGATACTTTAAATTATCATCTATTAGAGTAGGGGTGCCTGGGAGGCTCAGTCAATTAAGGGTCCAACTTCAGCTCAGATCGTGATCTCACAGCTCGGGAGTTTGAGCCCCGCGTCAGGCTCCGTGCTGACAGTTCAGAGCCTGGAGCGGCTTCATATTCTCTACCTCTCTCTGCCCCTCCTCACACATGCGCTGTTTCAAAAATAAACATTAAAAAAATGATCTATTAATGCATAAAATGTTTCCCTTTCTTTTTAGTTGACATGGGATCTTCTGTTAGTTTCTGGCGCGTCCACCATTGTGACTGGACACTCACGTACATTTGAAAAGCTCACCAGTGTACTTACCACCTGTCACTGTACACGTGTTACAATACTATGTTCCCTGCGCAGTTACTTTTCATCCCTGTGACTTATAACTGGAAGCTTGTATATCTTCATGCTCTACACGTATCTGCCCCTCCTCCCACCCCCCTCCCCTCCGGCGGCCCCCAGTCGATTCTCTGTACTGTTTGTTTTTATTCCATGTGAGTGAAATCATACAGTATTTGTCTCTCTCTTTTTTTAAATGTTTATTTGAGTGACAAAGTGCAAGTGGAGGAGGGGCAGAGAGGGAGACACAGGATCGGAAGCAGCTCCAGGCTCTGAGCTGTCAGCACAGAGCCCAACGCGGGGCTCAAACCCACGAACCGTGAGATCATGACCTGAGCTGAAGTCGGACTTTACCAACTGATCCACCCAGTAGTTCTTTCTTACTTCACTCAGCAAAATAACCTCTAAGTCCATCCATGTTGTCGCAAGTGGCAAGAGCTCACTTTTTACAGCTGAGTCCTGTCCCACTGGATATATCTGTTCATCAGTCGAGGGGCCCTTAGGGTGCTTCCATATCCTGGCTATTGGAAATAAATAATGCTGCAGCAAATAACGATGCTCCTCATCTTTCTGAATTAGCTTGTTTTCCCGAAGTAAACAGTCCAAAGTAGAACTGTAGGATCGAATGGTATTTTTACTTTTCATTGGGGAGCCTCCACACCGTTCTCAGCAGCTGCACCAGTCTGCCTTCCCACCCACAGTGCACGAGGGTCCCCTTTGCTCCACATCTCCGCCAACACCTGCCGTCTCCTGTGTCGCTAACGTTAACCATCGTGACAGGTGTGAGGTGGTATCTCAGTGTGGTTCTGATCTGCGTTTCCCTGATGCGTCATGTGGAGCATCTTTTCATGTGCCTGTTGGCCATCTGTGTGTCTTCTTTGGAAAAAATGTCTGTTCATGTCTTCTGCCCATTTCTTTACTGGATTACTTGTTTTCTGGGTGGTCAGCTGTACATATTTTGGATACTGACCCCTTATCATACGTATCATTTGCAAATCTCTTCTCCCATTCAATAGGTTGCCTTTTCATTCGGTCGATGGTTTCTTACACTATGTGAAAGCTTTTTAGTTTGATGGAGTCCCAATTGTTTACTTTTGCCTTTGTCGCTCTGGCTTTCTCGCAGTACAGTTTAAAATCTGGGAGCGTGGCACCCCCACCTTTGTTCTCCTGAAGACTGATTTGGTTATTTGGCCTCTCTCATGGTTTCCGATTTTAAGATAATTTATTCCGATTCCATGAAAAATGCTCTTTGCATGCTGATAGGGACGCCATGGGGTCTGTAGACTGTTCTGGGTATTGTGGGCATTCTAATGATATTGATTCTTCAAATCCATGAGCGTGGAGATCTCTCCATTTGTCTGTACCACCTTCAGTTTCTTTCACCCATGTCTTCTGTGTACAGGTCTTTCTCCTCCTTGGTTACATTTATTCCTGGGTGTAAAAGACTTCATTTTAATGCCAAATTTATCAGTAATACTTTCAGTTTATGCTTTATGTCTTAAGTAGTACTCTATCTCAAGATCAAAGCAGCAGTTATCTTTACTTTTTTCCCCCCTGAGTTTTAAAATCTTGTGTTACATTTAAGACATTAAGTTCCTACTGCCCGAGCTAGGAAATCAAGTCTCAGCCTTTCCCACAGATACCCAATTGTTCTAGCTCCAAATATCAAATCCTCTTTCCCCAATGTGACACGCCACCTCTCACACCAAAGTTCCGTCCCTGTGTGCCTTTTCCTGAGCATTCTGGTCTGGTCTGTTCCACTGGGAAATGTGTACAGCCCCTGGTTCACACCAAGCTCTTTTAATTAACATCACTTCCCATGAATAAGTCCTAATATCCAATAGGACAAGTGCATACCTCCCTGCCCTTTTCTGAAAGGCTGTAGCCCTTGGCGATCTTTCACCTTCAATTGCTCGAACAAGTTCCATGAGAAAACTTGGTAGATTTTGAACGGAATTACTTTGAATCTATAGATCTGTTTGGGGACACATGACTCTATACCATCTCCCTAGCCATTCACATGTCTCTCTCCCTATTTACTGAGGTTTTAGTTATTGTCTCTTAATAATACTTTAAAAAGGGGCACCTGCATGGCTCAGTCAGTTAAGCGTCTGGCCTTGGCTCAGGTCATGATCTCATGGTTCGTGGGTTCAAGTCCCGTGTCAGGCTCTGTGCTGACAGCTAGCTCAGAGCCTAGAGCCTGCTTCCGATTCTGTGTCTCCCTCTCTCTCCGACCCTCCCCTGCTCATGCTGTCTCTCTCTCTCAGAAATAAATTAAAAAAAAAAACATTTAAAAAAATAAAAAAATAATACTTAAAAAGGAAAAAAAATTCTGAAGTTTATTTATTTTGAGAGAGAGAATCAGAGAGGGAGAGAAAGTATGCGTGTGAGGGAGGGGCAGAGAAAGGAGAGAGAATCCCAAGCAGACCATGCACACTTGGTGCAGAGCCTGACGCGGGGCTCGAACCCATGAACCATGAAATCATGACCTGAGCCAAAATCAAGAGCTGGACATTTAACCAACGGAGCCACCAAGGCGCTCCTAGAACTTTTTCCTAAAGAGGTCTTCTTCCACATGTATTGTGACTGGCCGCGGTTACTTGGTGTGGGTGCTGCTTGGTTATTGTTGCTGTAGAGAAATGCACCTGGCTTCTGAGAGTTAAGGCCACACCCAGCTACCTAACTACACCCTTTGTTTCTAGTACCTTCTCTAGACTGCTTTCTATTTTCTGTAAGAACAAACAGGTGGCACGCAAGTATCAAGTGTTTCCTCCTTCTTCCTACGAGGGCTGACTCCAGCCAACACAGATCTCTACCTCACAGCAGGCAGCCCTTCCTGACTTTAAAAGGGAAGGAGTTTCTTCTTTTTGGAAGATGGCCGCTTCTCATCTGTTTGTTTAGTTTTACAGAGAAATCATCAGCTTAAGGAAATTCCTTCCTGGTTCTAAAAGTTTTCCTCATGAATGGGGGTTAGATTCTACTACACGTTGAATCTGATTCTGCTGAGCTGGTCCTAACAGTTTTCTCTCTTTAGTCTCTTCAGGTCATAAATTAACAGGTTACATTTAAATACAGTACATTTACAGATTTTAATGCTAAGCCATCATTACATAGTAAGACAGAACATCCAAGAAATGGTAGACAAACTTAAACCTAGAAATTTGAAGTCCTCAATGCAAAGGGACGTGAGACCACCACTCACCATGGCGAGATCCATCGCAAGCAGACATGTCAGCCACAGCGGCAGCCGGCTGTACAGTCAGTGAAGGAGAAACGAAAGGTCAAGACGCACCACCAGCAAGAGTAACAGAAACAGCAGTACCAGGGAACGGACGGTTTTCCTTTTTATTTAATCACAGACGGGCGGGGTCAACATAAACACAGCACAATTTCTCCAGATCATTCTTCCTACCGTGTGCACACCCAGACCGTCGAGCCTCTCTGAAAGACCCCGCGGTCAGCAATGCAACGCATACAGCTGTTCCTTCCCTCGCTCAAGAAAATTCAAAACCACACAAACTTAGAATCTCCTCAGCACATACTCTCCTGTGACAAATGATTCAGACATAAATAGTGGGTGCAAAGAAACTCTACACTAACACATGTATAACCTTTGTTAATGAAACAACAGAAGCAGCCATAATGATTAAGATACATTCAGTTACTGGTAACTAGTCGTGCCCTCATGGGCATTATCAAAAGAGGAATCGTGCTGCAGAGAAAAGCTATATATACACACACAATGAGAAAAATAAACTGCAAGATCAACGCATGCATGTTTAATACTGGAAAATCACAGCCCTCCGAAAGTTCTCCACGTTTGTTATAAAAGCCCTCTGCACTCAACTAAAATTAAAATGATCTTAAAAGGATAATAATACTTGTAAAGTTTACTTAAGTCTTTTCAGCCACAGAAACTGCAATGGAAATAAATGTTCAGAGTCATTTTCAAAACAAAACCAGAAATCTATTCTTCTGATGACATGCATGATTAAAAGGTCTATGCAACGTACATCGCTCTACATTCCCAAGGACTAGGAAAAAAAACCTCAAGTCAATTTTTAGTTTGCAGATGGTCAAAGGAGTTTGTATTCCAGCAGGAGTTCAAATCTTCTGGATCTTTTCACCAACAACTACTGGGTTTTCTTTTCTGATTTTCTCCGCAGCGTCAGCTTTGTAATTGTACGAGCAATTGTGCACATCTGAGTAACGGTGTACGCCACAGTAAACATGTCCACACCGGCATTCAAACCCTGCAAACGGACCAGCACACAGGTGTGAGCGGGAGGGAGGGGCTGACTCCAGGTGCCTGAGCACCGCTAACAGTTATAGTGCCGGGTGCGCGGGGCGGCATCTGAACAGTCCGCCCCGCAGCGGCCGGACCTGGTAACCCTTTCAGATCACGCTTCACCAGCTGAGGGCTTTGTGCCTCGTTCCCACCCCACAGATACAGGTTTGCAGCGCAACAGATCACAGCCACTGCTCTGAGTTCGGGTCTTCGGCTGGGACCCTATCAAAGTCAGGACGGCTGCATCGAATGTAAAACCTAGCTCAAATCCAAATTCTAAATGTGCAGATAAGCACACTGTCAGAGGCAACCTTAAAATTTAATGTAGAAGGTGTAAGGACACTTCCGGGAGGCCTGTCTCCTCTCTGGCTTCCCTTGACNGTTGGGGCCGCCTCATGGAAGCTGATCGCTGCCTAATGCAGGCCAGTTACCAAGCTTCTCTAAGCCTCAGTTTCTACATCTGTAACTTTGGGACAAGTTACTATAGGGACTGAATGGGGAATGTGGGGAGCACTTAACCAGTAAATGTGCAATAAAGCTAATTTTAGGGAAATGCCCATGGAGTTGAAGCCAAAAGAGAGTTATAGGGTGTGAAGGGTCTTTATATAAAACCGGTCCTGCTTCTCAAATCAGTTTTATGAGTCGATGGAGCCGCAGGAAATGGAGCACAGGAATCAACATTTTAAACACTGACGTTTGATGTAAGTTTCTTCTACCACATTTTTTTTTTTTTTTTTTTGCTTCAGAAACCTATTCTGTCCCTTCGCGATAATGAATGGAGAATGCAGCATGCAGCAACTGTAACACCAGACTGGCAGACTGGACAAGATGAAAATTACTAAGTCTCAGCCTTCCATCATGAAGTCTGAGAGTTCCTGAAATTCAGAGAGACTATGTTTGACACGAACTATGTTACTTGAAATGTCTTATGTGGCCAGGCTGAAGTGTCTCCGATTGCAGACTCCTCCCCTTTCACTTGATCTCCAGCCTGTGCCTTGGCGGGAGAAACCTTCCTAAGACGTCCTGACACTTTCATCTCCTCTTCTCGGCTCTGTGCGTCACATTTTATGCTACGGAGTACAGAGCACAACTCCTCGCACACGGGCAGAGAGCAATGGCGACTGTTTACAAGCCGCGACCGCCATCCACCAGGAACCACAGGGCAAATGGTGAGCTTGTCCGTGTTTGTCTGACCGTGTATCTGACGAGCCCGTTCGCACATTACGTGCCACAGCCACAGTCCCCACCTGTGGTCCCTGACAAGGCCCCGTTCTTTCCTCCCTCCGACCTTCTGGTCGAGCTATTCTTTCTGCCTGAAACGCCCCTCTCCCATCAGCTCTGAGTCGTAGCTCTCTTTCAGGGCCCGGCTCAAACGTGCTGCCACCGTGGAACTTTCCGAGACGGGCTCCTACTCCCCCCTTTCCGTACAGATGAACTACAGCACCTGTCCGAGTTCCCCTCTGCGCCACCCGCCGATCACCCAAGTGGTATCACACTACGCTTTCTCCCTCCCCAAGAATCAGTGCGTCCCACAGCGGGGCCGGCCGGGCACTTGGGTCCCTCCTCCGCACACCTTCTGGCCCTCGCAGCACCCGGCACCTGGGCCTGACCCATCTGACCCTCGCAGACTCCGCTGGGATGGATTTTAGTAAAAGAATACCTATTCATGTCACTCTCAGGTGTATAATTAAAGCTACTTTATTTAAGCAAATTCTGAAGTGAACGGAGTGCAGGGCTGGCTCCCACGGGCACAGGACTGAGCCCCTGGAGCCGGAGCAGTAAGGCGCGCGTTACTGTGCAGGACAGTCCGAGGCCGACGCGCCGCCCTCCAGCCCTTACCAGTGAGTCCTACTTTCTTCCTGCACATGAAACAGCGGTTCTTTCTCTGCTTTGGCTTTTCAAGAGACTCGCTCTGCTCTTCAGATGGTTGCTGTGCCGTATCTGATATTGAAGCTGACAAAACAGGAAGGGGGTAAAATTTAATTATTTGGGAAGATTCTTATACTGGCTGGTGGCTGCTTCCCCCCACCCCCCACCCCCGTCTGTTACTGTAAGGGTCACCAAGGACGGTTAGCTTGGGAAAAGGCTTGCACGGAGTTACAAAATCAGTTAGATAATATGACCCCCTAGTCCTCAAATGTATGTGCATATGTGACATACGTGTGTACACAGATACACACACAGGAAATCGGGAAGAATGTATGTATGTTAGCGTTGACTCAAGGTCTAGTGCTGTATTCCCTATTTTTTAATCATGTATTTGAAATAAAAAGCGCACACATTCGCGCACGCAAATACTACTGGAGTATTTTAAATATGTAAGGAAACGGCCACATGCCAACTGCTGAATATTGCTGGGGTCAGAACTATGTAGATTTCTCAGAAGGGCAACAAGGC
This sequence comes from Crocuta crocuta, assembly GCF_008692635.1. Taxonomy (NCBI): domain Eukaryota; kingdom Metazoa; phylum Chordata; class Mammalia; order Carnivora; family Hyaenidae; genus Crocuta; species Crocuta crocuta. The sequence continues at coordinate 10,674,864 of NW_027531904.1, forward strand.
TGAAAGCAAGACCAGGTAGAGCACGATGTTTAAAACTCTCAGAATGTTCCACAGAAAACCTTGAAAATGGTAGGAAGATGAATGTATTGGAAGGCTATAATTTGGGTAACACACTGCTGCATTTAAGCAGTGAAGTCAAGGCCAGCCGCACCAAGATTCCAATCCCTGCACCTGAGCCCTGACCTCACTGAGCCTCCCAGACACGGTCACCAGTTGGGGGCTGTCACCTAACCTGGCACACACGCCATCTCACACCACAGCCAAGCTCCCGCCCTCTGGTCCGGAGGTGTGCTGCTCAGCCGCTGGGGGGCCAGTTCCACAAGCCCCTCCCCGTCCTCCTCACACCTGGTCTCCCTCCTCCTTCCTCCACAGAGGCTGTCCCCGTTCTCGACGAGGCTCGCTAATCAATCCCCCATGGCTCCCTTACTCACCTCACCAAATCCTGGGCCCACCACATGCGCGCCTCTCCAGGCCTCACTTGACACGTGGCACTGAGCACGGGCCTGGTGACGGGACTCACCCCCAGGAGAAGCCGCAGGCCCGGCAGCACTCCCCCCTGCTACGCCACACCCAAGCACCCATTGTTCCGAACACACACAGTCTTCTGGTCTCTGGGCTTCTGTGGCCTCCCTTCTGTGTGGAATGCTGGCCACGCCCGTCTGGTCCCACTCTTCACGGGGCAGACTCTCATCTGTCTTCTTTAAGCATCAACCATCCACTTGCTACTCAACACCGTGGATTAGGAACCTCACTACGCGCGCCAGCAGTGCTGCCCACACGGTTAGAAGCGCCTGTCTGCCTGAACCCGGCTTAGCGGTGAGCTCCCCCAGGGCGGGGCTTGTCCTTCCCACCCCTGCTCCCGGTGCCGACCCTCACACCCTGACCGCACGGCCACGCAGCGCAGTCCTGAACTAGTCCCTCTCCGTATTCGCGTGCCCCAGCCTCCCCAAGTACAGGGTCAGCCCACCAAGGAGGGACTGTATCCCCATTTCCTGTCTGCACCTCCAGCTCCCGTCCAGTGAGCTCCACAGAGTGGACACTCAAGTACATGAGGTCATGGATTCTAACCTGCGTATGTTACCTGTATCACCTATTTTAACAAAATACGACAAAGACAAAACAGGACAAAGACAAAACAGCACAAAATGATGAGCACATGCATGAATGAACTCTGTGCTTTCTTCACCTAGAAGCTCTGAGCCAGATGGCAGACGGCTCCACAAATAGACACATTTTATTTTGAAACACATTATGGACACAAAAAACCTTCTATTATCAATAGACAAACAGCCTCAGAGTGTGAGCTGCAGGAGGCAGGGGCTGTCTCTTTATGTGTTCTACCCACCGCCCCTGGAGGGATCAGGTAACGTTCCGCTGTGTGTAAAGGGCTCAAAAACAGTTTAACTTGCAACCTGAAAACAATGTATTTACTGTCATTGAAGTCTGTAAACCGTAATATCTTTTTTTTTTAATGTTTTATTTATTTCTAGGAGAGAGAGAGACAAGTGTGAGCAGGGGAGGGTCAGAGAGAGAGGGAGTCACAGACTCTGAAACAGGCTCCAGGCTCTGGGCTGGCAGCATAGAGCCTGACGCGGGGCTTGAACCCACGAACCGGGAGATCATGACCTAAGCGAAAGTCGGACGCTCAACCAACTAAGCCACCCAGGCGCCCCTGTAAACCGTAATAGCTAACCTGTTCTCCCAAGAAACTGATAGACAAATAAACTTATATAAATAATGCTTTAATAGCAGTAACAGCACTACCACGAGAACACATCTTTTAACAAGGCTGGTTTGACTACTGGGGCACAAAGTCTGGCATGTGGGAACAGAGAGGAGTGAAATGCACTCTCCTGCCACACACACAAATGCTGCTGCATGAAAGTGTTTCAACGGAGACATTTCAGCATCAGCCCTGAAGTCCTGTCTACAGCAAGTGCGCAGCCGGCAGAGCCCAGGGCCCACAAGGAGTCTAGGACCTGAGGAGCCAAGGCGAGCACCTGACGCCGATCACTGTCCACTGTGTCCCCAGGAGACCAAGGTGACCTCAGCTTACCTCAAACTAGGGGTTGGTAGCTAGAGTTTTAACACTCACAGATCAATTCATGGGCAGGAGGACACAGCATCTGTGCAAGTCTATGATTCCCCCAAATTACCTATTTCCTTACCTTCTATGTGAGACTTCGGGCAAGCACGCCTCACCAAACTCTCAGTTATGTAAAAGGAAACAATTCAGCTCATAATCATACTGAACCTGAAGCCAAAATAGGAAGTTTCCTCAGAACTAGGCAGCTTTTCACAGTCTGAAATGAGGACTGAAAACAGGAAGGCACCTGCTCGTTACGGATCAGGAACAGGCAGCTGCCGACGGCGCACCTGCACGTCCAAAGGTCTGGTCGGGCGGCCTGGGCCGTCACGTGAAGGCCGTGAGGCCAGCTGGATTTTTAACAGGAATCCCAACTAGACAAAGTCATAATCTCGCAGTTTGTGGGAAGGAGCTCAGCGTCAGGCTCTGTGCTGACAGTAAGGAGCCTGCCTGGGATTCTCTCTGTCTGTCTGCCCCTTCCCCCATTCACGCTTGCTTTCTCTCGCTCAAAATAATACACTTAAAAAATAAAAATTAAAAAAAAGCACAGGGCAGGTAAAATTAGTTCAACTCCCCACATGGATGACTGCATTCAAGAGGAACAAAGCCCTCTGCTCTGGGTCCTGTTAAGAAAGAAGGTACACAAATAGAACAGTAAGTGTATAAAACTATTTAGCATTACCTGTGTTTGGGAGCGTTTAATATACATGATAAAAAATACAACTACCCACAGGAGAGCACTAACAGGCACCCCGAGAATGACCCTGAGTAGACACGGCAGCCCCGTGCCGCACACATAGGCCTTCCTGACACAGAAGGACGAGGGCACCCCCACCACCTCGGCCCAGCGCTGACCTTACTGCGCGCACTTTGTCCCAACGGCCCCTGCGGCCACCCTCACGTCCCTTCTCTGTGCTTCACTGCATGCAAGGTGAGGGGCTGGACCGAATCATCCTTCAGTTACTCCTAGCTCAAACACTCTTTACAGAATGAGAACACCGTAAATATTCAAGAGAGAAGTGAGCCTGTATACTAGCAGTGTCCAAAAAATATATACCGCGCCAAAGATTTAATTTTACATTTTCCACTCATCATGCTAAAAGGTTTAAGAAGGGTAAGTTAATACATATTAGCATTTAAAAATGTAACTGGTATGAAAATATTAAGATACTTCTCATATTTTTGATACTCAGTCTTCAAGACCCAGTGTTATCAGCAGGCGACCACGTACGGAAGTAGGCAGTCTCGGCCCAGCCGCACTGCAGGTGCCCGAGCCGCCGAGGCCAGTGGCCACCGTTCTGGACAGAGCAGCTCTGTGCGGGAGAGCAGTTTCTGTTAGCGGCTGTCTGGGGGCAAAGCAGCATCCCCTCAATCTTCCTGAAATACAACTGTGTGCCATCTTACAAAAAACAGCAAGAAAGGAACCGACCTTCACAAGGCCGTCTCCCCTACCCACCGGTCAGGACCCGGCCTCTCGGGGGCCTCCCGTGCCTTGGTTTAGACAGGGTCTCGGTGTCACCCTGAACAGGTCCAGCAGCCGCAGCCCCTCCCCTCCCATGGCTCCTCCTCCAGCAGAAAGCCCTCCTTGCCGCACCCACCCGCCGTCCGAATGAACCATTCAGCCTGTGGCCTGTGTACCCAGCTTGCTGCTTCCACGTGGCCTGTTTCCAGAGCCCACCCCCGTGGGGGCCTGGGAACCTGGTTTCCCTTCTTGGCCAAGCAGCACCCCACGGCTCACAGACCCCGTCCCTCCGTCCGTTGGCCTGCTGACAGCCGTCTGGGCAGTAAGCGTGAGCAGTGGTGGTGTGGACACCCTTACAGAAGTTTCTGTGTGTGGACACAGGCTCTCAATCTTCCAGGATTCAGGAAAGGAGCTTCTGGGCCATACAGTTAACTCTCTAAATTCTTGAATTAAATTTGTAACTGCCAAACTGCTTCCCCAAGCGGCTACATTCTTTCATATCTCCCAACAACCATGTATTACAGTTCAAATTCCTCCATATTCTTATCACGTGAGCCATTTGTATATCGTCTTTGGAAAAAATGTCTATTGAAATCCTTTCCTTTGCCCTTTAAAAAACTGGTCTTTCTAAGGTTGAATTATGGCACTTCTTTACATATTCTTATCAGCTACAGGAGTCACAAATACCCTCCCCCCATTCCCTGGATGGCCTTTTCATGCTGACGACGCCCCCTGAACCACACGGCTCTGGCCCTGCTGTGGCTCGATGTGTCTGTTCTCCTGCGCTCGCTGCTGCCCAGGCGTCCCATCCAAGGAGCCACTGCCTCATCCAAGGTCATGAAGACTTAGGTCTGTTTTCCAGTTTCAGGTCCTACAGCTTAGGCCTTTGGTGTGTTCTGGGCAAACGTTTGTGAAAGGTGTGAAGGAGGGGCCCATTGTCATCCTATTAATGGACAGGGACGCCCGTCCCCGCGGGGCCCCGACGGCGGTGTCCTCACGCCCGTCCCCGTGGGGCCCGGACGGCGGTGTCCTCACGCCTGTCCCCGCAGTCTTGATAGCTGCACCTGGTGATGCTTTGAACCCTGTCCTCCTTTCCCAGACTGTCTGCTACTCTCAGTCACCCTCCCGAGTCAGAAGAAACCTGTGCGTTGTAACCCTTCAGCCTCCTCACGCCCGTCTACCAGGACTGTTCGGAGCGGCCGAGCGGCGCCGTCAGGAGCCCCGGGGGACTCGCACGGCGGGCGCTCTGCACCAGGCCGGCCTGCAACTCGGTCCCTGGGTGCCTCGGGGATGGGCTCACCGCCCTCCGCGCCACCGCATGCGGCCGGAGCGCCTCACGGTCCCCTTTCCCTATACGTGCGTGACTCCCGCGCTGCCACGACGTCACCGAGAAGACTGTGCAGTCACCCGTTATTCTGCGGACTTGGGGCGCCCTGCACACTGGGCGTGGCCATCACTCCTTCTCCTGTATAAGTAACACAAATGTGGCTCAGAAGCAGGGGTGACGTGTGCACATGTGGTAGTGGAACCTCTGATCGCAAAGCCACTTCTTTTTATGAGGATCTGGCGTCTGAGGGGCTCAGGTGAGCGGAGGGGAGCGAGCTGCGCACTGAGGCACCCGGATGCTCACACACGTGGTTGTAAAGCTGCCCTTTGTGACTGAAAATCTGACATTCCTAAGTTAGACTATGTAAGTGAGGGAATGCCAATTACTAAATTAAAAAGAAAAATTAAATGAGAAGCATGCTATAATACGCCTATTTCTCATTTAAAAAGGAGAAAAATTCTTCAGAACCATGAGGGTAACATGAAAGCAGCACCACCCACCTGGTGGCAACGAATTGTAATTACCAGCAGACCTACGGGGACAAAATTCTTTCAAGGACACTAATCTGAAAACTCCAATAAAGGAGGTTAGGAGGGGCGCCTGGGGGCTCAGTTGGTTAAGCGTCGGACTCAGGTCATCATCTCACGGTTCGTGGGTTCGAGCCCCGCGTCGGGCTCTGTGCTGACAGCTCGGAGCCTGGAGCCTGCTTCTGATTCTGTGTCTCCCCCTCTCTCTGCCCCTTCCCTGCTTGTGCTCTGTCTCTCTCAAAAATAAATACACATTAAAATAAAAAAGAAAAGGAATTTAGGAAATTCTGGCTTCGGTACACAGCTGCTACTCACAAACCCTCTACCATCTGGATTTTCTCCTCACCTGAAGAGATGTCCCAGATGCAGAGGGAGTAATACGGAAGAAGACAGATACTTGGTAGGTCACCAAAGTGCAGGAGCCCACCCTGGGGACGGAGTGCTGCCGGCGGTGACAGGAACCCACATATGCCTCCTAATCTAGGAAGCCCCACAGCTGGGGAGACCACTCTGGCCTGGAGTCAGGGGCCTGGCTTCCAGCCCAACGGCCACAGGACTGGAGTCCAAGACTTTCTGTCCCTCCACTAAATAGATGGAAAAAAGTGTTGTCTGCGTTTCCTCCTCCCACCCAGGAAAGTACCAGTACATCTGTGTGAGGAGTGCACGTGTACACACACACGCACACACACGCACACACTCATTTCCCCTGCCATCTCAAAGTCTGCTTTATGCCACTTCGCTTTTGTGGAAAACCTACATCAGTACCTGTTTTGCTAACCAAAAGATATCCCAAGAGAATTTTCATTTTTATGAAATGGCACTTGCTTCTTTACACTGTTTTGGTTTATGAAAGGTTTCAGAGAAACGCTCTTACTTTTGGAGAGCAGGGGAACCTGTATTTGGGTACATGTTTATAATAAAAGAAGATGATCTTAATTCAACAGCATGACCAAGACATTTCTAAAAATAGGATTTTAAGAGATTTTACACACTGAAAATGAATCCTCTTAAACTCAAATGAAACTTAGACCTGATTCTTCAAAGATCCTGCAGTGCTAAGATAATGAATGCTAAGTTTTTAAAAGGTACTTAGAAGCTAATACTGGCTTAAACTTAAAGGTCACTAAAGGTGAAAAAAGGAGCCTATAAATTTTCGAGAGGCCTTACGATTCCTCCCAACACGGCTCCAGGAGCGCCTCTGGCCAGGCGGCCCTCCGCCCCAACGAGTGGTATAAGGTCACCAACCCGTCTCCACCCTGGGCCGAGGCTGCCCGGTGACTGCTGCCGTGTCCGCCTGCAGCACCCGTCCCCACACGAGACAGAGCACGGGCAAGGTCGGCAGCCGGTGCTCACTGCTCCTCCCTGAGCTCTCATCTCAGCAACCCCGGCTGCTCCAAAGTCTCTCGTAGTCGGCACCTGTGGGCCACCATCACCCAGGGCCCAGGCGACTTCTCCTCCTTCTCCCAAGTTGTTATCCAACTTGCCCTCCTAATTTTAGCCTCTCATTTTTCGATGTGTGCCAAGGACTTACAAATCTCAGACGTGATACTGATTACATGTTTATATACCAGTTCTCTATCTACAGCCTCTTTCACTCCGCACCGCGCCCCGCACCAGCGCCCGGTTCAGCGCAGCCCGCTCCCGCGCCGCCGCGGGGCCGAAAGCTTTACCAGCCTGCGCCGAGTTCCCGCGTCTCATGCATAACTCACTCAGTCTTAGGGGATCCTTGCATTTCTGCCTTTAACACATCCCTCATCTCTGTTCTTCCTTACATTTTCCTATTTAACTAAAGAATAAAAATTATTTACTTATAATGCTTAGGTTGGCCAAAAATGCTATTTTCTTGCTATAGCAAAATCCAGAAACAGAAAACTCAGAGCAAGAGGAATCAGCCAGCCAACTGCATGTGGACTTCAGAGCTTAAACTAAGATCACAGGCGGGTCTGTCGCTGTCACACGAGCGCCATGGTCCCTGTCGGCACCGCCGCCTCTCTGAACCAAGCCGGAAGCAGAGAACACGGACGCTCGCTCCCGGGGTTACCTTTTCTGAACCTCCTCCTTCAGTGAGCCACGGCGCCCACGCACCGGTGGGACAGAAGTCCTCCAGCACAGGCTGCCCCAGCCTCTTGAGTGTCAACTCTATGACTGCAGCTACCGGAAAAGCCCTCTCAGATCATCCTGAACTACGTGAGGGGGTGTGCAGAGTGTGGGCAAGGACTCGAGGCATGGAGCAGATGCCGCGGCAGTCACCAAGGGGAGAGGGGCTACCGGCAGTCAAGTTCAGAAGTCTCTTAAACGGCCTGCGTCATCAAGAGACTCTTGGTGAACCAGCCGCCCAAGGTGCTTGGAGGGGAACTAGTATTTAGGTTAAACGGGTATAAATAACAGTAAGAGAGAACAGCAGACTATAATCCCACTGCTCATTCATTCAGCCAGAGTCTCAATCCAATCACATTCACAACCTGTCGCATTTATACTGATGACATAACTACACTGAAGCAGGAAATGGCTCCCGACAGCTCAGTCAGTTACCTACCTGAAGACACAAATACTCTGCTCATACAGGAAACACACACAAAAACACATTTCAGGCGGGCGATTCGCAAGACGCCTACAGGGGGACGGGGCCTGCGGGCCGAGCCAGCCCGTGTGCAAACCTGGCAGGTCGTCCGTGTCGGGGGCTGCTCTGTCCACAGACGTGCCGTCCGCTTGGGAAGATGCTACAGATTCTGATAAATGTGACTGATTTGATACAGGGCTAGAAAAGCAAACATATTTACATTTAAAAAATGATTTCCATGCACGAACAGTACCTAAAATGATGCAGTAAGTATGAGTTCAACGTATCTAAGCGGATCAGCACAGCACGAACGAACACGGAGATCCTTCTTTGTAACTCGTGCATGAAGCACAGGAAGCCTTGAAACTGGAGACCAGTGTGGCCCAGAGTCCACGGCTTCAGAAATCAGTGCTGCAGCGAGCGCCCTCCACGCACCAAGTCACCCTGTGAAAACCAGCACGGTCATGACCGGCTTCGGGAGCCCCGGTATGGCGGGAAGGTATGGGGGGGAAGGGCACGCTGGTGCATCCGCACCAGGCGTCTCTGACGGTACCGCGGAGAAAGGCACCGGCCCCCACTCCCTAACAGCAGAGTGAGAACGAAGCAAGTAGCTCTGCGCTCTGCGAGAGAGAGGGGAAAGCCGCCCGCCCTGCACACAGTGGGGCCGTGGGTGGCAAAACTGAGCGCCTGCGTTCACAAGGAACTTCAGGGGCAGGACATGTGATGAGCAGAAGCAAAGGAAAAGCTGTCTGAGAAAGAAATGGAAAGTGAAAAGCCACCTTCCCCACTGCTTCCCAGTGTCAACACGACAGAAAGCCTTTCTGACCCCAGTTCTTGGGCTAGCCAGCCCTGAAGAGACTTGACCTTGTCCTCCCTCGTGGAAACGAGCAGACAGAGAGGACATGCTTTGCTTCCCACCAGCCTCCCCGCCAGCATGAGACAGCATCTTACCTTGGCTGCACAGACGCGGATGCGGAGTCGAGAGGTGACTGCGCGTCGGGGACACCGCCATCTGCACACTGGACTGGGAAAGACTCAGACAGACTAGTGACAGAAGCCGCTGCAACAGAACCATACTTGGCATTAGGGGCTCTGCGCCCTGGGCGCTCCAGCACCTTCCCTGAGAAAGCGGACACCAGCTCCCCACACAACGGAGGACAGAATCTTACTTCACTGAATGTACAACATACTGGCTCATTACTTTCTGTTAGAAAATGTTAATGCAAAACTGCAGCGTAAAGGAAGTTAATCTACACCAAGAAGGAAACTATATACAAACCGTATATATTACCAAACTCAACTCCCATTTCTCAGGACTCCACACAAACTCTTCCAAGCACTACTGTATACACGGAGGTATTTAAAATCAAAGCTGCAGCAGTTAAAGCAAACGGAAGTTCAGAACCGAAAGGTGTGCTCAGCACATTAGGCTCCACATCCCCCGTTCTTCACAAATCAAAATGCAGAGGATGGTTTAACGCTGACAACAACAATTTCCAGGGCACCTTGGGGGCTCAGTCAGCTGACCTTCCGACTCTTGATCTCGGTCGCCTCAGGTCGTGATCTCATGGTTTGTGAGTTCGAGTCTCTCTCTCTCCCTCTCTCTCCCCCCTCTAACAAAAACAAAAACACCCCAACAATTTATATTCATTTGATCTTAGCCTTGAGAAAATTTACAAAAATTGTTTAAATGCTTCTAGCTTCTGGCTTGAACAGGAAACAGTGATGAGAAAGAGTCCACCCAAAACTGTGAACGAGGTAATGGCCCGCACCTCCATGAACCACAGCACCCCTGCCTCGGGCACGAACCCAGGCGAGAGCCATCCCAGGCGACACGATTCACGCTCCACACCTGCAAAACTCAGACTCTCGGTCATCCGATCCTTCTGGTAACTACTGACACTCACAGCCACCCCCACCCCCTGGAGGAGTCCCAGGGCAGAGGGTGCCGAGCGCACAGAACCACGGCGCCCCCGTCTCAGCCCCGCTGCCGCCCCTCCGCTTCCTTACGGCGTGAGCTCTGTCAGGCAGCTGCGGCCGTGGCCACCTGGGGCCCAGTGTTCCTTCCACGGCCGCCCTGGCTCCAGCAGCCGTCCCAGGACGGCAGCCCAGGCCCTCACACCTGCACGTCTCACTTACCCGGAGACGCACGTGGACCCAACGTACGCCTGTATTCTAGTAAGTAACAGAGCCCTGCAGCACGGCCAGTGAGGCTGACCGGATTCACACAGTCATTTTCGATGGGCGAGGACACCACCGATAATGACCACACGTCATGAGGGACCTTCCTGGCGGGAGGACAGTCACAGGTGTACGACGTGCAAGCAGAAGAGACATCAGGCCGGTCATGCTCTCCCGGTGCGGCTCAGACACGAACACGCTGTGTGTGGACAGAGTACTTACCGGGCGGGCTGATTCTCCCGTTACTGCTGTTCTGTCTCTGAAGATGTTCTTTATAGCACACCGAGCACATGCCGTTTGTGCGGGGGCTCCCGTAGAATCCGCAGCCGGTGGAGCAAAGCATAGGCGCTTGGCTGTGGTTAGTTTCCTGAGCCATGTTTCTCTGCTGCACACCTGAAATTGACACAGAATCGGTAAAGAACCCAGAAGTACGCTGCAGTCGTGTATCACCCAAATCTGCATTATGTAATAAAAAAAGACCCCACATATACTCCCCTCTAGGTCTCTTGGTACACCCTGTCAAGACCGAGGGCTAAGGGAGAGAGGAAAAAAAATAAAGACCAGAACGATACAAACTAAACTTTTATCTCCAACCCTCTCTACACAGGGGGGCCCGTGCTAGCTGAGAAAGAGTAAAGGACTCCAGGGGACGGGATCTGTTCTGAAGACTCCACGCCGTCGGAACAGGAATGAAAGCCCTCTAAGGGCAGTGTGGTTAGACTCCTAATAAAAACATACATGATACATGCTGTCCTATGTCATACTATTAATTTCTAAGCATCTACACATTTGCTCAAAGTTCACGTTTTAACTCATATTAATTTACTCTGTTTAAAAAACACTTTACAGAACGCCAATGCTGGTGAAGGTAGGAAGAAACGGGCAGAGCTGTTGGTGATGAGAGGAGCCAGCTCAATCTTTCTGGCAAACAGCTTAGGGATTCAGCTGCGGGGCCTGCGGACACCGCCCTGCGAAGCAGCCGCTCTCCTACAGGGTCTTCCACAGAATAACTAGGGCAGAGTCAGAAAAAAGACCAAAGAGTAACATCCGAGGGGGTGTGCTTCAGGGCACATTCATAATGCTGATAAATTTAAAATAAATGCCCAACATTAGAAAGAATTTTTTTCAAAAGTTATGCGTCGTTAAGACATTTTAGAATATTCTTTGATGGAGAAAGATGGCGGTAACAAACGAAAAGGCACTTATGAAATGTATATACAATTTGTTGCCAATTAGGACACATCTATTAATCATCAAGAAGGACAGGAAAGAATGCATCCAAGGACGGCAAAGCTAGCAGTGTCTTCTGATTTGTGCATTGTTTTTAACTTTTAAAATCCTCTTAAATGAAGGTGCAACTTGCCTAACAGGGATAACATATATATACATTTTTAAAGTATTTGAGACTAACAACTCCCAGGACAAAGGGCCTGTCTGGAACCCACAGGAGGGCGGTCATCAATCCCAGCAGGTGCGAGCGCCGCAGGTGCCCTCTTTCCCACAGAGCAGGGGATTCTCTGGCACGAACAGCATGGCAGAAGCTGGTAACAGGCTATTAAAAAAGAAAAACACCAAAACTCTCCCAAATGACAGGAAGGTTACTCCAAAATGGGTGTAGTTAAAGCCGAGCCTGCGCCAGACCCCAGGGGTAAGAACCGCCACAGGAGGAAAAGGCTCCACCCGGAAGTTCTCGTGACCCCACACACGAGGAAGGGACGCACTCAGGGTCTGCCGTTAACAGATGTTTTTCTTCACCTAAGTTATCTGAAAAGACTGTTGGGGGGAGGTGGGGAGTGAGGGGTGGGTGCATATGATGCAAACTTCAGAACCAAGAGCAATAATGCATTTGACATGGTTACAAAACAGAGTAGCTGCTTTAGCACTTGTCTTTTAAAAGAGCTGTCCTAAACCACTGAGGCCATTTACGCGAGGGCCGTTAGACCGGGAATCCGACTTGGGATTCTGAGAAGCGCCCTTCATCCAATCTTGGCTGCTCTGCTCTCTGTGTAGGCTGCTCTTGCTGGTTCTATAAATACGCAATCAAACTTAAAAATATGTAACAAAGACGGGGTAGACAGGTAGAGTCAGACCTTCTGTTGAGATTTCTGGCCTATGTTCCCGAGGACGACGGTGTGTCTGTCTGGTTTCGGTATCGGGGTGACTGCTCAGGGTCACCTATGTGGCTGGTACGCAATGGAGCTCGGGTCCAACACGCGTGTCTGTTCCAAGTCTTTGCTCTGAATCACTGGTTCTCAAAGTGTGCTTCCACGGAGCCCTAGGGAGGTCAAAACTGTTTCCGTCCTAACGCTAAGTAATCATGCGCTTGCTTCTCCGGTCACTGGGGACACGCGCTGGAGGCACAGGGACAGTGGTGGGGAGCGCAGCACTGGGACCCTCGCCAGGAGCCAAATCGGAAGCGTGGCTCTCACAGCCCCACGACCGACAGGCAGGTCTCGAGCCTGAACACGCGTCTCGTTAGGACCTGGAAGCATGCGAGGGTGCCCCGCTGCCCACAGAAGCATCAAGGCCGTCCTGTCCCTGCTGGGGGGCTCGGGGGAAAAAGTCTGGTTACTAACACCCAAGGTCATGGCAGATGTTTCCCCAAAATGAACCACGTGCGCCTGCGCCCGTCCCTCTGAGGACGACACGGTGCTACTGCAATGACGACATTCAAGCAGCAAAGGCTTGACAAGGGTCCCCAGTGCTCGGAGGGTCGGGCGTGGGGGGGCGGGAGCCAGCGTTCTCCAGGGACCAACGCTGGCACGGGATACTCATGGCCGAGCACCTGTCACCCTCCAAGGGGGAGGCCACGGAACTTTCGAGTAACGGGAACAGAACGGGTTTCCGTACGGGTGGGGATTCTACATGGCAATTAACCCTTTAAGAAACTACAACTTACTAAGTTTGGGTCCGATATTAAAAAAAAAAAAAAAAGCAACCTCTATTATCTGAAAAGGTCACTCAAACGCTCCTCCCTTCTCCAACGACTTGTCTGTGGGACACCAGTCTCTCTAACACCGTGACAGAGTAAACGCAGGGCCAACTAGGAGAGTCTTGCTGTTTGCTACTAAGCCTGACCTTAAAGAGAATTTGCAAAAATGTCCAAAGATGCCTTTTCTCACTAAACCTTTTTGGTGGTGATGGCAGGGGAGGAAATGGATGGTTATTTTTAATAAAAATTTTAAAAATTAATTATTTTTCTCAGCTTTAATTTATAACACGATAAATATCGCCAGCTATAACACCCATAAGCAAAAGCTCTTCAGCATACTCAGTAATTTTAGAGAATATGAAAGTCCTAGAACCAAAATTTCAAGAACGCCCGCTGTTCTTGTTCAAGAACTGCCATGCTTTCCCATGGCAGGCAGTATCACCTCAAGGGGACAAACACTGATTCTCTGGGGGGAAGGACGGACACAAAAAACTTTAATCTCTATGTCCAAAACACAGATACACACGTATACATAAATAGGATACAGCATATCTATAGAATTAAAATTTTGTGGAGACAGGAGGCCAAGTAGGAAAAAACGATTTTAACAAGGCTTTTGTGGGGACGCCTGGGTGGCTCAGTAGGTTAAGCATCCCACTCTGGATTCTGGCTCAGGTTGTGATCTCACAGTTTCATGAGATTAAACTCCACCATCAGGCTCTGCACTGACAGCTCAGAGCCTGCTTGGGATTCTCTCTCCCCTCTCCTGCTCCCAATCTGTCTCTCAAATAAATAAATTAAGAAAAAAAAAGGCTTTTGTGGGGGAGGAAGTAAAAAGAGACTGAGAAACACTGCTCTCTACCACAATTATCCTGTGTTGCCTAGGATGATGTTAAAATGGTATTTCTCAGGGGGGACTTAACAGGACCTTCCCCAAGGGCACACACGAACCTTTCTGCTTCTGGCTGGTAAGCACGAGCAACCAGAAAAAAGAAAATATTCCATTTCTTTAAAAACTTAATTGTCACAGATTAGAATATGACTGTCAAGTTCTTATTCACAATGACTGCTTCTGAACAATAAACCTCCAAACCATGAACAGCGGCAATGTCCCCGAACTGCCCCACTCAGCAGCCAATTAACAATTATCTTCTCAAGCTGAGCTTTAAAAAAATGAACGTTATTATCCTGGCAGATAAAAAGCACAAAAGATTTCACAGGCTATTTGAAAAGGGGAAAATAAAAAAAAAGACAACCTCACTTACTCGTCTCTAGGCCACAGAATATACCCTTCCATCACCACAACCGTGGTCTTCGTTCATCCCAATGTGGGGAAGATGGGAGACAGTGTGGATGCTGCAGTCCGGCCTGTCCGCGGCCGCACCTCCTTGCAGGGGATGACCCTGCGGGCCCACTTCTCAGGCTTTTCGGAGGGAGGAGGGAGGGGAGGACCCAGTGGGCCCATTTCTCCGGCTTAGGAGGGAGAAGAGGGAGGGAACGAGAAGGCGAAACAATGCCTTAACTGCTGTACGGCGGGACTGCAAAGCTACAAGCCCAAGGAGGTAAAGGATATCAGCGACAGAAACGGAAAAGCTGGTTAGCATGGTATAATTAAAAAAACCACTCTCTTCCCCTCAGATGGTAGCACAGTTACTCAGAGCTTACTGAGGGCCAGAGCTGTTCCCACTGTTTTATTTCTCTCATTTAATCCTCTCCGGAGCCCGGCGCTGTTGGTGCCCCATTTTAAACACGAGCAACTGATACTCAAAGAGATTCAATAACTTGCCCAAGGCCACATATTTAGGAAGCTGGGTCAGTGTCTTTATCTCCTCATAACAAAGAGAATGGCTTTCAAAGTCCATTGTGTCCCTACCAAACCTTAACTTGTGAGCATTCATGAATTATTATTCTTTTCATCGAAAGATAATTTAAATTTTTATTCATTTATTCATTATTCATTTATATCATTATTCATCGTAAGATATTATGCAGCTTTAATCAGCTCAACCAAGCTCTTGAGAAAATTTGTTTTTTAAGTCTTTTACCTAAGAAATTCTCATTGGCATAAAAAAATTCAAGATCAAATGTTTTAAGACTGCAAAGAAAACTCATGACCGATTATTAAAATTCTGACAAAAGACCTGCAATGAACGGATGTAACACAGTCTCCACCGCGACTACAAAGCGTGTCAGTTACACTTCCCTTCCTCTGCTTCGTGCCCTGGAGTGTGAGTCGGGTCCCGGCCATTTTCACTCCGCAATGACCCGCGTGCTCTTCCTTCCCATTCTAAATCCCCTCGTCACCTCACAGCCGCGATATTTTAACAGCTGTTCCTTTCAGTGTTACCGCACCTCTTCCCAAGGCATTTATTTCAATTCTCCTGCAATAGCCAGTTGCCATCACACTCCTTCCGACTTAGTGACCGCAGAAGCATCTGGAGAGGGGCGCTAGACCCGGCTGCCCCCCTCCCGGCAGCCCGGCTTCCCTCGAACAAGGGCGTTACTGAGTCCTCAGGCCCGGCTCCCCAGCAGGTGCGCACAGCCCCCACGCAGGTTCAGGACGCGTGTGAGTGCGGGCGCAGAGCTTCCACCCTTGCTCGGACCCGCGCCTCCGGACGCCAAGCGCACTCCGTGGGCAGGAAACGAGTCCAGCCCCGTTGCTCTGGCCACGCTGCTCCTTTCATGGTGAACGCCGCCTGCTTCTGTCTCTGCCTCCATCGACCTTTACGTGTCTCAGGAAGCGGCTCTAACCTACTTCTTCCGGGTCAGCCTCTGCTCACCTCACCCCTCCTCTGCTCCTCCTCCCACGGCAGCGCCCACCCTGTGGGGGCACCTGTGCCTTACGGCCTACAAATCACCTCCCCGCTCAACTGCAGGTTCTCCTTTATGCTTATTATGAATCCCACAAAATATGTTCTTGAATCAAGACGTTTCATGATGGTAAGAAGTAGCCACGTCAGGCAAAAAATGGTATTTTCCATTGAAAGGGGGAGAAACCAGTGATGAAAAATGTTTTACACCAGAGTCCTCCTAATTTATATACTGAAACAGTCATTCAGCAAGAATGACCAATAATAGACCAAGCCAGTTACACACGTACATTTCTTCATCTCATTGTTTTTCTCCCTCCTCTTGAAAGAAATAGGTTGGACACATAACTTATAATGAGGAGTTTGTTCACAGAAGTTGGGAACTGGTAAATGCACTAAATCTGACCCATGGCCATGTTTGGTTTACTACCACACATTAATTTTCTTATAATTAAACATTAGTATTAGAAAATTAGGGGATGTGGGGCACCTGGCTGGCTCAGTCAGTAGAGCACAGAACTCTCAGGGTTGGGAATTCAAGTCCCACATTGGGGGTGGAGACTACTTAAAGTAAAAACTTGGGGTGTCACATAAAAATTCCAGACTTCCAACTTCTCTCAAAAAATAGCAAGACCTGACAACAGTGGACTCGTGTTCCCCAAATTAGAGCCCACTGGCCAGGGCCCTCCCCGAGCCCATGCTTTCAATGTGAGGCCACCCTCTCTTAGTTACCTGATGGTAACTCAGCCTCACGAGCATGAGTCTTTAATTCCTAGGGAAGCACCTATGACCTTTTCAGCTGGGATTTTTACTATTAACTTTAGAAAAAAATTAACACATAATACGTAGGGTTATATAACACACACTAAACTCCGAACCAGGAATCCAGGCACAAAGCGCTAGGACAGTTTCCCCCTAGCCTTCGCCTTCTGGGTCACTGGAATACCACTCGGACTTGCCTAAATTATCTTTGCAGTTTTATCAAATGAAGATCCCAGAAGAGAGCAAAGTAGATTTATGCTACATTATATATTTTTTCTTTTTCTGTTTTAATAGTAATTAACCAACAGAGGAACACGTATCCTGCGTGGGTGCTGGAGGTTAGTACTTCCTGAGGTGTACGGTACTCTCCCAGAGTTATGAGCACCCAGACCTACCAGCTCTCGTGTGGGCAACACCCCTGTGCTCTGGAGGCGGGGGGTGTCAGGAACCTCTGCAGAAACCAGAGAAGCCCTGGGAAGGTCCGTAGAGCAGAGAGACCAGAAAGCACGACTTGATACAAAACACCCGGGTCGAGCGCTACTGGTTCAGACAAAGCACGGGGACGTGGGGCCGGGCGCTGCTGGGCTGAGGACACCCCGCAGCGGTGTGTCTGCACAGCAGGCCCCGGCCCCCAGCCCCGCTGTCTGTCCCGCTGCTGCTGGGGCTGAAGGACAAAAAGGTGCACATCTGGCAAACATGCGGTAGCATCCGGGGATGCTCTCCGTTCCTTCTTTCCCAGCACATGATGAACTTGCCATTTCCGGCGGCCTAGGCTACATACAGAGAAGGGACCCCGAAGTTAACTCTATGAAATGCAAACGTCCCGTTCCCAGTTACCGCCGCACGGAAAGTTCGCGGACAGGTGTGCTGCGTCTCACAGACAGGCCGCCGTGGGTCTGTGAGGACCACAGGCTCCAGAAGCGCTCTGACCGCACTCCCAGCTCGTTTCTCGTCCCGCCCGACGACGCTTAAATCAAGGGCTGTCAAATGTCCCGTCAATGACCAGAGGGCTCCAGAGGCCACACTGTCTCTGTCACAACCGCTCACCTGTGCTGCTGTCCTCAAAAGCACTCAAGGACAACACGGAAGCCAATGAGCACGGCTGTATTTCAAAAAAAACTGTACTTATGGCCAGAAAAATTTGATTTTCATAGACTTCACATCTCGAAGTCTCACTCCTTTGATTCCCCCACAACCACTTAAATTCCAGAAACCATTCTTAGCTTGTGGGCTGAACAAGAGCAGGTGACAAGCCAGCTGTCAACTTCTGGATTAAATGAGCAAAGGACCCTGGCCCTCACGACGGAGGACACGGGAGGCGGGGCAGGCCGGGGGCCAAGCAGAGGCGCTCAGGGGGCCGAGGCGCGCTGCCCCACACTGAAAGTAAACCGCAAGTGCTATGTGCTCTCGCCGGAGCGCATCTCATAAAGAAGCAGACGCTCACCCCCCCAGGGCGGAGAAAGGACTAGAGAAGGCAGCCCCTCGTCCACACCTGCAGCTCACGTGTGTGCACGTGGGGAAGCGCAGCCGTGCTGTGAAGGAGGACAGAAGTGCTCTCGCTGCACACCCGCCTGCCTTGAGCACACCGCCTCCTCCCCACGGCCGGGGAGGTCCGGGACCTGAAGGACTCCAAAGCCAGGAAGGTCCTGTGCTGACGGGGACCTGGGCCCGCCAGCACCATGTCTCTCGTCACTCCTTCAGGCAACAGAACCTTCCTCCACACGGGAGGAACACTTAATTGCTTTGGGCAGGCCTGATGGCTGTCCCCACCCCCACCCCCGGACCCGCCGGGGCTCCGAGGGGAACGGACCCCAGCAGGGCCGGCCCCCCTGCATTTCACTGGCGCCGCTGGTAAAGAGGCCGACTTTGCTCCAGGGTTACCAGCGGCGGGAGACAGTGCAGGGTAAGCGAGAGCACTGCTGAGGGCCTCCTTCGCCAAGTGACGATTACAATGGTAAATAAAGGCACAAGGCGGAGGGAGGGTGCTGGACTCCTGCACCCATCTTGCCGAGGACCGCTCCCTCCTCAGACTTGCTGGTGCCGTGAGGCAGACTCTGGTTCTGCTCCAGTGTGAGCTGGGTTTGTCACTCGCAATTCAGAGTTCTTAGGGATGTTGGATTCAAGTAGGAGATGTTGCCTGACTGATGAAACTCTCAAATTAAAGGGAAGAGTCAACGTATATCAAAATGAAAAGTATTCCATCACTTCAACCGAGACGTCCTATACGGCAGAGAAACCTACAGAAACCAACAATTCCCATTCTTTATTATAAAAATATACACGTCCCAAGTGCAAAGCTTAAAATTTCACAGACTGAACACTGTAACCAGCACCCTTGTGCAGAACCAGACGTCGCCGCGAGCCTCCCCAGGCTCCCTCACCCCTCCCCCAGCCCCGTGCGGGCCTCTAAGGGCCTCTTGCCGCCCTCCAGTTCAGAGAGGGACTGCCCTGCGCATGCACGCGGGGTCTGGCTTCTCAAACTGTGTCTGAAAAGCAACCATGCCAACGAGGCTGACTGCAGCCCCTTCATTCTCACGTCCATCTAGAACATGTGATGGTACGAATGAACCACTATCCGTCCTAATGCTGACGACAATATGGGGACTGTTCAATCTGACGATGATGAATATTGCAGGTTTGAACATTACTGAATGTGTCTTTTGATTAACAAGTGTACGTGTTTCTGCTGTGTGTGTAAACGAGGAGTGGCTGCACCAAGTCACGGGGCACACAAGCGTTCCCTGCTTTTCAAAGGGCTGTGTTCTGTCCCTCGATTTTACCAAAGACCTAGAGTAGTACCTGCTTTCTTTGAGAAATCTGAAGATGACTTTGGCTTTTATGGAAAAAGGAAAAAAGCGGAAACCGTGCTGCGTGCTCACCCTGCAGCAGCTGTTTCCGAGGCAGTGCACACCCCTCCGAGCCCCTCCCTGGCACCCTGGTGTCAAGCTACCCCAGCTCTCAACCGTGCTGCGAACTCTGTGCTTTGCCCTGGTTGATTCCGTGCACACATTAGCAGCGTGTCCTGATGCGCCAGAAAAGCCTAAGTGATACCACTTCTGGGTCGAGGAACACTCAGAAAGTCTTTTGTGCATAGTAATGGTAACTGCTGTGTTTTAGCCTGTTTCAGCGTCCAGAAGGTTTCACAGGAACGCTCACTTTTGGACAGCGAGACAACCTGCACATAGGTTCATGTTCAGCAGGCGGGTGACTGCCAGGTTCCCAAAGTGGCCGTACACATTTACGCTCTCCTGGCAATAATCAAGTGAGCGTTTGGTTCCTCCTGATCTCACCACCAGGCAGCACTGGCTGCTGTCCTGGGCTCAATGGTGGCCCTGAAGATACATCTCTGTCCTGGTCCCTGGAACCTGGGAGCACTGCCTGGTGGGATGAGGGGCTTATCCTGGCTCACCTCAGAGGACCCAAAATGCAATCACATCTTATAAAACAGAGGCGTGCGGAGGAGAAGTGGATGGAAAGACCGGCGGAGCCTAGAGCGATGAGGCCTAAGCCACGGAAGACACGCGGCCACCAGAATCTGGAAACGAGGTGTGTGTGCTCTCCTGGAGCTTCCCTAGGGAGCACGGCACTGCCGACACCTGGATGTGGGCCTCAGGCCTGCTGAGCCGCGAGAATAAAGTCTCGGTGTTTCTGAGCCTCCTAAGGATCCATACATCTGCCTGTCCAGTGTCTGTGCTTGCATGGCGTGCGGGGATGTGTCCCTGGTCTTGTCATGTCCAAGGCCACGAAGACCAGGGCAGCTGAGCACACGTGCACGTGCTTCTGGCCATCTGCATGTCCTCTCGTGTGAAGGGCCTCATTCAGGTTCTGGTGCATCCTTGCTATTGGACTGACTGTGAACAATTTTGACAAACTTTCCCTGCGTGTTTCTGTTTAGTTACTTGATAAATCTTTGCCTTACTCCTTGGTCACGAAGACGTCCCCTCCTCGGTCACGGAGATGTCCTCTATGTTTCTCGTCCACATTATGACCTTACTGCTCCCACTGAGCTCTGGAATTCAGCTGGAGTCGGGTTTTGTGTTTTTTTTTTTTTTTGCGTGCAAGGAGGGAGAGATTCAGATTCATGTTCTTCCACATATGGATATCTAATTAGTCCAAATGATATACTGAATGAAGACACTGCCCTTCCCTACCGCACCGCTGCCCACACGCTGGGCACCAGTATGTCCGTCCCTCTCCTGGACCCTCACTCCTCCGCTGGGCCATCTGCCTGTCCTGTTGGAAAGGACTAGAGATGTCGGGTACCTGGGACCAGCCCAGGCTTGGATATCCAGTATCAGTGCATTCCACCTCAAGACTGTGCTGCTTATCTGTGGCATCTTTGCGTTTCCATACAAATTTTAGATTGTTTGCCAGTTTCTACTTTAAAAAAAGACGTGAGAGGATTGTATTGAACCTAAAGATGTACAAGCACAAAATGTGCCTCGATTTACATAGGTCTCCTCTATGTCTGCAGTGGTGCGTGAGTGTTCATGAGGCCTCCCACACCTTGTCAGACACTCCTGCGCGTCTCATCTGTTAAAGCCGACTCCGAGTGGCATCCTTTAAACTCCCATTTTCTACTTGTTTGCCGGCAGCCCCTAAGGCAGCCCCTAAGGGTGCCCGCGATGCCCAGGCCTCCTGAAGTCGGGCTCTCTGCAGCTTCCTCCTACACGTCAGCGCTGACCTGGACGCGGACACGATGCTACAACTCTGACCTGTTCATAGAAGATGCTCCCTCTCCCTTGGGTCACTCGCTGGGAAAGCCACGTACGTGGCTTAAGGAGGGGCCCGGTGCTGAGTAACTGAGGCTTCTGGCCAAGAGCTGTGTGAATGAACTTGGAAGCTAATTCTTCAGCCCCGCTCACATCTTAAGATAAAGATCTTGGCGAACATGCACCGCACCCTCAAGGGACGCTGACCCAGAACCACGCGGCTCGGCCACTTCCATACCTGACAGAACCGACGTGGGATAACGCGTCCGTTGTTTCAAGCCTCGAGTCTGGAGGTCATCTGTCACGTGGCAGGTGATAATTAGTAGACTTCCTCATACAGAAGCCTCTCGCTTCTGCTCTTGTCCCCACATGGTCTATTTCCAACACAGCGGCCTGTGACCATGTCAAGTCTGAAGCAAATCACGCTGCTTGCCCCTCGAAATCCTCCAATGGCTTCCCACTGACCAAGAGTAAGAGCCAAACTCCTCGCCATGACAAAGGCTCTTCGTAATCTGGTCACCCATGATCCGACCCCCACTCCGGCCAGGCGTGTTCTTGGCCCCAGGACTTCGTGCTTCCAACACCCAGCCTCCGGACGGCCTTAGGACGTCGAGGTGCCTCGGCCCCCTCAGGTCTCTGTTCAGGTGGTGCCTTTCAGGGAGGCCCTCCCAGCAGCGCCCTGTTTAAACTGTCCCCGGCATCCTTTCCAGTTTTATTTTTCTTCAACACTCTTAATTTCAATCTTAATTTACTGTTCAACTACACTTAGTTTGTGTGTCTTCCCTCCACTAAAATGATATCTCAGTAATGGGAGGGATCTGGTGTGTTCTGTGACAATACCGCCAGGCACGGGGCAGGCAGGCATCAGTATTTATCGGACGCTCGTGTGAATGGAACGCCTTGCCACCTCTCCAGCACACAACCTGTAGTGCCTGGTATTCACCCCAAGGCAAGAAACTAGAATGGACTCTTTTTTTAAAAAAAACCTGAATTTGCTGTTTGAGAAAAGACCTGGGTCTGCCAGCAGGGGGCACTACACACAGTTACGTGGTTTGTGCCCCAAGCAAAGATGGCTGGCTTGGTGCTCGAAGCCTAGGGACATCTTTTCCAATTCCGATCACTCAGAGACAGCGTTACACTCAGCGATTTACATACCAAATGTGGGAAGTTTATAATTAAGCTAGGGTCAATTTTATGTTCTCAAACTGACGTAGCTCAGTTTAAAGAATCAAGACCTGGTTGTTTGCACAAGACAATCCAATATCCTTTTTGGCGAAAGTGGGGGGGGGGGAGGAGCCCATTCATATTTTCCCACTGGGTCTCACATTCATGGGCTTTCATTCACTTTTCTTCTCAAAATTAGGATCTAGATACACAAGATCCACCTGCATAACCACTTTGTTTTATTCTCTCCTCTTTGACCTAAAAGCTAATAATTCAGTCTTGCAGCCCTTGCTTCATCCTCTGCACCACCCCCTTTTAAGGATACTCTTCCCCTAAGGCAAACTCCAATTTAGCTTCCAGTATTTGCAAATGAATCTCTCTCCCTGATTTCTCCTGTTTAATATGGTCACCCGCCAAATGTAAATCTCTTCTGTTCGGCTACAACTTTGGACAACAATGTTTAAAGGAGCGTAACTGGCTTTCCTACCCAATTGTGTTGCATAGTGCTGCGCGCCCCAAACCCTGCTGTGAGGACTGGGTGAACATCAGTGCCGCCAGTGCTCACAACAGTTCCGTGAAGTGGGCACTGTCACCATCCTCATTTCACAGATGAGGAAATGGAGGCTTGGAGTCCAGGTACGTCCAAGGTCACACACGACCACTGGGTGAGGGGACCAAGTCACCTGAGGCAGTCCGGCTGCGGTCCATGCTCTCCCTCAGTAGTTCCCGAAGCTTCCCTCTGTACCCCTGGGGAGCCCAGAGCCCCTCTCCGAGGTGCAGGAGGTCACACCTGAGCTGGTGAGCTGCCTCTGTTACTGTACCGACTGGCAGTATAAAAGCAATGGAGGGCTGGACAGCTGGAGCCTCAAAAGGACAGTAGGAGCCAAAGTGTATGAGTCGTCACCGTGTACTTCACTGATGAACTCTCACCCAAAAACTACAGAGAGCCACTTCCGCTTATGAATGCTCTTGAGGGAGCAATAAAATCACGAATTTTATGAAACCATGACACTGACCACACCCCACCGTACGCTTCCTTGTGGGCTCACTGTGACACCTGCTGCCGTGGCAAAGTGGCCCTCGTCCTCATTCCCCCCACAGCCCGGTGCAGGCGCCCCCCCCACCCCACGGTGCCCCCTCTCGGGGACAGGCCTACTGAGGAAGCACACCCACACACGTTCAGAGGAGAACGGACAGCGACCTGTAGTCAGCAACCCTGACCTCCAACAGGAATTGAACTATGAATGACGAATGAGTAATACGGTCCCCTAAGGACTGAAAGTTAATCTAAAAAAGAAAAAACATTAAATACACAGAACAATTATTTTCTCAAGATTATATTCCCGGCACTGCAGATCAGGGGTTGGTAAACTTTATGTTTCTAAAGGGCCCTGGGGAAAAGAGCTCGGGCTTGGTGTGCCGCGCGGTGGGTGCTGCCGCTGCTCACCTCCGGTGGGGTGGTGAGACAGAAGCCACAGACGCAGTAAAAACGAATGGGCACACGGAACGTTCCGGGTGGACAGTACGAACTGGGCACCCATTTCCTCCTGGGGGCAGGAGCCTGACGGGCTATGAAAAGAGAAAACTGACACCACTCTTGGATGCAGACCCTCCCACAGCCGGATGACCCCTGCCCGCGAGTGCAAACGCGAGTCCGTCCCGACGCGGGCCGTCGCTGCGGCATCAGTGCGTGAGAACCAGAGCTGCAGAAGCAAACGGCCTCCTACCTTATTCACGTACAGAAGGAAGGACAGTGCGCCGCGTTTATGAACAGGCTCGTCTGTGGATAACCTGAAAGGGCTACAAAGGGCCCAGGTTCTGGACGGTGCTGACCTCCGGCGAGCAGGGAGGCGTAGCCGCGACGAGAGGCTGACTCTCTCCGCTTCGGTGTTTCGAATTCTTCACACTTTCTTCTGTTAAATAGATGGCATGTTCACGTAGTTCAGAAATGAGAAGCAATACAAAAACAAAAACAAAACACAATCTCCAGGAGGTACTTTCCATACGTCCACGCCTTCATAGGGGCTGAGCATCCTGCCCAAAATACCCTTCCTTCCACCCGCTGCGCACCCCCTATTTTCTGCACGTTTTGTTTCTATTTATCCTTGTAGATCCCTATAGAGATGACTGCCCTCGGAAGCTTTCCTTGAGCTCTCGGCCCCAGGATGGTGGCGCCTCTACTGGGCACTGCCGCACCGCCTGCACACGCAGCTCTCACAGCGCTCCGCGTTCTGTGCTGTCATCAGCGGTTTGTTTAATAGTCTGCGCTTCACACTCGTTCTGCAAAGGCAGGATCACAGTCCCACACTGGTGGACACGGGGCCCAGCAAACAGCAGGCAGTCATGTGTGCTGATGGATGAATGGACAGATGAATGACGTGGAAGAACTAAAGAATTCAGTACTTCTCAAAAGTCCAATGCTCTTTAGTTCTTTTATGATAAACTATGTCAAAAATAAATGTGTTCTTCTTAAGCACCAGTGACCCTAAATATACCTTTGTTACTGAAATTAAAAATTTGTCTAATCCTGGGGAAAAAAATGGATGGGCATAGCTGTGTTCTAATAAAGCTTTTATTTACAGAAAGAGGTGGCCAAAGTGGGTTGGTGTGGCCAGTGGGCCACAGTTTGCCAATCCCAGTTCTGGATCCAATGCCAGGCACATAGCGATAAGTACTGAAATAGATGCTGGGTGAGCAAATGAATGATTTCCAAAATGTTTTAGTTGGAATAGTATCAGAAAAGATATAGCAAAGTTATCCAAGAAAGTCAGTTTTATTTTCTTTTGTCCTAGCTCTCCAGCAAGGGTGCCTGTGTGACACACTTATGGTGCCTACTGACCCCCCAGAGACTGTATAAAATAGAAGTTATGACACAGCTCTGCTCTCAACGATCGACAGGTGTAGGACAGGAACATTCATGTGGGACTTTCATGTACCTGCACAGACAGCACACCTAACTCCAAAACTACAGAAAGCCCTCCTGGCCACAGAAATACGAAATGCTAGTAAGCAGCACCAAAAATATAGTTAGGGAACTTGATTTTCACAGGGGTGTTAAAAAAAAAAAAAAATAGATGCCCAAGATAATTGCTAGGTATTTCAGAAGGTGACTTCTTCTCTCTTTCAGTGAAAATGTGACCCCATGGGGCGAAGGGTAATTCACAAGTGCTCTGGGGGAAGGAGGCACAACCGTGCGCCCTGCAGAGCCACACGGCACAGGCGGCGCAGTGGAAAGAACAGATAAAGGACTTGATCTTCGCGTTGGTTCTGATTCTGCAACCTTCAATTTAGATAAAGGGTCAGCTTCTGGTTCCTAGTATTAAAATTCAGCGATAACCTGTCTTTTCTAATTTACAGGACCTGGGAGATCAAGTGAGCTCACGACTGCCAAACACTTTCTGACCCACGAAGCCACAGAAATCTCCACCCCAGTGGCCTTTTCAGATCAAACGCCTGCAGTTCACACAGAGGGGAAGCGCTGCGAGAAGCCGCAGAGGCCGCAGCCATAAACTTGACTCTACCCCTGCCCCTGCCTGCGGTGACAGAGGGCAGCACCCGGGAGGTCCCCTCACCGCGGACCACGCCTGCCCACGAGCGCATCTCAGTATACATGTCACTTCCGACTGGGGCTAGGGGAGGGTTTCCAAATGCTCCTCTCAAAAGTTCGTGAAAGTTACTCCGGATAACTGCCAGTGAAGAACCTAAGTGCTTGTACTTAGTACTGACTGGAGGTGAGGGGGTGGGTAAAGGCCACTATGTGGTCTCACTGGGGCGGCGAACCCCGTGCGCCTGGGGTACAGGAAGATGGGAGCGGACCCACAGGGTCAGGCCACAGGGACAGGAGGAGGGCGCAACAGGCGCTGGTCGCTAACACCTCACTAGGCACCACGTTACAGACCCACTCTTACTCTGAAAGGGACTGCAGGCGACCTTACCAGTGTGGCTGTATGACAACATCAGAAGGAAAAACGGCCGTAAAATAAGGAGAGGTCAACAAACAGAACACGTGCCCGTAAGGGCTTATTTGCAAACGTGGAGGCAGCACCTGGCTCTATTCTTCCTGGCAGCTCCGCGCAGGACAAGACTGGTGAAGAGGTAAAGCACCCAGAAGAAAAACAAGCTCAACTACCCGTAAGCACGGGTAATCTGGACTCAGATGACAGAAGGGCTCTTGGTCTGGTTTTAGGAGCAGAGCACACCGGAGAGGGCCGACACGATCTGTAAAGTAAAATGCAAGTTTCTGGGGTCGTTGACCAGTACCGCCTTTCAATATAAACCCCAGAATCGTGGCCAGTTTCAGTGAACGGCCAGCCGACGAGAAGCCAGAGCGCTGAAGCTAAAATCTGAAGGCATCTAAGAGTATGCACGGTCTTCCCGTCATGCTTAGCATCCAGGCAATGCTTCTCGGAGCTGAATTCTAATCGATGACGGTGGAGGCAGAGGACGACAGTGGGGAGAAAGTGAAGGCGGAAGACTGAAACCTCTCTGCTTCAACAATAGGTTCTTCTTAGTATTTACAGATCAGTGTCCGGCAAAGACTTCATTTGAACTCAAGGGTTTAAATGGCTAAAACACAAATACGGAAAATCCACTCTCAGTTCCCAATTAAGAGCGTGTGATGCCCAACAGCAGGCCATCTGAGATGAGGCCTAGACACCGGCACCGACACTCCGAGCACGGCCAGGCGGTCAGCCCGGGCAGGCGGCCACTCCGCCTCTGGCTGCAGATGCTCAGAGTACCCACGGGTCATCGTTCCCTCTGACGTTCTCCAAACTCCTTCCCTAAATTACGAAACCACATCAGAAAACCTCATATTTAAGTCTTGGCAAACACTCTGTGAAAATGCCACACAACAGCCCCCATATCTGTGGGGGGGGGTACTCAGCACTACATCCGTCACTGTCTCCCTGTCAGCAACGTCCCCCCCCCCGGCCCACTGTGCAGCACCCACAGCCCTCGGCTCCTGCTGTGTGGCTGGTACCACGGTGGCCCCTCCAGGCCAGCTGGCGGGACCTGGGCGATGGCCCAAGCCAGGGACCCAAAGCCGGGGGCGGGGGTGGGGAAAGGGTAGCCCCACACACATGTAAAAAGATACCACACCGTGAAGTTCTCGCAGTTCTGTAAGAGTTCTCATTCTCATCTTCTGTCTTGAGTGAGAATGGGTGTCTCCAGTATGTTCTGCCCTCTGATCAGTGTGGTGGCCAGTGACTCCTTGTAGGACATGAAGCCCCATTTCTACTCCTTCATACACCCTGGCACCTGCACCGTCTCTAAACACAGGGGCAGTGACCACCCAGCCGACGGCCACACACAGGAGACCCCTGGGCACCAGAACTCCCGACTGATGCCTGCTCTGCCCTGAGAGACGTTAGAGAAGTGTGCCCCCCCGCGTCAGCACCGCTTTCAAAGGCGTTTCTGGAGTCGCACGCACTCTGCCAACGTCTACACGTACACGACGGCTCACTTTCCTCCAAGAAGCAGTCACTCTTGACGGAACTCAAGGCTTACAACACTGCTCCATGCGCTGCTCATCCCACCTGAACTTTTGAGGACTTGTACGTGGACTAAAGTCACTTCACCTAAAACCCAGAGAAAACACACCTCACCCTCACCAGGATTTTGCAAGAAATAGTTCTGTTTCCCTCCTGCTTCCTCTGTGGAGTCACGTTTGCTGAAGGAGCCAATCTTCTGCGCTCAAGTAAGAGTTGTGTGTCACCAGGCAAGTTCACCTTTGATGTAAATGCATTACCGATTCAAACCCAACTGTCTAGAAACGTACCAGCCACAAATGGCTACTGAGTCTGAACTGGGGCTGGTGTGTACAGCTGGCCAGAGCAGGAGGTCAGGGGAGCTGGGGTCCCCATTCTCCTACGAGGGACATGTCGCCCACATGCCCACCTGAAAATACCTTACTTTGTGATTTCCAAATTCTAGGTTTGGTACTTTGGGTGTTTTGTTAATTTAGACAGAGAGAGAGGGGGTGTGTGGGCACACGTGCGGGCAGGGGAGGGCAGACGGAGGGAGACAGAATCTCAAGCGGCTGCACGCTGTCAGCGCAGAGCCAGGGGCGGGCCCTGATCTCAAGAACTGTGAGATCACAACCTGAGCTAAAATCAAGGGCCCGATGCTTAACCAACCGACTGAGCCGCCCAGGCGCCCTGCGATTCCAAATTCTTAATCCTAAAGCCTTACACTCTGTTACTGAGGACTGAGCGCCCACTCGGGCCCCTCCTCTTCAAGCAGCGGTGGCGGTATAACAGCCCAACAGTGCGGGGGAGCGAGGACACAGAGCCGCACAGGAGCCCGCGTCGAACCAGAACGTCGCTTCTACAGAGGACAGGCCCAGAGGCACAGATGAAGTCACACGCTCGGTAGAACGTGCTCGGAGAGGGGACAGCTAGGATCTGAACCCACGCAGCCGGACTCGCGGCCTAGGGACTGAACTGTGTCACACGGCCTCCACAGCCCCCGAGCTCCGCGCTCCCGCTCCCCCCGAACGCAACAGTCAAAGAGGTGAAACGGGTGCGAACGCTCTAGGGGGACTCTGTTCCGGAAGTGGGCGCAGGGTTGGCGAGAAGGCGGCGAGGGGAGGTAGAGGCACGCGAGGCAGAGGCAGGCGGCTGATGGGCGCTGCTCCCGGGCCAGGCACAGCCCACGTCCCAGCGGGGGCTCGAGGACAGGCAGGCCGGAGCAGAGCCAGAAAAGGAGAAAGCTGCGGAAGTTTCTCTTTCCCACATGTGTCCTTCCTGCCTAATCTCCTCTTCAAGCTCGAAGTTCCGTCAGGAACGTTCTGAAGGCCTCCTCACCTTGAACTGTCTCGATTCCTGACACAAATCTACCAAGAGGGGAGGGAAGGGACCCAACAGCAGCGCTGGGCCCCGCCGGGGAGGTGCCACGTGGCTCGGACTGGGGCGCTGAACTCGTCAGCACTGAGATCGGGGAGGCTGGGAGCGTCCAGGGCTCCTGGAGCGTCCGGCTTAGCGGAGGCCCCCGAACGGCTGTGTCCACCGCCCAGCCTGAGAAGGGGGAGGGCACACGGCAACCCCGCGTGCCCGCACTCCTGAGCAAACCGCACCCCTCCTCCGGCCCCGGCCGGCTGCCACTGCCAAGAGGTGCCCTCCTCGCGGGCTTGCTAACGCCCCCGCGCCGCCTCCCTGACCCCAGAGACTCTCAATTTTGACTTTCCTTCAGCCAAAACTTCTATGAGGTGAGAGACAAAGTAAATTGGTGCAAATTTATGCAAATATCCTCCCTCCCACCCCAAGCCTCGGGAACAGTTAGTAAGGGTTTCCTCACTTTAATCTACACGCTCTTCAGGCCGCTTTCGGCGGCTTGGGTCGTTCAAGTTAGAGTCTTACTCCTAATCCTGCCTTGGAAAAAAGCCAATTCAAAACACAAACAAAACCAGGGGACAGGAGGAAAAAAGTCACCCCCTCCCTGCGGGCCTCCAATCGATTCTTACTGATGGCAATAACTTTCATTAAGAGAAAAAGAAATTTTTCTTCAACAGGTACTTATATTATTATTAGAGCACATTTAAAACACAAAATTGGCAAGTTTAAAAGACTTCCAAATCCATTTAAGGAACAAGAGTTCCTTTATTTAGAAATCTATGTTCTCTCTAGTTAAACAGAGCTATTCAAAATTACTACTTGTAGGGGCGCCTGGGTGGCTTAGTCGGTTAAGCGTCCGACTTTCGCTTAGGTCATGATCTCGCGGTTCATGGGTTCGAGCCCCGCGTCGGGCTCTGTGCTGCCAGCTCAGAGCCTGGAGCCTGTTTCAGTCTGTGACTCCTTCTCTCTCTGACCCTCCCCTGCTCACGCTGTCTCTCTCTCTCTCTCTCCTAGAAATAAATAAAAAATATTTAAAAAAAAATTACTAATTGTAATTTAAATTGTGAAATTATTCCCGAGTAATTTCCTATATTAATATGTAACACTGTATTTCCAAAATACATTTTTGTGGTTGTCTGGTAAAAATATTAATATTAAAAGGCTGAAATCAATTCCAAAATAAACAGCAATCTAAAGAATTCTGACCTCTGGCCTCACTATAATACGATTAGGTAATGCAGATACCAATGCTTAAAATAATTGTGAAAAAAAGACACACGGTGACTAATGATTCTTCCTTATTGTTATTCTCAAAACTATTGTATAAATAAAAATCTACCGCTCACTCCACCCTCAGTGCATTACCCACCAGAAAAAAACCAGACCCCAAAGAAGGTCTTATGCCGACTGAAGTGTACCTACGTGTACCTGCAAGCACCTGAGATTAAACATTTAAGTGACCGCCCCCATCACACAGGGTCACACAGGGTCCCAGGCTTGAGGCTACTCACACAGTTGAGGCTGATGCGCAACCAGCTGTCCTGTATCTTGAGACAGACATTAGCTTCCTGCCTTCCCTATCCTCATAAGCAGCTACTTAAAGTCTGAGTTTTATGCAAGAAAACATTTTAAAGCCTTCAGTGTTTTACTGCAGCAGACTTCAGATTCATTCCTGTAACACATTTAACATGAAACAGAGTTGAGACAGTTAAAATTGTGTACATTTTAATTGTCTAACATTTTAGGGAGTGCTTTCACTATTATAGCTACATAAAAACGGGTGCTGAGGTAAAATTAAGAAATAAAAACATTTCACGTGGTATTTGACACCGATGTAGAATACAGCAACATGTAACTTTACCATATAGAGTTTTCTTCACCTGGCCACAGGCTAGGTGGGCAAGGATTACTTTTTATGCAATCATTTATATCTCAAATAAGCAAAACTAGGTATTTTTCTGTTTCTCTAAAGTTTAATTTATTTAGCATAAAGGTCCAGCAACTAAAGAATAACTTTCACAAGCAAACAGTCAACAGGGAGGGTTTCAGAGCCCCAAGACTCTCCCTTGGGACCCTGCTGGGTGGGGAGAATGAGGTTCCTGGTCCTGTTTCGACTGAAGAGCCATATTTCTGACATTTTCTATGAAAGTTTATGGCACATTTACCCACCGACTCACACTTCCATAGTGGCATTTCCGCTACAGGTTTACCAAGTGTTAGAGGGCCTGTCTGGAAAATTAAACCTCATTCAATCAAAACGTCTTAGAATACCTGGATATAATTACTTTCCACCTACATGGCCTCAAATTTCTACAGAAAATTTTAGGAAATGCTTTAGCACTTCACAGAGTAAACCTGCTATTTATATTAGCAACGTGGTTTAGAAACACCCTAAGAAACATCCACAGACTCAAATTTCACTAATTTTTCAGGTATTACTCAGTGCTGAAATAAGCTACTACACATTTGCTTTGCTATACAGGTGCTTACTTACAATCTTATACTGTACATATAAATGAACTAAGAAATAATTCAAACCCACCATCT
Organism: Crocuta crocuta; assembly: GCF_008692635.1. Classification (NCBI taxonomy): domain Eukaryota; kingdom Metazoa; phylum Chordata; class Mammalia; order Carnivora; family Hyaenidae; genus Crocuta; species Crocuta crocuta. Next base: position 10,706,767 of record NW_027531904.1, read on the forward strand.
TCCAACTGGGGGTGCAGCAGAAGGTGCACCTCCTTGCTAAAACTTCCAAATCAGGTCCATTTCTGCTGACGCGGGCAGCAACGCAGAACCAAAGTAAGAGGTGTGCGCTCAACAACATGCAAGGAGAGTTTTAATACGCCCCTCCCCAAACAAATAAACTCTAGAATGCCAATAAAAAGCTGACTACAGAACACCTGGAGAAGACCAGGTAACAGATGTTATCACCAAGAAGCTAGCCCACAAGCGGCTAATACACAAACATGTCAGTGGCATGAAACCATAAAATAAAAAGGGAGGAAAAAAGAAAGAAAACAGAGAGGGGACTAGGAGCGACAGCGGGCGTGGGAAGGGAGACAACCCTGATGGCCACACACCACACTAACGCCAGCTCCCCTTCCTCCCCAGCGGCCTCAAATATTTTCCCTCCACACTGTAACTTCTGTTTAATCTTCCGCCATCTTCTACCTCACCTAGTGGAAGGGATTTTGCAAGACTAAGAGCACAGCTTTGACTACTGTATGGTTATTTGCATCTTATGCCCATACTCCGTTTTTTTCTTTTGGCTTGTCAAGGAGGCACAGAACAATAGAGAAAAGCTCACGAACAATTCACTTTGGAAAGGCGTGGAATGACAGTACACATCGTCTGGCTCAGAGTCTAGCAAAGACAACAGGAATTGGAGGGGCAGATCTCCAGCAAATTAGAAAGTCAAGGCTGAACAAGGGTGACGCAGGAAGAAGGCATGAATTTTCGTCTCCTATACTCAGTATCCTTTCCATCAGCTGTGAGCACCCCGGGGCCCAATACTGACTGTACTCTTTCACAGGCTCTCCATCAGATGAATCTCTTCAACCCGACAGCACTTCCTTATTTAAAGAAGGCACTTAAACAGGCCCAGAATGTCTAACTGCGAAACAGGGCAAGATAATTTATCCCAACCCTCCAAATTCTTGTGTTCCCTCCCATTTTCTCAGGCAGAACATTATCAAATCCTCTGCCCACTGGACCTAAGTACTAGCTTCCCAAATTTTCCTCTGGTCTTAACTCAAACGCCAATCTCTGAATGCAGCAGGCTGATGCTCTTTTATTTTTTTTTTAAGTGTTTATTTTTAAGAGAGAGAAAGAGGCAGGGGCAGAGAGAGGGGGGGAGAAAGGATCTGAAGCAGCTCCAGGCTCTGCTCCGATAGCACAGAGCCCAATGTGGGGCTCAAACTCTCGAGCCTTGAGATCATGACCTGAGCTAAAGTTGGACACTCAACCGACTGAGGCCCCCAGATGCCCAGCTCGATGCTCTTTTAATACAAGAATCAGAATAATCCACATTGTAGAAGAAAGGTGACTAACTCAAAAGTAAAACTTAAGTCCATTTTGAAACGAAAGTCCCTAATTTAAGAAATAGGACATGTGTATGTAGGATGCACAACCGAATCTACTTAGGAGGGCAGGAGGCAAGTTTTCAGGCATCGCTTGCATCCAAATCAACTCTTACCTGTCCTGCCAAGGAGGCTATGACATACACGAGTCAGCAGAGCTCCCTTCAGAGTCTTCATGAATCACTAAGTCAGACCGACAGAGTCTGCAGCTGCGTTTCCAGCAAAGTCCAAGCTGCGACACTACAAACCGTAACCTTTACCTGCAGCTTATGTGTTTTCCCTTAACTCAGACGGCTCGACACAGTTCCCAACTCTGAGGAGAAAGGCGATCTAGAAAGAAATGAAAAAAGGCTCCAAAAAAATAAAACTTAGTAGAAGGCAGAAATACTAGGTGGAGGGGACAGGAACTATTCCAAAACAGCCACTCAAAATTTAGGTTTTTCTTACAAATGGGAGTGTTAAATAAGGAATACCATTTTAGAAGAGGTTTTACAGTTAAAATTAAAGGTGGCTGCTTCTTTCGGGGAAAGGGAGGAGACAAAACATGAAACAGAAGTACAAAGAAGAAGAGAGAAACAGCCAGCAATCCAGCCTTTGCCCTACGATGGGCTGCAGCCTGGAGGTTCCACAAGAGGTATTCCTCCTCCACCCAAACTAGGAGACAAAGCTTCCATTTTCGCCAGAGCAAAGGTCCCGCCCCCAGGTATTCACACGCACGTCCACGGAGAGGCCTGTGCTGGCCGGTTCACAGTGGCCTTATTCGTGATTCACGCAGCCAAGTGCTGGAGACAGCCCAGGAGCCGTCAGGCCGTCCGACGTGACTGGGTGGGCAGATCGGGACACGTGCACACACGGACACTACTTAGCACCAAACAGAACGAACTTCTGGTCAACGGCACGAGGGAATCTCTCTCATGCGAAGTGAAAGCAGACAGACACAAAGGACTACGAAATGTGTGATCCAATTTACATGAAATGCTACAAAAAGCCAGCAGGCCGCTTGCAGGTCCAGGGACCCAGGGAGGCAGAGGGGGTGGTGAACTCCAGAGGGAGACCAGGACACTTTCTGGGTAACGGAGATGTTCCACACCATGGTCATAACGACATTCGCCATAACTAAAACTGCACACTTAAAATTAGCTCATTTTATTGCATGCAAATTTACTTCAATGAAGCTGATTTTTAAAAATAGGACGAAGGAAACAGCCATTCTGATTCAAACCATGATGGACCCACAGCTATGCTGGGTAGATGGCATTACAAGTTTGAGTTACACCAGGAGGAGCCATGTTACAGGAGTTCAAGTTCCTGTAAGACCAGTTCTACTAAGCAGCTATCTCATTCTTGTATCTTAAAATAGGTTTCTAAAAAATTATCCTCATTTAGATAGGAGCAGAGAAACAAATTTTTCCCTTTCTTATTTTCTCTCTATATGCACCTCTTTAATCACCACAATGCCTTGAAAACGACTTGATACCCTGAACAAGATCAACTTACTGCTTTTTATTTTTTATTTTTAAGGAATCTCTACACCCAATGTGGGGTTCGAACTCATGACCCCGAGATCAAGAATCGCCTGCTCTGACGGCTGAGCCAGCCAGGTGCCCCTTGGACTACTATACAATTAACAAGTTTATTTTACAACAAGCATAAAGTGTGAACAGAGCTTGAACATGTTCATCATCAGTTTTTAAAGTTGGGGAAAGGGGGCTTATAATTCTGACAAATTCTCCTAAACCATTTTTTCCTGTTCCTAAATTTTTAAAAAGGTTTAACTAGGGGCGCCTGGGTTGCTCAGTTGGTTAAGCGTCCAACTTCGGCTCAGGTCATGATCTCGTAGTTCATGTGTTCGAGCCCCATGTGGGGCTCTGTGCTGACACTCAGAGCCTGGAGCTGCTTCGGATTCTGTGTCTCCCTCTCTCTCTGACCCTCCCCTGCTCACACACTCTCTCTCAGAAATAAAACATTAAAAAAAATTTTTTTAAAGGTGTAACTGACATGAATTTATTGCATTTCAACAAAAGACACCCCCCAAATAAAGGTAGCATAGATTATTCTTTTCAGGAATTACTTCTGAATGTTTCCTAACTCTTCAGAAAATACAGAGAAAGCAATTTCCTTATACTTTCTTGCTCAATGATTAAAGTTATGTTACAAAATAATTCATGTTCCTGAAGTTTTCAATTCTCAAATAAAAGCTTCCATTTTTTAAAAAAAGATCCTTTTCTTGAAAAAAATCAATAACCAGTATTCAAATATAAAACCTAAAGATAAACTTATAGTAAATTGGGTAATGTGAAGCCAAGAAGACTTCTTCAGGTATTTTTTAAAATTTTTTAAAATAAAAGTATTTTTTAAAATTTTTTAATGTTTGTTTTTGAGAGAGAGAGAGGCAAAGCATGAGTAGAGGAGGGGAGACAGAGAGGAGGAGACACAGAATCTGAAGCAGGCTCTAGGCTCCGAGCTGTCAGCACAGAACCCAATGTGAAACGACAAATCCTGAGATCATGACCTGAGCTGAAGTCAGAGCTTAACCGACTGAACCACCCAGGCGCCCCAGAACTTAAAAGTATTTTTAAGAAAAATTAGATTTCAAACATTTTTAACTTGTCTACAACTAAGTTCAGATGCTCAAAAAAATAGCAATTTAAGAATAGCCTTTCAATTTGAACAATTTATTTTCCATTTTAGTAGTGTAATGGTCATTATCAATATCACCAAGCTACAATACTCAGGGGCATACACCTTCAGTGAACCCGCTTACTCCCCTGCTGACTCTGCAGAGCCGGGGGGGTGGGGGGAGGATGCAACAGTAGAAGACACAAATCCAGCCTAAGGTGTTAGGTGGGGTCCTTTCTCCCATAACTCTTACCACTTAGAAGTCTGAATAAATTGTTACTACCTATCCAATAACATGTTAATACTGAATAACTGTTAGGGCTTTAAATATCATTTGCAGTTTATTATATTCTGTTCATTTAGAGTACTGAGTTCATTAAAAAAATTTTAATGTTTATTTTTGAGACAGAGAGAGCAAGGAGAGGCAGAGAGGGGAACAGAGGATCTGAAGCAGGCCCTGCACTGACAGCTGAGAGCCTGATGCGGGGCTTGAACTCACCAGCTGTGAGGTCGTCTGGAGGATTAACCAACTGAGTCATCCAGGCACCCAGGTATTGATGTTTCTTAATTTTTTTTAATGTTTATTTATTTTTGAGAGAAATCAGAGCATGAGTGGGGGAAGGGCAGAGAGGCAGGGAGACACAGAATCCGAAGCAGGCTCCAGGCTCTGAGCTGTCAGCACAGAGCTCGATGCGGGGCTCGAGCCCACGAACCAGGAGATCACGACCGGAGCCGAAGTCGGATGCTCAACTGACTGTGCCACCCAGGCGCCCCTAGGCTGATTTTTTAAAAAGTTTCTAACAACCATCAAACCTTTTTATTTTCTATAAGTCCTCTTTGATTAATCCCAGTTAACAGTTATCTTGCATATAAATACCATCTGTTGCAAATGGGATAAATCCATGGAGAAAAATAAATACAAAAACACCACTGCTAAGAAACAGCACATGTTAATACAAAAGTCACTTTCCTGCTCAAAGTTAAACCACGTAATGCAGCCTCTTACAATCTGATTGACACTAAATTTTAGAAGCTGTCTGTCTTGCTCACCACTGTAGTTCTAATACCTAACACATCTGCATAAAGCAGGTGCTCCGGGAACTCCAGTGCTTATTAGATAATGGACCAACATCTGACCTGCATTTATACATCTCAGGGACACAAACCCAGAGCCTCTGCGGATCAACCACGGGCAATTCAATCTCCCACAGAGAAGTCAAATTACCAGTCTTTTTCATCTTTAATTTTTAGGATCAATCAGAGAATGCTTTAGCAGCATAGAACTAATCTGGCTTAAATTAGCACCTTTCCTCCTTCCAGGCCATTAAATAGTCAGATTAATCTAGAACAATCTGAAAATAGAAGGCCAGATGACAAGTCTGTGTGTTTAAGATTTTCTAATTTATACTACGTTCTCTCCGGGAATTGAGCGGCACCCACAGGTCACAGAAGACGTAAGAGCACTGAAGCAGCAATCTCTTTCTCACATCGTTAAAATACCCACACATATACTTTCACTACTTCTGCTGAAGAAAGCACTAGTAACTGGACTAATTTTCAATTCTCCCTTAACTGGCAACAAAAATAGAAGCGTATTAGCTTGAAAACTATCTAGTAGGCGTCAACCCCAGAATCTGCACTGACTGGGTTTCCACCTTACACAGAGGTCTTGAGAGTTTCAATTCTTACGTTAGTGATACCTGACTTATAAATTGTCAGGCAGGCCGGAATCAGTAATTCCAAGATCAGCTTTTTCTCTTCTGCTTCTAGGTGGGGTTAAAATCATTAAATAAATCACTAGGCCCCATAGTCTTTGAAGCCCTCAGCCCGAAGCTTCAGCAGCAGCAACAGGTCCTATCACAGCTCCTGGGTCTTAAATCTTAAAAATCCAACCTGGCTCTAGTACTGGCCTCAGCGTATTGATGGGAAGTCAAGTCCCAGTGACCTGGCTTTACATTAGCCAAAAACAAAGACCAACTGAGAAGATGATTCAAAATGTCAAGAGATAAAGTAGGTTTAAAAAGAGTTTTCCTGAACTGATCACTAAACATGGATTTCCCTACAAAACCATCCACATCAGTGTTTCTCCAGTACATGGAGTAACAGCAACAGAAAATGACAAATTCCCAGGTCCTCTCCCAGCCCAGCCGCATCAGTTTCTGGAGACTGAGACCAAGCTCCAAGGGATCCTTGGACTCCAGGTGGAGAACCACCACTTTACACACACACTGGCAAGGGGCGCCTGGGGGGCTCGGCTGGGCGTCCAACTTCAGCTCAGGTTGTGATCTCATAGTTCATGGGTTTGAACCCCACATCGGGCTCTGTGCTGACAGCTCGGGGCCTGGAGCCTGCTTCCGATTCTGTGTCTCCCTTTTTCTCTGCCCCTCCCTTGCTGGTGCTCTGTCTCAAAAATAAATAAGTGTAAAAACATATTTTAAAAAAAAGTATTTTGGATACATACTGGGAAATATTATTTTAGCACAGAACACAGTAAGTACATATTTGTAGCTAAGAAGAAAATAGTTTCAAATTACTGTAAAGATGGTAACTGTAGAATAATTTAGTTCAACTAAAATTAGGACAAAGGACACACCTCAAAAGTAATCTGTCAAAACACAATGGCTTCCCATGATAAACTTTGGAGAGCCGCTATTTAAAATTTTAGGAAGTGCTTTTTGTTGGACGGATGTAAGAAGACATGGTTTACAAGTCTAACTACAGCAGCTGGTCAGGAACAAGAGGTTCAGGGTTTTGCCATTTAGTAGTCAACTTGATAACCTAAATAAGAATGGTATTAATGGAGAATTGGGGGCGCAAGAGTTTAGCGAAACTCTGGGGAGAAGAGGGTTAAAGCACACGGGAAGGATTTTTCACGACGCTCTGCCCTGCACTCACGTGGTGCCCCGGCTCCCGGCACAGGGCGGCTCGCTCTCCCGGAGCCGCGGGAGAGGCGCCGGGCCGGGCGAGGAGC
>NW_027531904.1:10713763-10730674 GCF_008692635.1 Crocuta crocuta
GGGGGCTTCCAGCTGCCAGCTCACAGCAGAAACAGGATCTCAGACCGCGAGCCGTAAGGAGGAGAACGAGAGACGGGAACACAAACGTCGTCCGCCGTGAGACATGAGACGACTACAACCCTGAACCACACATCACGTCCACGACCGCGTTGAAACCAGGAAGGCAAATGACTTGGCAGAGGCGGGAAGAGCCGACCTGGCTGATGGGAAAGGGCGGATGCAGTGACAGCCTCCTGCCCCCCCCCCCGNCTGGAAGGTGTTAGGAGTGAAAATTTGGGGGCACCTGGTGGCTCAGTCGGTTGAGCGTCAGATTCGTGGTTTTGGCTCCGGTCACGATCTCACAGTTGTGGGATTGAGCCCAGCGATGGGCTCTGCGATGAGTGGGGAGCCTGCTTGGGATTCTCTCTCTCTCTCTCTCTCTCTCTCTCTCTCTAAAAATCAATGACAGCAAATCTAAAGGAAAAGAAAATTTCCATCCCCTCTCCGCTCACCAACCCCACCCCTACACGAAAGAGGTTAAATTGCAAACAGAAGTTTCCCAGACAAAACAGCAGCGCATGTAAACAGAAGGATCAAAAAACCACTATTTTTTTTAAAGCCTCCTTGTAACAAGCACTGAATAAGCACTTGTACGTCTCAAAATGATGGAGCTGGAGGAATGACAGTTCCCAGTGTGTCACACGCCTCAGGCACAGGCACTTCACACTTCACACCTCGGAGGCACACATTCGGCTCATCTAACGTATGGAACGTTTCTACCACAAAGTCTAAATGACACCACCAGCCCTCGCTGACCTCGCTGCAGCCATCGATGACGTGGTTATAAAGGGCCAAATGCGAGTGCAAAGGAAGGTCCTTTCAGAACTGGACCCACAGTGGGAAAGCGGTGGCAGCCGGGGGAAGGGCGCTCTGGAGAGAAAACGGTCCCTGGCTTCACTCCCTGTGCCTCAGTTGTTGTGAGGGTGAGGACCGAGCAACTCAAGAAGAGGGTCAACACCACTACCCTCTGTCCTAACGCAAGAGACCACACAGGCCCTTTTTGGCCAAGAGGGCTGTTGGAGAACTGAGCATTTCATCAGCTTTTCCCTGGCTTCCTCCTTTTTTCATAGAATCGGTAACGTATGCAACAAGTACACAAATGCCTGACTTCACAACACAAAGCTACAATACATCAACTGTGCTTCCGTTATTCCCAGATGTTCACATTTTGCACAGAATGAGAACATCTATGGTTAATGTGGATTCTTTTCCTATTTTTTCCTCAACTTCTAAGAGCAACTACAATATGATGAAGGTTTCCATCAAAAAGACAGAAAGCCATTCAGAGTATATATTCTGATGAGGCAGATTATGCAATAACGAGAGGAGCTGGGATCACGTGCGAATGCCCAGCTGGGGCTGACAGTGGATGGGGGCTCCGGGCAGGGACCTTGCCACCTGCACTCTCTGTACCTTGGACACCGCTAAATATGTTCTCATCTCTTCCCTTTGAACTGTTTAAGAGGCTAACAAATGACAGGCAACAGACAATATAGCTTTCTGACAGTCCAAAACATTCTACCTCTTCCCACCTGAGTCTGTGTCCTTTCCCTCTGCTAAAAAAAATCCCCAACAGGCACCTGGGTGGTTCAGTCGGTTAAGCGTCCGACTTCGGCTCAGGTCACAATCTCACAGCTTGTGGTTTCGAGACCCGCGTCGGGCTCTGTGCTGACAGCTCAGAGCCTGGAGCTGCTTCAGATTCTGTGTCTCCCTCTCTCTGCCCTTCCCCTGCTCACACACACACACTCTCTCTCTCTCTCAAAAAATAAACACTAAAAAAATTATTTTTTTAAACAAAACAAAACAAAAAAAACCCCAACAGTTACTGAGACTCATGTAACACACACAAGTTCTAGTTAGGATGAAATATGCTGGTCTTCCTAAAGTTACTCCTATGTACCTCCTGTTCTGTCTTAGGTTATCATAAACCTGAGCCCAAACGACCACAGCCAGCAAGCTATACGCTGCTCTCTCGCCACTGACAAACTCACGGGACCATGTAGCTCTCTGACTTTAGGAACTAAAGTGTAGGGAAAATACAAAACAGCTGCGAGTCCAATCTGTCCCCTGAACACTGCAAATGATCTGGTCTGAGAAATAAGCTTTTTGTACTAGCAGAGAGTACAATTTTATATTCCAGAATTGTATCATCTGTTAACACTGCTGGTCACACTGAGGTATTAAACACTGCATGCAAAAGGGGTCTGTTTCTTAGCAGAGACACTGAAGGAGAAACCCAGGGTACCTAAGACAAGTCAGCAACCCCTTGCGCTATTTTCTCTGAAATAATTCACTCTTGGTTTTCAGGAGAAATGAAGACAGCATTATAGAAAATAACGTTAGAATTTTTATCTAAATGAAACCCATCTGGAGAAGGCAATACACAGGAGGTGTGGGAGCCGTTTCCTCCAGAGAGATGTTTAATTATTCTGAGAAAACACCCAAATCAGGAGTAAAATCTGACTTGGAGTCCAGTCTCACACAAAGCAGCATGACACACCCAGACCCCTCAGAGGTCCCCGAGACACTGTCCCTTGCCCTTTGCACTCTGTCCAGTTCCTGTGCCTCCTGCCCCCACTGAAAAGCCCAATCACCTCGTAGGTCACTAAACACATTTTCTTGACTAAACAGACACCACCTACGACATCTTACTTTGGAAGTATTTGCTTTGATGACTTTCTCTTCTTCCTAACTTGCCAGGTGGGGTCACGAGTACGGAGACCCCTTCTACAGAAACAGCATAGGTCCTGGGAAAACACGTACCTTGGAGAGGGGTGCCCGCCAGGGGCAGCCATGTCGGGCCGCCTCGAATTTCTGTACCACCTTCAAGTGTGTGACCCAGTGTTTTACGGGCCCACAGAAGTCGGCATTTCTGAAACCCCGCACGAGTTCACAGGGCGATTAAAAATACTCAAAACCTGGGACGCCCCAAGGCAGCGCGGCGCCTCGAACCGGCTCTCGAAATCCTGCACCTGCTGTCTGTCCTTTTGAGACCAAGGCTTTGGCCTCCCGGCCCCAACTGGGAGCTCAGGGCAAGGTCCCCCTGACAGCTCCCAGCCTGGACCCTTCCCCAGAGCTGTGCGCCACCTGGGGACTGCCAGGAACAAGGTCCTGGGGCGACGGCGGGGCAAAGGAACACAAGCCGGTGGCGACCACAGAGCAGCAGGACGAATCACAGACGGAAGCGAAAGGGTCCGTGACAGATGCTTCACCTGCACGGTCGGTCCCCTCTGCCCTCACCGAACCACTCCCAAGGAGGGGCTCTCCTCTCCTCACGCCTGAGAGGAGGACACAGCCTCAGTGAGACTGTGGAAGCTGCTTGGGGCCAACGGCCTGTGTGTGGTAATAAAGCACAGACCCCCCAGAGTCTGACTGTAAAGCCCAAGCACCCACCTGTGTGGACACCCCAAGAAGAGAGAAAAGGCAGATTCTGACGGGTGAACTGCGGTCACTGGGCCATTCGAGTGGCCTTTCCTAAGCAGCAAGTATGAGCCAGCTACTGGGGACACACACACACACACACACACACACACACATCTGGATTCCAACCCCTGCTTACCTCTAAACAGCTATTGGACCCGAGTAAGGTTCCAGCTCACACGAATGATCAGAAGAAAATAGGCATGCATATATTTCTACACATATACACATATACAGTCAGAGAAAGAGAATATTGATAATCAAATGGGACAAAGCTCAACAAATGAGACTCTGAGAAAAAGAATAGGAGTTCATTGTACTATTCATGCAATTTCTATGTAAAGTTTAAAATTAAATCAAAATAAAAAGTTACAGAAAAACCATGGCATCAAAACAAAATCACGTGACCTGCTGTAGTAACATTAAGAGCTTAGGTTTAGCAGCAGAGTATGTAAATGGTGGTCCAAGATTTGAAACTAAGAAAGTGATTAAAGAGGAGTCTGCAGGGGCGCCTGGGCGACTCAGTCAGTTGAGTGTCCGACTTTGGCCCAGGTCATGATCTCATGGTTTGTGAGTTCGAGCTCTGCGTCGGGCTCTGCTCACAGCTCAGAGCCTGGATCCTGCTTCATATTCTGTGTCTCCCTCTCTCTCTGCCCCTCCCCTGCTCACATTCTCTTTCCCTCTCTCTCTCTCTCTCAAAAAATAACATTAAAAGAAAGGTTTTAAATAAACAAAATAAAGAGGGGCCTGCAGCTGGAGGAAGAAGAACAAGAGTGCAGAGACTGGGCCCATAAAGCTGAAGGCTCAGCGGCGGGGAGGAGAGAGCGCGGTGGGCTCCAGCCAGAAGACCCAGGCAGCAGATCAGAGACCGCAGCCGCTGTTCCAAAGATGCAAGTTCACCCCACAAGCAGCCACCCCTCCGCCCCTCTATCTACACCAGAACAGCCACACGCACCAAGTGCTGGTGACGGTGAAAACAGAAGGAACCCTCACGCCCTGCTGCTGGGAATGTAAAACCGCGGGAACGTAGGAAACAGTCTCCCATTTCTTACAAAGTTGGAAAAACGATCCGGTAATTCCCTTTCTAGTTTCCAGCCAAGAGAAATAAAAGTGTTTGTCACACACAGACTTGTACATAAATGCTCACAGAGGCAAGACGAGCTCAAAACTGGCAATGATCCACATGTCCACCAACCGGTACACAGATAAGTAAAACGTGGTCTAGATCTACACAATGAAAACTAACCGGCAATAAAAAAGGACAAGCCAAGACCATTTAATGAGGGAAAGGGCAGTCTTTTCGAAAAAAGGTGGTGGGAAAGGTGGACATCCACATGCAAAGGAATGAAGTTTTGACCTTTACACCGTGTACAAAACTTAACTGAAAATGAGTCAAACACCTAAATGTGTAAACTATAAAACTCCTAGAAGAAAACACAGCGCAAAAGATTTGACGCTGCGTATAGCAACGATTTCTTGGATTTGACACTAAAAGATAACAAGAGAATCTGGACATTACCAAAATTGAAAAATTTTGTCCATCAAAGGGCACAATCCACAGAATAAAAATAAAAAGGCAACCCACATAATGGGAGAAAATATGTGCAAATGCGATGATCACATAAGGGATAAATATCCAGAATATATAAGAAACTCCTAAAAGAACTTGAATAGACACATCCCCAAAGACGACAAAATAATCTATGGCCAATAAGCACATGAAAAGATGCCCGACATCACTGATCATGAGGAAACGCAAATCAGAACCACACTGAGATACCACTTCATGCTGTCTGGATGACTATTTTCAAAAAGAGAGAAGTTTTGGTGAGGTTGTGGGGAAATCAGAAGCCTGTGCCCGGCGCTTGGAATGTAAAACGGCACGGCATCCATGGAAGAGTCTGGCGGTTCGTCAGCAAGCTAAATGCAGAACTACCGCCGCAGCCCCTCTGCTCCTGGGACAGAAGCAAAAGCCGTGAAAGCAAATCCCGGAAGTCATTTGTCCACCAACGTTTACAGCGGCGTTACAGAAACCACCGGCATGTCTGCAGACCAAGTGTGATCCGCATGCTCACCATGAAATGGTATTCCGTCTCTACCAGCAGTGAAATTTTCATATGTGCTGCAAGATGAGCGACCTTGCAGCTAGGATGCTCAGTGAAGTAAGCCAGATACAAAAGGACAAATTCTGTACGATCCACTTACACAAAGGACTTCAGGGGCACCTGGCTGGCTCAGGTGGTATAGCATCTGACTCTTAATCTTGCAGTCGTTGAGTTCAAGCCCCACACTGGGCATAGAAAAGGGGTGGGGGAGGGAGAGAGGGAAGGAGGAAGGAAAAGAAAGAACTTCGAGCAGTTGAATTCACAGAGACACAAAGGAGAACAGTAGTTACTGGGGAGCAGGGACAGCGAGTTACTGTTAAACGGGCACAGAGTTTCAAGATGGAGAAAGTTCTGGAGAAGGACGGCAGTGACAGCTGCATACTGGTGTGCATGCATTCACTTACAAATGATTTAAATGTATTTTATGTGTATTTTACTGCAATAAAAAATAACAGAGAAAAGAAAAAAGGACCAAGCTAATGACAGATGTCACAACATGGGTGCACCTCAAAAAATGTGCCGGTGACAACAGGCAAACTCAAAAGTCCACGTTAAAATAAGGGATTCCACACACAGGTTGAGAGAGCAAATCTACGGAAACAGAGAGCAGACATACATATTGGTGACCAGGACCGGGGCTGGGAACAGGGCCCGTTTACAGACAGGCTTGAGGGACCTTTTAGGGGTGACAGAAATGTTCAAGGTGGAGTGTGGTATTAATCGCACAACTTTGTATATTTATTTAAAATTACTGAATTCAACACTTATTAAACGGGTGGATTTTATGGCACGTACATTATACCTCAACAAAGAAAAAACTTTTATTTGCCAAATTGGAAATGCAGATACTGAACACTCTCTGTGGCGTGGGGGCAGGTAAACGAGCTTCTGGACAGACCAGCTCACCTTCCTGGTGAGACTGGAAGGCGGCACAGCTTCTCTCCAGAACAACAGGCTAAAATGCTTACAGTCTCTGGCCCCAAATCCCACGTCTTTGAAGTCATCCTACGGACACAGTCACACAGCACCGTTTCTAACAGGGATAGCGTCCATCGCGAGGTAAAAAGAACGGAGGGCTGGTTGAAAACCCACGGGGCTTCCTCTGACAGGGCGCCGGGCAGCCATGAACGGCGATGCCACCAGGTCAGGTGAGCAGGTCACTGCCTGGGCGGGCCCCTTCGCCTTATGCCGTTAGCAACCGACACGCTACGTAGGTGAGCGGCAGGCATTCACGTTGAACGGGACTAAAGATTATCCGGAAAGATTTCACAACAGGAAATCGTGATTCTTCAAAAAATTAAAAATACATCACATGTGCACGGGAAGGGGGAAAGCCTGGAAAGCTACAAAAGCAAAATATCAACCTTCATCTCTAGGTAGCTAGATTAGGAGTGACAAAAATCTTTTAGTCTATCCATTTTCTAAATTTTTAGTAATGAACACATATCACAGTCCACAAGTGGAAAACAGATTCGGAGGCAGAGCTGTGTCAGGCATAAGGTGGAAGGCTTGGTCTGTGGAGCTTATGGAGACAAGTCCAGGGCACTTTACAAATTTATTTATAAATAAAATCAATAAATAAAAATTAAGCACTTCCTATGTGCCAAACACGGTTTTAGGCTCTGAGGATACAGGAATAAATGTAACAAACCCAAATCCCCACATTCACAGCAGTGGAAAGTCACGCGGACGGCTGAACGAGATGAAGTAGGACTGAAACCCGGTGCCAGGATCCTCCATAAACACGACAGTGAGGGAGGCGAGGTGACGGACAGGCAAGACCACCGGGTGTTTGCCTGGAAGAGTGCCAATCTGCCAACAGCAAAGGGAGCGAGAAAGCTCAGAACCCGCGTCCCTCTGAACCGCTCGCTGTGGAGGACGGCACCAGCAGCCACCGCCGGCGAGAAGCACGGGACGGTGTGGCCTCTGGGAGAGCAAATCTGCAGAGAGGCCAGGCGGCAGCGAAATACTCGTGAAGACCGCTCCCTGTGAAGAGCAGATCCTGTTCCCTGGCAGAGAGCTGCCGCACACAGAGGGGAGGGCAGTGCCCTTGGCAAGGCCTCGGGACTACGTGGAGTTTAGGCTGCCTGCAGCCCGGGAGGTACCGTGAGGCGACAGGGCCCTCGGGTGCCAGGCCTGCGTGCCCCGCTTATCTCTTGTGTCCCAGAGTCACACAGAGCCACGCCTGTAGGCGAATACAATCAAATGGCGTCGCTGATCTGAAGAGAGCGCTCTAAACTTCCAATTCAACACCGCTCAGTTAACTTGTTCCAAAAACTTCCTCTGCCTGACTTCATAATTTCTTTCAAGGGAACTATAGCATTTGCTTTGCCAACATGGCTGCTTCGTGGCTATTTCTGACCTCTCTTACAAACGCAAACTAGCCAGGTCCTTAATACTTCACGCCCCAACCTTCTATGCAATTATACCTGGTTTACGCCCATATCCTTCCCTCTTCTTGGCCAGTTATGCCTCAATCCTTAGACAGATCTCATAGTAAGTCCCACTTAATCTCGTCTTCTGACCTGACTTCCAGGAACTGCGTGTGCCGTGCTCACGTCTGCTGCCTACGTTACTAACCAGTGAGCTGAACACTAGGTACCTTAAACCATCTAGGCTTAAACAGCCTTTATTAAAGAGAGGCAGATTGACTGCAATTCAAACTGCAGTGGATTCTTACTAGCTGTGTCACCTCGAACCCCTTACTGCCAAAGGAAACACTAAAGCAAATGTACACGGTCAGACCGCTCCCCAAATCAGTAACGCAGGGGCTCTCCATCATGGACCGAACAGGCTCCGCAGGTCTCTTTCTGCCCCGCTTCTTCTTCGTGGGGGTCTTGAAGCACTCGGCTTCTATGCTGCGAATCATCATCTTGCACTTGCTTTGCTCTCCAGCTACAAGGCCTACGCCAGCCCATCCCTTTTACTCACTCTGCTTAACTTTTAGTATCTTCTTAACCCGAGTACAAGCACTTTTTCCTGTGTAAAGTCTTCTGCCACTCCTGCTCCTATTAAAAGCTGATGTCTTTCCCCTTCAAATCACTAAAATTTTAATCCTTTGTGCATGTTTCCCCAAGATATCAGAAGTTCCTGGCATAGTACCTAGTAGGCGCTAAAGAAATTCGTGGAGTATTTGTCAAATATTTGTCGAGTGGGAACCACCACCCACAGCTCACAGGACTAGAAAGTTACACATGACATATGTAAAGAAGAAAACACAGTGCTCAGTACACTACCCTTTTTATCTGCACCATCTCCACATCAGAAGTTTTTGTAAAAGAAAATTAAGTAAAGATAGAGTGACTGATTAATAAATTTTTACCCAAAAAAATCTGATTTTTAGTTCATATGAAACCAAGGAAGCAGAAGATGTGAACTCAGCAGAAGGCGGGGGAAGGCGTGGTCCCATCCTTAGAGACCTTTGAGAGCTGGAGCTCCACCAGACCCCCCATCTGAGGCTCACTGGGACAGGAAGGAGTACGCCTCCCACCTCAGCCTGACAGTGACCTACAGATCACAAACCCAAGGGTTCACGAAGATTAGTGAAATTACCCAGATCGCCACAGAACTATCAAAACAACCCTGGCGGTCTCCCTACCTTCAATATCCTTTCCTCCCCAGGTAGATCTGAATGGCAAGACCATGCGCTGGTGTCAGACTTCCCAAACTGAACCGAGGCTCTGTCACTTAATCAGCTATTGGACTTTTTAAGTGGCATACACTCTCTACACCCCTGTATCATCATTCGTGAAACAGACAACATCAACACTCAGCTCATGACTCTGCTGTGAGGACTTGAAAAGTTAGTGTGGGAATAGAAGGAAACTTCCTTCAGTTGATAAAGAATATCTACAAAAATCCTACAGGTAACATCATACTTGATGGTGAGAAACTTGACGCTGTCCCACAGAGATCAGGAACAAGGCAGGAGTGTACCCTCTCACCACCCCTTTTCAAGGTGGTACTGGAAGTCCTAGCTAACACAGTAAGATAAGAGAAGGAAACAAGGTATACAGATCACAAAGGAGTAAGTAAAATTGCCTTTGTTCACAGGTAACACGATTGCCTCCGCAGAAAATCTGAATCAACAACGAAAACACTTATTAACTAAGAAGCGATTTTAACAAAGTTGCAAGATTAAGGTTAATTCAAAAAGTCAATTGCTTGAGAATCAGACAAACTGATTCTCAAGTTTATATACAGAGGCAAGACTCAGAACAGCCAATAAAGGGGTGCCTGAATGGCTCCCTTGTTTGGGCAACTCTTGATTCTGGCTCAAGTCACGATCCTGCATTTTGTGGGATCTAGTCCCGCGTCAGGCTTCGAGTTGACAGCACAGAGCCTGAGCCTGCCTGGGATTCTCTCTCTCTGCCTCTCTAACTCTCCCCCACTTGTGCACACTCTCTCTTTTTTCAATGTTTATTTATTTTTGAGAAAGAGAGGGAGACACAGAATCTGAAGCAGCTCCAGGCTCTGAGCTGTCAGCACAGAGCCAGATGCAGGACTCAAACTCACAAACCGTGAGATCATGACCTAGGCCGAAGTCGGACACTGAAGCGACTAAGCCACCCAGGCACCCCTCTCTGAATAAATAAAATAAAGTCATTAAAAAAAAAAAAGCCAATACAATGTTGAAGGAGAACAGAGTTGGAGGGCTGACGCTGCTCAATTTCAAGATTGAGTACGAAGTTACAGTATTCAAGCCCTGTTTTATTATAGAACAAACAGACGACTGGAGCAGAACCCAGAACCCAGCAACGAGAGACCCATATCAGTACAGCCGACTGATTTTTCAACAAAGGTGCAAAGACAGTACAACCAAGCATAGACAGTCTTTTCAACAGACCATCATGGAATAACCAGACTCCACATGCAAAGAAAAGAATCTAGACACAGACCTTACACCCTTCAATAAAACGAACGCAAAATGCATCATAGATCTAAGCATAAACCCAAAACTCTAAAACTCTCAGAAGATAACAAAGGAGAAAATCAAGCTGACCTTGGGAATGGCAATTACTTTTTAGATGCCACACCAAGGGCATGATACATGAAACGAAGAAGGAAGATGGGCTTCACAAAAATGAAAATCTCCTACTCGGAAAGGCAATGTCAGGAGAAGGAGGAGACAAGCGACACGCTGTAAGAAAACATTTACAAAAGACACATCTGATAAAGGACTGATTCAAATTATACAAAGAACTCTAAATACCGGGCCACAGACCATACCAGACAACTCACCAAAGTACACAGAGGGCAAGAGAGCCTGCAGGCAGACCACTCACGTGGCACATCAGGGAGACGCAGCTGGGAGACCGCGCTCCGCGCCGGCGAGCACGGCCAACGCAGGACGCCGGCGGGGACCAGGGCGGCAGGAAGGNCGGGGCTTCCCACGATACTAGACACTTCCCTCACAACCAGCAACAGCGGTCTTTGTGTTTAAACGAAGGTGAACATGGAGCTCTATGGCGGCTCTCTTCCAGCTGATAAAACTCGGAAGCAACTAAGGTGTAGGTAAATGGGCGAATGAACTGGTCCACGCACACATCGGAGCATCATTCAGCGCTAAAAAGAAATGAGCTATCGAGTCATGAAAGACACGGAGGAAACTGAAACGCATCGGACGAAGTGAAAGAAGCCAATCTGAAAACACTACACACTGAGTGATTTCAAGTCTACGCCATCTTAAATAGGTGATGTGTGGAGACGATAAGAAGATCAGGGCTGAGGAGGGGAGGGTGTGGGTAAAACGGAAGGGCTGCAGAAGGGTTTATGGCAGTGAGATACTCTGTACGCTTAACACGGGTGCACCCCTCTCATCACCCGTCTCCCCAAACCTCCAGAACGTAGGCTACCAACACTGAGGCCTGATGGATTCTGGGTGGTTACTACATGTCACCCCAGACTATCGAGTGCAATAAATGTACCGCTCTGGGGAGATGCTGGTGGGGGCGGGGGGTTACATGCATATGTGAGGACACAGGGGGTATATAAGAAATTTCTGTATCATCCTCTTAATTTTGCTGGGAACCAAAAACTCTTCTAAAAATATTAAATCTTCTGGGGCACCTGGGTGGCTCAGTCAGCTAAGCTTCCGACTCTTGATATCGTCTCAAGTCATGACCTCACAGTTCATAGATCAAGCCCCGTGTCAGGCTCAGTCCCTGACAGTGAGGAATCTGCTTGGGATTCTCTCTCTCCTTCTTTCTCTGCTCCTCCTCTGCTCTCTCTCTCTCTCTCTCTCTCTCAAAATAAATAAATAATCATTAAAAAAAATAGCTCTTTAAAAAAAACCGAATGTGTCCGATAAGCTGCTCCATAAGAGATGTGATTTTTACTACTCCTCCCCGAATGCCATGGTCACCACTTCTCTGCACAGAGCCCTCGACACCTGACCACGGCTCAGCAGCACCATCCCCCACAGCCAGGGTGCCGTCCCGCCTCTTCGCCACTTCGAGAAGCCCAGGAGATGGAGCTCGCTGGACACGCGGGAAATGATACCCACTGAGCCAGGCAACCTTCGGTGGACGCCATCTGAGAGTCTACTCCTCTCCACGTCACCAACTCAGGGCTGTCCCTTTTTCCATTAGAGAAGGAAACTTTTGCTCTACATTCAAAATCCAAAAAAAAGGGGGGGACGGGGCTCAGTCGGTTAAACACTAGACTCTTGGTTTCAGCTCAGGTTGTGATCTCACTGTTCCTGAGTTCAAGCCCCAAATCGGGCTCTGTGCTAACAGCCTGCTTGGGATTCTCTCTCGCCCCCTCTCTTTCCTGGTAAGACCACCTGACTAGGCTCAGTATACACAGCTCGACAAGAATTTGCTATTGAAGCTATTATTTTAGACAATTAAAGAATCGGTCAAGAATAATTTTTCCCACTCAAAACGATTCTATTTTATAAATGTGTATAGCGACTGAGATTTGGTATTCACTGAGAAAAAAGATACATCAGGGGCGTCTGGGGGGCTCAGTTGGTGAAGTGTCTGACTTCAGCAGTTCGGGTCATGATCTCATGAGTCGTGAGTTCGAGCCCCATATCAGGCTCTGTGCTGACATCTCGGAGCCTGGAGCCTGCTTCCAGTTCTGTGTCTCCCTCTCTTTCTGCCCCTCCCCTGCTCATGCTGTGTCTCTCTCTGTCTCTTAAAAATGAAATGTTAAAAAAATTTAAAAATATATGCATTATACATTTTAGGCAATTACCTAAAAAATTAAGAAAAACCGTTGTGTATTCTATTCTTTAAAACCAAGTTATATATTCTTTTCAAATTACCTATTATTTAATCATTATAATATATAACACTTAAAATCTAGTAAGTAAACTATTAGCATCCATGTTTATTATTTAAGTAAACAGCAAAAGATTATTTTCGATAATAAAATATGGCAAATTAAAACTTCTGAGAGTAGTATGAAATGTCCTGCCTCTAAAATACCTTAACGGTAAAAACAATACAAAATAGCCCACAAAAACTTGCTTTATAATGGACAACTGTGAATTTTAATTAAAAGTTTATAAATATATCAACTCTCAAGTACAGTTATAGATTCAAGCCCTTCAGAAACGGAATATTTACCTCTATTTCTAAAGTTCTATCCATTTGACCTTTTTCTTTCAACAGGAGGTTACTTTCAAAGCTAAAGATGAAAAGGTGCTTTTTAAAAAGCGAATAAAGGTCCTTTTGCCTTACTATATGTTGGAGGGGTGCAGTACAGAGAGATAAAGAGAAATGAAGTGAAATATTTGAAAAGGATTCCAAATCAACTATGTCTCAGTTTACCTCAATTTTCTTTCTAGGTAAAATCAGCTGCAGTATTTAACTTTTTTGATGATGTAACATCAGATGTAAAACCTACCAGGCAGGAGCTTATCTGACTTGTGTTAACAAATAGAAGCTTCTTTCACCAGGTTGCAGAAGTGAACACAACAAGGCCTAGTTAATAACTATTTAAGGAGGTTGTTCGCATTTTGAGCAGCTCTGATAAAGTGCTTTTTTGCACTTGGCCTCTTCTTCCTCTTACATAGCTTGGGCTCCAGCTTTTATTAAATGTAAGGAACTCAACAGCTTTGAAATTCAAAACCAACTACTTTTGGAAAACTACCTGTTTCCTATACCTCATTCTTTTATCCTATATTCTAGGGATGCTTAAATATCATCTTTTTTGAAGTTTAAAAAAAAAAAGGTCAAAAACAGTTTTTTGAAAACTCTTAAAGCACTTTTAGACTGAGGCAACAAGTTTTGAGACGCCCTGGAGGGGGCCCCAAGCTGCTGGTTAGAGCAGGAACTGAAGTCGGTGGGAAAGAAGAGGGGAGAGGAGCAGAGGCAGCTCGGGAAGGTTCGGGAAGGCTGCGGGGTTAAGAGAACAGACTTTGGCCTGGCAAACGGGAGTTCAAAGTGTGCTAGCCGCCCACCAGCTAAGCCAGCCTTGGACAAATCAGCCAGCCTTTCCCAAATGTCTCCATGCTAAATGTGGTAACACCACCTCTCCAAGCTGTCTGGGGACGATCTCAGAGAATCTTAGCACAGAGTCCACTGTATTATTATTCACCCGAGGTAGTTCAAAGTTCAAAGAGC
Organism: Crocuta crocuta; assembly: GCF_008692635.1. Taxonomy (NCBI): domain Eukaryota; kingdom Metazoa; phylum Chordata; class Mammalia; order Carnivora; family Hyaenidae; genus Crocuta; species Crocuta crocuta. Next base: position 10,727,901 of record NW_027531904.1, read on the forward strand.
AACAAGCACCACTGAAGAGTTCTGAGCAGAGAACACAGGGAGGAATGGACAGCAGAGGCGGAACTGGTGAAGATTAGGGAAGAGACAGTCTTAGCGAGGTGAATGACACATCTGGGTGGGGCCTGAGCAAAGACAGGCAAGAAAAAGGAGTGGGTGGATTGAAATACAAGGATTTCAAATTGATAGGAGAGGCACCTGGCTGGCTCCACAGAACCTGCCACTCTTGATCTCAAGGTCCTGAGTTCAAGCCCCACGATGGGTGTAGAGATTACTTAGAAGTAAAACTTTAAGAATAAACAAATGCATAAAATTGACAGGAAGTTGAGGCTCACTGGGGGTGGAGAAGGAAGAGTCAAAACAAAACCCAGCTTTTTTTTTTTTAATGTTTTATTTATTTTTGAGAGAGAGAGAGAGTGTGTGTGAGCAGGGGAGGGTCAGAGAGAGAGGGAGACACAGAATCCGAAACAGGCTCCAGGCTCCTGAGCGGGCTGTCAGCACAGAGCCCGACAAGGGGCTCGAACCCATGAACTGTGAGATCATGACAGATGAAGTCGGACACCTACCGACGGAGCCACCCAGGCACCCCCAAAACCCAGCTTTTGCATACCACCCATTTTCTGGGACAGGAGGGAAGAGAAGGTTTTAAGATACTACTGGGGGAGCTACAAAAAGCAGAAAGCAGTTAAAATGTAGCCTTGCTGGGTTTCATCTAGGTACGGAAGACACATTTGTGAACAATGGATTCTGGTTTCAAGTGCAACTAAGAAATCTGGATTTAAGATACAGACCCTGGGACCGTTACTACGTACAGGCAGTTAATTGAAGCTATGGTCCTGGGGGTCACCCAAGAAGTACCGCCAGAGAAGACTGTTAAGGTCAGAATCCTATTAAATTTTAATATTTAATGGTTATAAAGAAGAAACATTTGCAAAGGACAGAGATCACAAAAAGAAGCTCAGGCAATTCAGTAAACTCGTGGGAAGAGTTTCAAGAAGGAAAAAGTTAACAGTGCTAAACTTTACTGAGAAATTAAATACATACTCAACAAAAATCCACTGATAGGGGAGGAAAGTGCTTATATTGGGGAGAAAATATAAAAAGTATAAAGAAGATAAATGGATCTGCTCCCTTTTACCACAAAGTTTCAAGTTCATTTTTTCTAATGACATCCAAACACAAAAAATCAGATTTAGTCAAACAAGTTCACAGATACATCAGTTAATAAACACTTCCTACAAAATTATCAAGAAAAAGTTACTTCCTAAAACATCTAGGGCGCCTGGGTGGCTCAGTCAGTTGAGCCTGGGACTTTGGCTCAGGTCATGATCTACGGTTCGTGAGTTCAAGTCCTGAGTCAGGCTGTGAGCCGTCAGCACAGATTCTACTGTGCTGGAGCCTGCTTCAGATTCTGTGTCTCCCTGTCTCTGCCCTTCCTGACTCACTCTGAAAAATGAATAAATGTTTAAAAAGAAATTAAAAAATAAAACAAAACACTGCAAAACTGTCAAGTCCCCTGTCTCACCGAAAAGAGAGACCTTGTAAACAGGAAGCCACTGGTTCCAGATTTCAAGTTTTACCAACTCACTGCCTATTACAATCCTTTCCTTAAGTCAGCAGGGGAAAAATCACTGCATTCCCCCTGAATGGAGACTAACAACAGAAGCTTTGAATTTGAATGTAGTTAATAACTCCTCTAGATCACTTTTTTCCCAATCATTAAGGAAGAAAACAGAGGTATCACCATTCTTATCTTGTCTCAACATTAGCTCATTTAAAGAGCTTTCTTCTCCCTTCTCCCTGTGAATGAAACCAACATACTAAAAGGCTGTTCCTCCCTGGTTCTGTCCAGCAGAGCTCAGTACAGTAGACACACTGCAGAGAGAGGGGTACAGATGATCACGTCTGTAAGCTCCAGTGTTTGTTTCTGGGGAACTAGAGGAGTGGGCAAGCCTCTGCCTGGGGTCCCCATTCAAATGTAATCCACGACTAAATCTGTAATCATTACATTGACAAGTGTCTTCATCTCTACCTAGCAGCAACAAGATCTAGCAAGACTGAAAAAAGTACATTTACTCAAATTCAGACCGAAGAAAATATCCATGATCAAAATATTTAAGCACTAACACAAATTTTAAAATATTCAAGTGAGGCCCAAACAATGGTTCTGCTCATGAAGTATTTATGTGTATAAATCCTGACACCTGCACAAAGTTTAAATGCACAGGAAAATGTGTTTCACTGCAATTCTTTCACTAATTAAAACTGATGACTTAAGTTTTTCCCTTTTACTAAACGTTAGGAAACGCGAGTGTCTGGAAAACTCAAAACCTTTACCCGTAACAAACAAAATACACATTAAAAAAGGCTCGCTCCCCCCAAACACACACAATGACCAACAAAGCAACATCAGACTAGCTCTGGAAGATGGAGAGACCATGCTACTGGCAGCTGAACTAAAAACCCACAGAAAATAAGTTACATTATTTAAACTGCAGCTGAACTAGACTGTTGGGGAGTCTGCATGGTCAACTGCTGTTGTTGCATCGGGGAGCCAGAGCTTGGCTCTCATTTATTAATCAAATCAGTATTTTTAGGAGGCCAATGCCTTACCCATTAGGCGACTATCAAATCAGTATTTTTAATTGTCTTGAATTTTGCTTTAAAACAACTTTTTAAGTTTATCCTAGAACATCACTTAGCAAGTTCATAACCTGAGCGGTTACAGCCTCCCCCCTGAACAGAGCACAAGATCAGCTCTTAGTGGCAAACAAAGA
>NW_027531904.1:10730800-10732304 GCF_008692635.1 Crocuta crocuta
ACCATCCTCCCGGCCAACTGAAAAGCTCGGAGATACCAGAAAGGTGCTCATATGCCATTTTAAAATGCAGATCTACACAAACTAACTCTGTTTCTCCATCCTAAACCCAGGTGACCAGGGGTCACAGAGCAGGTGACAAGGGCAATGACAAAGGCCACCCGCACCCGTCTGGAGGCAGGGGTGTGGGACCCTCCGCAGCCCCTCTCAAAAACATCCCTCCGTGTATGGCTCCTGCGGGAGAACATTCCCTCTGTGGCGTGCATCCCGGAAGCGCCTCCTACAAAACCCGGCCCGAGCAGCAGCACCAGCTGCAGCAGCAGCGGGCAGGGTCCTTACATGACGGTGAGACCATGTAAGTAAAACACCCAACAAAGATGTAATTGTTCACTTATGCAGGTAAAAATGTTCCCACTTTTCTTCAGCTCATTTTAATGTCCAGAAAATGGATTTAGATTCATCTACATCTTGGATAATGGGATTAAAGTAAGTTATTAGTTTAGGCAGAAACGAGTCAGCAAACCAGAGAGCTTCAGAGGTGCACTCTAACAGAGCACTTAAGGGGCATCTCCCATGAGAGAAATACTGAAGCACATCCTGCTCGTGGCAATATACACCGGCATCACCTTTGTGAAAAGCAATTTGGCCACGGAGTGTTCATGTCCTTTGACCCAGGTGAGCCCACTGGGGACTTTTCCAAAAGAAAAATAATCTTGGGGGGGGAGAAAATCTTTTTAAATGTACAAACAGAAGTCTATTTAACACAATACTATTTAAAATGGTGAAAAATTAGGAACAATCTAAATATAATACAGGCAAAAGGTAAATTAAGGTCTTACCTAAAAGAACGATAAAATTAAAACAATTTTAACAAATGATACAGTTTAGTGAAAAAATATAAAACTGCACTAATTTGCAATTATGGGAAAAACACAAGAACTTGGCAAGATACAGAAGAAAAAAAATAACAGCACCACACAACCATCTTCCTATAGGTATTGTGGGTGACTTCTCCTGATTTTATCATTATTATTATAATATTGTTTAAGCAACGATAGACTAGAACAGCCCTAATTAAATCGCTTTGCCTGGACTGAGGGTGTAGCACAGCAAATGCAATCATACTGGCTGAAAAGCTGGGCGGGCCCTCCGCCTATGATTCAAATGGACTTTTACACCCTGATTTCTAGGAGATCAAAGAGCAAAAAGGTCAAGAAAATACTCTGGTACTGAAGCGTACTGTAATTATTTCACAAGTAAAAAAGTGTCCATAGGTTCACAGATACTTTTTAAAAAGTTTCGATAGCCTACCTATAGCTTTTAAAACTCTAAATCTACCCATTTCCTGTTTCAAAAGAGTGCCTCTTACCTCTACCCTGAAAGAAAGGAAGTTTGAATGGAGGAGAAAGCAGTTTCCCCTTGTTCTACACAGAGTGCACTCAATGAGCTCCTAGAAAACAAGATTCCAAGCAATCTAAACTGCCAAACTTAAACTGCATTTAAGTTT
>NW_027531904.1:10732500-10752375 GCF_008692635.1 Crocuta crocuta
AGGTGCGCCCACCGCAGGTGCCTCTCCGGCACCAGCACCCAAGTTTACGGAAAATGACCCGCCGCAGACCTCAAGATGTCACTCCTAAAACCGACAGGCGACTGCTCACACGTCCAGCCCCAGCGAAGCCTGTGGCCGGAGAGGACTCTGACCCACGATCGCAGTGACAATTTCTGAACTAAACATCATGGTAAAACAAAGTCAAGTTTGATTCTCTCAACACCTATTTCCTGTGCAAACAGCCCTTTTGTTCTGCTTCCCTGCTTGATTTTAATGTTCGGTTTGCGTCGGAAAACGGCCACAGTGACAAAACCTAGCATACACAGCAGCGTACAGGAGCAAGAGCGTAAAATAAAGGATTATTAAAAGATCGGAACAGAAATCCTACCCACAAAACCTGCACAATTTTCTGTTTGCTTCCCCTCAGATTAACTTCACTGGAAGCTGTGCTCCGCCGCAGCCAAGCCTGGGCCGCGAGCCCCGCCCTCTGCGCCGCTACTGGCCGAGGCCAGGCCGCCCCGCCCCCCCGGCCGGGCCCGGCGCTGTGATTGGCTGTGGCCCACATCCATTATCCTAAAGAACTTTTCCTCGCTAGCAGGTTCGGCTGCGCGCACCAAAAACCCCCTGATAAGCTGGTTTCTTAAAGAAACAGGAGGTAGTGTTTCAGTTTTCCCATCACATCCTGTTTGCTTACTCTTTTGTCTAGGCAATAAATACGCCAAGTAACAGCAGCGAACATCTGACAGAAGGAGCTTTAATTTGCAGTTTAGCGACTATCTGTTTAAACACAATGCTTTAGGCTAAATCATGGTGTATTTCTACAGAGCCATGAAGGTAAAGTTATGATTTATAAGACAGACTCCTTTTTCAGTAGAATTCTCATTTTGTCTGAAATTTTTAAAGTGGCAACAGAAAATCCACTGCAAAATTCTGCTAAAAAGAAAATAGTATTTTCTCTAAGACTTAAAATACCCTGATTTAAGGCATGTAAAATTGGAAAATATATGGCACTAAAATCCTAAACGCAAAATAGCTCTAAGTTACCAAATTCATGCATACACATTCTCAGCATCACAACAAAGTAAACATTTTGGTGACATCAAACCCTGATGTATCTACCTAAAAGGAAGGAAACACGGAAGCAGAAATACTATTTCATGGCCACCGCGGGGCCACCACCAGCTGACATCCACAAAGGGGAAAGGCAGCCTGCTCGAATGACACATCCCTGTGCAAAGTTTGGGAAGACTTAAGTTGCCTTATATTTAAAATTACAGTTCCCTTTTTAAAAAAAGCAGACGCGATTCTGCACCCACCTTGAGCATTAGTTAACTCAAGGGGGCAAGGGCACCCTATGGTGTATACGCCTCTGAAAACACCAAGTCACATTAAATGTTACCTCCAGGCTCTACCAACAGGCTATAGAAGCACTCGGATTTTTCAAAAAGACCTACTGTGACTTTATACATTGCTAAGAGTGCTATATTTCACTATATTTAAATTAGAACTGCTAATGTTTTAGTAGCTTGGCCCATCAAATATTACTGTCATTAATCCTTACCTGACTGAATACCACTCAACTTGTTCAGTAAAGTGTAATTTTCACCTCTACCAAAAATTGTAGCAGATTTATGAAAAAAGCCAAAAACAGCGAAGCAAATTAAAGTGGTTTCTTCTTAAAAATACTTCCAATAAGTTTACATAACAATTTTTTAAATTAAATGTACAGTTTTCAAAGTTCAGAATCTTGCAAGCATTATTCCTCAAAGAAAATCCATACATTACCACAACACAAAGCCAACGACCTTGTTTTGAACACAAAGAGAAGTCTGTACGAAACTGAAAATGCACATAACTGCAACAAGACATGAATATGGAGGAACACCCTGAAGAAGTCCAAACAGCTGCATCATCTATGATGCCTTTTAAGTGGACAAATTGAAAGAGCCAATTCACAGAGGCCTAGTCCCAAGATCCTTTGCAAGGATTCACCGCTTTGAATGCCCAGTACTTCACAAGTCAAGTTCAAGTTTTCTTCCCACTGTGTGGACATTCTTGCAAAAGAACACTGGAAGCAGATGAGGTACAGGAGCAAATAACAGAAAGGGGACATAAATCGAGTTACAGCATGAAACTTGGAAACATTTTAGATGGCCAAAATTTGACAGGGTTATAGAAAGAGACGGCAAACATTTAAATCTTAAAATGCGGCAAGCATAAAATCAGTACACAGTTACAGAAACCAAAAAATCTTTGCTCGGACATCAATTTTTCACTTCAGAGATAATTTGTATAAAATAGACACCTATCACATACACTGAAATGACACTGGGGCCCCTCCCGATCTATAACCAAAAAAGAGATATGGAGTTGGTTATGTCAGATTGTTCAAAGATCTCTAGGGCCTACTTGGAAGAACTTCGTGGTGACTGTGAAGTTAAAAATACAGGTTAAAACTACGGGGATTTTGCTCCATTTCTCAACCAGTAGCAGAAGAAAACAGCAAAATTAAATCAAAGGAAAGCAATACCACGACAGAGGTTATCTGAAGACAATACTGCTTCCCAGGAACAAGAGGCTTCCCTCATCGCACGTGACAAGACCGCTTTGAACACGGAGTACCCAAAGGGCGCACTGTGTACTCCTGGTGGGGGAGAAGCTCAGAAGCCTCCCCAAACCTACCAACTCTGACAACGGAGTGAGAGGCAAGCAACCAGAACCACCAGGCGCCACCTCGCTTTAACAAGACCCTAGAGCAGCAGCACCCAGCCAAACCTCTGGCTGGCACAGGGCACACAGGGGAGCGCTTTCTTAGGGTCTTAAGGGGCTGAGAATAGCTCGAACTGCTCTTCATACAACAGAAAGTAATCCTTGGCGTGGTCCCTGGACACCTACAGGCAGGCTTATGCAGTAGCTGATAAAAGGACCAGCTTGACATTGTCGGAGCATGACCGGGCCACCTGAGAAATCGTCTCAAAACCACTATCTAACAGAGAAAAAAAAATTACTAAAAAAAATATTTCCCTGACAAGTACACACTGCTTACAAAAGTGGGGCGTGCATCTGAGTTTGCAACTCCTGACGTNGAACCTTAAGGAGACAAGTGGATAGGAAAGCACAAAACAAGCTGAGATATCTTTCTAGAAGACAATACATTGCTTTGTTTTAAATCTAATGGGATAAACAAGGTCACCCATAAATGTAAAACAAAAAGGAACCGGGATCACAATGTCAGGACCAAGGTGTAAATAAAGGCAAGAGCAGTCACGTGGTACCTGACTCTCAAGATTGAATAGCTGCAACTCTTCACGTGCCAAAGAACATACCCCAGATGACTGAAGGAAACTGCCAGACACAGAAAATGATGGAAAACAGACTGGCTGACTTGTAGGTTCCCTCTCTCCTTAGCAGCCTAAGCTAGAAAAAAAAATAAAGACAAAGAGATAAATGATCCACACTAATGACTAAGATTAACTTTTATACAGCTGTCAGAAGAAAAGCTGCTTTTCACAACAGTCATGGGAAAATTTTAAAAATCCTACTCGCAGACAGCGAGCAATTGTGAAAAGCACAAGGTGAGCAGGTAACATCCTCAGACGATTATAAAGTAATGTTCAAAGTCAATACAAAGCTTATTAACTCATCAAACATTCTGACCACCTACTACGTGCTGGGCACCACGAGCTGCTGTGGACGCCACGTGGAACTGTCCCTCCCCTGGAGGCTCAGGGTCCAGAGTCTGACCTCTGCTGTCCAACAGGGATGTCACGGGAACCACAGCGATTTCGGCTTTCTAGGCGCCACATTAAAACATCAAAATAGTTCAATTGTAGTCCCATATGCGCCTTAACACAAACCATATAAAATGGCCTCACTTTGATAAGCAATCATTTTTAAAACTGAAGTTGTCTTTTTTTTTTGTACTACAAAGCAAGTTCATATTTCATACTTACAGACCAACCCAGACTTGCCATATTAACAGCCAGTAGCCACTTAAACTTGGCTCTGCTGTCCAACACAAGAGCCACCAGCCACGTACGGCCACCACACCTGGTGTGTTACGAGAGTGACTGAGGAACTGAATGTTTGCTGTTACTTATTTTAATTGATTAAAATAACCACAAGTGGCTATCTACCAGATCGGAAATAACAGCTCTGGCGGAAGAAACAGACACTAAATGACAAAAATCACCCAACAGACACTAAATAAAACGAATCACACCCACTTAATGAATTGCAGTTATTACAAATGTTTGCAGAGGAAACGTCCGATAGGGAACGAGTAAATACAGCCAACGGAAGGGCTACAGCTCACTTGGCAGCTCCAAGGAAGGAGCCTTCAAGGAACTGGCGGCTAAGCAAAAAGGCAGGGCCTACGGAAGGCCTCGAGTGGAGGGAACCTGAAAACACAGGACAGACAACGGAGGAGGGCAGCAAGCGGGAGAGCCGCTAACGTCCTGGGACGACACCGGCCCGGGTCCCAGGATGCAGACAGGCCAGCAAGGCCGAGCGGGAGCAGTCCGTCCAGGACACAACGCAAGTCCCCCAGGCGGTCCCCGCGGTCCCCCGCCCGCCCAGTGGGCTGCAGTCACGCTGACCTCGGGTCGGGCCCTCCCGGTGCCAGGGGCTCCCTGTGCTCGGAAGCCTCCTCCAGCTCTTTCGGATCTTAGAAGTCCGAGTCACAGTTCCAAATTCCCCACGGGACAGGCTTCGGGCTCAAAACTNTTATTATTTTTATTATTATTTTACTGTTCTGGAAGACTCGGGAAGCTAAAGAAAACTCCCCAAACAAACCTTGGTACCACGTGAAGCTTAAAGGTTACATCCTCATAGACACATTCTCAGGGCATCCAATCACCCCTTCCAATCTCTAGCAGCACACCGAATTTCTTTCCTGCCCAGTACCGGTGGGACTCCAGAAATTCTTGATTCGTTGGTTTGTTGATAACCTAGCTTTACCGATGACCGGAGACCGTGAGCTCCGTGAAAGCGGAGGCCCGGAGACCGTTGGCGGCGGCGGCCTCAGTGCCATGCACCCCGCCCCCCGGCCAGCAGGGAGCACCTGCAGGGAGGACTGGTAAGTAAATATTTACATGTGTTATGTGTCACGACATAAAGATCATAGCTAAAGCTATACTCAAAGGAGAATTTAATAGCACTGAATTTTATTATAAAACATTAAGTATAGAAATATAGTTTATGTTTTTAATTTAAAAACTCAAAACCCCCCAAAAAGTGAAGACCCTAAGGAATCAACTAAAAATCTCAGGAACAAAGCAACAGCTAAATATTGGGGGAGGAAACGGGAGGGAGACTTACAGCAACAAAATGAAAACACATTATTACACCCAATTACTAAAACAATGTGTGCTAGAATCAAAACTTAATATTAAATAGAAGCTAAAAAGAACTAAGTATATATATGCTTTCAGTATATGATAAAAGTAGCTTTATTTCAAGGCAACAAGGAAAAGATTTTTGTTATTAGGGCAAAACAACTGAGTAACTCTTGAGGGAAAATAAGAGAAGTTATTTCACTTCACGTATTATGTCAAAACAAGTCCCAGGTGAACAGAAAGAGGTAGATGTGAAAATGAAACCATATAAGGACTAGAAGAAAACAGTTATCTGGGCAGGAGAATCCATCAAGTATGAAAGTAAAGTAGAAGCCATAAAAAGAAAGTATTAACATAAACTTCTTAAAAGGTAAAAACTCAAGGTAAAAAAAAAAAAAATACCATAAGCAAATGAAGAGCCAGGGAAAATATGTGGTGTGTGTGACAAAACACTGCATCCTAAATCTGTGAAAGAATAAAAAGGCATCGCAAAGATAAACCACCACCCCAAATGAGTAGAAGACAAATTAGGAGATATAATACCCACCACTCCGCTCGTCATCATAATTAAGCTAAGGAGTACATCATAAATCCATGAAAAGAGAAGGCACGAAAGAAAATCATCAAGTGTTGGTGAAGATGTGGAGAAGACATGCATTCTCTCATATTTTTGGTAAACTTTACACTAATTTGGCCAACTGTATATTACAATGCTAGTTAAATGTTTAAAGTAAGATTTGGCAATATTTATAAAAATACAAAAAAATGTTCACATGCTTTGATTCAGTAATATTAAGATGGATAAAATCCTAAAGAAAGATGTAGAAAGACGTAGCTCGTAAGAGGGTCTTCAGCACACAGTAACGTGGCAGGTGACAACCACAGGAGGAGAAGATGGCGTGGCGTGGGCCCTCACAGAACCCTGTTGCTACGCGTGAAGTCAAAGACCAGAACCAAACCAACCACATCAGATGACAGGCTCACGGAGCTGAGCAGCCCAGTGGGCAGGGGCTGTGGCCCGAGGACATCGCTGGAGGAGTGACATTTGAGCAGAAAGAGGAGGGAGTGTGCGGCAAAGGGATCTGCAACAATTGTGAAGCCAGCGACTCGGGGCGCTCAGCCAGTCGGAACAGATAAGGACAGCGGCGGTGTGGGACTCGGGGACACGGCCGGCCTTCTCGGGCAGCACCGTCCCCACAGCTGTGCGTGGCTCAGCGCCCGAAACAAGTCCCAACTGCATTTCACGTTGAAAATACGCATCAGATTTTGAAGACAATCTTAAAAAAAAGTTAAGTAAAATATCTCATCAACGACTTCTTATGTTGATTGATCACTTATTGAAATCATAATATTGTGGGTTAAGCAAATTACATCTGACCTGTTTCTCTCCTTTTTTAATGTGGCTATCAGGAAATGTATTACTTATGTGGCTCCCGTCATATTCCCACAGGACATTAGTGCTCTAGGGTAAAGGTGCCACACATTTCAACTTTCTGTCGTGTACTGAAAGTCACCGGAGGGCGGTGAGCCTCTGACGTGCACACATAAATCACTGCTGTCCACAGGAGTAGCGCCCAGACTCCAGGACAGCGAGCACTGGGGAATGGATGCCACGCAGATGACTACGGTGTCACCTTGTGCACAGGAGAGGTGCGGAGACAGACCGCCTTTGGGGTAGGCCGTGAAGGTGGGGGCAGCCCAGTGCGCCTTACAACTAAACTCTCACCTGTTCTGAGGATCCACAAGCAGAAAGGCTGGCTGGGGGTGCACCGGCCCAAATGGTAACAACAGTTATCTATTCTTTGTAACTTTCTATTTCTTCTGAAAGTTTGGGGGCGGGGGGAGACACTTTGCCCTAAATACAAAAATGAGGCTTTTTTAAAGCTTTTAAGGAGGACACATAAAACACCCGGCCAAAAAAGCGCACCATGCTGTCCTCAAGCTGCACCTGCTGGTCAACAAGCCACCAGTACCGCGTCCTTGAAGACAAGTCACGGGAAGCCATCCCGCACTCGTGGTTCCCCGGCAGGAACGGCTCCCTAACTCGGGGAGCGCGTGGCCAGCACCCCGCTCTGGAAGCACGCCTTGGGGCACCCGCAGCACTGGGGCTACGGAACCACAAAGTACATAAATGTGTGGTGAACTCATCCTCACACCCGGCATACATCCTCCTCCTAAGATTTCGTACAAGATACTCTTTGCGACCCCACGGAAGAGCCGGGGCCGCAACCTCTTCCCGTGGAGGAAGCCTCTACCATCCGACAGGGGCTCCCCTTGGCCCAAGTTCGCAGGGCNGTGGGCGAGGGGCTGGGCCGGGAGAGCGGGGCGGCGCGGCGCGCGGGGGGGGGGGGGGGGGGTGGGGAGTCAGGACGGCTCTGTCCTACAGGAGCTGCTGGGGAGGGAAGGCTGCGCAAACCCGCGGAGGTCACGCGGGGCGGGGAGGCCCAGGGCGCTTTACTTCCCCGCAGCCAAGTGGTTTCCTACCCATTTACTTTTGCGCGGAAAGGGCAGCCGAGCCTGGCTTCCCACCCTGCGGTTCCGAGGGAAGCGGTCCTGCAAGCTGGGTTTCTCCCGCACGCATCCACAAAGTGCTGGCCGATCACCGGGGCTACGAATCTACGGGTAAAATACACCTGCCTTCCCCCTGACTCCCTGCACCCCCTAACGCGCCCGTTCACCCCAGAGACGCCCTCGGGCTCGGGCACCAGGAGCCGGAAAACAGGAAATGCTCCTGAGAGCGCGGCTGCTGACAGCCCAGCACAGTGAAAACCACGTTCCAGTGCCGGTCATACGGGACACGGACACATTACAGTGAAGACACGATGGACGGTCAAGCTTAACACAAAAATAACCTGGGCGCCTGGGGGGGTCAGTGGGTTGAGCATCCGACTTCGGCTCAGGGCTTGACCTCACGGTTCGGGGGTTCGAGCCCCGCGTCTGGCTCTGTGCTGACCGCTCGGAACCTGGAGCTGCTTTGGATTCTGTGTCTCCCTCTCTCTCCGCCCCTCCCCCACCCGTGCTCTGTCGCTCTGTCTCTCAAAAATAAACATTAAAAAATTAAAAAAAAAAAAAAGCAGCGTGGACGACCAGCTGCTAGAGCACACACCTGCGGGAGGCGGAGAAGCTGGGTGATAAACACCGAGCGGACCGGACTGATGCCGCAGGGGGGAGGGCAGAGCAGATAAGAGACTCGGGGGCAGATCCAAGTTCGGTTCCGGTTTTCGGTTTGGGAGCGACGAGTCCAGAAGTTTCTTCTCTGAACGGAGTCTTTCCGTACTTTTTCCCCTGCTTCTCAGAAGACGGCTCTGCCGAGCGTTAACCGCTGTGCGAAGGGGCGTCCACGCGGGACGGGGCGCCTGCGAGCAGCTNCTCTGAGACCCCGCCCCGCGGAGCGGCCGCAGCGCCCCAGCCCTCCCCCGGGCGCCAGGGCTGCCCCAGCCTGAGGCCCAGGCCGCGGCCCCAAGGCCTTCAGCCCCACCTTGAGGGAGGGTCCGGTCTGTTTTCAGATCTGATGTTGTATTCTCCGTGAATTTTTTGCATTACTGTGGATGTTCAAAAATACAATATTTGGGACGCCTGGGTGGCTCAGTCGGTTAGGCGTCCGACTTCGGCTCAGGTCATGATCTCATGGTTTGTGGGTTCGAGCCCCGCGTCAGGCTCTGTGCTGACAGCTCACAGCCTGGAACCTGCTTCCGATTCTGTGTCTCCTTCTCTCTCTGACCCTCCCCTGTTCACACTGTTTCTCTCTCAGAAATAAATTAAAAAATTAAAAAAATATATCAGAATCCTAGTATCTTGATGACTGAGCTTTTTGGTGCTGTTTACAATGTAAGCTTGAAGTGAGTACCTTGCTGTCTTCCTCCCAGTGGGGTCTCACTTTGGGGAGAAAAATGTTGGCGGGGCTGGCAGTGTAAAGGTTAGGTCTCTTGCAGCAGGTCTTGGGGATAAGACGCGGTTAACCATTAAGATGCCCGCCGGAAAGGCTTCAAGGAGGAGGTGGCCTGCATTGGCTTTGCACTCTGCATAGGGCCTGGCCATGCTGGGATCCCAAAGCAGCGTTTGCCTGCTCTCCTAAAGAGGCTGGAAGATACAGTTCGGAGTTGGAGAACAGGGTGATGTGTTGTGGGGTGACCGATGCTTCAGAGCGAGGTGAAGAAGGTCCAAAAACCCGCTCAGACACATTTTTGGCTCAGTGACGTTGAGCAGTTCCCATAACCTCCCTGGGTCTCAATTAGTTTGGGAAAGATCCGTGAACGGAACAAAGATTTTTCTGTTTTGCCTTCACCAATTTTTCTTTCTAATAGAGGAGATACAAGTAAAACACACGGTACGTTTCCGTGTTGTTAGAAGATGGTTCGGGGCGCCTGGGTGGCTCGGTTGGTTAAGGGTCCAGCCAGGTCGTGATCTCACAGTTCACGAGTTCGAGCCCCACGTCGGGCTCTGTGCCGACAGCTCAGAGCCTGCCTCAGATTCTGTCTCCCTCTCTCCCTGCACCTCCCCTGCCGTGCTCTGTCTGTCTCTCAAAAATAAATGAAAACATTAGAAACAAAAAAAGATGGGAAGAGGTAGAGACGGAAGAAAACACAGAGGGGCAGGTGGCAGTGTTAAGCACGGTCGTCAGCATAGGTGGGGTCTGAACAGAATTGTGAGGGGGGAGACCTATGAATAACCGGGTGAAGAACATTCCAGACTGAGCGCGATGGGAGCACCGGCCTCGAGGCAGGTGAGCTGGGAGGGAGGCTGCGGCCGTGAGCACTGGGGACGCAGGCGTACCTACCCCTGGGATCACTGGGCCACTTGAGGAAGTGGTAGCCTGTTTTCCGGAAGGGATGCGCTGTGTCACATTCGCAGGGGCAGGGAGTGAGGGGCCCAGTTTCTGCACAGCCTTGACCACACGGCTTCCCGTCTGTCTTCCGGGTTACGGCCCGCCCCAGTGAGGACAGGGTCTGGTGGTTGTGATTGCGTTTCCCTGAGGCCAGTGATGTTGGGGGTCTTTTCACGTGCTTAGTGGCCACATGTGGATCCTCCGTGGAGACATGTCTATCCAGATCCTTTGCTCATGTTGAAATCGGGTTCTTTGTCTTTTATTTTGGGGATGTAAGAGTTCTTTACGTACTCTGAACACGAGTGCCTTATCGGATATGTAATTGGCAAATATTTTCTCTCATTCGTGGTGGGTCTTTTCACTTGCTTGATGGTATCATTTGAAGCATAAAAGCTTTTAATTTTGCCTTCTCCTTTTATAAGTGCTTCTCTCCCCAACCTCACATTAGCCACAGATTTAACTGATCCTGCCTTAGAAATGTTTCTGAAGTGTACCCCCCACTGCCCTGTAACCCCCTTAGTATTTCTCACCTGAGCGTAAGCAGGAGCCGCCCATCCTATCCTCTCTTCTCGGCCCCACCTGGGGGGCTCTCCAGCTGCTTCCAGAAGGATCCCCCTGAAACACAAATTGAGCAGGTCCGTCCTCTGTGGGCTCCACATCCTCCTGGCACAGACCTCAAGCTCGTCCAGTAAGAGTGCCCGCAGCATTTAACACGCTCAGGCTGCAGGGCCGTGACCCCGACACCGTGAATCGGAATCTCCAGGGCATGAGCCTACGCGTCTGGGTCTCGTAAGCCCTCAGGTGACTTTTATTCTCTCAACAACTTCGCCTGCACCAGTGGTTCTGAGCCAGGGGTGATGCTGTTCCCCAGGGGCCATCTGGCACTGGCTGGAGACGTTTTCGGTGGTTACGCCTGGGGCGGGGGGCAGCTGTCACCCAGAGACACCCCAGGTGCCCAGGGCGGCCCCCCGCAGAGACCCAGCAGCCCCGGGTGTCACTGAAGGTGAATTGAGAGCCCTGGCCGTGTTTGTGGGAGATGAAATACACATGCATGTGAGTCTACCTGATTGGTCCCCGCCTCTACGGAAGGTCTGTGGCTCTGTAAGGACCGTCCCCGAGAACGACGACATACTCTTTCTCAGATTCTGAGGCTGCTCAGGCCGCTGGCCTTGGCCACTGAATGTGCTGCTGTACTCCGCCCGGACGGGAAGGTCCCAAGACCCACCCAGATTCAAGGGCGGGGAAATAGATCCTTCTCTTTAAAGCAGGGAACTTGCAAAGACTTTGTGGCCTTGTTAATTCAGCAGCAGCCTTCCTCTTCGCGCTNTGGGGGGGGGGGACCTGCCAGGGCCAGACCAGAATCTGAGGCTCTGGGCGGTGGGGGGGAGGGGAACGTGCCCCTGGAACCTTCTCAGAGACCGTGTCAGGACCAGTGTCCCTTCTCCTGACTTTGCATCAGTCTAAGCCAAAGGTTCTGAGATGTTTTAGTCCCAGGACCCTCGCACACTCAGCAATTATTGAGCACCACGGGGCGCCTGGGAGGCCCAGTCGAGTGTCCAACACTTGACTTCAGCTCAGGTCATGATCTCAGGGTCACGGGAATGAGCCCCGAGTCGGGCTCTGTGCTGACCATGGAGCCGGCTTGGGGCTCTCTGCCCTGCCCCACCCCTCTGCTTCTCTCTCAAAAATAAATATTTAAAAAAATTATTGAGGACCAAAGAACTTTTATATGTTGGCTACATCTATAAATATTTACTGTATTAGAAATTAAAAATGAGATATTTTAAAAATAAATATTAGTTTATTTAAAAAATAGTAAGAACAACCCTTTTAGATGTTAAGAAAAACATGTTTGGGGCACCTGGGTAACACAGTCGGTTGACTGCCTGACTCTTGGTTTCAGCTCAGGTCATGATCCAAGGTCATGGGATTGAGCCCCACATTGGGCTCCAGGCTGGGCGTGGAGCCTGCTTGAGAGTCTCTCTCTCTCCCTCTGCCTCTTTCTCGCTCACATACTCTTTCTCTCTTTCTAAAAACATAAAAACAAAAATAAATTTCAAATGGAAATTAGCTATATTTTCCAGAATATGTGTCCGTAAGAAGAATGACACCACGTTACATTTGTGTACATTTCTTTAACTTTTTTTAATGTTTATTTATTTTTGAGAAAGAGAGAGAGAGAGAGAGAGAGGGTGAGGGGCAGAGAGAGAGGGAGACACAGAATCCAAAGCAGCCTCCAGGCTCAGAGCTGTCAGCACAGAGCCCGACGCGGGGCTCGAACCCACGAACCGTGAGCTCATGACCTGAGCCGAAGTCGGCCGCCCAACCACCCAGGCGCCCTGTGCACATCTCGTTAATGTTTAACAGAGGCGGCCTGATTCTCGTTTGTTTCTGCACCATCTCTGCTGCAGTATCACACATCATGTTGCCTCTGGAAAACTCGACCGCACGCTCATAAGAAAAAGGCAAATCATGACTTAGTATTACTGTAAAAACAGTTTTGATGTCACAGACCCCTCCCCAAACTGTTTCAGGGACCCCCAGGGGTCCACGGACCGCACTTGAAGAACCACCGGAACTAGTCCAGCTTGCCCGGGCCAGCAGCTCCCTGGCTCAGGGTGTGCTTCTGCCCACGTACGGACATTCACGCATCCAGTTTCCAGCCCTTTTATGACTTTACTCTTGTGTCTGTACTCTCTGCCTATCCCTACCAAGCTCCTACTCATCCCTCAAAACCCACTGCACAGGCCTGCTGCATGCCAAAGGCCTTCTGGACTCCTTGAGGCTTAGTTAGGGCTCCCCCCTCACGTGTTTTCTCACGCCCTGTCCCTCCATCTGCAGGGGCCCTTACCCTCTCCAGGCTGCAGTTGATCAGCCCATATGCTTGCCTCCTCCTCGACCAAAAACGCATTTTTCTAAAGTTTGGGGTTTTGTTTCATATTGGAATGAAGTGAAGGTTGTAAACTGATCTGTTTGCAAATGGCTAGTGAAGGGCCCTGAGGGCTGTTCAGCCCTCCCCTTCCTCCGGCCTCTTCCTCCTTTATCTGAAGCCTCCTTTATCATATACTCATGTCTTGTGCACGACGGGTGGTCGGTCTCTTCCTCTGCTTGTGCACCGTGTCCGGCTTTGTCCAAGCCCCATGACGGGTAACCCGCAGCCGCCAGAATAAGGCTTAGTGTCTGGTGGCCTCTGTCTTTCCATCGACTATTGCTCTTTTTCTTCTGAATTTTTTTTAGAAGTTCTGATCTGTTCATGTCTTCAAGTTAACTTTGGAATAATTTTACCAGTTTCCAAGAAATAATCTTGTTAGGGGCGCCTGTGTTAAGCATCCGACTCTTGATTTCAGCTCGGGTCATGATCTCACGGTTTGTGGGTTCAAGTCCTGCGTTAGGCTCTGTGCTGACAGCGTGGAACTTGCTTGGGACTTTCTCTCTCCCTCTCTGTCTGCCCCTCCCCCTCCTCCTCTTTCCCTCTCAAAATAAATTTAAAAAAAATTTTTTTTAAAAAGAAAGAATCCTGCCGGGAGTTTAGCTGGATTACATATGCCTAAAAGGGCTCAGCGGAGCAGGGAGAGGAACGTTTATCTTCCCAGAATTTGGATGGCCCATCAAGAGGTCTGAGGGGGGTTCATTTTTTATTTATTTGGCTTGAAAAAAGGCTCTCAACAGATTTTGTTTCCTTAATTTTATATTAGTGAGTGAAATATTAAAGAGAAATGCACACAACTGTAGTATTTCTCCTTAATGATTCACTCAGTTATATAACGCTTTGTTGATACTGTGGATAAATTGTCATTTTTTTCTTATATTTTCAATCAGGTCATTGATAATATAATTGCTACTTAATTCTATATATCTTATTTTATACCTAAGCACTTAACTGATCTTCTTAAAATATTTTTTAATAGTGGTACCTGGGTGACCCAGTTGGTTAAGCGTCCGACTTAGGCTCAGGTCATGATCACATGGTTTGTGGGTTCGAGCCCCGCGTCGGGCTCTGTGCTGACAGCTCGGAGCCTGGAGCTGCTTCGGATTCTGTGTCTCCCTCTCTCTCTCTCTGTCCCTTCCCCCCCTTGCACTCTGTCTCTGTCTCTCAAAAATAAATGTTAAAAAAATTTTTTTAAATACTCTTTAATAATTTTTCAGTTTGTTGCATTGTTTTTTTAATCAAGATAATATTTTCCCTCTTCCTTTCTAATCTGTATCCTTTTTATGTCTTAACTGCTTGTAGCCAGAATTGTCGTGCCGAATTAAATAATACTGACAATACCTGACACCAAAGACTAATTTCTGACAAATGCTGATTTATTGGGAATAAATACTTATTTAAAAAAGTGATGCCAAGGAAATGACTTTTATGTTTCTACATAGTGTTGATGAGAAGTGGCCGTTGAACGTATGTGTGTATTTTCCACACACATCTGTGAAGACCACTGCTAAGACCCCTTCATTTGATCTGTAGCCCTGAAATCGCGGGGAGCGGGCTTTCTGGGACCCACCTTTTCCTGCACCTTCTACTCTTCATCTTTATCTCCCAATCTAGCCCAGGCCATCAGTGCTGTCAAGTTGGCTTCCATTGGCTTCCATCAAGTCGGTTCTGAGTGCCGTCCGGCCTGGGGTGCACACCTCCTTCTGCACCCGGCCAGGCTGCGCCCTCGCCCGGAGGACACCTCCCTGCAAGGGAGAGAACAGGCAGAGGAGCAGGAGTCTCCTCCCCGCCCGCCATGTCCACCTCCGTCTGGTCTTACCTACATTCCTTCGCTCTCTTCTCTCCCCCCTGCAAACAGGAAGGAGCCAGCCTGCCCGGTGAGGGGGCTGGCGCTCAGGCACTCCCCCTGCAGCAGATGCCTCCCCCCACCTTCCCGGGGCCCAGGTTCCACCTGCTGGGAGAGGAAGGGGCAGGGATGCCCATCGCCCGCCCACGCCCTGGCCACGAGAACCGTGAGTGCGCTGTGCTTCCCCTTCTCTCCAGGGAGCCCGGAGTCTCTGCACTCAGACTTGGCAGCGGCGCTCCTGGGAACTTTCTCGTCTCTGCGTGACTCACTGGTCAGGCTTCTGTTTCATCAATTTTGATAATTCTTTTCATTAAAAAGTGGCCTGTTTCATCGAGATTTTCAAATGTGTGTGGTCCGTCTGCGCTGAGTCCCACCGCCTGGGGTGTAAGATCCCTGCGGGTCACAGACCCCACCCCCCACCCCCCCAGCGGCCAAGGACCCTCGCGGCACCGTGCCTGGCTTGGGGTCACCGAGTCTAGTCGAGTGGGGTGTCACTCGCCCCATCCAGGCAGGCCGTCCTGGCCACCCTCTGCACCTAGAACTCTCCTAAGCCACCTGCGTACCCTGTTCTTCATCCTAACGCTGACCACCAGGCTGCACTCCTAGAGTTCAGAGGATTGTCTGCTTTCGTTTTCATTTTAAAAACGCACCATCTTGTGGCACCGGGATGCCTCAATGCGTTAAGCATCTGACTCTTGATTTCCACTCAGGTCATGATCCCACAGTGTGTGGGCTCCAGCCCTGCATAAGGCTCTGTGTTGACAGCGCAGAGCCTGCTTTGTAGTCTGTCTCTCCCTTTCTCTCCATCCCTCCCCTGCTCATTCTCGCTCTCTCAAAATAAGTAAATAAACTTAAAAAAAATCTATACTGCAAAACATTAGAAAGTAAAAAAAAAAAGTAAAAATACACCATCTTATATTTATTAATTCCACTCTTTTTTTTAGCTGCTGATTGATTTAAATACTTGACCTTAGTTACCTACTTCCTAGTGGTTTCACTGGGACACTCCCCGCTTCTCCCAAGTCCGTACAGGGGGCGTGTTCTGCTGTTCTCTCTCTGGCACAGAAGTTACGAGGGGAGACCCCTCCACGCCGAGGGTGCCTTGCTGCCTGTGGGTCCCGCACTGATGTCCACGCTGGTCTGTCCATCCCCCGCGAGGCTCCTCTGGTTTGTATTTTCAGAGTATCCCTTCTTCTAGCCCATCTCAGTCTGAGAACGTGTCTGGAGGACACAGACAGGGTGGTATCAGGGCGGGAGGGAGCGGGGGGCTCTTGGAGCAGATAGGGGGCAGTAGGTCAGAACCAAGGAAATCCGAATCCGGCGTGAAGCGCAGGTAGTAACAGCAGCTGTGTCAGTGTTGCTTCGCTGAGCACGACGCATGTACCGGACGATGGTACCAATAGGTGAAATGGGTGTGGAGTATATCAGATGTCTCTGTACTGTTTTCAGGTCTCTATAATCCAAAAGTACTCTAAACTTAAAATCATATTGAAAAAGAAAACCTCTGTAACCCCTCAGACACTCATCAGACCCTGTTTTTTTTATGTTTATTTATTTATTTAGAGAGAGAGAGAGAAAAAGAGAACATACACCCCTGTGAGCAGGGGAGGGAGAGACGGAGAGAGAATCCCAAGCAGGCTCTACATTCAACACAAAGCCCAATGTGGGACTCGATCCCATGACCCAGGGATCATGACCTGAGCCAAAATTACGAGTTGGACACTTAACCACCTAAGCCACCCAGGTGCCCCTTTAATTTTTTTTAATTTTTTAATGTTTGCTTATCATTGAGATGCTAGAAAGAGATAGAGCGTGAGCAGGGGAGGGGCAGAGAGAGAGGGAGACACAGAATCCGAAGCAGCTCCAGGCTCTGAGCTGTCAGCACAGAGTCCAACATGGGGCTTGAACTTAAGGACCATGAGATCATGACCTGAGCTGAAGTCGGACACTCAACCGACTGAGCCACCCAGGCGCCCCTAATTTTTTTTTTTTTAATTTGAGAGAGAGAATCCCAAGCAGGCTCCGTGTTCAAGACAGAGCCTGACGTGTG
Organism: Crocuta crocuta; assembly: GCF_008692635.1. Taxonomy (NCBI): domain Eukaryota; kingdom Metazoa; phylum Chordata; class Mammalia; order Carnivora; family Hyaenidae; genus Crocuta; species Crocuta crocuta. The sequence continues at coordinate 10,749,487 of NW_027531904.1, forward strand.
GCTTGATCCCATGACCCTGGGATCATGACCTGAGCCCAAATCAAGAGTTGGATGCTAAACTGACTGAGCCCCCCAGGCGCCCAGAACCTGTTTCCTCTCCAAAGGGTTCACGGGCATCAGTGACCTGCCCTGGCTGGGCCTGGGGCCAAGACGCCCCACTACTGGCCCCTTGGTGAGTGAGACAGAGGCTGCCTTCTCCAGGAAGCCTGTGTGAAAGGAGGCAGGTGCTGAGTGTTCCCTGTTTGCCCCCGGGGACTGCCTCCAGGAGCGTCCAGCTGCTGTGGGTCCGTGGGAGACCCTGGCAGGAGACGGGAGGCAGAAGGGCCCTGAGGCCTGGGTACTTGCTCGGGAGCAGCCCTGCTGGGTCACGGAGGTGGCTGAGCATCCGTCAAGGTCACGGTGCCCATCACCGTGGCCTCTCGCACTCAGCTCCTCATGTCGGTTCTGGGAGCAGCTCCTATCAGCCCAGAGCACAGCCTGCCCCCAGCACCACGGGCGGGGGCTTATCGGCGGCACCCGGCGCCCCAGCAGTGCCCGGGGAGCAGACACACGCATGCTGGCCCTCGATAAACGCTTGCCAGACGAATGGGCCAGCCACTGAATCACCGAGTGGTATGGTCACATGCTGGCCTTGTGACTGGTGGCCACACCGCCCGGTGGTTACAACGCCATGCGGTCAGCGCTGGGCGCAGCTGGTGGCTCCCCCAGGGACCAGCTCGGGGATCTGGGGCAAGTTTTTGGAGCTGACAGGGCTCCGTTCCTTCTCCTTCAGGTGGGGATCGCACTGTCGTCTTCACTGAGTGGATTAAACGAGAAACAATTCAGGCAGGATGCATTCATGCAGCGCGTGGCCCGAAGATAAACGCTCTGTAAACAGCAGTCATACCTGCTGTCGAGCCAGGCATGGCTGAAATCACACGGCCTTGTGCAATAGGTAATGAGGGAAGACAATTAACACAAACGTAATTGGCAAGTAAGGTTGTAAACACGTCCCACGCAGCGAGTAAACAAACAAACCCAGAGGCAAACGGCCCTGAGATACTGCGTCCCACCTCCAGGGTGAGCCGGTCACTGCAGTGACACTTAGAGCTGGAAAGGACATGGTCAGGGACGCGCTGCCGTTCGTGTGGGGCCCAAAACTACCAGAATGCAGTAGCTTCAAATTTAAAAAATGTTTTTAATGCTTATTTATTTTTGAGAGACAGAGAGAGACAGAGAGACAGCGTGAGCAGGGGAGGGTCAGAGAGAGAGGGAGACACAGAATCTGAAGCAGCTCCAGGCTCTGAGCCGTCAGCACAGAGCCGGACGCGGGGCTCGAATTCACAAACCGTGAGATCATGACCTGAGCCGAAGTCAGAGGCTTAACCGACTGAGCCACCCAGGCGCCCCAATAGTTTCAAATTTAAAATGCACCTATTTCGGGGTGTCTGGGTCACTCAGTCGGTAGAGCCTCCTACTTTGGCTCAGGTCATGATCTCATGGGTGGTGGGTTCGAGCGCCAGGTCAGGGTCTGTGCTGACAGCTCAGAGCCTGGAGCTGCTTCACATTCTGTGTCTTCCCCTCTCTCTGCCCCTCCCCTGCTGTGCTCTCTCAAAAGTAAATAAATGTTACCTATTCTCAAAATGAAATAAATAAATGTTAAAAATTTTTTAAATAAATAAAATAAATTACATGTATTTATATTTATGTATACACATGCATGCCTAGGAAGTAGATGGGAATATTACATATCACACATTTAATAGTTGCCTCTGAGTTCTGAGTAGTGGGATTATGGGTGATTATTACGATTGGCTTTTTTTCATGTACTTTTCATGTTTTCACCAATGACCTTGTAGTTTATTTTATTTTATTTTATTTTATTTATTTATTTTTTAAATTTATTTATGAGAGAGAGACAGCTTGAGCAGGGAGGGTCAGAGAGAGAGGGAGACACAGAATCTGAAACAGGCTCCAGGTTCTGAGTTGTCAGCACAGAGCCCGACGTGGGGCTCAAACCCACAAATCATGAGACCATGACCTGAGCTGAAGTCGGACGCTCAATCAACTGAGCCACCCAGGTGCCCCTATTTTTTATTTGTTTTTGAGAGAAAGAGAAGACGAGTGAGTGAGGGGCAGAGAGAGTGTGGAGCCTGACGCAGGGCTCGAGCTTGCCCAATGTGGGGCTTGAATCCCCAAATCATGAGATCATGACCTGAGCTGAAATCGGGTACTTAACCGAATGAGTCACCCAGGCGCCCCGACCTTGTATTTTATAATCTGAAAGGAAATTTCCTAAAAACCAAAAAAATTGAACAGAGAAAAACCTAATAAAACTGTATGGTATGATCAGCAGTTGAGGAAAGTAGGCGAAAGTCTGTGTATGGAGAAAAATCTGGGAAAAATGAGAATTTAGTGGAAATCGGATGTTAAATATCTTTCTTCCTCTTCTGAATTTTCCACATTTACAGTTATGAATCCCTAGTGCTAAAAGGAAGCATAATCTTTTAAATTTTCTTAATAACACGGTTAGGTGTGTTCAAACATGGTCATTTTCGAGATGAAGACACTGATAGCCCAGCCGTGGATTGGGTGCCACGATGGGTCAGCCTCCAACTGGGTCCCAGGGCCCCTAGCTTTGAATATTTGGATTTAAACATTTAAATGCTTTGACTAGAGCAGATTGCCCTCAGTAATGTGGGTGGGCTCCACCTAATCAGTTGAAGGTCTGCATAGAACAAAGACTGACCCCNCCACGATGGGTCAGCCTCCAACTGGGTCCCAGGGCCCCTAGCTTTGAATATTTGGATTTAAACATTTAAATGCTTTGACTAGAGCAGATTGCCCTCAGTAATGTGGGTGGGCTCCACCTAATCAGTTGAAGGTCTGCATAGAACAAAGACTGACCCC
>NW_027531904.1:10756743-10758275 GCF_008692635.1 Crocuta crocuta
AGACAGAGAGAGACAGAGAGACAGCGTGAGCAGGGGAGGGTCAGAGAGAGAGGGAGACACAGAATCTGAAGCAGCTCCAGGCTCTGAGCCGTCAGCACAGAGCCGGACGCGGGGCTCGAATTCACAAACCGTGAGATCATGACCTGAGCCGAAGTCAGAGGCTTAACCGACTGAGCCACCCAGGCGCCCCAATAGTTTCAAATTTAAAATGCACCTATTTCGGGGTGTCTGGGTCACTCAGTCGGTAGAGCCTCCTACTTTGGCTCAGGTCATGATCTCATGGGTGGTGGGTTCGAGCGCCAGGTCAGGGTCTGTGCTGACAGCTCAGAGCCTGGAGCTGCTTCACATTCTGTGTCTTCCCCTCTCTCTGCCCCTCCCCTGCTGTGCTCTCTCAAAAGTAAATAAATGTTACCTATTCTCAAAATGAAATAAATAAATGTTAAAAATTTTTTAAATAAATAAAATAAATTACATGTATTTATATTTATGTATACACATGCATGCCTAGGAAGTAGATGGGAATATTACATATCACACATTTAATAGTTGCCTCTGAGTTCTGAGTAGTGGGATTATGGGTGATTATTACGATTGGCTTTTTTTCATGTACTTTTCATGTTTTCACCAATGACCTTGTAGTTTATTTTATTTTATTTTATTTTATTTATTTATTTTTTAAATTTATTTATGAGAGAGAGACAGCTTGAGCAGGGAGGGTCAGAGAGAGAGGGAGACACAGAATCTGAAACAGGCTCCAGGTTCTGAGTTGTCAGCACAGAGCCCGACGTGGGGCTCAAACCCACAAATCATGAGACCATGACCTGAGCTGAAGTCGGACGCTCAATCAACTGAGCCACCCAGGTGCCCCTATTTTTTATTTGTTTTTGAGAGAAAGAGAAGACGAGTGAGTGAGGGGCAGAGAGAGTGTGGAGCCTGACGCAGGGCTCGAGCTTGCCCAATGTGGGGCTTGAATCCCCAAATCATGAGATCATGACCTGAGCTGAAATCGGGTACTTAACCGAATGAGTCACCCAGGCGCCCCGACCTTGTATTTTATAATCTGAAAGGAAATTTCCTAAAAACCAAAAAAATTGAACAGAGAAAAACCTAATAAAACTGTATGGTATGATCAGCAGTTGAGGAAAGTAGGCGAAAGTCTGTGTATGGAGAAAAATCTGGGAAAAATGAGAATTTAGTGGAAATCGGATGTTAAATATCTTTCTTCCTCTTCTGAATTTTCCACATTTACAGTTATGAATCCCTAGTGCTAAAAGGAAGCATAATCTTTTAAATTTTCTTAATAACACGGTTAGGTGTGTTCAAACATGGTCATTTTCGAGATGAAGACACTGATAGCCCAGCCGTGGATTGGGTGCCACGATGGGTCAGCCTCCAACTGGGTCCCAGGGCACCTAGCTTTGAATATTTGGATTTAAACATTTAAATGCTTTGACTAGAGCAGATTGCCCTCAGTAATGTGGGTGGGCTCCACCTAATCAGTTGAAGGTCTGCATAGAACAAAGACTGACCCC
>NW_027531904.1:10758402-10770298 GCF_008692635.1 Crocuta crocuta
CAAAAACCGCCCCCCCCCCCCCCCCCAGGAAAGAAGGAATTCTTCTGCAGATGGCCTTAGGACTTGAACTGCACCATAGGCTCTTCCCTGGGTCTATCACCTGCCAGCCCATTCTGCAGATTTTGGATTTACCAGCTCCCAGGATCAGACAAGCCAGTTCCTCAAATACATAAATATCTTTCTTGCACACACGCTGTCCCTACGCAGACACACCCTGCTGGCTCTGTTTCTCGGAAGAACCCCGGCTAATACGAAGCCCAAATAGAAAACGTTTTAGGCTTTGCGAATCGTGCCATCCGCGTCCCTCCCCGTCCCCCGGCCACAGACAGTATAAAAACGCATGTCAACCTGGGCACTGGTGACACGTGGGGCTGGACACTCTTGTGGGGACGCCCTGCGCACCGTAGGGTGTTTAGCAGCCTCCCTGGCCTCTGGCCTCCAGATGCCTGTGGCAGCTGTTACTCATGACAACCCAGGATGTCCCGGGGAGGGGGCAGAGGGGGGCGTGCCCCCACCCTCACTGAGCACCACTGAGGTACATGAGTGAGCCCGGCCGCGTCCAGTGGTCAGGGGACTGGAGTCTGCCGACCGCGCTCTGGGCAGCGGGGCCCTGGGGACCCGTGGTTGGGGGTGTGGGGGCGCCACAGGCGCCCTGTGTGGTCACGCGGAGCCCGGCTACGTGCCCGGGTCCTGACGATGCCGTTGCTGTGATGAGGGCGGGTCCCAGAGCAGCCGCTCCTGTGCGTCCCGGCTGGGTTGAAGGGTCGGAGAAGATGGGGTGTTGTGTGCGTGGTCGCAGTCCCCGGGCTGCCTCGGGGCTGTCTCCTGCCCTCCTCACCGTCCCCGGGCTCCTTCCCTCGGGCGAGAAGCAGCGTCTGGCCCCAACCCCGCAGTCACGGTTTTCGGGGGACAGCAGGTTTACTAGCCCCTTTCAGGTGGAAGGCGGCGTCTGGGGCTCCCCGGCCGCTTTCTCGGGCCGGCGTGCAGGCGGACAGACCAGCAGAGGCGCCTGCAGACCCCGGGCCGAGGGCGGGGCCGCCCAGGCTGGTTAGCTGTGCCCCGGCCTGAGCTCCCCGCGCCGGGCACAGACCTCTCCCTCGCGGCCCGGGCCCCGTAGGAGCCCCGTGGTCCTTTCTGTCCCAGCCGAGGAGGACCTCCTGGCCACGCCCCACCCCAGCCGGGTCCGAGGGCACACAGCCCGCCAGGAGCCTCGGCAGGGCCGCGAACGCAGCGCCTGGGCCAGCTCCGGGGCAGAGCGCCGTTCTTCCGGCCGCCGCTGCGTGCCGAGCTCAGCGGAGAGCTCGCCGGCCACCGAGGCCCAGGCCCACGAGGGAGGAGAGGGTGGTTTGAGAACCCTGGGTCACAGCCTTGTCAGAAGCGCACTCCCCTCCAGCCCTCCAGGCCCTACTGGCTCCATATCGCCGTGGTAACGAGGCCCGAGGTCTGCCTGGCGGCCTGCACTTGGGGACGGGGATGCGGGTGGGCCCCCAGAACAGGGCTCAGGCCCCAAGAGGCCTTAGGTGAGCAGCGCCGGCCGCCAGGAAGGCTGGGGGCAGGGAGCCCCATCTGAACCGACAGGGACACAGAAGAGCCCAGCCAGACAGACGAGCTCCCTGGCGGGGAGGGGAAAGAGCGGCCCCCTGGGTCTGGGACAGCAGGGACATCTCGGGAAACGTCGCAGGCCAGGCCCGTTGCGCAGACCGTTTGCCGGGACCCTCCTTCCTGGTCCAGGCGAGCAGCCGCCTGAATCCTGCGTCTCCGCCTTTGCTCTGCCGTAGCCCTAAGCTCAGCCTTCGGGTCCGATGGCCCCATCCAGCTTCTCCGCTTTGCGAGTCCTGCTGACCCGCTGCCCTCACCGGCGGTGGCCCGGCAAGCACCCCCCACGGACCCTGCCCCCGCCGGAGCCGCAGCCCGGCCTTGGGAGTCTGCGGGTGGAGGGTGTCTGTGAAGGCCCCTCGGTGGCCCTCACGCACCCTCCACCTGCCTCCTCCTCCCAGCTCCCCGCCCGCGTCCCCCAGGGCTGCCCCATAAGGTCTCCACCGCTCCTACGGCCACTGGCTGCACCGTCCCTGTGCGTCCCCCACACCCGCCCACAGCTTGGTCCACGGTCCCAAGCAGATCTTCCTCACGTCCTGAGGACGCCCCCTGTTGGGAGCCTGCCTGATGGAGCGGGGAAGGGTCGCTTCCTTCCAGAGAGCTGACCCCCAGCCCCAAAGATGCCCGCTAGGCTCGCCAGCATCGGGGCGTCCAAGCTCAGAGCGCGGCACGCACAACAAGGGGCTCTCTTCCTTCTCAGAGATGAGCTTTACCAGCAGGCCTGACCCGGCCAGGAGCTGGACGCCGGAAAGAGGGTGAAATCCCAGGTTTTAGCAGAGGCCAGAGGCTCGGGTCAGTGCAGAGCGCAGCACGGATCCTTTCCCGGGCAGCGGGAGGCTGGGCTCGGTGGCCCAGACTGCTCCTTCCAGCTCTGAGGTTGGGTGTCTGCAAATGGCCCCCACTCCCCCGACCCCCTCGACACGCCCTCCGGGCCCCAGGACACCCTGATGGCGAGGGTGCTGTTGGGGAAGGGGGAGAAGGAAAGATGGGCATTTCTCCTGCCTCGTCAGCTGGCTGCTGGGACTGACCGCGAAGCTGCCGCAGGTGCGGGTCGGGGCAGAACCCACAGGGCTGCCGGCCCAGAGGGTCGGGAAAGTCAACGTGCAGGCTTCCCGGAGGAGGCATGGGGTACGCGGGGCCGCCAGCTGCAGGGCGGCAGACCATGCCGAGCGGGGGTCTGTGGGGGAGGTGGGACAGCGCTGGGCTGTGGGAACCCAGAGGGTGCAAGGCGGGGCGATGGGGGCGCTGTGCCGTCAGGTCGTGGCCGCGGGGCCTGGGCCATGTCCAGAGTCCCCCTGGGGTGGGAGACTGCGGGAGGGCCGGCTTCCGGGCAGCACGAGCGTTCTCGGCCCGTCCCAGGGACGGACTGGGAGTCCTGTGTGCCGACGGCCGCAGAGACCAGAGACAGGAGGCGTGTGGCCTGTGTCACGCTCACACTGCGCCCCGAGACCTCCTCCCTCATCACGAGCCCCTTCCTCACGAAGCGCCCCGCTGGCTGCTGGGGGTGGAGGCGTGGCCGGGAGCAGTGGGGTCTGCGCCTCCCTCCAGAGCTCAGAGCCACCCCTCTGCCCTCGTGAGCCCCGACATGCAGGCCGGGGGTGGCGGAATCAGCAGGGGCAGGTCTGAGGGCCTGGACCCCGGGAGCCGGGCGGGCAGGGTGCTGGTCACAGACAGAGATCCTGCTGCGCCTGTCCCTCTGTGACACCCCCCAGCCCGGCGGCCAGGGCAGCGGCGGGCTCAGGCCGTGGGTGACCGGCTGTTTCCCACGACTGAGCCGCTCCTGGGCAAACGGGCGCAGTCGGTCGCTCGGCACAGAGTGGTGAGGCCCTGGGCCGGAGGACCCCGGGCGGCTGGGAGTGAGGAGAGGCCAGGGGCAGAGAGAGGCCGCGTACCCAGGGAGTAGCTGCTGCCCCAGGCAGAGCCCCCGGCGGGGCCCCTGGAGGCCGAAGGCTGCAGGGCCCGGTTTGCCCCCAGCCCCTCGCTGGGCGGGACCACACGGCCGGCCGCTTGGGGAAGGAAGAGTCAGTGGCCTCCTGACCCAAATTCCTCCAGCTGTGCTTCATCAGCCGCTCTTATACCCGAGGAAGTGGAGTCAGGAAAGCATCGAGGATCAAACCACCCACGACTGGGTTCGGGGTGTGTGCGCCCAGGACCCCCTGGGGCCTCTGGTCACAGCGGCTGTGCCTGGTTAGCACGTGCCGTCTTTCCCACCAGGTTTCCCTGCACAGTGTCCCGTCGGGTGACTTCACATCTTGCACACACTAGGCGCTCAGTAAATGTTTACGCGGTAAATGCACACAGATTCAGGCTCGCTGTTGCAGGGACCACGGGCCACAGGGAGAGGGGGAAGCTGGTCCTTCTGGAAGATGCTAAGTCAAAACCAGAGGACCAGAGGGGCGCTAGAGGAACATCCCCACAGCAGCCTCGCGGTCATCCACGGGGCTCGCGGTGCTGGATTCCCTGGCAAAGGTTCTGTTTCTCTAGCCCCTCCCCCCCCGGCAGGTCTGCCCGCCGGGCCCTGGACTCTCTCCCTCCCCTCCATCGCCCGTTTGCTGCATCCCCAACACGGGGCAGGGCAGCGGCAGCGCACGGGGTGCACACGTCCTGGGGGACCTCGGCGCAGACAGACGCACAGACTGCAGAGCCATAACGCCGTAGAGAGTCAGCGAGGAGCCGGGGTGGGGCCACGGCGAGACCCGGCGGGTGTGAGCCAGAACCTGCAGCAGGCAGGGTGCCCTGGGCCCGCCCTGCGCCCCTGCTGCTGTGCGGCTCCCTGCACCTGTGTCCTCGCTCACCCCTGCGGGCTCCAGGCCCGGCTCCCGTCATGACTCGCCAGCGCCAGGAGCCCGTGTGCCCGCACCTGGCTGCCCGCCCGTCCGTGCGACGACGCTGGCGGCTGACTCCTGCCTTACTCACCCCAGCCCCACCCGCTCCTGCCCTGCTGACTTTGATGCCTGCCGTTCGCCCTCTGTGCCTCCTAACTCATTAGTTGTTTATGTGCTGGGCCTCCTCCGGGGCCGTGGGCCGGGTGTGGGGCCTTCCTGGCAAATAAGACAGGTTCCTGTGGAGCCCGTCACGCCAGGGGCAAAGCGGTAACCAGGCTCGCATCTGCGCCGCGAGCTACTCTGGCGTAAGCACTGGGCCGCGGGGCCGGAGGCGGCTGACCTGGAGTCAGGCAGAGCCCCGGGCAGCCGCGGCTCTGTTTCGGGGTGTAGACCATGCCATGAGGGATAGCGTCATGCCTTGTCCACCTGTCCCTTGCCCACCCTTTCCCTTGTTCGTGGCTCATTCACAGGCTGTCGAAACACCCGTTACGTACGAGGTACTCTGCACACTATACGCTGCTAGTCCTGGGAAAGCTGTGTCCTGTGCAGCACTGGACTTTTAGGTTCCGGAATGTGCCCTGTTCCTCCCTGCCTCACGGCTCCCTCTGCTTGGAGGGTCTTGGTCCCACCCTCCACCCCTTTCCCGGTTTACTGCCTCCATCCTTTAGACCATAGCTCAAAGGTCGCCTCCTCGGCGAAGCGTTCCCTAGCCCCTTGACAGTTTAAGGTCCCATTATGATGCTCTTATAAAAACCTGTTGTTTTTCTTTCAGAGCACCTGTGATTATGTTTTTATTAGTGGGACTATTTCACTAATGTTGGTCCTCCCAAGCACCTGGGCCGGAAGCTCATTTGTTACAGGTTTTACACTGTTTAGCATATGGTAATGATACAATAAATACAAACTGGATGGATGGACGGATGGATGGATGGACGGACGGATGGATGGATGGACGGGCGGATGGATGGACGGACAGATGGATGGAGGAACTGGAGCTGAGGCACAGTGAAGGTGGGGCCCATTAGGGGGCTGACCCAGTAGTCCGGGAAGGAAGGAGGTGAGCACCAGCGTATAAGGCAGGGAAGGAGAAGGGGGGAGCTGAGGAGAGGGTGGACAGGGAGGAATCTGCAGGATTCGGCCCTGGGTGGATGTCAGGAGTAAGTCAGAGGGAGGGTACGAGGTGGCAACCTGGGTTCTGACTGAAGGCTCAGGAGACTGAAAATAAAAGAGAGAAGGGGGCACCTGGGTGGCTCTGCCGGTTAAGTGTCCAACTCTGGGTTTTGGCTCAAGTCTGTGGGCCTGAGCCCCACATCGTGCTCTGTGCTGACAGCGCGGAGACTGCCTGGGATTCTCTGTCTCCCTGTCTCTCTGCCCTCCCTGCTCACGTACTCACGCACGCTCGCGCTCTCTCTCTCTCTCAAAAATAAACATTTAAGAAACAAAGGTGAAAAAATAAAAGAGAGCAGGTTTGGAGATGTGGGATAAAGATCATTTGAGGCGCCAAATTTGAGGTACCCGCTGAGCAGAGTGCTCATTTAAAATTCTTGTGGGCCGCCGTGAAAGTTAGGGGAACGCTGGCTTGTCTGAGAAACCCCACCACACCAGCAGCCTGACCCCATACACGTTTTTATTTAAGCCTTTCTTTTTGGTCCCCGTGATCGTCCAGTACAGGCCTCCCTGCTCCGCACGGTGACGTGGGGACCCAGGCTCCTCCCGTCCGCAGCACCTGCATCTCCTTGGGCCCCAAAGCTGCAGGGAAGGGACAGGAGAGCCTCCCAAGCAGGCTCCGTGGTCCGTGCGGAGCCCTACGTGGGGCTCAGTCCCACGCCCCTGGGATCATGACCTGAACTGGAGTCAAGTGTCAGATGCTGAACTGACCGAGCCCCCCAGGTGCCCCGAATGTGAGGATCTTGATGTAAACCCCAAGGGCACCAGTAAGGTCTTCCTTATCTGTGTGTCGTAGGTTACACGGGCGTCTTTGCGATGCCTCTCGCGGGACAGAGAGAGCGGCGCCCAGCTGCTGTGCCTCTCCAGGTGGGGGAAACGGGGTTACGGGCCAGACAGCAGCTGCAGCCTTCGATGCCTGCTCGGAGCTTGGGCACATGGCTGGTTCTCTGTTCTAAGACCCCGTGGATGTCTGCCAACAGGGGGTAGAGATAAGGGGCCTTCAGTGACCAGAAAGATGGACCTTGAGCACCTGGAAGGCTGGGTCATGGGGGTGGAGCCATGGCCACCGAGATTTCAGGACAGAATTTTGTCCAGCGGTTCCTGTGTTTAAAAAAAGCAACCACGTCCGGTCCTTAGGGACACTCAGCAGGCCCAGTAAAAGGCGCCGGCCCACGCGGAGACGCTGGGGCCGACAAGGGCCTTTCCAGACTCCCCTCCCCTGGACACAAGGTGCTGGTTACTGTCACCAACCACACGGACTGCGTGTGGCGGCCGCCTGAGCAGGGAGAGGAACGGGGCAGGGACTGTGGCGGAGGCTGTCCGGAGCTGGTGGCTGCCCGTGGCTCCCTGACGGCAGGTGGCTCCTCGGAACCGGCTTCCTGCCTGGGGAGCTCCTGGGCCATGTGTGCATGCACACACACACACACGCACACATACACACACATGCACACACACGCACACGTGCACACACACGCACACGTGCACACATAAACATGCACACACGCACACATAACCACACACGTGCACACACACACATGCGCGCACACGCACACACGTAGACACATGCACACATGCACACACATACACAACACACACATGCACATGTGCACACACACATGCACACACAACCACACGCACACACATACACAATACACACATGCACACACACACACACACACAGCATCTGTGGCTGCTCCGCTCTCTGCTGTGGTTTGGGGAGTCCTTCCTGGAGGCACATTCCCGCGTCTGTTTCTTTAGTCCCTCCAATGACTCTGATCTGTCTGTGACCCTTAATAAATACCTTTCTGTCCAAACTGCCTGGCGTGCGTCCTGTGATCCGACCCGCGCGCCACGCCCGGGAGGAATGTGTCTGCCCCTGGCTGCGTTCTTCCTGGACACCAGCAGGCCGGCCGAGCCTGGGGCGGGCCTGCTGCCCCCCCGGGGACTGGGGACCGGGCCCTGCTCTGGCTCCGGCTGGGGAGGTGTCTTTCGGAACTAGAAGCCCCCGCCCTCTGGGACTCGTCCCAGCTTCCAGGTCCTGTCGCTGAGACTCCTGGTACGAAGGAAGCAGAAGGAGGAAGGGTCCATCTGCTTCTAGAAGGAAGGTAGCAAGCCATACGTTGCGCACTTCTTTCAATGGCTCTGGCCCGGGGGCTGCTGTCTCCAATCCTATTATGCCCTGGTTGGGTGTAGAGAGTGTGTGTGTGTGCGTGTGTGTCTGTGTGTGTGTGCGCGCGTGTGTGTGCACGTCCCTGGTGTTAATCACGGCCTCTGCTGAATTCCGATGCTTTGCCATCTTGAGGCCCTGGAGGGACTGCCCTTGGCCCAGTTCCTGGGGACGGTGAACAAGGCACCTGCGAGCACCTTTCAGATGCGAACCAGCCAATCCGGAATCCACGTCCGCATCTGCCTCCTCCCTGGGGCCCTCGCCCTGACATCCACCTCTCAGAACACAGGGCCAGGGGCCACCGGGCTGAGGACAGCCCCTCCCCCTCTGATGCCCAGAGATGACTGAGTCTTTTTAAAAAAGTTTTTTAAATGTTTATTTTTGAGAGAGACAGAGAGACAGAGCATGAGCAGGGGAGGGGCAGAGAGAGGGAGACACAGAATCCGAAGCAGCTCCAGGCTCCGAGCTGTCAGCACAGAGCCCGACGCGGGACCCGAACCCACTAACCGCGAGATCATGACCTGAGCTGAAGTCAGACGCTTAACCGACTGAGCCCCCAGGCGCCCCCAGAGGTGCTCTTAGTCAAACTAGCCAATGCTCAGCCTCCTCGCCCTGCCTCACCGGCTCCCCCCGCTCCCCATCCCCTCTGTGTCCTGACCGTCCCTGGCGCTTCTGTGAGTGTGACAAACTTTTTCCGATGCGGTGGACGCCTGACCTGATGGCCTCGCCGTACCTGAAAAGCAGTCAAGCTTGTATTTTGAAACGCCCCTCTGTTCGTCCATCCGTCTGTTGAAAGGGCATCTACAGAGGCCTCTCGAGTGCCAGGAACGATTTAGGCCTCAGGAGCCCGGTGGTGAGTGACTGAGACACCACAGCTGCCATGATGAAGTTCAGTTAGGGCGGCAGACGTGAAACAAAGCGTCACGTGGACGAGTGTGTGATTAAGAAATGTGAAAAGTTAACACAAAAAGAGAAAAAAAATTACAGGTGCTGCTTGAGCACTAGGGGGCAGGATATGGCTTCTAAACTGAAATGCGAAGGGTGGCCCAGGTGAAGAGTGGAGAGAACATCTAAGGAGAGAGGGCAGTGTGTACCGAGGCCCTGGGGCAGGAGGGGCGCAGCGTGGCCAGCACGCCCTGCATGAGCTGAAGAGCAGGCCTCAGACCCCCCGTGAGGCCGCCAGGAAGCCTGAGCGGGGGAGGGGCGGGGAGGGAGACCCGGAATCCGGAGCAGCTCCAGGCTCCGAGCTGTCAGCACAGAGCCCGACGCGGGGCTGGAACTCCTGACCTGAGCCGAAGTCGGACGCTCAACCAGCTGAGCCCCAGGAGCCCCACGGTGATCACGTTTGAACCACGGACCCCCAGCCACCCGCCGGCCACTCCCCACACTGCCAGCCGTGCAGTTTTCCCGTTGCCCGAGAAATAAAACTGGCTGTTTTTTTAAAAACCACATTTACGGAGGTAAAACATACATACAATAAAATGCATCCATTTTAAGTGTATAATTTGCTGTGGGTTTTTTTTTTCAGTTCAATGGGTTTTTACAAGTGTCAGCACCGTGAAAGCGCCAGCCACCGCCAACCAGACATGGATGTTTCTGTCGCGGAGCTCCCTGTGCCCTCTGCAGCCAGCCAGCCGTCTGCCAGCCCTGCCGTCACCAGGTCAGCGTTGCCTGCTCAGGAACGTTCCGTGAGGAGACTCAGACGGCAGGTGAGTTTTTGGTGTCTGGCTTCTTGTACTTAGCATGATGCTTTAAAACGCCCCCTGGGGTTGCGCGTATTAGCCATCCACTCGTGGTGGTGGTGGTGGTCTGCGCCCCGTGGCACGGACGTGCCGTTCTGCGTACCCGGCCCCCGATGAGGGGCATTAGGTTGTTTCCAGCTGGGGCAGTGGTGAGCGAGGCCGCCGTGAGCGTCTGAGCTCTCTTCCTTGTGGGGGGTGTTCTCATTTCTCTTGAGTAAGACACAACAGTGGGATTTTGAGGTTGCAGGCTCACACTGCCCTCCTTTGTTTAGGATCGTNAGCCGCCCTAGCGGGTATTGAGGGGTGAGCTGGTCGACTTCTTGTTATTGAATTGTAAGAGCTCTTTACATATGCTGGGTATGAGTCTGTTGTCAGATATGTGATGTATTGCGATTTTCCCCCTTCTTCGTCTGTGACTTGTCTTCTTATTCTCTTAACTGCTTCCTTTGCACATTTTAATATCAGTGGGGCTGGTTTATCAAGGGATTTTTTTCCTGGTTTATGAGACTTCTAGCTTCTTTGTGATCATGCTTTTCCTGATAGAAACTTCAGGGCTGTTATAAGAAAAAATGAGAGAATAAGGACTTTGGTTCTTAGGGGTAAAGAAATGTGGGAAGGAATTTGGGGGCAGCCTGGGAGGGAGAGAACAGTAGGAGGGAGGCTCCGCGTCAGGACCCTGACCCCAGGTCCGTGGAAAGCACTGTAGCAGCAGCTGGTGCGTATTCAGTGCTGCTGCGTCCCAGGCCCTGTTGCAGGCTTGGTAGCCCTGCAGGCCGCACGGCCACCCTGTGCACTGGGCAGTTACTGTCCCTGTTTTACAGGTGGGGAAACCGAGGCACGGGACGATTAGGTAACTTGCCCAAGGTCGTGCAGCCAGTAAGCAGCAGGGACGGGATTGGCACCCGTACGGTCTGTGTGCGCTCAAGCAGGCCCGCTGGCCGGCGAGACGAGGCAGACAGGCTGAGTGCGCCTGCTGCGTCCGACGGTTCCCTCCCGGCTGAGGCTTCGGCCCCTGTGAGCTGTCCCGCACCCCCGGGGAGCCCGCTCCGGGTCCAGTGGCGTCCCACGGCACACAGAGATGCAGAACCACGGACAGCACAGGGGAGCCTGAGGCCTCTGATCCTGCTTCCCAAACTGCTCCTAGAACGTTCTCGGGGGGTCAGACCCCTACCACCCACGTTCTGAAGTCCCTTTCCCTCCCGTCCCGGGGGCTCCCTCGGCCCCGGGCAGCCCCTCCTGTCAGCACGTCCTGGCCCTTCCTCCACCCCCGGCCTTCTGTCCATTGACCCCCCTTGTCCCCCAGCTTGGGGACGAGTCCTCCAGAAGCCCCCCACCTGCCTTCTCAGGCCCACAGGCTGGGGGGGGCGGGACCTGGACGGTGGTCGAATACCACCTGCTGTTTCATCCGAGAAAGAACAGCTGTGCGTAAGCACTTGCCCGTCAACAGTCGACGTAACAGAGAAACAACCGGAAGATGGGAACTGAAAATTATTAGGTATAATTAAAATACTGCTCTCTCCAAACAGCTACGGTTTAAAAACAAAGAAAAAGCTTTCAAGAGGTTCAAAGTCAGCAGAGGATTAGATGTAATGGAGCTCAAAGGCTCAAAATGAGAGAGAAGAGCTATCGGAAACACTAATGGATTCAAGGTTTGCTGAAGTGTGAGGCTGAGGTGAACTTCTGACCGGACACCCCGCCGGTGGGGTTGCCGCGAGGGCCCGAGGCCGTCCTGACCCGTGTGTTTCACGAAGATGCGTCCCTAAAGGAGCATCTCTCACTCTCAAAGTGGGCAGTTCTCTTACTTAATCGTTTCAAGTCATCTCTTTATTACACGGTAATTATACGTGACCGAATTCCATTTCCCGCCACTTATACCTCATTTCCTCAGTGTCACGCAAAACGTGTTAGTGCCTCAGCGTTTGAACCAGTCAGCAGGGTTTGCACCCGGGTTTGCCCGAGACGTGACTGAGCGTGGAACGGTGATGTCCGAGTGGACGTAGCAGGTGGGGAGCGTCAAGACCAGCATCCGGATGCGCTGTTGGGCCCCCGCGGGGGGGCCCGGGCCCGCGTGGCCAGGAGGGGCTGGCCCCGGGGAGAGTGGCACAGGGCGGATGGGGGAACACGCGTCTCCACACGCGGGGGAACAACTTCCTGTACTCACATCCCAGCGGCACCCGCACCCCCGAGAGCAGGCGGGAGGTTCTGGCAGGAAACCTAAGTGGGCGGCCGGCGCGATGGGCGATATCGGCTGCGCGTCTGGACTAGTGTTGTGTCGTGGGAACGTCCCCTCTGGCCTTCATTCAGTCAGGAGGAAGACGCAAGCAAAGACAAAGCCGGGGCGCCATCTCTTGCCCGGGAGGCCCCGCAGGAAGGGGCAGGGGTCCCCGTGGGGGCGTTAG
>NW_027531904.1:10771118-10795023 GCF_008692635.1 Crocuta crocuta
GGCAGCCAGGCTGCTGTGACTCAGGGACGCTGCAATATGGGCTCAGCAGCCAGGCTGCCTCGTTCTGAGCCCCTCGGGCCCCTGGGGCCCCCGAACCTTCCCGGTCTGGAGGGAAGGCAGCAGGAAGCCCGGCGGGTGCTGGGGGGCTCAGGACACCGGTCACCGCGCGGCGTCCTGTCCCCTTCCAGCCAATTTGAAGGGTGTTTGTTACATTTCACCTTCTCGCTCATCTAACGACAGGAGAGGGAGCCTTCCGAGGTGCTCAGCCGGTCCGGGAACTCCCTGGGGAGGGACCGAGGTGCGGGGGCGGGGGGGGCAAGGAAGCCGGCCTGCCCCAGGCCCCAGGCCCCCCGCGTGCGACTCCGCTGTCCCTCTTGGGGCCACCATCCGGGCCCACCCGGTAAAAGCCCGGAACAGTCTGGCCTTTACATACTTGGCAGCAGCTGGGGCCCGCGCACCGGTGACACCCCCAGGTCCTGCTACAAATGGCCCTAATGGCTTCATGGCTTTGCCGGCCTTGGGCTGACTCAGTGCTGACTGGAGGGGAGGCGTGGAGCCAGCCAGCAGGTGACGCGTGGGGAACCCTCCCAGGCGGGCGGCTCTGGTGTTGCTGGGCACCGGGCAGGGGCGGGGACGGCTGGCGGCCGGGCAGAGAAGCCAGAGCCCTCGTAGTGGCGCCTCCTGGGGGCAGAAGGAAGCATTGGCCTGACTTGAGTCTCATGCTGACGGAGTGCACGCTTCACGTTCCCAGGTAGCAGGGCCTCCTGGGTAAAGTCCAGGGTCCCTACAACAATTATATCTATTGTTTAAATTTGAAAATTACGGCGAAAAGTAAATTGGAAAATACTGCCCCCTCCAGGAGGCGGAGCTTTGTGTGAACTAGAAGGCGCGTCCCTTCCTCCCGCAGAGGCGCCTGCGCAGGGGTAAACCCCAGCGCCCCCGCGTGTGGGCACAACCCACGGTCTCGTGCAGTGGCTGGGCTCGTGGTCCTTCGTAACTGGCCTTGAATTCTGCCGGCGTCACCCCGTCTCTGCCGCGGGGCCAGCGCCTGCCCTCCCGCCCCCACCGGGCCCTGGATCCGAGGCCCCGACGCTCTTCTCCCGGCTGTCACTCCCCTGCTTCCCCCGCACTGCCCTCCGGGGCCCGTGTGCTCTGTGCTCCCCACCCCCGACCCGGTAGTTTGTAAGACCCTTCTACTAAAGCATTCTGAGGGGCGCCTGGGGGGCTCCGTCAGCTAAGCCTCCGACTTCGGCTCAGGTCCTGATCTCACGGTTCGTGGGTTCGAGCCCCACGTCGGGCTCTGTGCTGACAGCTCGGAGCCTGGAGCTGCTTCGGATTCTGCGTCTCCCTCTCTCACTGACCCTCCCCTTCTCGCACCCTCTCTTGCTCTCAAAAATAAACAAACATTTAAAAAAATTAACAAATGAAAAAAATAAAAAAAATCTGTGAGATGTAACACTCCCTCGGAAAAGTGTAGAAAACATGTATTCACAGCTCCATAAATTATTGTGAAGTAGATATCCAAGTACCCAGCAATCTGCGCAGGAGATGGAACGTTCCGGGCCTTTTCCCCCTCTGCCTCCCTTCCCCCAGAGCCTTCTCTGGTTACAGTCCTCTCCATCATTCTGACTTTTGGAAACTCCTCTGCTCTTTTCCTTCTACCACACGGGAAAGCAAGCCCCGGTTCTGCGGTTTCGTTTTGCCTGTTTTAACTGTTTATAAACGAAGTCGCACAGCGCGCACCTTGTGTTTTGCATCTTCGGCTCAGTTTTGGGTTTGTGAGACTCACCTGGGTCGCTGTGCGTGGCTGTGGGTGGTTCACGGGAACCGTTGTGTAGATTCCGGCTGTATAGACAGACCACCCGCTGCTGACCTGCTCTATGGTGAAGGACGTGGAATTGTTTCTAGTTTTTGGCAGCTAGGAACTTGCTGCCGTGAGCTCAGAGCCGCCTCCAGCTCGGCGTGTGTGTGCTCCGCCAGCTGTAACCCTGAGGACGGGAGTCTGGGGTGTGTGTGCGGGTGTGCGTGCGAGTGTGCGTACGCCCGGGGGTGAGCCTGGGGCCGGGAGCCTCGGGTTCAGGGTAGGCACCTGGTCAGCGCTGAAAACCCAGCCGACCAGCACTGAGTCAGCTCCCCCTCGGATCGGATCCGCGGGGACGAGCCACCGCTCCCTGGACCTGCCAGCGCGTGGCGCTGTGGCCTTTGTTTAGCCATTCTGGGGGGTGTGACGGGTTTCACCGTGCGTTTCCCTGACGACTGGATGGAACATCTTTCCGTATATTCCTTGGCCATGTGGTATATGCTCCGTTGCCAAGTGCTTATTTGAGGCTTTTGCTCATTTTTTGCTGTGTGTGCTTTTTCTTTCCATATTCTGCACATATATACGTACATACATATGTATGGAAAACGTACGTGTATTTTATATGTATATGTATGTGTAAGACACATACAATAAAAAATATTTATACTTTATGCTTATATGTGTATGCACGTACATCTATAAATATCGGCATTTTACTATACGTACATGTAAGGTGTCCACACATGTGCAAGCAGTCAGTTCTCTGTGTAACGTGGGTAGCGTGAGCTTCGTTACCCACATTGCAAATATCACCACTCAGGCCTGTCGTTCTCTTAACAGATCCTTCGAAGAAGAGTCGTGTTCAATTATCATGTGGTCAAATTTATCTGTCTTTTCCTTATTGTCAGGGCTTTAATGTCCTGTTTAAGAAATATTTGTTATGAACATATTCTTTTATGGTATTGAGTAAGAGCTTTTAAAAACTATCTTATTTTTTGTGATATTTTCTGTAGCATTACACTCTTACAGACATTCTATCAGATCTTTTTTAATTTGGAGAGAGAGGGAGAGAAGGTGCACAAGTGAGGGAGGGGCAGAGAGAGAGGGAGAGAGAGAGAATCCCAAGCAGGCTCCACACTCAGCTTGGAACCCACCTTGGGGCTCAGTCCCACGCCCCCGGGATCATGACCTGAGCCGAAATTGGGAGTCAGATGCTCAACTGGCTGAGCCCCCCAGGGGCCCCTAAAAACCATTTTAAGTTAAGGTATATCACGTGTGAAGTGTGTAAAGTGTACAAGCTTAACTGTACAGTCCCGTGAACTTTCCCATAGGTGCACACTCGGCGAACACACTCCGGTCTGGACAGATATTTACAGCAAACCAGCTTCCCCGTCCAGTCAGGTACAGCCCCCGCCCCCGGACAAACACTATTCTAACTTGTTTATCTTTTTTTTTNCCTGACCTGAGTGAAAGTCGGTTGCTTAACCGACTAAGCCAGCCAGGCGCCCCCTAACTTGTTTATCTTTTGTCTTGTTGCTGGACTTCTGCCAGACTGAAGTCTCAGGCCTCTACAGGTAAGGTGCCCTGACCATTCTCACACCTGTGTCCGGCGGACAGAGCTCGGCCTCTCGCGGGTGTTCACCGCACACCTGGGAACGGCCGGCCGGGTTGTGGTGTGGATGTACGTGTGGAGACCGCCACACCTTGCCCAGAGTGACCGCACCAGTTGCACCTCAAAGAGCAATGTCAGTTCTCACTGCTCCGCGCCCCCACCAACACTTGGTTTGTCAGCACTTTTTTAAATTAATTTATTCATTTTGAGAGAGACAGAGACGGGGAGTGGAGGAGGGGCAGAGAGAGAGGGAGAGGGAGAGTCCAAGCAGGCCCTTTGCTGGCAGCACAGAGCGCGATGCAGGACTCGGACCCGTGAACCAGGAGATCATGAGCTGAGTGAAATCAAGAGTCGGACGCTTGGCCGACTGAGCCCCCAGGAGGCCGGTGAGCCCCTGATGGTCCCGCTTCCCTGTCAGCGAGCGTTAAGCTCCTCCGCGAGGCTGCGGGCGCCCGGTCAGCGCTGATTGCTGACTGGCTCACGTTGTACGGACACCACGCTCCGTGCGTTTCTCCGTTGGTGGACATTTGGCTTGTTTCCCATGTTTGGCTGTAACGAGTATTCTTGCAGAAGACTTTTTTGTGGATATCCGTTTTCACTCTTCCTTCGTAAATACCTTGAGGTGCAACTGCCAGGCCAAAGGATTTTCCCTCCCAACGTCTTATCATGAAAAATTCCGAGCGTACAGAAAATCGAGAGTGTTTTAAGGGGAACGAGAACCCGTGTGCGCACACTTCCGCTCACTTTGTCACGTGGCTGTCCGTCGTGCGGTCCCTCTGGCTCTCACAGACGCATTTTATTTCAAGTAGACACCAGTGCACTCCTTCCCGAGGGCACGCGTGTTCTGAGCCAGAATTCAGTATTTGCATGGAGTTGTTTGTTTTGATGTAGAATTTACAGACGGTAAGTGCACAGGAGACCCCTCCTGACGTGCGCACCGGTGCTCGCTCTGGACCCTGCGGAGTAACCAAATCCCCTGCTGTCACCCAGAATGTTCTCTCACCTTTTACCACCACTCCGTACTTCTGCTCTTCCGAGACAACAGTTTTTCCCGTTGTTTGCTGTTGTTTTTAACGGTGAAAACTGTATGTCTGAGGACACAGTATTTCCTTTCCCTGTAAGGCTTTGTTCACTGAACATTATGTTTTGACCTCCATCCACGTCATTGCCCAGATCAGCCGACCGTCCTTTTTACCCCGACCGGGACTCCGTGCATCCAGGGTCTCCAGTGTGTTTATTCAGCAGGACCCCCTCCCGTGTCTGGCTTGAGGTCATCATGAAAAAGGCCGCTATGAACATTCTTTATGAAACTTCGCGCCAACACACGCCGTCGCGCCCCTCGGGCGCGCACCGCAGAGCGGGAATGCGCCTCGTGTGCACCTCTCCTTTGAAGGAGGGCGCCCGGCTGCGCGTGTTGCAGCCCAGCAGCGGCGCACAGCGAGGCCAGCTCGTGCGCCTCCTCACCACGTCTGGTCGTGCCGATCTCTGTGCGGTAAAATGCACCTAACGTAACGCCTACCGTTAGCGTGCCCCGTGCTTCTGCAGTGCTGTGCGCCCGTCACCGGGACTCGGTCCTGGACACCTCACCGCCCCTCGTGGGGACTCTGACCCAACAGCAGCAGCTCCTGGGCTCCCTCCCCGAGTGCCCCGCAGTTGTGGAAAGGGGCCCACACGCTACGTGGCCCGCTGCGCCTGCTTTCTTGCTCTCCGCCCAATGGCTCACGTTTCCCCGGGTCGTGGTGTGGGTGCGTCGGGCTCCCTTCCTTCCTTGGCGGGTAACACCCCACTGTGGGCAGAGGCCACGCTTGGCCTCCTGGTGCCTCAGCCGGACGTTTCCAGTGGCTCTGCCTCTCCGCGGCTGGGCGTCCCGTGGTTTTGTCTGGACACTGTTCCCCTTCCCTTGAGTGCATCCCTGCGGGCGCTGCGGGTCCTAGCGTCATCCTGCGTCCGCGGGGCTGTTTGTGTCGGCGCAAGAGCTTCCCTTCTGTTATTAATTTACTTCTTAGAAAATCCAGAATGGATACTGCATTTCACCAAGAGTTTCCTGCATCGATCGACTTGATCCCACGGCCGCTCCCTTTATTATGTCCTTTGGAAAACTATTCTGGATAATTGTAAAAACATCAAACGGACTCTGAGCCCCGGGGGGAGCCCGACTTCATGGGGCACGTGGGTCTCACAGTGACTCGTGACCCCTCAGCTGTGCTGAGACGGGACGGAAGCATCAGTGCTGCCCTGGGAGAAACAGCCCCAACTGCTGAGACTCCCCGGCTCCGTCCCCACCTCGCATCTGGGCCCGGTCAGGGTTACCGCCTCCTTACGCCCCGCCGCCGCCCAGCCAGTGCTCCAGTCCGCTTGGCGGGTCGCCCAGTCTGAGTGTCTCGGGGACCATCACTGCGCATGGAGCGCCGACTCCTCTGTAGTCCACAAAGCCCAGCTCAAACGTCACCTTCTCTTTAAAATCCTTGCTACTTCGTGATCTGCACAACCATCCCTTCTCCGACGGCCTCCCTCGCCGGATTAATTTTTTACTTTACGTCCAAGTTAGTCAGCATCTAGTGCGATAATGATTTCAGGAGTGGATTCCAGTGATTTCTTTCCCCTACGTGTGACACTCAGTGCTCATCTCGGGAGGTGCCGCTGGCACATGTAGCCCAACCCCCAGCCACAAACCCTCCAGCGACCCTCAGTTTGTTCTCCGTATTCGTAGTCTCTAAGGATTCGTCTCCCTCCTTGTTTTTATATTATTTTTGCCCCCTTCCCTTACGTTCATCTGTTTTGTATCTTAAATTCTACACACGAGTGAAGTCGTATGATATTTGTCATTTCCTAATTTCACTTAGCATAATACGGTCTAGTTCCATCCATGTTGTTGCGAATGGCAAGATTTCATTCTTTTCGATCCCCGACTAATAGTCCGTTGCGCAAACACACACCACATCTTCCCCATCCTTTCTTCCATCAGCGGACACTCCGGCTCCTTCCGTACGCGGCTGTTGCCAGTAGCGCTGCTGTACACATTGGGGCGCGTCTGCCCCTTCGAAACAGCACCCCCGTGTCCCTTGGACAAATACCTAGTAGCGCACCTGCTGGGTCGTGGGGTCGTTCTAGTTTTAGTGTTTTGAGGGACCTCCACACCGTTTCCCAGAGCGGCTGCACCCGTTTGCGTTCCCCGCCGCCGTCCGGGCCGGGTCTTAGGCCGCTGAGGAGAGGGACGCACCGTGGTTCTCCCTGTGCGTATACAGACCGTCGTCATCCCGTGCGCGTTCAGTCAGTGCTCAGCGAACTGAGTTAGTAAATCCTTCAGCAGAACATGTGGCCGCAGACCCGGAAAAGCCCGAGGGGTCAGTCAGCGTTTCCTTTTTTTTAAGTGACAAAACACTCTTGTCAAACGACCTCTTCCGTGGCGCCCAGCCCAGCAGGCACACACAAGCAGAGGTGCCTGACGGAGGTCGGGGTGCTGGGGGCAGAGCGCCCCAGCCCCCAGCCCCCATCCGCAGGGGAGCCCCCAGCGCGCCGCTTCTCCCGGAGCGAGCCCAGAGGCCGGACGGGAGGGGGCCCCTGCCCAGGTCACGCGGAGCGGTGGGCTGAGTGAACAAGCCGGTGGCGCGACTCCAACCCCCCACGGCCCTTGATGACCGCCCGCTGACCCGCATTTTATGCCCCTGTCGGTCCGGCCGGTTTAAAGCCGGGCAGGAGGCAGCAGCTCTGGTAGTGTGAGCGGTAGTGTGAGTGGTCGCCGCTAGAGTGGGCGGCACAGGGAGAGGAGGGCCGAGCTCAGGCAGGACACCGCTCAGGGCCTCAGCTTCCCCATCTGTGAAATGGACGCAGAGGCTGGCAGCCGGTCCAGACAGCGTCCTACGATTGTCCCCACCTGTGCCGTTGGGAACGCGCACACGTCCCACTCAGCTCCCGGGTGATGTTTCTCCTGTGGGGCGTCGAACGTTTACCGTCCCTTGTGAACGTTCAGCAGGCGCCCCCATTGACCTGCTCCCGCCCGCGTCCCGTGCCTTGTGCCCTGCACCCACCCACCCGTCCGCACGTGCCCCTGGCCCGGCTCCAGCCTTTACTGTGGTCTGAGACCCTCTGGCAGAGAGGTCAGCAAGGAAAGCACTGAGATGCTTGGCTTTTTGCATCTTATAACTATGAAATATGAAGTGTTGAAAACCTCTGTTGTATTCCGTATTAGCATGACTAGCACACAAAATCACGTAAACATACTATAAATCTTTACACTAAAGTGCACGCTTTTATCGGCAATGCGTCTCTTAATTAAATCGGCTGTAAAAATCATTTCATCCCTTTGCTGTGTGTCCATGGATGACGATTCCTTTTTGCTACGGCTCAGCGCCAACTGCCTTTTTATTTCATGTCCTTCATGGCCGTCAGCACCGAGAAACATTTTGTTACTATTTAAGGGGGTAGGAAGGAAAGGGGTTTTGTTACATAAATGCCGTTCAGTCGGTAATCCACCCAAAAGCACATAGTGATCCGTCCTCAAAGTTGTCTTTAAGTTTATCAGCTGATTCCCAGCTGGTTTGCTTCTGGCACGTTCTCTGCAGAGACACCCACCCTGTGAGCTGCCGCTTTGCTGGAGGTTTGTGCCCCTGGGGGCCACGCGCCACAGAGGGAGGCCGGGGGTGCGGGGCAGCAGGGGGTGGACACCTCCAGAAACTGTACGCACAAAACGGGGTCCTCCCGGGACTCGGGGGCCCGGCCGCCCCGGGAAAGCCCTCAGGCGCCCTGGGGGGTCCGTAGTCACACGTCCCTGGTGTCCGTGCCGTCTCGGTCGTGCCTGGGCTCCACAGACTCACAGACGGCGCCAGGCCCCCCGGGGGGCTGCCCCAACCTCTTCTCGAGTCCCCTTCTCCCTCGGCGGCTTCAGCGGCTCCCAGGACCCTGGAGCTAGAAGCCCCAGGCTTCTAATGAGCCCCAAATCCTTGCATCCTGGTGTCCAGCCTCAACGTCTCTCCTGAGCTGCGTGGCCGCCGGATGCCCCCGACCCCCCCCCATGAGTGTCCTGTCTGGGTGTCACTGCAGCACGAGTGTCCCTGACCCACGAGACCTCCAGTGTCCCCAGGCCCTTGCCGCTGGCCGCTGAGCTTCTGCTCCCCGAATCCTCTCGTCACCTCCTCCTCCCCACCCCGTGGTCTCTGCCTTGCTTGGGCCCCGACGCGTGTCCCCGGCTACAGGTGCGTCCTGACCCACCTCCATCACTCCCGTCTTCTCCCGTGCGGACGCACCCCTGTTCCGGAACGTTCTTTCTAGAATGCAGCTCTGACTGCTTGGGGGCCCTGCCTCAGGCCCCTGCCCACAGGATAAGGTCTTGCCTCCGTCCCCGGCTGCGGGGCCCCAGCTTCTGCTGAACTGCTCGCGGCCCCCCAACCTGGGCTCGTCCCCAGGCCCAGCTCTCCGCCTGGACGTCTCTCCGGGCACATTCCTGCGCAGCCCAGAGTGTCACCTCCGTCCCCGTCTCACCTGGGAGGCCTTCCAGCCCAGCCCGCATCCCTGTCCGTCCGTGCCCGGCGCACCGTCCCTCCGCCGTCACCACTGGGGGCGCCCGGAGAGCCGGCTCGTCCCCGAGGGGCCTCCCGAGCTTCACAAGGGGCGTCACAAGGGAGGGGCTCCCTCACCCTCGAGGGTCATTGGTGGTGGGCGCGGCGGCCGCAGGCAGTCTGGCTGGCGGAGGGAGGGGACGGCACTGCCATCGCCGTGGCCTCGCCCAGCCCAGCAGCCTGGCCCCGCGTCGGCCCCGTGGCCCCCACAGCAGGTGCCGGAGGGGGGCTTCCTGCCGCCGCTGAGCCCCACGTGGGACCCGAAGCGGCACTCGGCGGCAGCTCCGCCTGCTGTCCCGTCCGGGTGGTGGGTGGCCTGCGGGAGCCCCGGGACCACACTCAGCGGAGACACTGAGTCCCCACTCGTGGGTCGTGAGCAGAGCTGGCAGACGTTCACACGGCTCGTGTCCACATGTGAATTAAAACAAGTCTAAACAGCACCTCATCTGCGTATTTTGGAGGCAGACGGTCCTGGATTTTAGTTCCGACTCTGCTGCGTCGGCTGCGAGGCCTGTCGAGTCCTGGGTGTTGGACCCCAGGTGACACTGTGACACCGGCTTCCCGCCGGCCGCACGGGGGTTCTGTGCCCTTTCAAACATGCTTCTACCCCTCACAGTCCCTGACAGTCCCTGTCGTCTGTTTTTGTTTTCCGGTGGCTTCTCTGTGTCGCGCTCCGCACCCTAGCCTGGGACCTCTCCGGGGCGGGCACTCTGACTTTCCCCTGCCCCCAGCACCTGCTCGTGCAAGGCCCGCAGCCCTACTCAGGGAGGGCCCTCTTCCCGGGCCGGTTAAAAGCCCGCATCACTCAGGCCTGCACGCTCGCCCCAGAGGCTTTCCCACCGCACGCGCCCTCTGGAGCCTGAGGCCGGGGCGGGCGGCCTGCGGTCCTGTGCGGGGGCCCACGGGCCGGCTGTGCGGCCGAGCGCAGCCCCTCGTGGTCGCCGGTGTGGGCAGGAGCCTCAGGCTGGGACCCCGGCTGGGCTGGCAGGGAGGGGCCGGGGCCGGAGAGGGTGCGCGCCTGGGACGGGCCCCCTCTGTTTGGGGTTCTGAGTCCCTGTATCCTGCCAGCCCCTCTGCTCGTGGGAAAAGGGGTGCAGGCATCTCCCCTAGGGGGCCCTTCCTGGGTCCGCCCCGGTGGCCCCAAGTTCCCTGAGCAGGTGACCCTGTGCCAGCAGGCAGCTCTCCAGCTGTGAGGAGACGGCACAGGCCACGGAGCCCCCAGACCGCTTCCCTGAGCCCTGGTGCTGCCTCGGTGCCCCGGGCACGGTCCCCATAATGACATGGGGATGCACATGTGACCACCAGCCCCTCGATCCCTGGACCAAGTTCCAAGGGGGGCTCAGCTGTGGGGAAGGAGCTTCCCTGCCTCCAGGCCCCAAGAGCTTGCGTTTTCCCCGCCCGTGACATTTTTCTTTACATATGTGATAGTTCAAATGACTTGAGAAATGGGAAGTGGGAAGAGAAAGTTCTGGAAACCCCCCTCCCCTGAACTTTTCTAATGCTGGAGCAGTGTTAGAAGCCATCTGCGGCAGACAGGGAGGTGGGGCCGGGGGTGACAGAGGAGGGGGTTTCCTTTGGAAGTCACCTTCATTAGGACGATTAGAAAGAGGTCAGAAGACACTGCCATTCAACCGACCTTCTGTTGCTAACAAAACGTGTGTAGCTGAGAATCCTAACGCCTGCAAGACGGGGCCCCCGGGTGCCCCCGATCATCCCAGGCGTCTGACGGGGTGCTCATCTCGGCCCACCTCCGAACCCAGTGTCCTTTGCTAAAGTAGAAGCAGTTCTCGTTAATCGTAGGAGACTAATAACCCCTCATCGAAATCTGAGGTGAAGGGGCTGCCAGCTAAGTGTCCGCCTCAGGTCATGATCTCACGGCTCGTGGGACTGAGCCCCACGTTGGGCTCTGTGCTGACCCCGTGCAACTGGCTTGGGATTCTCTCACCCCGTCTCTCTGTCCCTGCTTGGTCTCTCTGTCTCTTTCAAAATAAATAAACTTAAAAAACATCTAAGGTAAGGATCAAAGAATTTAGGGAGCGGGGAGGAAATCTGGAAATGTTCTGGTCCATTTGGGGAGGGGGGTTCCAGGAGGAAAGACTGAGGCCCAGAGAGGAAAATGGGCCTAGGAAGCCCGAGCTGGTGCCTGGCCTGGCGTCCAGGCTGCGAAGCATCAGGGTCCACCGTTCCCTCCGGGGGGTGAGGACCCAGAGCGCGAGCAGCACGGGCTGTTGGGGGGAGGGGGTGGCGGAGAGAGTGCAGGGGAGCCGCTCAAGTCCACAGGGGGCTTCCTGGTGGTGACAGGCCCTCCTGCGGAGAAGCACCTGTGCTTCCCTGGGAGACGGGGTCGTGGTGACGGCCTCCTGGGGCCCTCTCTCTGCCGGGCCGTGTCCCCACTGGCAGCAGAGGCCGGTCCTGGCCTGGGGAGGACGCACCGCAAAGATGGTGGCTCCGTGAGGGGCAGACATCCGGCCCCTGTCACAGATCCGGTCACGCTGACACCATGGTGACTTCCAGGCCAGGGCCCGTGGGGAGTGAGGGACACAGGTTCCTGAAGCCTTTGGGCATGAAGGGCCTGATGGGAGGGAGTCTTGTCCGTTCCTGCCGTGGGGACAGCGTCCTCAGGGCTGGCGGGGGAGGGGGGTGCAGCGCCAGAATGTGCGGGGTAAGTGAGGACGCTTTCCCGGGGCCGGGCCGGGCCGGCCCAGCCAGCCCCGGCCACGTCGTCCCGCAGGAAACCCCGGCCGCCTGGCGGGTACATCCAGCCTGAGCCCCAGTCGCCTCGCGGGCACGCCGGCCTTGATGGTGGGGTCACAGGGTCAAGGACAGTGGGCTCACAGGGATTGAGCTGAGTGGGGTCACAGAGAAGTTGGCAGAATCCAGACACTGTCCACACTTCCATCCCAGAGTGTCCTCACAACCTGGCTTGTGCCTCAGGTCCCCTTGGGTCCCCAGTGGCAGCATCAGCAGGTGTTGCACACAACAGCTTGCTTGTGAGGTTGCGACATGCTGGTCACGGGCATTTTCATATTACAGTCGGTTCAGTCAGGCTCTAGAACATTTACAGTGGCTGCGTGTGTGCGCGCGTGTGTGAGTGTGATGTATGTATGTATAAGCGCATGTCTGTGTGTATGATGTGTGAGCACGTGTGTGATGTGAGTGTGTGGGTGTGTGCGAGAGCACAGGAGTGTGCATGGATAAGTGCGTGTGCGTGAGTGTGTGATGTGTAAGTGCATGTGTGTGTGAGCACAGTGTGTGTGCATGTATATGTGTATGTGAGCGTGCATTAAGTGTGATGTGTGTGCACGTGTGAGAGCACAGGCGTGTTACCTGCGTGTGTGTGAACGGAGGGGGCGGAATCACAAACTAAAGCACATCTTCAGGCACTTTCTCAGGAAAGAGACACCACTCCCGCCCACCCCCCGCTCTGCTCCCCGAACGGCGTCCCCTGCAGCCGGCACGGTCCTCACGGCGTCGGGCGGCTGCGGCCCGGCGGCCCCGCTCACGGGTGTGGATCCAAAAGAGTGCGAGCAGGGACCCAACGGGTACTTGCACGCCCACGTCCACACCCGCGGCACTCGCTACAGCCAGCAGGCGGACGAAAGGTCACGTCCGCTGAGAAGTCGGGGGGTCAACAAGGTGTGGTCTGCACACACGACGAAATATCGTTCAGCCTTAAAAGGGAAGGAAACGGTGACGCAGGAGGCAGCGCGGAGGGGCCCTGGGGGCGTTACGCCCCGCGCACTGAGCCGCAGCCCCGCGGCCGTGAGGCGTGTCCGCGCCCCGCTCACGGGACAGACGGGAGCGCGGTGGCTGCCGGGGCGCAGGTGGCGGTGGCGATCCTCGTTCCACGGGACGACGGGAACGTCCCGGCAGCGGCAGTGGGGACGCTCGCACGGCGGAGCGAACGCGGTCGGTGCGGTGAGCTGCGCAGGTGCTCACGACGGGGCCCTCTGGGTGCCGTGCCAGTGCGCACGCGCGCGCGCGCACACACACACACACACACACACACACACACACACACACACGTCAGGGGGCCCGTCTGCACCTAAACCTTGCTAAAAGCCGGTTCCAGTGTAAATCTGTCTCTGGGCCCAGGCCTGATGGCGTGGCGCCTGACGGGCCGGGACGAGGCACCACGGCGGAGGTTCGCTCTCGGGAGAGGCGCCGCTTCCGCGCCGTGGCAGCTGTGAGGTTTCCCCGGACCCGGGACTCTCCCGGGGACCCCCCACCCCTGCTCCCCCCGGCTGAGCGCCCGCGAGGGAGTAAGGTGGCCTGCACGGTGTGTGGCTGGGGGGCCGTGGCCAGTCGGGTGTGGGCAGACGGAGCGGAGGACGCTGGGGGTCCTGAGAAGCCCGTGGGGACCGCTACTTCTTTCCGCAGGACATGACGGGGGTGGGAGGGGCCTCGGCTCCCTGGGCGGCACTCGTCTTGGAGGCACGTGGTCAGGATGCACCCTCGGGTGCCCGTGGAACAGACAGGCGCGGTCCCAGGCTCTGGGCTCGGTGGATGTGATGCCATTTCCTGAGACGGGGACACTGTGGGGGGGCAGCGGGGTGGGGACACGCAGGAAATCAGAAGTTTGGTCTGGACACACGAAATCTGAGGTCCCCATTCGCCACGTGGGTGGAGAGGCCCAGCAGGCAGGTGGGCCTGTGAGTCCGGTTCAGGGGAAGCACGTGGGAGATGCACACCGGTGGGAAGAAGATGGCCCGGAGCTCCGCGCGTTCCCCGCGTGCTCTAGGTCAGGCCCGGAGCTCCACGCGTTCTAGATCAGACCACACCACCGTGTACCTGCTGTATCTGCATTGGGAGGAGTCAGAGAGGTAGATTCCAGAAGTTTCTCTGACACCCCCACCCCCACTGGCCAGAGGTCATGCCTTGACGAGGACTGCTGTGGTGGAAGCTGAGGGTAACGTGCTAATCGGAGTGGCCACGGGTAAGCGGGATGGGAAGAAGTGGGACAAAAGTAGAGAAAATTCTATGCAGGAGAAGGAACGTGTGGTAGTGGCTGCAGGCAGGTGGGGGTCAGGGAGGCGGGTTTTCCTTCTCTTGTTTTCTTAAGATGAGGAGAATTCCCACGAGCACATCTTGCAGACCGGAGGGATCCGGGTGAGGAACGGGCGAGCCCGTCTAGGACACTGTGTGCGTGACCGCCAGGGCCGTGTGGGACAAGCAGGGAGGGAGCACCCAGCGGCTCTGCTGTTTGGGGCAGAGCCTACATGCGGGGGCGGCCAGACGGCCCCCCCACAGCACGAGGGCTGTGCCCCTGCGAGGTGTGGGCCTGTGTGGGCCCAGGAGAGCGGAGGTCCGGAGGTGACCATCCCACGCCGGGCAGGGACAAATAACGAGGCTCACTGCATCTCAGGAAACTCGTATGCTGACTTCTTTCAAGAATGTTCTGGCAGCACCAGAGCCTGAGTTCTGATGGCGTCATGTGGGGGAGACGTATCGGTTTGAAGCCCGTTAATAAGAAACAACCGTTCTAACTTTGACAAAAAGAAGAATTTACCGCAAAACCTCTGGATCAAGAATTTATTCAAAACCTCTGGACCAACGAGGACCCTCTGTCCCTGCCACCCGTGGGTCCCGCTTGTGCTGGCCGACTTCCTTTCCAAAGTGACACAGTGCGTGTGGCCCTGTCACCAGAGCCTGGGCGCTGGGGGGTCAGTGTCGTCTGCACTGCGTTTCAAAACTTCAAGCCTCGGGTGGGGGGGCGGCTCTGGTTGTGCTTAGGTCACGTGCCTGCCCGCCCCCCCCCCAGTCAGGTTTGGAGGGTTTGCAGCCGACCATGAACTTCCAAGCGGGCCCATGTGATCGGGCTGCTGAGTGGGAAATTTCTCAGAAAAAAAGGGAAGTGCTGGAGGACAAAACAATACAGGCTCCTATAGAACCAGGTCAGTGAAGATCTACCTTTTCTTGACCCAGGGAGGGACCTCCTTTGGCAGCGGCCATAAGGGTTGGATTAATTGGCAAATACTCAGCCCCCTCCCGCCGCAGGAGGGGCCGTGAGATTCGCGTCGTCCAGGCCAAGTGTTCATAGACACGGCTCACGTGGAGGCTTGAAGCCGGTTTCCGTGTTGGGCTCACGCCTTCGTGCGTCAGACTTCACCAGGAGGAGAGGCACACGGGCCACTCGCCCCCAAGGACGGGAGTCACCGGAGCTGCGCACCCATCCGAGCCCTGCGCAGGGGCCGGGGGAGTTTCTTATGCGGCAGCATCCCTGCAGCCAGAGCTGGGACGGCCGCTGCGGCTTCCCGGCCCAGCTCAGCCTCACCGGCTCTCTGGGGCTCCGGCGGGGGCACACTCACCCTCTTCTCTTTCCCCGAGGCCGCTGCAGACCACGCCTGCGGCCGCTGTCCCCCACCAAACCCGCACGTCTGCCGCTCGGGGTCTCCTGACTCTGCTCCTCGTCCGTCACTGTGTGGTCCTGGCTCGGGCCGCATCGCCTGTGCCTGACGTTACCTCGGCCGCCGCGGCTAGGATCCAGAACCTGTAAAGAACTGCCAAACTCAGTAAAAAGAACGATTTGAGTTTTTAGGAGATGGACGTATGCTTTGAGCAGATGCTTCCCATAAAGAAGATAGAGAAACGGTAGCAAACACACAAAACATGTTAAAGTCACCATGAGACGTCACTCCAGACCTGCCGGAAGGTTAACCTTAGAAGGACGGACCCCACACATGGCGGCGAGGAGGGCGGCCGGGCCCCGTGTGTGGTGGTGCTGGCGCAGAGGGGGCGCAGTCACTCGGGAACACGCCATGGCAGTTTCTTTTTTGTTTTTTTTTAATTTTTTTTTTTTAATTTCTAAGAGAGAGAGAGAGAGACAGCGTGAGCAGGGGAGGGTCAGAGAGAGAGGGAGTCACAGACTGAAACAGGCTCCAGGCTCCGAGCTGGCAGTCAGCACAGAGCCCGACGCGGGGCTCGAACCCACGAACCGCGAGATCATGACTTGAGTGAAAGTCGGACGCTCAACCGACTAAGCCACCCAGGCGCCCCCGCTGTGGCAGTTTCTGATGAAGCTGAGCTTGTTACAGAACCCCGAAGCCAGGACGAGCCGCTCACCGCGCGGCCCCGCGGCCCCACCGCTCGATGTTTCCCTGGGAGAGTCTGCATGCAGCAGTGCGTAGGAGCCTTGCTCCTGACGGCCCAGACCCCCGGCGGGGGACGGAGAGACCCTCGAGGTAGATCCACACGACGGAACCTACTGCTCAGAAATGAAAAGGAACAAACTATGTTTTCTCAGCCACGTGCACGGCTCTCAAAGCCCTTCAGCTGAGCGCAAGAACCCAGGCGTGTGCGCTGCTGATGTCCTGTTTGTGGGATTTTAGGGACAAGGAGCCCCGGTGACGTCCAGCAGAGCAGTGGTGGCCTGTGCCTGGGTGGGGGGTGTCGGAACTGAGCACAAAGGGCACGAAGAGATGTTGTGCGGTGGTCGAAACGCTTCCTGTGCTGACGGGATGCTGACCCTCGTGGGAACTCAGTGCACACTTAAGTGGGTACATCTTTACATCTGGAAATCCTGCCTTAATACCACTGGTAACAGTCTCTGCTTTCCTGTCTCCTCGGTGGTCAGCCCTGCGGAGGGAGTACTTTCTAGAGCACAGATCCGACCATGACTCTCTCCTGCGTAAGCCTCCCAGGGTTCAGGGGCGTCTGGGCGGCTCAGTCGAAGTGTCAACTTCAGCTCAGGTCACGATCTCACGGTTCGGGGGTTCAAGCCCCGCGTCGGGCTCTGTGCTGACAGCTCAGAGCCTGGAGCCTGTTTCAGTCTGTGACTCCCTCTCTCTCTGACCCTCCCCTGCTCATACTCTGTCTTTCTCTTAAAAATAAATAAAAACATTTTTAAAAGTTAAAAAAAAAAGCTCCCAAGATTGCCCTTCCTTTTCGGCCCATTCCAAGCTCTGCGAGCAGCAGTGGCCTCGGATCCGCGTCTGCTCGGCGTGGGTTTGCGTCTGCGGTTGGGCTGGGTCAGGACGCACGTCCGTACTCCCGCTCGGCCTGGTGGCCGTGGATGCGTCCCCGCGAGCCAGCTCCAACACCGGCCTTCTCTCGGGGCCCCCAGCCCCCGCTGAAGTTCAGGTCGTGTTGTGCCAGCCCCTTAACGCTCTGCGCCCTCACGCGGTGAGCACCGTGCTGACGGCACGCGCCCCGGGACACAGCGCGGGGCCGGCCCGTGGCGGGTGCTCAGCGAGCTCAGGGAGCCGTCGGCCAAGGCAGCGGCTTGGGTGCTCTGAGTCCTTGCTCTGCACAGGTCGCTGCTCTCGGACGGCCCGGTTTCACCTCCTGTCACTGGACACACTTCTGCTTCCTTCATTTCTGTTTTAGATCCGCTGTTTCCGTCCCAGGCAGGGAAAGTCCAAGGCCGTCTGCCAAAATCACCTGACGGTCCTGCCTCTTGTATTTCACGATGACATTTGGGGAAAGAAGAAAACGGCTTCCGCTTTGCTCGGGGAAACTTGGCACAAGAACCGATGCAGCTTCAGCCGTGACATCAGCGTGAGTGTGGCCGCTGGGAAAGTCCTCAGCGAGGCCGGCAGTGGCAGGAACAGAGCGCCGTCGGCATCTCTGGTGTGCCCTCTGCAAGCCCTCCGGGGAGCGGGCACCCCTTTTCCTGGGCGAGCTGCCTGCCTGGAGTCCCGAAGGTCCGGTAGCTGCCGTACGAGACGTGAGAGACGTCTGCACGTGGTACCTGGGTCGGTGGGGACGTGCACGTGGAGGTTTTCCCTGGCTCGGGCGTGGGGAAGGCTTCAGGGACCCTGAGGGTGGGGATGCGGGGACAGGCACAGAGCCGGACAGCGCCCCAGAGTGGAAGTGGGGACTGCAGTGGAGTGCAGTCAGCTTGGCCAGGGAGGTCAGGCCAGAGCACGGGTCCATTTTAGGAGTTTGGGCTCCTCTGGTTAGGCTGCGGGAACCCCTTGCAGGACCCTGAGCTTGTGCGCAGAATGGGCGATAGGCGTCCAAGTAAGACACAGACAGGGAAGGAGAGGCTGTCCGAGCACGCACCTGAACGCACAGGTCTGACTGGTCCAGCCAAGCACCTGGATGCATAGGTGTCACTGGTCTGAGCGTGCACCTGGACACACAAGTCTGACTGGTCCCAGCGTGCACCTGGACATACAGGTGTGGCCGATCCGAGCACGCACCTGGATGCACAGGTGTGACCAGCTCGAGAGCACCTGGACGGCACCGGTGCAAAGGACACACTAGCACAGCGTTCCAGGTCGCACACAGTCACCCCGTCTTCTGTGGGACCATTCATGATTTTGACACCCCCCCGCGTTTCCCCCTCCCTTTCCTCCTCCATCCCCTTGTGGCCTCTACAACCGTAGTTAAAAATCCAACCCCAGGAGCCACGTCTGTGGACGCCTCTCTCCCGCCCTCTGTGCCTCCCAGCTCCCTCCCTTCCCACGCGCACTGGAGCCTCAGTCCCAAATGCAGCGGGAGACTTGGGGGGAGTCCCACCTGCTTATTTCGCTCATAGCATTTCCTAGAAATTAGCCTCCTTGGATGGAAACCACGCTCCCGCCAGGGGCCTCGTCACATTGGGACAATGGCTTTTCCGGCCTGGGAGCAGACTGCCCTCCGTTGCCTGATGGCTGAGGCGTGGCCCCCGCAGACCGCAGCGGATGGCGGGGCCCGCGGGGTCCTGCGGTGCACACGCCGCTGCCCTCTGCGTCCCGGTCGCGTCACTGTCGGAGGCCAGTGCTCTCCGGGGAGTCTTTTTCTGCCACGGCCTTGGGAGGGGGAAGCAGCTTGACTCGCTCCGGGGAGGCAGGGTCAGCCAGGGCCGGGGGCTCCCCGAGCATCGAAAACCCCAGCAGGTTCCCCCAC
Source organism: Crocuta crocuta (assembly GCF_008692635.1). Lineage (NCBI taxonomy): Eukaryota > Metazoa > Chordata > Mammalia > Carnivora > Hyaenidae > Crocuta > Crocuta crocuta. The sequence goes on from NW_027531904.1 coordinate 10,789,918, forward strand.
AAGTTCCGCCTTTGGGGAAAAGCGAAGTTGACCTCAGCAGCCTGTGGCTGAGGTCCCTCACCGCGTTCCTTGTCCTGGAGCTTGGGTTCCCCTGGCCACCCGCCAGCCGGGATAACCTCGGGGCTCTTCCTTCCTGTCCCCCGTCGACCCCCCCCGGGCCCGAGGGGACTGAGGACACACTGGAGGCGTGAGATCCAGGCCACCGTGTCCCCAGGGGGTTCTGGCCCAGGGGTTCGCGGCCCCGCGGCTGCCTGGTGGGAGTGGGCCCGGGCGGGGTGGCCGGGACGGCTCCGATCGGTTTCCTCTCTGCCGGGCCGGTGGGAGGACCACACCGACTCGTCGGGGGACCGTGGACGTCCGTGATTTGCACGTGCACCCCTTGCGCCGGCTCTAGAACCTCCCACACGTTCCCTGACGCCCGTCTTAGCAATAAAAGTGGCCTGGGTTTCCTCTCCTTGAATCGGCACGGCCCGTGACTACCAACCGCGCAGGACAGCAGTGGTGCCTCTGAGCTCTCGGCTCCGTGACAGATGGCTCGTCGTGTCCCGCGTGCGTCGCCGGAGCACCTGCTCTTGGGCCCCTGAGCCGCCACGTGACAAGTGTGAGCCACCTGAGCTCGCCTGCTGGAGCGATCACGCGGAAGAACCCTGAGCCTGCCGCCGGCCCGGATCCCACACCCGCGAGGGATCACGCCGTTTCGGGCCACCGAGATCTGCGCTCTGGTTTGGTGGAATCGAGAGAGGCTGGAACCTGGAACGTAGAGACGCGGCGATTTCGGCAAACGCGGCAGAGGGAGGAGGCACTTCACATACAGGAAGGCGGCAACAGTCGCGGCCTCGCGGCCTCGCGCTTTACAGACGGGGGATGTGGCTGGTGGTTCAGGTGTCTCACACTCTTCTGACCCTTGTTCTCAAACTCTGGCCTCCACTCAGCCGGGGCCAAGCTCCGCGCCTCCTCCGTGGAAGCGTCTGGACGAGATGTGTGCAGAGAAGGCCGTGGCCGGGCCACGGGCGCTTGTGTGAGTGGACGGAGTTAGGAAAGCATTTCCCGCCGTCCATCCGCCCCTGGGCCCACAGCAGATCCGCGGGATGCAGGTGCCTTTCCAGAACCTCATCCCTGTTGAGCGTCCACAGACCTGGCTCGTGGCCTTCGGGCGGGCTCCAGGAAGGGGCTTCCACTGATTATTTCCTCCTTCCGTGGCCTCCAACGTCGCATGCTTTCCCTGCACCGAAACTCCCTACGGGCAGAGGGCTTGGTGTCAAACCCCTAACATGGTGCACGGGTGCTTCTGGGATGACTGGACCCCACTCATTCTGGTCGACCCTCAGGGTGCTCGGAGCGGACCCCTGATTTCGTACAAGGTCCCACGTGCGGGCAGAGCGGCTCAGGGGACTGATCGCCGGGCCCTGGTGAGTGCACACCCCGCGGCAGGGGCGGTGGGAGGGCCTCCTTCCGTGCTGGCACCTGGTCCGTGGCCCCTCGGTCCCTCTGCGCTTCCCACAACAGGAAATCATTCTCTTTGGTAAACACTCTGTCTTTCTCGCGCCCACACGTTCTTGAGAAGCGATTACCTGAAATAACGTAAAGCAGGAGTTTTTACAGCAGCAGCGCCTTTGCGGATGCAGATCAGGAAGTTGGAGCCTGAAGCCGGCTGGCCCCGGGGGCAGTATAGACGCACGTCATTCATTCGCCGCCTTCCCGCGGTGCAGGTGGGGCGCCGGCGTGAACCCTGACCTTGGAATGCCCAACGGCAGCTCTTTAAGCACGTGCTTATGCCATTTTCCCAGAAGCACTCACGACCTCGGGGGCGTCAGGACCCCAGCCCTCACGCCTCCACTGCTCCTCGTGACGCCCAGCGACATTCGGAGGAGAGAACCGCTCTCAGCTTCGTGCTCCCGTGGGTGAGAGAATGCGGCCATGAGGGCAGGGGAGGGCGTTCCCCAGACACGCTCCTCTGCTCCGTGAGGGCCCCCTGTCTCCCCGGGACTCCAGGACCGGGGCGTGTGATGTTCACGCACAAGTCAGCATGAGTTTCCCCCGTTTGTAGTGATTTGTGGACACCGGCCGACAGGCTCGCGGTCACTGCACATGTGGGTGCAGAGTGAACACAGCTTCCCCAGGGACCCGTGTTGCCCGCGCTCTCGTCTCTTTCTCCTCCGGGGGCTCCCGCTGCTGGCATCACGGCCGGCTGGGGACGGGGTGACCCCCAAACACCTGAACCGCCGTGTGCTCTGGTGAGGAGACACGAAATCCACCCTCGGTCCCCGACACTTCTCTCGCAGACGCTAGGCCATGTCGGGCCCGTGTCCCCAGCCACCCCCTGAGCTCCAGGCGGTGACAGAGGTGTCCGTCACATCACATGGCGCCCTTACTCAGCTCCGTCCCTGCGGGAGGCGCATCCCATCCGTGCAGGTGCAGGGAGAGGGATGGGGCCGCGTTCACACAGGCCAGGGCAACCGACCGGGCTTCCTGCCTCGTCCGACCCCCGCCCGAGGCCAGCCCGCCCGCCCCGTGCTGTCCCTTCCCGTCCTGTCGCACGGATGCAGGGCCCGAGGTGGGCAAGGGGGGAGGCGGCCGGGAGCCAGGGACCTGCGCACACATAGGTCTGGAGCCCCGTCTGGTCCTGCGGTTTCTGAGTCAGACGTGGGATAATCCACCCGATTTCAGAACGGGGTCCAGGCTGCTGGTGTGAGCGGGACAGGGGTGCAGGCTGACGAGGGGCCGCCCCGCCCACGTCACCGGCTCCAGTCTCCAGGCGCGAGGGCGAGCCACCCGAGCCCGCCCCACAGGCCCGTCCTGTCCGCTTCCCAGACTGTTGGCTGAGCTCCCCCGCAAATGGTCACTGGCCAGGGCCGCGGCTGGGTGGCCACGCTGGACACTTCCTGGCAGGTGGCACTCACGTAATGTGAAATGACCCCCTTCCAAGTGGACAGTGAGCCGTGACCAGTGCTCACTGACGGTGCTGTGCGGCCACCCCGTAGCTCCCAGACACTTAATCACAACATCACCGTCTTCCTAGGAAGGAGTAGCTCCGACCCGCTTTGCCCCCCGCATCCACCAGTCTGCTCTGTGCGTCCGTGTTGCCCGCTCTGGGCGCCCACACTGAAGGGAATCAGGGGACCCCTCCCCCGCAGAGACCGCCCCCCGTGGGTCCCTGCCCCGGCCCCCTGGGGGCTGTCTCAGCACTTCCTTCCTTCTCCACGGCTGCATAAGTTTGCACGATGTATCTGCTTACCCGGCGATGGCCGTTCACACTGCAGAATCGACCGGGCCGCTGTCAACACTGCTGCCGTGAGGTTCGCGTGCAAGGGCGGAGTTCCTGTTTCCGGCCCTGGGGGTGCGCTTCACAGCGGGCTTGCCGGGCCGTCTGGTAGCCCCACACGTAACTTCTGGAGGAACTGCCGCACTTCCGCAGGGGCCGCCCCACGGACTGCCCGCCCGCCGCGCGGGGCTCCCGTCGAAGACATCGGAGCCTGGGTCCAGCACTCACGGTTTGAGGAAGTCGGCTCCCGAGGCATTTCCCCCTTTCACGCCGTCCACTTTCTCTTTCACACGCAGCCCAGGCCGAGAGCGACTGGGGGGAAGGATCTGCCCCGTGATGCAGACAGAAACTTCCCTGGCTCCACACGTCACCCTGCGTCACACGGTGTGGGGGCCGCGGGGCTCTGCCTGCCATCACCCGGCTGCTGCCCGGGGACCAGACTCCAGACGGGGCTGGGCGGCGGGCGGAGGATGGCGGACGGCGACTTTGGGTACGTTCTCATGCTGGCCCAGGACTACATGAAGCACGTCCTGCAGGTGACCCAGCCCGGGGCCTCGCCGAGCCGAGCCTCCGAGCTGCTCCAGGACATGGCCTTCTCCGTCCAGGGGGAGGTCGAGAAGAAGCTGCAGCCGTGTCTGGACAGGTTCAACGTGGCGTCGGTAGATGCCGCCAGGACAGTATTCCACCAAGTGATGGAGAAGGAATTTGAAGACGGCGTCATTAACTGGGGAAGGATTGTGACCATATTTGCGTTCGAGGGCATTCTCATCAAGAAGATTCTCCAGGAGCGAGTTGCCCCCGACGTGGATACGGTTAAGATTTCCTACTTTGTGGCCGAGTTCATCATGCAGCACACAGGAGAATGGATCAGGCGAAACGGAGGCTGGGTATGTGTGGCGGGAACGTTTCTCATGGTTCTTACCTTTGAAATAGGAATTGACAATTTCTCCCTAATTAGAAAAAAAAATCTATTATTTTCTTTGGGGGGGTTATTTTTAAAGTTTTATTTTTTTTTTAAAAAAAAGCTTGTTTATTAAGAAAGAGGGGAGCAGAGAGAGAAGGAGAGAGAGAATCCCAAGCAGGCTCTGGGACCTGAGCCCAGAGCCCTGCACGGGGCTTGATCTCATGAACCGTGAGATCGTGACCTGAGCTAAAACGCAGAGCTGGANAACCGACTAAGCCACCCAGGCGCCCCTCTCATTTTAAAATAAGACATATTTGGCCCATTTCCAGTGAGTCCCAGAACTCTACAGCTGGATAGGTTTTATTCCTAAAGGCGTCGCCTGTGGGGGTAAGATTTGGGAGCGCCAGGCGCCCGCGGTGCACCCGTCAGAAGCAGGGCCGAGCCCGGCGGAGGACACAGCTGTGGCCAGGCTGCCATGACAACGCAGAATTAGTACAGAAAGAGGTGCTGTTAGATGCTCTTATATTTGGGTATTTATTATTTTGCAAAAGACAGGCACATTTTTGCAAGTTCCTTGTTTACGAACTGATGTTCTTCTTTCCCCCCATTTTTCCAACATAAAATCTGGCTATTTAAGCTGCTGATAAAAACACTAATGTGCTATAGCGGCCGCAAGTCACTGTTATCAAAGCCTCAGAGAGCCCGGACCGGGAGACTCAGTCTTGATAAGGGGCCTTTCGCAGGGGGCTAATGCTTGTCTTCTTACCCCAATATGCGTAATACTGACTTATTTTTTTTAACTTTTTAAACGTTTATTTAATGTTTTAATGTTCAAAAGAGAGAGAGAGGGAGACAGAGCATGAGCCGGGGAGGGGCAGGGAGAGAGGGAGACACAGAATCGGAAGCAGCTCCAGGCTGTGAGCTGTCAGGTCTCACCTGG
>NW_027531904.1:10795105-10816178 GCF_008692635.1 Crocuta crocuta
GGCGCCCCGTAGCACTGACTTTCTGTAAGTACTTCTGCCTCCATGGACCCTCCTTCCAGCCCCTGGTCCCAGCCCTCTGTCTCCCCAGAGAGGAGATACGCACTGTTAGCAATTATTTTACATGCAGATCTTACCTATTGAATATCTCTATAGAAAATATACACGCTACGTTTTTGTAAAAAAAATTTTTATATGTATAAATAGTACATGGTGCTTATTCTGTTTTTTTTTCACCCAAGGGTCTTTAAAATATTATTTTAACAAGTCCCACAAAAAAAAAAAAGAGAGAGAGTCCTACATCGATGCTGTTGTGTGTAAATGCCGTCGAATGTCCAGCCATCTCTGGCTGATGGATACTCAGTTATTTCCAGTTTGCTCTCGCAGCGGTCCTTCCCAGTGCCTTTATCCGTGCCTTCCCTTGTGGGTGTCACGCTGCTGGGTCCTGGGACGTGTGCGTTGTTTGATGCCTCCAGGGGACTGGGCCCAGGGGTCCCCGCACCCGCTGACCGGCTCATTTCCCTGATCCCCGGGTTCAGAAAATGCATCGAAGTTCTCTTGTTTTGGCCCCTTCTCCGTTGATTGCCAGTGAGGTCGAACATCTTTCCATACGTTTACTGACCATTCGTAGTCTTTATTCGGCGAGTTGCCTATTCGTACTCCATTTTCCTACTTTTTGTCTTTTTCTCATTGATTTGTAGCCATTCTTTTTTGTATGTTTTTATTTTCATGTACTTTTATGTACAAAAATTATGTGCGGTAAATACCTTCTAACATGTTAATTTTCTTTTTAAACTATAGCGGCAGAGGGCGCCTGGGTGGCTCAGTCGGTTAAACATCCGGCTTCGGCTCAGGTCACGAACTNACCCACATTGTGTGAGCTCGAGCCCTACTCTGGGTGAGCCCCCTTTGGGTGAGCCCCAATTCTGTCTCTGTCTCTCTCCCCCTCTGTCCCTCCTGAGATTCTCTCTCTCTGTCCCTCGTTCACTTGTGCACTCTCTCTCTCTCCAAAAATAAAATATATATATAGCTGTCTTTGGTTATTATAAATGTTTTATTTCTATTTTTATTTACTTTTTAAAGATTTTATTTTTGAGTAATCTCTACGCCCAACATGGGGCTTGAACTCATGACCCTGAGATCAACAGTCGCATGCTTCTCCGACTGAGCCAGCCGGGCGCCCCTGGTTATTATAAATGTTGTAAATGTTGACGCACCCACATTTTACGGGGTGTCCCCTGCATCTTGTTTGAGGCTTTCTGCTGTCATGAAGGGGCTTCCCGTAGCTGGTCCCCCTCCGCCCTCCCTCTCCCCCCAACTCAGACTGACTTGCGGGCTGGATGGAGCCTGGGGGGGGTCCGGCTCTCTTCCGCCGGCTCTGGGAAGCTATTCTGGGCGACGGGTGGGAATTCCCACTGTGCCACGGAGTTTCCAGTGAAGGCAGAACTCTAGCGCGGAGACGGCGTGCGAGCCTGCAGGGGAACCCAGTCCGCAGCTCCCTGGGCTCAGACTGTGTCCTGGCGCCTCACGCGGTACCGGGAGCACATATGTGGTGATGAACGTACTAAACACTTAACAGTAAACCGTCTGTTTCGTGAGCTCGTGGAGGTCCCCGCCGGTGGGGGCACAGGGTCGTCGGAGAGTTTCTGGAAGTAGACTCNGCGATACGCAGGCGTGCCCACGCACACGCAGCCCTCACAGGGCCCTCGGGGGCAGCAGGCTGACGCGCCGGGCTTTCCCACCTGAGCAGCTGGGCGCAGAGACGTGTCGGACGCGCTCCTGAGGTGCCCCTTCTGGCCCACGCGGGGCGCTGGCCCGTGACGGGAAGGCTGGACCGTGGCCTGGTCCTACGTGTGTCCGCACGCGACGGGCCGGTGCGAGTGAACTTGCTCGTGAGGGCTCATCTCGGGGCAAATGGCAAATGGCTGCTCTACAGTCAAGGCTTCCTGACCCACAAAACTCGGCCAGACGTGGCCGACCCGAAGGCACGGGGTCTCCGGTCCTGCCCGCCGTCACCGGCTCCAGATGCGAAACGCGTGCCCGTCATGAGGGGTGAGGGAGCAGGTAGCGCACAGCCGGACGGTACCGACCTTCTACTTACTTTGCGGCTGTGATTAGAGACGTTGTGAAAACTTCCGGGCCAGGAGGGCAGTACTCGGGGCCGCCTGGGCAGGGCGAGCGCCGACTGTGAGGCACAAGTGTAGCGTCACCGTTAGCAGTAGTGGTAGCGTTGCCGATTCGGTCCTAAATTATACCGTTGAGGATTAGATATTAGTCACCATCTAAACCAGATGCCCTGGAGGGAAAAGATAGGCCCGTGTGTGGCCAATGCCACTTACAATGTGACCTGTCTCATTTCTGATTGGTTTGAGTCGCCCTCCCTCCCCCGCTTCGAAGGGGAGTCAGGAGCGTTTTGCGAAACGTCAAGTAGCTGTGGAGGGCACCCGGGACATTCCGGGAGGTGTAACCACACAATTGTGAAAAACACCCCAACACGGAAAGAAAGCCCCTTGCAAGGTAGGGGCGCCAGGCAGCGCTGGTGCTTTCCCAGTGACCGGAAGAGTCAGGAGAGCTAAGGCAAGCCGGGTTTTGCTCGGCTGGTTGTGGTTTTCTCTGATCCTCCAGCTCTGAAGGGGGTCTGTTGGTGCCGAACAGCGGGACGCGCAGACTCGGGCACGGCGCCGGGTGCCCTCCCAGCAGGGGCGTCTCAAGGGGCGCAGAGCGCTTCCCGCGGGGACAGGTCGCTAGCGGCCTCTCACATCCTTTGATTCCTTAGATTTGGGGACCACGTTCTCCTTATATTTCTCTCCAACTTTGACTTGAGATTTGAAGTCATTTACTGAAAAGGAAGGAGAAGCAGTTCCAGCCCCCCCCTCGGCCCCCCGCCATGGACCCTTCCGGAACGTGCTCTAGCTTGGCCATCCCTCTCGAGCCCTCACCCTCACACCGTTCGGCCAGGACCCAGGCCAGTCCTGCTGGCCGCTTGCCCAGCGCATCCAGGCCACGTCTCTCTGGCCTGACGTCGGCCCGAGCCGCGTACCGGGCTCCATCCTCACCCTGCTACCGTCTGCTCCCCACACGGCAGCCAGAACTTGAATTCGCTCCTGCCCTGACCTAATGGGAAGCCTCCCAGACACCCCTGCACCCGGGAGCAAGCATAAAATAAAGTTTTGACTGCTGAATCAGAGCCCTACCTGGTCCGGCCCTATACCCCCAACTGACCCCATTTCCTGTGAATCTTTCCTTTGCTCTTATAGCTGCAGCCTCCCTGGGTAACAAGCTAAGCACACTCTGCCTCGGGGCCTTTGCACTTGCTGTTGCTGAGCCTGGAGCCACCAGGGGTCTGCATCGGCCCCGCTGCCCTTCCCAGGGGTCCACTCCACGTTGTCCTCGGGGAGTCTCCCTTAGCTGTCCCATCTCTGACGGCACCACCACTGCTCTTCCCTGTACCCTGCTGAACTCGCTCCTACCTGCTTATCTGTTCCTTGACTTTCTCTGGGACGAGAAGTCGAGCTTTGTGAGGCCAGGGGTCCTGCGTGTTTAGTTCACCAGTTTGTTTCCAGGGCTTCAAACACTGCCCGGCATGCGGCTGATGCTCAGTAGATATTTGTCAAATGAGTACGTGGAGTGAATATCACCAGGGAAACATGCGGATAACATTGTGGTGTCTTCCTAGATCTAAACACTTCTGAGGATCTGGGTTTCTTTGAATTATTGATGCAGGACATTGTTTTATGCTGTCGGCTTTCTTGAAGCCAAGGTCGCTGAATCTAATGAAGTATTCCCCAAAGTAACCAGATCTGGGCGCTGCTGCTTTATTCCCACATTACGGACAGGACGTCGAATCCCTATTTCTCTATTTTCACACGATGGTTTTAAGATACGAATAGCATCACTGAAAACGTATTTTTGAAAGAAGAAACACCACTCGTGCCCCGTAACCATCTGCGTGCGTGCGTCCTGTGTAGTTACGACTGAGGTGAATGCAGAGCTCTCTCACGTGAGGCCACGAATATTCTCAGCGCTGCCTCACGTCTTCCACACCAGCGTGTGTAGCGCCTACGGAACATCCCAACTTCACGCACCATAAGTACTTAACCGGTTCCCAATCGTTAGACAGTTGGGCTGTCTTCCTTCTAGAAATAACGCGTCACGGCCGCCCTGGGTGTGTTTCCGCCCCCTCGCAGAGCAGGCCACCTCACCATCAGTGTCTGACGGTGGACTGACTGCCCGTCGTGCTGATCTCGGGACACATACTGCTTCCGGAAAGCGCTCTGCCAACGGAGGACGTCACAGCAACTCCACCAGCAAGGGGGCAGGACCATTAAACATAATCTGGGGGTTTCACAAGACTCGAAATAACAAGATCAATTTAATAGGTCTAAGAAACAGGGAGACCTATTACCATGTGAATTTCTTTAGTTGCTGGTAACGTTGAGTTTTCCTCACACACACTGTGCGTGATTCATGTGTGTCTTTTCAACACTTAAGGGCTCGACATGATTCTCCTACCCTTGAATAAGCCCTTTCATGATGAATATAAATATTTTCCTGGTCAGTTCTTTTCTGTTTTCTTATTCTGTTAAAATACACTTAACATAAAAGGTATGGGCTTAACCACTTTTAAGCGCCCACGTCAGCAGTATTAAATAGTCGCACTGTTGTGAGGTATCAGCAGCATCCACCCCCAGGACTCTGCGCCCCCTGAGCACGAGCTCCCCACCCCCCATCATGGTAACCACCATCCTACTTTCTGCGTTTATGGTTTTGACTATTGCGAGTACTTTGTGTCGATGGGGTTACTCAGTGTTTGTCTTCTTGTGACGGGCTCTGCCCGGTGAGCACGACGTCCATCCACGTTGTAGCAGCTGTCAGAACGTCCTTCTTAAGGCTGAGCGCCATTCCACCCTTCGGTAATCCACTCATCAGCGGGTGGACGCTTGCCTTCCTTCCATGTCNCCCCCACCCCTCCCCAGCTCTTGCTCTCAGAGGTCTCAAAAATGAATCAACATTTAAAACAGTTTTTTTTAATTAAAAAAATTAAAAATGTGGCTGGGGCACCTGGGTGGCTCAGTCAGTTGAGCGTCCCACTCTTGATTTTGGCTAAGGTCATGATCTCACCATCTGTGGGTTCAAGCCCCATGTTGGGCTCTGTGCTTGGGACTCTCTCTCCCTCTCTCCCTGCCCCGCCCCTGCTCGCTCTCTCTCTTAAAGTAAATAAATAAACTTAAAAAAAAAATGTGGCTGGTAGATCCTTAAGCTTCCCCCTGTAGCTCTCACGGTATTTCTGTGGGTCGGTGCTGCCCAGAGAGGCGCAGAGTAGGACTGTGGGGCAATGATGTGATGGACAAGGTGACGCCAGTGCGGGCGTGCAGGGGCCGAGTAGCTGCCTTTGCTGAGTGGGGGTTTGCTCTCCATCCCCGTACACCGCCTCCTCTGACTTTTAAAATGTGAAATTTATTCAACAACAGGAAAATGGCTTTGTAAGGAAGTTCGAACCCAAGTCTGGCTGGCTGACTTTTCTGGAAGTCACAGGAAGGATCTGTGAAATACTATCGCTCCTGAAGCAGTACTACTGACCGGCCAGAAGAAGCGAACGCTCCGGATTGTGAAACCTGCCTAGTTTTCACAGCACTCACTCCCGCCGAGCAAACGACCTGGGTGATGTAACTCGATCTTGCAGAGTTACAGGAATTTTGTTCTCGTTTTGATGAATAAATTGTATTTGTCTCAGTATGTAATTTGTGTCCTGCCTGAGCGTCGAGCAGAAGGGCAAAGCCCAAGACAGGGGACGGGGATTGAATTAAGGGGCTGGGGGGCCGGGGAGAGGGTGCCTCTTCTGCCCCGGGGACAGGTGTGCCCATGACCCAGAAGTCATTTTCCGAGTCACCCCTCCGACTGCATGGGGGTGGGGTCTACATCCTGCCTGCAGGTGGCCCCGGGGCCCCGGGCGCCCNGCAGCCAGATGCGGAGGGGGCTCTGGGCAGTCGGAACAGAGACGGGTAAGTGACTCCATGCTGAGCCACAGTCAAACCTTCCCCTTAGAAAATGTCACAAATTACACAGTTGTGTCCCTTCTTAGATCCTGAGCTCAGGTCTTGAGGTCGGTATGTTTGACTGCAGTGCAGGAGGGCCTTACTCCGTTCTAGACCCCCTCTCTCCCTCCTCCCCCGCCGCAGGGGCTCGCGCTGGAAGCACTGACAGATCCCGTAAAGACACCAGGCCCTCCCCTCTCAGCTCCGCGCTTTCACGGGGGATTCGGTTAATTCACGCTTTGCTTCCTCTGGGATCCTTTTTTTTTTTTTTTTTTTTTAGACNATTTAAAGAAAACCCTTCAGAAATCACTCTTAGAGTCGGGGTCAACTCCACACACCTGCACACAGATTCCACACACACTCTCAGTGCCCCCGGGGTCAGGCTCCCGGTGCCCGACGCGCAGTGCAGAGAACCAGACACCGCAGCCTGCGTTTCTGTCTTCTCTCATCTCGTCTCGTATCTTATCCTATCTCGCACAGGTAAGCGCAGGCTGGAGTCTCCATCCCCTGTGCTCCCCCCCCCCCTCTGGTGACCATCAGTTTGTTCTCTGTAGTTAATAGTCCCCTGTGGTTCTTCTTTTTTTAAATTTTTTAACTTTTATTTATTTTTGAGAGAGACAGACCGCACGGGCGGGGGAGGGGCAGAGAGAGAGGGAGACACAGAATCCGAAGCAGCTCCAGGCTCTGAGCTGTCAGCACAGAGCCCGACACGGGGCTCGAACCCATGAACCGTGAGATCATGACCTGAGCTGAACTCAGATGCTCAACCCACTGACCACCCAGGCGCCCTGAGTCCCCTGTGGTTCTTAACAATGGGGATTAGACACTGGGGCAAGTCGGCAGGAAACACTCTTTGCAGAAGTAACTCTGGCTTATCACCCAATCCCATCTGAGAGCCACGTCCCTGGGGATCATGTCTGCCCGTCTCACCTTGGCGCCCCCTCCCCGCTCAGTGTGTGAGGTCCTCCCACCCACCGGCAGGAATCGGCCGAGTGCAGGGGGGAAGCATCAGGAATGGACACGAGGAAGCGCATTCGGGTTCAGCCGGCTGGGGTGTGTTTGCACAGGAGCCCACAAACCCTGACCTTTAAACCGCAGTGATCTCATTAACCAAGTAGCACCGGGAAATCCGTGACATTTCTGGCTGGGTTTTTGACTTGGTCTTTCAAAGTGCAGCTCCCTGTGTGTTTTATTACAAAAAAAAAAAAAAAAAAGAAAGAAAGAAAAAGAAAAACCACACACACACACCACATACAAAAACAGGGAGTGTTGACTCTTAGCTAACGCTGCACACAGAGAAGAAGGCGCAACAGATCACAGACCTAAATGTGAGTTAAAACTATAAAAATCCCAGAAGAGACATAGGAGAAAATCTTCTCAACCTCAGAGTGGGTAAAGATTTCTTAGCTATAACACAAAAACCTGCACCAGAAGGAAAAAAAAACTAAAAATTGTAGTCTTATAAAGACACGATTTAGAATTATACATCAATAAAGCTGTCACAAAAAACCCTGATCTTCAAAAGAGCAAACCACAGGGTGTGAAGTAACATATGTCACCCTAATAGCTGACGAAGGACGTGTGTCCAGAATACGGGGAACACAGTTCGATAAAAACACAACCACCAACCAGATTTTAAAATGGGCAGAAGACGTACACCTCACGACAGCAGGTGCACTGTTCGTGTGAAGACACCACGCTCACCAGGGAGAGGCAAGGAAAACCCGGGAAGCCCCCCCAGAACGGCTGCACGGACAGCGCCCCCGCCCGGGCTCCGGGAACGCCCCCACCTGCTGGCCACGCCGGAAGACACACCACGTCTTTGGGAAGCCGCGTGGCAGGTTCTCGTGAAGGGAAATGCGCACGGAGCCCCGGGCGCGGCAGCTCGGCTCCTGGGTTTCCGCTCAGAAGCAATAAAATGTGTTCCCACGACCCTCAGCAGCCGTCTTCACAGCAGCCGAGAGACCGGGACACAGCCCACGTGCGCCACGAACTGCACACCCACGTCACGGCGGCCACTTGGCAGCACTCAGGTGCGGGCTTGCCCACGGCCGGACTCCTCGCAACACGTGGGCGGGAGAAGCCAGTCCTGGCAGCAGACGTGGGGTCTGGTGTCATCCACGGGAACCTGGAAGAGACAAATCCAGCGTCCGGTGGCAGAAAGCAGGCGAGCAGTGGCCTGTGGCGGAGGGTGAGGGAGCCAGCGGGCAAGCTCTGCTGCGGTGACGAGGGTGTGCGGTGGCAGAAATGTGCCCGAATTCGTCGAGCTGCTCCCTCGTACAGGCTCTCAGGACACCGCTACCTCAGACTTGTATATTTGTGGGAGTTTGAAGTCCGCATGTTTCCCAGCAGACAGCAAGCCCTGTGAGGGCAGGAGCCCCGGCTGTCTGTGCTCACCTTTCCGTCTCAGAGTCTAGTTCAGGGCCAGGTGAAAGCTCAGTAAATACTTGTTTACAAACAGATGGACGTGCGTTGGTTTTGGGATGGGCAGCCCGCGAGGCTGGGGCCAGGCTGAACCTCACGTTCCCGGTGGCCCCGGAGGGTAATGGCTGCTTCTCAGTTGTTCACGCGCACTATCGACTTCAGATAAGTGATCACCTTTAACTGCCACAGCTGTCCCTGAGCTAGATACTGTCCCCCTCTTAGAAACAGGCTGGGAAGAAACTTGCGCCTGGCACGGGGTCATAGGGCCGGTGGGCGGGTCCCTCGCTGCCCTGGGCCCCTCTCTGCACCACTTCCCCTGACCCCACGGTGCCGCCCGGATGCCTGCTTCCTTCCCCATCCCGCTCACACACTCCCGCTGGAACCGTGTGCAGACGCCAGCGAGCTGGGGCTGGTCCCCACCCACGGTGACCGGTCTCCAGCAGCCCGGTGGGCGTCCTCGCCTCCCGCATCTGCGTCACCTGTCCACGCGAGTCCTCCCCGCAGACCTGCCCCAGGTTGAACTGGGCGTCGCTGGTTTGGATCTGGAAACTTTCTGCAGAGGGCGCAAAGCTGCTGACCGAACGTTGGCTCTGTGACCCCGTGGGGCTTGACAATAAAATCTTTGCGGATGTTTGGCAGCTCCGTGTGGCTATTCTTTTATCTATCTATCTATTTATATTTTTTACATTTTTAAAATTTGTTTAATGTTTTATTTATTTCTGAGAGAGAGAAAGAGACAGCGTGAGCAGGGGAGGGTCAGAGAGAGGGAGACACAGAATCTGAAACAGCCTCCAGGCTCTGAACTGTCAGCACAGCCTGACACGGGGCTCGAACTCACAAACTGTGGGATCGTGACCTGAGCCCGAAGTCAGACGCTTAACCAACTGAGCCACCCAGGTGCCCCTATATAATTTTTTTTTTTAATGCATCCAAGCATCCAAGTTAGCATCTAGTGCGATAATGATTTCAGGAGTGGATTCCGGTGAACCATCCCCTACGTGTAACACCCAGTGCTCATCCCAGCAAGTGTCCTTAATGCCCATCGCACACCTAGCCCATCCCCCACCACCTGCCCCCCAGCCACCCTCAGCTTGTTCTCTGTATTTAAGAGTCTCTTATGTTTTGTCCCCTCCCTGTTTTTATATTATTTTTTGATTCCCTTCCCTTCCATTCTTGTTTCGTATCTTAAATTTCTATGTGGCTGTTTCTGCCGGGAGATGCTGTGAGGGACGCAGCATCAGGACGGACACGACTGAATCATTTTTCCGCCGTGTTGGTGGCTTTTCTCCGATTCATCTGCCTTGGGGCTGACGCTGGGATTCTCAGGACAGCTGACGGAGCCTGGGGTATGATTGGTTGGCTTTCCGGAGTAAACCCAACTGGCTCACAGGAGCACCGAACCCATGACGGGTGTTTGCTGAAACCTTTCTAAAGCGGAAGGCTGATGACCACGCTATTTGAGCGCCAGAATAATACATGCATCGGAAGCGTTTATTATAGACACTCGCAGCACAGTTAGTCTGACACCGTTTATTTCCCCGACTCCGTCGCCTGCTGCCCTGAGAACCCCAGACGTGCCCACCGCGTCCACCTGTCTGCCGAGCACCTGGATTCGGACATTTTTCTTCCCTCCTCCTATGGTTTCGCAGCTGTATATTTGGAGGCCAAGCCCTGCACTCGCGGAACAGACCTCGCTCCTTCCCGCCTCTGCGGGAACATCCCTTCAGCCTCTCGTACAACCAAACCAAACACACAGTCTCGCCCTGACGACCCCGTTTTCCTGGTCTTGTTCGTAGAACTCCTCACCCGCTCTCCATGCTCTCCTCTCACTCTCACACCTAGTGATCATCACTCCCAAGCTCAAGGATGGGGTACCAGGCCTCAGGTTTCTTGGCACAATGACATCTACACAGCAGATGACTCTACGTGCTGTTAGGTGACTCTGGGGACACCAGCGTCCTGGTCTTCCCCGCTCACTGGCCACTCTCTCTCCTTCGATGAATTCCCCTCGTCTTCCCGAGCCAGCTGCCCCGCTCTGAGCCCTGGGGCGCCGCTGGCTGGTCCTCAGCACCCTTCTCTCCCACAGCTACACTCAGACTTCAGCTATGGCACTCGGTGTGGTGGCTTTGCGGGTCAGCCACATGCTGGTGGCCCCCGAGGTCACGACTGCAGCCCAGACCTCTCACCTGGACTGCAGACTCGTATTCAGTGCTCATCTGACATCTTTCTACTTGGATAGTTAACAATCATATCGAACTCCCATCCTGTAAAATCTGTTGTCACCACTCCCGAAACTTGTAACCCTCCCATCCTTCGCCATCGTGGTTAACGGCACCTCCATTAACTCGGCAAATCCTTTAGAGTCTTCCACTCCTTTTCTCTCACACCCCAAACGCAACCCATCAGGAAATACCACTTGTTTCTATTGACAAAACACCCTCAATAGTCAGCAATTTATTATCTTCATGTTTACTACCTGATCCAAGCCACCTAAAATCTCTGGCCTGGATTTTGCAGTGACCCCCTAACTGCTCTTCTTGATTCTGTCCTTACCCCTCCCATCATGCAGCTAGAGAGATACTTTACAACGTAAGATAACTTAGGGGCGCCTGGGGGGCTCAGTAAGTTAAGCATTCGACTTCCGCTCAAGTCATGATCTCATGGTCTGTGAGTTCAAGCCCCGGGTCAGGCTCTGTGCTGACAGCTCAGAGCCTGGAGCTGCTTCGGATTCTGTGTTTCCCCTTCTCTGCCCCTCCCCCTTATCAAAAATAAATAGACATTAAAAAATTTTTTAAAAGCAATGTAAGATAACTTAATTCATAAGCTATAGGATGACAGCTGCGGCATAGGGAATACAGTCAGTGGCATAGAGAACACAGCCAGTGGCATAGAGAACACAGCCAGTGGCATAGAGAACACAGCCAGTGGCATAGAGAACACAGCCAGTGGCATTGTAACAGGGTCCGTAGTGACAGATTGCAGCTACACCATCTGCAGAAGCTGGATCACTGTGTTGCATCCCCTGAAACTAATGTAACATCGTGTGTCAACTGTACGTCAATAAGAAGAAAAAGAGAAAGATGTAAGATAGTTCCTCTCTGCGCAAACTCTTTCCACCTCCCTCCAAGTAAAAGCTAGAATCCTTAGAACATTCTTACAAGGGCGTCCGTGGCGCTCCACAGCCCACCTGCCCGGGAGCCGCCGGAGTGCATCCCTGCGTGGCGGGCGCACCCTGTGCCGTGGGGGGTCTTACACGTCCTTCTCGGTCTCCCGATTTCTGCCTGGGATGACGTGCGGCTCCTGGGGTAAGACGTGGGGACACAGATGCCGACGACTGTCACGAGGCTCCACCACAAGCCCACAGAGTCTCTGTAGATCCGGAGATTTCACCGGCATCATCCGCCGTGTGGCACGTGCACACACACACACACACACACACACACACACACACACACACAGTCCCGGGGGAGGCGCGGCTGCTGTGTTCTGTGCTCAGAGGTGTGGCGCAAACAGGGAAGACTCTTTCCCCCGAGACAGTCAGGGTTTACAGAAGTAGACAAGGCTCTTCTCTTGTCAAAGGTCCATCCAGGGTAGCTGTGGACACCCAGCAAACGAAGGCCCCCCAAGTTCAGCAGAGGCGTCTGAACAGCATACCGCGTCCGCCCCCCCAGCCCTGGGGCTGTCTCCACCAGGGAGTCCTCCGAGAGCTCTGCTTGCCTGCTGACTGTGTCTGTTTGTCCTCAGCCTTGTTGCTGTCCCACCAGCGGCTCAAACTGTGAACTTGGTTTCTGGGAGTCATCCTTTAACCCCCCTCACCCTCCATTCCTGTTCTTCGGCCAGAAAGTAACCAAGTAAGTCCTGGCGACTCTGCTTCTTAAATATCTCTCAACTCGTCCACGTCTCTCCTTCTAGCGCCTCAGCTCCCTCCTGTGCTGATCCAAGCTACCATTACCATTCCACGCAGACGGCTGCTGGAGCGGAGGTGACCCTACCCCGTC
Source organism: Crocuta crocuta (assembly GCF_008692635.1). Classification (NCBI taxonomy): domain Eukaryota; kingdom Metazoa; phylum Chordata; class Mammalia; order Carnivora; family Hyaenidae; genus Crocuta; species Crocuta crocuta. Next base: position 10,807,560 of record NW_027531904.1, read on the forward strand.
GTGCCCCCCCCCCCCCGGTGATTCAGTGCAGCGAGGATAGTCACCTGAAATATAAACCCAGCATCAGCCCTTGGCTTTAAATCATGCAATGGCTTTTCATTGCTCTTAGGAACTTGTGTTCTTCCACAACCCCCGGGGTCATTCTTCGTCTTCACTTGGGTGTGGGCTGGACTCGTGACTTGCTTACAAAGAGCAGAGAGTGTAGAACGGGGAAACGAAGGCCCCGTGGAGGAGCCTGGCGAACACTGCTTCGGTCAGGTGATCACAGGGGACCGGCCATGAGAGCACGTACCTTCGGTATCGTGGGATAGAAAGGGCATTAATCGCCGTGGTGTTCCTCCCCAAACCCACAGCCCCGGGAAAGCATCGTCACCAGCGGAGGGACAGTGTCCAGAGTCCCTGACCAGCGCTCCCCCAAACGGCAAGGTCATCACAAAACACGGGGAGGGCTGAGGACGGGCCGGATGAGTCTGTGAAGACATGGCAAGTAAACACAGTGTCCCGGACGGGCGCCTGGGACACAGCGCGGGCATCAGGGCAAAAACTAGCCAGATCCAACGACGCCTGGAGTTTCGTCAGTAGCAACGTTCCAAGGCGGGCTTCTTACTTGTGACAGAGGGGCCGCGGGGAGCCGTGGGGGGCGGCGTGGGGGCTTCACGGGGGCTCTGTCACCACTGTAGCCTTGATGTAAATTTAACCTCTAAAAAGGTTTAATACAACACAAAGAGGCAAATGAAATCAACCCCAGCCTCCTCTCACCAGCTCTCCCCCCGGCTCTTTGCTGGTGAGACTTTCCAGCCACCTTTCAGTTCCTCTGAGCGTCACGGGGCTTTCCCTCCCGGGCCTTTGCACATACTCGTCTCTTCCTAGAAGACTCTCTCACCTCCCCCATCTCCGCCCTCACTCCCCCCTCACCTGTTAGTGCTTGCTCAGCCTTGGTACTCACTTCCCCGTGATGGGGGCGGGGGAGGGGTCACCAGCCCTTCCTGACCTGTCTAGACGGAGGGGGTGACCTGTGGGGGCTGAGCGTGTCAGAGTGAGCGTGTTCGTTCCAGTCCTTGCTCATTGGCACGTGGTTTGGACACCAGTCTGTGGCCGTGTTTGCTGAACATTGGTATGAACACAGATCACTTGGGCATCGTGTTAAAATAGAAATACAGATTCAGGGGGCACCTGGGTGGCTTAGTCGGTTAAGCGTCTGACTTTCGCTTAGGTCATGATCTCGCGGTTCGTGGGTTCGAGCCCCGCGTCGGGCTCTGTGCTGACTGCCAGCTCAGAGCCTGGGGCCTGTTTCAGTCTGTGACTCCCTCTCTCTCTGACCCTCCCCTGCTCACGCTGTCTCTCTCTCTCCTAGACATAAATAAAACATTAAAAAAAAAAAGAAATACAGATTTGGGGGGGGGGGGGGGGCTGAGGCCCTGCCCGCCCAACAGGGTCCCCAGTGCTGCCGATGCCGCCGCCTCAGCGCAGCACGTACGGCAGGGGCGGCATCACGGTGCGCTGGCGAGGACGAGTGTTAGGGCTGTAAACGCAGGAGGGCACCGTGCCCGCAAGGAAACCCGTGCTCGCCTCACCCCAGAGGACGGAAACGCTGCTCGTCTCTGCACTCTCCTCTCGCCTGCCCCACCCCCACCCACCTGCTCAGCTTCCACACAACTCGTCCAACCGAAAGGTATGTGACCACTTCAGGATCACAGAGGTGAATCAATGGGTTTTCCCTGGTGGTGTGACTTTTAGCCAGAATGGCTGCCTACTACCTGGGGCAGAGGGAGCCACCCTTTTCTGAATACTCCTAGTTTGTAAAATTATTATTTTTTTAATGTTTATTTTATTTTTGAGATAGAGACAGAGCATGAGCAGGGGAGGGTCAGAGAGAAAGGGAGACACAGAATCTGAAGCAGCTCCAGGCTCTGAGCTGTCAGCACAGAGCCCGACGCGGGGCTCGAACCCACAAACCATGAGGTCATGACCTGAGCCGAGGTCGGACGCTTAACTGACTGAGCCCCCAGGCACCCCTGTAAAATTATTTTAACCTGTGGTTCGGTCCCCCAGCAAGGAACACCAGGGGCCTTTTCTCTTGCCCTGGACGTCCGTCATCAACTTGGGGTTTCACAGCGTCAACCAAATGCTTTCCCACCGAGTTGGCTCGGGACCCAGCCTCTGCGCGCTGACCTAACAAATAGGCACCGCGCGCCGCTCTGTGCCGCGGCCGGGGCTGCACCCCCAGGTCGGGGCAAGTGTCCGTGGTCCAGGCTGACAGGGCGCTGCTGGGACGCCAGAGGAGACGGGTTACCTCGGGTTTGGAGAGCCTGATTTCGTCCACGTGCGTGAGCTTGGCCGGACACGCGCCGTCTCCAAACCCGTTTCCTGTTGTGCAACAGCGTCACAGTCGTGCCTGCGTCGCAGTTTGTAGGTCAAGCCCCAGCACCGTACGTGGCAGACCCAGCGCGGCAGGTGCGACCGTTCTAGCCCGGACGGCAGCTCTCCGCCAGCCAGAACACAGTCCCGTGTTCACCCCGAGCACCTACACGTGGCCGTGGGGCCACCGAATAACCCGGCAGGGACACGCAGGGACGGTTCACGCTAACCGCGCAAGAGCGCACAACCGAGAAAATCCTTCTGAGACATTTGTTTTCCCAAGCTCCTTGCCCCGGCCCTTGTTTCCAGGGACTTTCCTCTCTTTCTGTCCCCGCAAGTGCAGGGGTGCTAACGGTGTGAGCTCCCTTCTTTCCCTTGGACTTACTCACCCCTGGGGGCTCGGGGAGCCGACCGCGAGGCCGGAGGGGGGGGGTGGTGTGGGCAGGAAGCCACAGGGCTGGGCTGGTGCGCTCCCCGCTGACACGTGTGCCCCGAAGGAATTTTCAGAAGTGACAGTGACAGGGTGGGAACGCTCTCCTCCTGAGGAAGCCACGCTGGCGGTGCTGTGACCCGGCTGGAGGAGCGTTTGATGGTCTGGAGGACGGGCGGGAGCCCGAAGCAGCAGGTGTCAGGAGGGGTCTGTCGGCTGACACTTGGGGAGCGAAAATCCTCACTTTTCGCACGGTGATCCCTCCCACCGCGGGCTTGCACGAAGTTTACTTATTTAACCGGTTGGCGGGGTTTTTTTTTTTTTTTTTACCTTTTCTTTTGAATTTTAATCTTACGGAGAAGTCATAGAAATAGATTTCCCATACGCTCCTCACCTAACGTCCAGTAACAGCAACCTCTTCAGCGTAACGTACAATTATTCAAAGAAAGAAAGTAACACCAACACCACACTGTTAACTGATGTACAAGCCTTACCGGAATCCCAGCGGTTTCCCCAGTCACACCCCCCCCACCCCCACCCCGCGGCCGGCCCGGGACAGCCGACGGTCTGAGCGGTGCTCGCCAGTCTCCTTACTCTCTCCGGCCCCGGAGTTTCTTGGTCTTTCACTGTCTTTCCTGACCTTGAGACGTCTGAAGAGTGCCCGTCAGGCGTGTGGTAGAACGTCTCTCCATTTGGGTTTGGTTTTTTCATGACTGAGGTTTTCATGGTTTTCCTGATTTTTCCGGTGGGAAGGAATGCCACACGAACGGAGCTGTGTCCTTGCAGTGTGTCGTGGGAGGGGCACACGTGCCCTGTCACACGTCAGCGGGCACGGTCTTGTGGGGAGATGCCCCGGGGCCACAGAGATGTTCTTTGCGTTCCTTATTCTCGCGCTCGCTGGTTTTAGCTCCTGCTCACGGTTGTTGCCTGCGCTGGTTAGAAGAGCGGCGTTTGCCTAGTGGTGATTCTCCGTTTCCATCGTCCTTTCGCATTGATTAAGTAAGACTCAGGATAAGGGGTTATGTTTATTGTTATTTATCAGCATTCATTTGTCAATCACTAGGGACCTATGGATATTTATTTTATTCCATGGGTTATAAAATAAGACTATTATTTTGTAACTCAAACTGTCCCAGCTTTGCCCACTGGGAACCCGTTTGGGTCCTGGCTCCCCTCCCCACGTGCTCCCTTCGGTTCTGATCACCTCCTTACTCTGTGGCACAATTAGATTTTCCAGACCCATCTCTCTCCTGCCTCAACTCTGGAAGCCCTTCCTTCCTTCCTTCCTTCCTTCCTTCCTTCTTTTCTCTTTCTTTCCTTCCTTCTTTTCTCTTTCTCTCATTCATTCTTTCTTTCTTTCCTTCTTTCTTTCCTCTCTCTCTGTCTGTCCTTCTAATTTATTGGTGGAGAATGACATTTGGAAACCGGGATCTGGACGCTAGATTTCATTCCTGTGAGGATCACTGCTTCTAGATCCTCTAAGGAAGAGACCTAAGAAACCTAAGCATGTATCTCTAACCCACATCTCTATTTCTGTGTCTATGCATTTCTATATCTACTTAAAATCACAAATTCACATGGACATTTCCAATTCCAGCCCAACACAGCAGGGTTCATGCCAACCTCCCCTCCTTCCTTATTTGTAACTTGTTTTCCAGGACAGGGAGGAACTGGGACTCGCATTACCTACAATGTATTTACTTATTCTGCCCAATTCTAGAACACAGATAAAGTAGTTTCACAATTACTAGTTTATAACCTTTTGAAAAACAAGTGTCTTAACTAGACTGACCATATTTGTGTGAAGCTATTTTTGTCGTTAGTCTTACAGAAAATCAGAATCAAAATGCTGTTTTCCACAGTCACTTCAGTTAGCTCTTCTCCAGCATCTGTTGTCATTGTTAATCGTGTACAGTGCACTTCAGTGTCCGTGCACCTGCTTGCACTGCTCTGCCTGTATGCACGGGCACACATGTGTACGCAGACGTTGTCGGCCTGGTTCCGAGGGTCGGAGCTACACAGACAGGTGTCATCAAAGGAACATCCCTTTCCCCTCGTCACACGGCTGCTCCCCTCCCCCTCTCCCACCCTGTCCCCACCTATTCCCTACAGGTGATGGTTTCTGGTTTATGTCTATTGCATTTTTTTTGTCTTTCAGAAATGGGTAGATATGCGTATGTGTTCTTTTATACTGTCCTTTATTTTAAGCACACGTCATCGACATTAAGCTCACCCTTTTAAAATGCCCAATCCTTAGGTTTTAGCACATTCACAGTGTTTTGCAACTATGCCCTCAGTCTAACTTTAGAACACTGTCATCACCCCCAAAGGAACCCCGCACTCCTTCCCTCGCAGCCCAGGCAGACACGCAGACACTGTAGGTCTCTGTAGATTTGACCGTTCTGGCTATTTCGTATAAATGGGATCATACAGTGTGTGGCCTTTTGTGTCCGGCCCCTTTTACTGAGGTCCATCGTGTGGTAGTGTCTCATATTCCGAGACTGTGAGGGTTCGTGTCTTCACTCGCTCACAATCACCAACACTTCTGTTTTTGATTCTAGCCCCCCCAGTGGGCGTGAAAGGGTCTCTTGGCGGTTTTGTTTGCATTTCTCTAGTGACTAATGCTGCTGAAATCTTTTCATGTGCTTATTAGACATTTAACTTACGTGGAGAAATGTCTGTTTAAATCTTTGCTCAGTTTAACATCAGATTATCTTTACTGACGAGCTGTAAGAGTTCTTCCTGTATCTGGATTCAGTTCCCTTATCATCTACGTGATTTGGCAATCTTCCCATTCTACAGATTCTTTTCATTCTCTTGGTGACATCCTTTGATGTACTCATGTTTTTAATTTTAATGAAGTCCAATGTACTTTTCTCTTGTTGCTTGTGTGCTTGGTGTCAAAACTAAGAAACCACTGCCTAATCCAAGGTTGATAAAGGTTTATGCCTACATTTTCTTCTAAGAGTTTTGTTTCAGCACCTATTTTTAGGCCTTTGATCTACTTTGTGTTAAACTTTAATTATGGTGTTAGGTAAAGATCCAACTTCCTTGTTTTCCAATTCTAGCACCATTTTGTTTTGGAAAAGACTATTCTTTCTGTGTAGAATCATCTTGGCACTCTTCTTCAGGATAATCAATTGACCATAAATGTGAACGTTTATTTCTGGGCTCAATTCTACGTTACTTACCTACCTTTCTGCCAGGACCACAGTGTCTTGATTACTGTAGCTTTGTAGTAACTTCAAGTTGGGTAGTGTGAGTCTTCCAACTTTGTTCTCTTATTTCAAGACTGTTTTGATTATTCTGGGCTCCATGCATTTTCATAAGAATTTTAGAATCAGCTTATCAATTTGTGCAAAAAACCACGTCCGATAGATATTTCATTGACTCTATAGATCAATTTGGGGAGCAGTGCTATCTTAACAATATTAAGTCTTCCAATCCATGAACATGGTATGTCCTTTAACTTCTACATGTTTTCTTTCTTTCAACAATGCCACGTAGTTTTCAGAACTGTAACACTTGTTAAATTTATTCCTTACTCTTAAGTATTTTTTTTGATGCTATTGCAAATGAAATTGTTTTTTTAAATTTCAGACTGTTTATTATAAAAATCTGTATTAGTCAGGGTTCTCTAGAGAAAATGAATCAATAGGAGATATATATTTTTATTATGTATACCTTGTATCTTGTTATATATCTAATATTATACATACATGATAAATGTATTTTCTCTTATGATTTTAATAACATTCTTTTCTCTAACTTACTTTATTGTAAGAATGTAGTATATAATATATACATCAACTGTGCATGTTATCCGTAAGGCTTCCATCAATGGTAGGCTATTAGTAGTTAAGTTTTCAGACAGTCGGCTGTCTGGATGCCTGTTATTTGTTTTTCTTGCCTACCTGCCCTGTAACCCAATTTTTTTTTTAATTAAGAGAAATTAGCCCTTTGTCTCTAGTTTATATTGCAAGTATCTTCTCTCAGTTTGTCAGTTGTCTTTTAATTTTGTGTATGGCTTTTTATGCTATGCATAATTATAAAAAAACTTATAGGTAGTTATGAATCCATCTTTTCTTTTATTGCCTTTGGATCTTGAGTCATACTGAGGATGTGTTTCCCTACCTTGAGGTTAAGGAAGAATTGTTCTCTCTTCTGCTACTGGTATAGTCTCAGTTTCTACACTTGGTGCTTACTCCATGCAAGGTTTTTTCTTACGTATGGTGTGATGTGTGGACATAATTTTATCTTTTAAAACATGGCTGTCCAGTTGTCCCAGCACCATTTCCTAAGATCATGCTTGTCCCCAGTGATTTGAGATATCATCTTTGCCATACCCTAAATCTCCATATGGCTTCAGGTCATTTCCATTGTGTGTTCTATTGTGTGCTCATACCATACTGTTTTAATTATAGAGGGTTATAGTATCTTTCAAGGTTAGGAAGGGCCAGTTCCCCAGGGGCCTTTCATTTTCTCTGTTTTCTTAGCTATTTTATTCTATTCTGTTCTATTCATTTCTTTCTAAGTGGGCTTCACGCCCAGCATGGGGCCCATTGTGGGGCTTGAACTCACAACCCTGAGATCATGATTTAGGCTGAGCTCTAGAGCTGGTTGCCTAACTCACTGAGCCACCCAGGCGCCCCTTTCTGCTATTCTTGAACGCTTGTTTTTCCATATGAACTTTAGTGAAGTTGATTAATATATGAGTTACTAAAATTTCTCTAAACATCCAATTATTTTACAATTCAGTCTCTTTATCCATTAAATTAACCCTCTCGCCTTTTCAAGGGACCATTGGTGTCAATGTGTGAGGGGCACACCTGAGGGCAAGAGCCTCTCCACACCTCGGTACTCCCTGGAATGACTCTCTCCTCTCCTCCCACTGCAGCTAAGTGCTCGGCCAGCCCAGAAGGCTCGGGTCTCCCCTCCTGCGTGCTTGCTCCTGTAAAAACAGCGCGTTCACAGGAGGAGCGGGTTCCAGGCGTCCCAGGGAAAATACTGCTGGGCCGGAACCTACCGGGCAACCTATTCTGGGCCCGGAATCCCCCAGACGTGAACACGCTGACCTGGTGTGGAAAGCCACCTGCCGAATCCACCCCCGTCCTACCCCTCGGTCATAAACCGGCTTCCTCCGACCCACTGGCAAACAGTAAAGTGCTTTTGCCAAAAATCAAGCCATTTTCCCTTTAACCAGCAGGACTGGTATCCCATGTACTGCTCATCAGCCCGCCTCGGCGCTCCTTTCGGCCCCACACAGCTCCCCGCGACACAAGGGTCCCTCACAGGAACCCAGGCTCCTGCTAGGACCTGATTGTGCCCCCTCCCCGAGCCCGGGATGGTCCCCGAGCCCGGGATGGGCCGGCCCGAGCGGGCAGCCAGGGCCACGCGGCCACTTGCTCTCCGCCAAGGTGGGCGGAGGAGCCGCCTTCCAGGAGCTGCGCTGAGATGGGACAGCAGCCTCCCTCCCCGGGACCTGCACCGAGCCCGGACCCTGCCCCGGACCCTCCCCTGGACCCTCCCCCGGACCCTCCCCCAGGCTGCACCGAGCCCGGACCCTGCCCCGGACCCTCCCCCGGGCTGCACCGAGCCCGGACCCTCCCCCGGACCCTCCCCCGGCTTGCACCGAGCCCGGACCCTGCCCCGGACCCTCCCCTCGGCGGCACCGAGCCCGGACCCTGCCCCGGACCCTGCCCCCGGGTCCCCGCGGAGTCCAGATCCTCCCCTTGCCCTGGGCTGCACCGATCCGCCCCCGGGGCGGCCCTGAGCCCGAACTCTCGCCCCCGCCCTGGACTGCGTGGTGCCCGGACCCTAACCGCAGACCT
>NW_027531904.1:10816194-10823596 GCF_008692635.1 Crocuta crocuta
CCAGGTCTCCCCCACCCCCCACCCCCGCCACTGGTGCGACGCGCGCATTCAGTGCTTCACATGTTTGGGGGTTTTGTTTGTTGAAAGATTCTATTTATTTCTTTATGTTTAAATACTTATTCTGACGGAGAGTGCCACCCGGGGTAGGGCGGGGGGAGGAGAGGAGGCCCCCAGCAGGCCTCTCACAGGGCTTGACCCCCCCGCCGCAGGAAGTCGGGTCCGTGGCCCCAGCGACTGAGCGCACCCAGGCGCCCCTAGAGATTTTATGTTTCCGTCATCTGTGCACCCAGGGGTGGCCCCGCACCCTGGGACGCACCGCCCCGAGGTCAGGAGGGCACGACAGGCTCCAGAGAGCTTTAGGGACAGCTCGGCGGCAGCAGTTTGGGGGACAGGAGTCGGCGCGGTGAGAATAAAGAGATAAAGGTGAGGGAGCGCCTGGAAAGGAGGGCGGTCACCCCTGATTTCAGAATTCAGAGCTGAGGGCTCAACGTCCCTGAGCAGGGGCCCCTGGGAGTCAGCACAGAATCTGGGGAAAATCAAGACCAGTTCGTCTGCCTGTAGGTTGGAGTTCACAAGTTCCGGTGGGAACAGCAATACAGACCCAGAACCGCGACAGAATGTGGTGACCGCTGGCAGCCGGCATGGAAAGAGAGAAGAGTTGAAAAGCAGACCAGGACCCTCAGTAATAAATACATTTTACGGCCTACAAATACACACATACGTGAAGTGTTTCACAGCCAGTGTTTCACAGTGCTCACTCTATACAGTGAACTGTACTGTAGCTATTTTATTTAGAAGTGCTGATTGTAACCTGCTGTTGATTTTGTGACCAACCAGTGGGTCATGGCCAGAAACATCAACGTGCTGTGATCAGAACAGTGTTCAGCTCTAGTGCATGTTCAGTAAAGGTATTAAATGATGCCTTCTCTCAATAATTTTCTTTTAAGAGGCATACTTATTAAATGACACAGCACCTTTTTTTATAATTTAGAAATTTATCGGAAAGCAATGTATGATAAAGAATTTCAACCTTATGCCATATCTTGACTTCTCAACAAAATAAGATGAGGAAATTCGTGCCCTGTACTCACTTTGTCTTCTGTTCCATCTGCCACTTTCCTCCTTCCTTCCTTCCTTCCTTCCCTCCTTCCTTCCTTCCTTTATTTCTTTTCTTCTTTCTTTCTCTTTTGTTTTGAAGAGAGAAAGAGAGTGAGAGAGTGCAAATTGGGGACAGGGGCAGAGGCGGGAGGGAGAGAGAATCCTAAGCAGGCCCCACACTTAGTGTGGAATATGACGTGGGGCTGGATCCCATGTCCCTGGGATCATGACCTGAGCTGAAATCAAGAGTTGGATGCCCAACCAGCTGAGGGTACCCAGGCACCCTGTATCTGCTAATTTCTGACTCCTGTATCATCTAGTTAAATTGTCAAGTTTTACAATATTTGTATTCTGTTTTATAATTACAGTGAGTCTTGAGCATGTTCTGTGGCTGACTGCCAAATTTGGATTTTAAGTAAATAGTATTTATGATATTTTGGTTATATAGATAGTATTCACTGTAGAACCAAGTTGTATGATTCTATGAAAAGGATACAAAATTCAGTCATGAGATGTCTGTGGCTAGGTGGAGAATGTTTCAAGTATCATTACCAAATTCTCTTTTGTTATGCTCTAAAATTGCTCAAAATCATGACATGCTATTTGGAGTATGCATTTGTAATTTACCTCTGTTTTTTTCAAGGACTTTTTGATTGCCTTTAATTTTCCTTTCTGGCAAAACAGCAATATGCCTTTATCTTATCAGTAGATTCTTCTTCAATTTTTCTGTTAAAATAAATCCATTTTCTTGTTGAAAGCACTCTGTAGCCCCCTGCTCCCTCTGGTCTAGCCCGTTGCACAGCCATTGCCTTGACGTTGCTCTTACCCTACTTCTGAGTTAGGTTCTGTTGCTTGAGCCCAATGTCTTCTTATTGGATTTTTTTTCCTTCCTTCCTTCCTTCCTTCCTTCCTTCCTTCCTTCCTTCCTTCCTTCCATTCTTTTTCTTTCTTTCCATCTTATTAGAGTATATTCTCAAGAAATTTTTTTTTAGAAAATATCTATGGAAGTAAACTTTTAAAGACTTTATACATTATATAATGTCTTTGCCCTCATATTTGATTGACAGTTTCAATTTCAAGTTTAAAAATATTTTTCCTGGGGCACCTGGGTGGCTTAGTCGGTTAAGCGGCCGACTTTCGCTTAGGTCATGATCTCGCGGTTCGTGGGTTCGAGCCCCGCGTCGGGCTCTGTGCTGACAGCTAGCTCAGAGCCTGGAGTCTACTTCGGATTCTGTGTCTTTCTCTCTCTCTGACCCTCCCCTGCTCACGCTCTCTCTGTCTCTCTCGGAAATAAAGAAAACATTAAAAATTTAAAAAAATATATATGTTTTTCCTTGTTCTGCTCAGCACTCATGACCTCTATTCATTCTGGAGACTGGTATCTTTATCTTTTATGGCTTAGATTATCTCTTTTCTTTTGTGTTTGTCTACAATTACTGTTAATCAAATAGTAAAAATCATATATCAATTTTCTGTGTTTCTAACAGTTTTTTCTTTTACTTTCCCTGTTTCTTTTTTTTCCCACTTGAAGACTTTCTCCTGAATTTTATTTTAAATGCTTATTTTTTTTTTTTGAGAAAGAGAGAGAGTGAAGAGTCTGGGAGAGGCAGAGAGAAAGGGAGAGAGAAACCCAACAGGCTCTGTGCTGATGTGGCACTTGAACTCACGAACCGTGAGATCATGACCTGAGTCGAAACCAAGAATTGGACACTTAACCTACTCAGCCACCCAGGCGCCCCTCTCCTGAATTTTTAAATTTTGGTGTTCTTAATTCTAATTTTCAAGTATTATTTCTTAATTCTCTGATTGTTTTCTTTCCATAGCAGCCTGTTGTTATTTGATAGATGTAACTATCTTCTTGAATTTGTCTAAGAGAACTAATTAGAATTTTAAAATTCCCTTTTCTCTAAACTATCTCAGTTTCCTACTGGATGATCTCTGCCTCCCCACCCCCACCCCCACACCCTTCTGTTTTGTGTTTTAGCTTCCTAAGATGTTTGCTGAAACTTTATTATGGGTGCGTATTTATGAATGAGGGTGTGACAGCTCCTGGGGCCCTTCCTTGCCTTTTGTGGTCAATTTGGGAGGAATCGGTCCTGTCTGACCACAGGACGGCCACGTCCTCAGAGTGCTGTGTCTGCTGCTGTTTGTCCAAATAGTGCCCATCTGCTCCGTCTCACAGAAATTAGTCTAGTCACTCTTGTTCTCAGTGCTATAAAGGCTTTCTCTTTTTGTGCTTCTTTACTGTCCTATAAATGAGATTTTAGGAAGTAGGAAAGATAAATGTGTGTGCACAGTCTCACACTGAATTTTAAACGATGTTTATTTCTGCTTATTCAGCTCTTGATGTTTTATATTCTCTTTAAAGAGAACATGATAGACCTTAACTTTCTCAGAAAGTACTTGCTTGCCAGAGCCTCAGGTCTGCCTGTGATCTGGGTTCCACATTTTTCTGTTTGTTTTGTTTTGTTTTGCTTTGCTTTGCCTTATTTCTGGCCTCATAACAGCTTCATGTCTTCTCAGGGAGATGGAGTGAAGTTCCTTCCTTGACGCTGGTCTGCTGTGCTCCCTGTACTGAATTTCTGTGTGCTCCTTTCTGTTAGGAATAACTCAACTTTCTGTACTTATTTCTCTCTTTTTTTTTTTTAATTTTTTATGTTTATTTTTGAGAGAGAGACAGAGTGCACGGGGGGCGGGGGGGGCAGAGAGAGAGGGAAACACAGAATCTGAAGCAGCTCCAGGCTCTGAGCTGTCAGCACAGAGCCCGACGTGGGGCTCGAACTCATGAACCATGAGATCATGACCTGAGCCAAAGTTGGACGCTTAACCGACTGAGCCCCCAGGCGCCCCAACACCCATTTGAACAGAAGAGTTGTAGGTGATGGGACAGAGGTGAACAGAGCTGAGAGAATTACAGGGTGTGTTAGGTTGCACGTGAACTAAGCGTTGTAAGTGCTCTGCAGAAGTCAGGAGAAGCGAGGGCTTGAGTTGGCTTGAATGGGGAGAATTTCGGAGGGGAGAAGCCTGACCGTCCAAGCAGTCGTGGGAGCCAAGGTTCAGAGTTAACTCAAGGCAGAGGCTTGGGATGACCGGAAGTGGCCGCATTAGGTGGCTGGAGGCCGAGCCTAGAATTATCCATACAGACAGCAGGATGGACTACTTTCCATCCCAGCATAGGGCCACAGGGGCAGGAAGCCATCACAGAGGGGGCTGCCAGCTCAGAGCCAAGCACTAGGCTTCAGGACGCAGTACTGTCTGACCACCACCGTCACCCTGCTTTCTTCTGTGGCCTTGGGTTTGGGTAGTTGAAGAAGCTGGAGAAGTGCAAGCTGAGAGAAAAGGGGGAGCTGCTAGACTTTACAAGTGTAATCTTGGAGCAAAAAGGGTAATTGTCATATTCCCCATTTAGGTGCTTGCCCACAGTCAGTATCAGAAGTCGAAAAGAATTTCCGTCTTTCTGAGCATGCAAGACGAGGTGGAGACCGAGGAGATCATCAGGGACATTTTCCGGCAAGGGAAGGCCTGCTTCATCCCGCGGTACGGCTCCCAGGGGAGCCACATGGACATGCTGAGGCTCGCGTCCCCCGACGAGGTTGCGCTGCTTCCCAGGACGCCCTGGAACATTCGCCAGCCTGGAGAGAACGAAGTTCGGGAGGAAGCCTTGTCCACAGGTGCGCGTTGAGGGCACCGGGGCTGGCGCTGAGGCTGCCGTGGGACTGGGTCCCGCCGGCCACGTGCGGCTCGCTTTTCTTATCGGGATGAGCCGCGTGGCGCTTACATGTCAAGACAGCCCTGTTCCCGGGCTCAGGATGAAACACGCTCCGAAAGCGGTTCGGTGCCAGCCGCGATGGGAGGGCGTTCAGGTCTGGTGGCCTCTCCAGACCCTTGCCCTTGTGGTTGAATATACGTTCCCCTGAGTAATGTCGTCACTGCCCACGATTTCCATTCCGGGCCGTGTACCGTTGAGCGCGTTTCCGTTAATGCTGGTAAAGCTCTTACCTCTGCTCTTTGGGCAGCTGCCCGTGGGCACCCCGGCACGGCCCCTTCCAGACCGAATCACGTTCCCCTCTACGCCTTCCCTGGGCGGGGCACCGCGCGGGGTCCCCAGGTCAGCCTTGACTGCCGCCTCCCTCTCACGCCGCTGTGCGGTCTGGTGCCCAGTCCCTGTGGTCGTACCTGCTGACTGCCGCCTGGACGTGCCGCTCCTGCCCAGCCTCGCTGCCTGGACGGCCGCCCCGGCCGCTGGGTTGTCGTGGGAGCCTTCCCGCTGCGCTTGCAGCCCCTCCTCCCGTCAGTGCGCTCTCTGCACCAGAAGTGAAACAAGACTTCTGAAGCGCGGATCTGACCGCTTCTGTCAGTGTCTGTGTGCAGGGTCTCGGTGACTTCCTGCTGCCCTTACGTGGAAGGGAACACTCTTTAACGAGGCTCTTCCCGATTTGCCCTGCGCATCTGTCCGTTTTCACCTCTTTCTCCCCGCCCCCCCCCATAACCCGAGCTCCAGCCCCTCTGAGTATCTCTGCTTCCCAGCCCCACTTTGCCTTCTCTACCACTGGACCTTTACACATGCTCTTCCCTTCCCACAGCCCCCCGGGAGGTTTAATCATCATCAGTCAAAGAGCTGGAAATAAAACCAGCTAAGACTACTAGCTTGTAACGCTGTGGCTCCACCGTGTCTTCAAGGTGTATTTCTAAGACTTGCTCTCAATTTCTGTTCCCTTCCAACGTAACGCCCTGACCTGCAAGGTCAGCAAGATGGGGCTCGTGGTGGGCGGTGGCTATGCACCCTGCTTCCTCAACGCCCCCCACTGTCCCGTCCTGCACTTTGCCAGGCGTTCAGGCAAGGAAGGCCCCCTTCCTTCACGCGCTTGAACAGGGCACACGTCCTGACCAGGCCCCTTGCTAACTGTGGCTGGAAAGGCGGCTCCTCCCCTCCCCTCTGATGGACGTCATGGAGCCGCATCCGTGAGGCGGGGTCTGGAGAGCGCTTGGCACGCAGTCGGTGCCCTATAAGGGCGCTCTTGCTGCTGCTGATGTCGCCTCCGCGAAGACCAGCGGGGCCTTCATCCGAGTTCCCGGGCGCTGGTGCTGGGCTTCTTGGGGCTGTCCCGGGACCGCGGGTCTGTCCCGCGCGGGATGGGATGGACCCTCATTCCACATGCGCCGTTTCCTCTGGGCGAACGCCCAGCGCTCTGAGACCCAGACACGCCTCCTCAGGGGCTGCGGCCTCACCCCTGCCTGCCTCACCCCTGCAGAGCGGGCAGCCTGCCCACTGCCGTTTCCCAGCTCAGTGACGCGTCTGAGGTGCCGCCCAACATTTACTGTCACTAAGGGATGAGCCCAGGTGACAGACTCCCCACATGCGGGACATACTCTGTTTGGGGAAAACAGGTGTTTTTGCCACTTCCTTCACCTTCGTCCTTCTCCTCTGGCCCCTGTGGTTACTCATTCCCGTCTCTTCGTCACTGTAGCATCGTCCTCGCTGGCATATTGTCCACGTGACCTTTCCTCCTGTGAAGCTACGAAAGCGAATGGGCTTATTCTCCCAGGTTTTTATCAACACAAACTGGATTTTTAAATCAGTAATACTCATAATTCAAAGATGTGAATCTGTTCGTGAAGGCACTGTGTTTTCCACATTTGATTATTTTCTTAGTACGTTAATTAAGGACAGTCATTTAAACTCAACTCTAAATTTTCAAGAGTTCATTGTTTGCTGCTGCTCTTAAGCCGTGCCTTCCTTACACTTGATTTCTGTATTTTTGTTAATTTCTTCACCAGGTGGAGAATTCCTTTAAGGATTTTTTTTCAGTGTGGTGTTTCAGAATGCTTATTATCATTATTATTGTCATCATCATCGTTATTATTTGTGGCTGTCTCTGTACAGGTCAGTGGATCCTAGAATGGGGACTGAATTGTTGGGTCACCCGGGTTTTCCCGCTCATAATGCTAGACCAGGGACCGGCGAACATTCTCCGTCAGGTGCCGTGGAGTAAACGTTAGAGGCCATGCGGGGGTCTGGCGGTGGGGTTCGTGGGCTCCTGAAGGCGGTCCTGGCCCCGCCCAGGGGGACGGGCAGGGTGGACACCAGAGGCGAGTGGGTGTTCCGGTGGCCCCGCGCCTCTGCCGGACTCAGCCCAGGTGCGACACACTCGGCCGACTGGGTATCAGCGGCGGCAGGCCTGCTTCCTGAAGTAGCTGCGTGTCCTGCGTGTGGACTTGAACTGTGTCCTGCAGGTGCTGGGCGGCTCTGAGATGCTGTAGCGGGGGCGGGGCGACATGGACAGTCTGTTTTAAAAAGATTGTT
>NW_027531904.1:10823662-10835499 GCF_008692635.1 Crocuta crocuta
CTCTGATGGGACAGGAAGGAGGAGAAGTGACCGTCACTTGAACAATGGAGAGGACACGCAGGCTCTGACGCACACAGCGTGTAGTCTGCAGGCCTTGGTGACTGAGCACTTTGGGCCACTGAGGCACAGCCCGGCTTTGCCAGCAGGGTGCTGCTGTTTACCGGGTCAGGGAGTGCAGGGGGCGGGTGCGGAGCAGGTGCCGAGCCCGCTGGGAGTGCCCGGGGCCTCTGGCGGGTAGTTTGGGAGGTCAGGACGTCGGGGCCGCTGGCGTGTGGCTGTGGGGCGAGCCCACAGTTGTGAACGGGCTGGCAGGTGGGGGGTGGCTCTGATGTACATGGGCCGGACGGATGTGCGTTCCCTCTCTAGATGAGGTGAGTCTTTTTTGGTTCCGTGTTTCTGAAGTGACTTCTCAGATGAGTATAGTATGTAGACATAGAGAGAAGCCGTCAGTATAGACCCGGAGAGGGGCAGCTAAGGGAGGCCACAGAGCCTCTACGTACTTGGAAGTGGGTATCAGCAACGTGTTAGATGCGAGGAAGCGCCTCTGCTGCGGCTGCGGGAAGGGCGGGGTGAGGTGGTAAAGGGACGGTGTCCTTGGGGAAGGTGGGCTTTTGTCCCGCGGGTGAGCCCCAGCCGCCCGGCCCCCACCCTCCAGCTGTGGCGGCCGCTCCTTCCAGGAGGAATCGTGAACTTTGTGTCTTTAGCTACGTGTTCAGTTTGTGATAAACCATAAGTAAACGCAGATAGAACAGCTGCCCCCCACCCCCCCGGGCGGGACGTGCCTCTCACGGACCCTTTGGAGGGTTCACAAGGAGAACGGAAGATGCCGAAGGAAACGATGATTTTATGTATTTGTGTTCTGCTGGTGGGAAGGAAGCATATCCACGCACACCAGCGGGTCCTCACAGGAAGGATGTGGTCTTTGAATGGAGGAGCAGGCGTGGAAGAGGCGTGGCCAGTCCGTGTCTGCCGTGGTTCTGTGTCCACGAGCACGCAAGGACAACCCCACAGGGTGGAGCAGGTGCCTTCTGCCGCTCACGCAGTGCGTATGCGCTCAGGGTAACCTGCTTAGTTAGGGACACGACGAAAAGCTGTCTCTCCACCTTCTCAACTGGCCCGTTCCCCAGGCGTGAGCGCCATGAGCATGGCTGGTGCCCTTCTCCTTCTGCATGTGCTCAGTTTTAAACATTTTATGCAGATGGGCTCATACTCCACATTCTGTTTTATGTTTTGCTTTTTCGCTTGCTAATGAGCCTTAGAATTGTTCTCATAGCTGCGCACAGTGACCTGCCTTAGTGTGTAAATGCTCGTGCAGCGTCGGCACGCTCTAGTTTTTCTAACCAACGCTCTGTTAATGGACGTGTACATTGCTTCCAGTTTTTCAAAGTTTTTAATTTTTTATTTCAGTGAAAGAGCGTGAGTGGAGAGAGAGAGAGAAAACCTCAAGCAGGCTACACAGCACAGAGCCTGACGTGGGGCTTGATCCCATGACCCTGGTATCATGACCTGAGACTAAATCAAGAGTTGGACGCTCAACCAACGGAGCCATTCAGATGCCAACTCCATTTTTAAGGAAATTACAGTGACATAAGGAACATCCTGATAGATTTAGGCACGCTTACACAAATAACCCCATAGGATCAGTTCTAGCCATTGAATGCGACGGAGTCTGAATTTTTATATGTGTCTCCATATTCGTTTCAAAACAGGCTAGGCCACTTGGCACGCCCACCACCATCACGGAAGAGTATTTTTTCCTTTCCCCGAATGATGGACGAGTGAGTGCAATAATGAATGTACACACGCTCATGAGTGCCTGTTGTATACAACAGGTAATGCCCTGGCAAGGAAAAGATGCAGTTTGTTGATGACAGAGCTGGGCTTGGACAAGAAGGGGTGAGGCGGGGTCATGACAGAGCCCTGAAGGGGGTGGGGGGGAGGGTGAGGTGGGGGCAGGATGACAGANTCTCTGAGTCTCGTCCCCTCATTTGAAGATGGATAATGATGGCTGCCTCACTGAAGTGCCCTGAAGGCTACATAGAGTTCGTGTAAGGTGTTTCCAGGGCTCGCTCACCATGTGTCGGGTGCTCGTTGATGGTGGGGTGACCCTCACATGTAATGTGGTGCCCTCAGGCCGGGTGACAGTGCCCACCACGGCGGTGTGCCCAGGGTGCCTGGGGGCCCAGGGTGGAGGGTGCTCCTTGATGTGTTCCGGAAGGCGTAGCTGAGCCAAGTCTGTAAGTGTGAGTCGCAGTCACCATGAGGTCGTGTCAGGAGGAGGTGCAATGATGAGTTTCATGACGGGTGCGCGGACGCAGGGAGCCCCCCTCACAGGCTGCGGGGGCTGGTTCCCAGTCTCGGAGACACCCATTCGTGCTGCTTGAATTCGCAGCCTCAGAAGTGACTTGTCAGTGTCTCTGGCTTCATTTTGAAGAAGTTAACGAAAGAGGAATTCCTCAGTCAGTTTTTAGTTTCCTTTTTCCTTCTTTAAAAAATACAGTGCTTAACATGTGTTCACTATGGAAAGTGTCCAATTATGTAATAAGCTTTATATTTAACATGATTTTTTTAATGTTTATTTTTGAGAGAGAGAGACAGAGCATGAGCAGGGGAGGGGCAGAGAGAGAGGGAGACACAGAATCTGAAGCAGCTCCAGGCTCTGAGCTGTCAGCACAGAGCCCGACGCGGGGCTCGAACCCACAAACCGTGAGATCGTGACCTGAGCCGAAGTCGGATGCTCAACCAACTGAGCCCCCCAGGCGCCCCACGCTTTATGTTTTTTAACGTAATTTGTTTTTCATAAAGTGCTGTTTTTTACTCCATTTATTTTGGGGAATATATATTTTTTAGTATTTATCATTTTCTTTCTTGGTAACAATTTATAAATTTAGCCACAAACGTGTATGTATGCCACAAATATTTTTATTCTTTTCTTCTCCATTCTTGTATGTTTCTGTTTTGAGAGACACAAATGCATTAAAATTTTATTAGCGAAATCAGTCTTTTCCTTTACGATTTCTGTCTTTGGCTTCATTTTTTAGGGAGTTTTTCTTCATTCTGGAGAATGTGTAAATTTTTATTTTATCTTATACTTCATTTTTTTCATGTTAAAATATTCTTTTTGAATGTGTGTTGACATATAGGAAAGGAGCCTAACTTTTTATTTAAAAAAATAGCCAGCATTTAATGAATACGTTTAACAAATCATCTCCCATCTCTCCGCTCCCTGGAAATGCCACTGTTTTCACATAGTAAATCCGTGCCTGTTGTTGTATCTGATTCTGGACAGGTCTCTGCTCGGGGACGTGGTGTCTGATCGTCCAGCTGCGTGTGGTCCGTCACTACATGCTCAGTCCTACCCCCCACTAACCTTATTTTTAAAAATTTAGCTAATTTTTAAAATATTTGTTTATTTTGAGAGAGAGCATGCGGGCAGAGACAGGGAGAGAGAGAGAATCCCAAGCAGGCTCTGAGCTGCCAACATGGAACCCAAAATGGGGCTCAATCTCACGAACTGTGAGATCTTGACCTGAGCCGAAGTCAACTCAGATGCCTAACCAGTGAACCTTCCAGGATAGCTGACATTCATTTTTTAGATACTTCAAAATTATCTTGTCAGTTTCTTCCCCAAATCTTCTAGAGATCTTGGTTGGAATTATGTTAAATGTTTAGATTAATTTGTGGGAAATAAATTTCTTTACGAACACCCAGCCATCTCCGGGGATACGGCACACCTCCACAGCTGCTCTGGGCTCTTATTCTGTGCCCTTCGTAGACGTGTTTGCTTTGAGTCACGTTGTTTCTGCACATTGCTTATTTAGTGTGTCCCTAATCAATTAATATTTGTTATCATTGTGAATAGAATCTTTTTCTATTGTATTTGCAAACTGGTTATTTTTGCTGTATAGGAAAGCATAGGAACATGGGCTCAGATTTCCAGATGGAACTGGAAATCTCTGAAGTTATTTTAAAGTTATTTTTGTTGGGGCACCTGGGTGGCTCAGTCGGTTGAGCGTCCGACATCAGCTCAGGTCATGATCTCATGGTTCGAGCCCAGCATTGTGCTCTGTGCTGACAGCTCAGCGCCTGGAGCCTGCTTCACAGTCTGTCTCCATCTTTCTCTCTCTGTGTCTCTCTGTCTCTGCCCCATCCTGCTGGGGTACTGTCTCTCTCTCAAATACAAATAGACATTAAAAAAATTTTTAAATTTATTTTTGTCAACATTCTCTTAAGTTCTAGAAAATCAAATCTTAGAAAACTTAATTTCATGAGATACTTGCGTCATTGATAAACAAGGCGAGGTGTCCAAGGCTGTTTGTTTGTTTTTTATTGTAAAGTTAGCTAACGTACAATGTATACAGTGTGCTCTTGGTTTTGGGGGTAGGTTCCCAACTCATCGCTTACATATGACACCCAGTGCTCATCAACAGGGGCCTCCTCCGTGCCCATCCCCCATTTTTAGAGGTTTTAGCTTGAGATGCGCTGAGTGGTCTCCCGGCTTCCAGCAGGTGGCAGTGTTGGTCTGGGGAGGCGGCTGTAGCCGCAGGGTCCTGCATTTACACCTCCCTGCCCACTTTCCCCGCCCGCTGGGGCTTGGGGAGCCTGAGGGGATAGTGGAGATCATCTGAGTCAGCCTTGCCGTCCTGCAGAGGAGGGAGCAGGCCTGGGTGGGAAGCGACCCGCCCAGGGTCACACAGTCCCGTGGGGTGAGACCGACACCCACGTGTTCTCGTCTGCAAACGACAGTGAACATCAGTCCCCAAAGTCACAGAGGAGAAGAGGGTACCGTCCCAACATATCGAAGCTGTGTTTTGGTGGAGCGGAAGGTGCTGCTGAGCGTGTTTGGTGAGTGGGGACACCAGACCAGGGCTGGGTGCAGCCGGAGGCCGGGCGCCCTCAGGAGCGCTTCCTCGGTGGTGCTGGCGGCGTGCGGCAAGGGCCGGCGGTTTTGAGGCCAACCTTACGAGGAATGAAATCGCTTAATGAGGAGCATTCTCCGTAGGGCCTCCCGCAGGGAGCCGGTCCCGGTCCCGCACGCGCCCCACGCCCTTCCAGCCTCTCCCCCTGACCCTCAGGCTCCTCCTCACCCGTCCCCGGCCGGTACCACAGGCCACCCCGTTGGTGAGGTTCCCCGGGCACGCCCCCTTCCTTGGTGGACCCCAGCGTCCTTCGTACCCCAGTTTCCTTCCTACTTTGTCACTTACGTCACCCTAGTACTTGTTGGGCGGACGTGTAGCTGTCCAGGGTGCTGGCCGGTAGCTGTCCAGGGTGCTGACCTGCAGCTGTCCAGGGTGCTGACCTGTAGCTGTCCAGGGTGCTGACCCGGGTCCTGCGGGCCCTGCAGATACGGGCGCCCACGTGGCAGTGGCCGTCGATTCACTTGCTCGAACTGGATCGAGACCTGCCGTCTTGGGAGTCCTTGCTTTTCTGCCGCGCCGCCATGGCGGGTTTGGGGGAACATTCGGGGCTTCAGGAGCGTTTCTCCCGCGCCAGAAGAAGACGCATCGGAGCAGATGACCCGGGCAGCTGCAGTGAGAAACGCACTTGGAAGTCACCAGGAAAGGGCGCTCTGTAAACACCAGGCACTGTTATCTGGACGTCACGGGCTGTTTTCTGTCCGGCTTGCTCCGCGTGGCACAGGCTGGCGTCAGCCAGGAGGCAGGCCCTCTGCGGCCAGCGGAGGAAACCCCGTGTCCCTGCAACTTTATTTTAGTTAAATGCACTGAACCACAGAGTTTGCAGGACTTTGAACTGCTCACCTAACGTAAAACAAATGGTGGACGCCAGGGAGAAGTTTCCATCAGCTTGGGGATTATTCAGGGTTGTAATAATCTGGAATGATGATTGTGAGAGCTCAGCCCCTAAAAGTGAGGAAAATGGAAGTGGCTCCAGGCACACCCAGCACATTTCTGTGTCTGAAGGACTTGTTCTTTGCCGTTCTCACAAGAAAAGCGGAGCCTGTTCCCGAGCCCAGCCTCTCACGACCGGGGGCTGCCTGCCACAGTGCCCCGAATGTGCCCCAGCACCCACGTTCTTACGCGGTTTTCTCATTGCTGTAAAAACACGCAAACTTTGCCACCTCAGCCGTCTTTAAGTGTCCGGTTCAGTCAAGTGAAGTGCGTGCAGTTTTGTGAAACAGGCGTCCAGAACTTTTCCCCCTGAAAACCTGAAAGTGCCTGTTAAACAGCTCACCCCACCCACTGACCTGGCCCTGGCAACCATGGCCACGATCTGCTTTCTGTCTCCGAATTTGACTTATTCATTTTTTAGAAAATACTTATTTTGTGAGAAAACACAAGTGGGAGAGAGGCACAGAGAGGGAGAGAGAGAGAATTCCAAGCAGGCTCCACGCTGTCAGCACAGAGCTCGTCACGGGGCTTGGTCCCCTAACCCTCAGATCATGACCTGATCTGAAATCAAGAGTTGGACACTCAACCAGCTGAGCTACCCAGGCTCCCCTGAATTTGACTACTTTGGATACTTTGTGTAAATGGAATCATACAGTATTTGTTTTTCCATGACTGGCTTCATTTATTGATTGTACCAGACAAGCTGTACAAGTAATTGTCCTGAGAATCCTCAGAATCACTGAGCTTTGGTTGTAAACGGATCTGAGAAACTGAAGAGCTCCATCCGCTCATTTTACAGGTGCAGGAGGAGAATGGGACGACCAGAGGTTGCCTCAAGTTAGTGGAAACCGTATGAAGTTCTATAGTGTCTTCTCAGTTTTCTAGGACGTTCTAAGGTCTGTCTGGTTGTCAGCAGCAGTGAAAGTATCCCAAGATCAGAGCCAGAATATGTGTCACACTTAGAAAATGCCATTTGGATAAAGCTGTTGCCACTGGTCCTGTTTTCTGCAAAGCATTGTTGCACATCGACAATAAAGCAGTTTAATTTTTTTTTTCCAATAGCATTTTCTTTGGTCCGTATCTGCTAAGATCAGATAAGCTGAAGAATTTATTTATCTTTTTCCTTTTAAATTGGGGGATGTTACAAAGCTGGATGTAGCAAGCTTTTTCTGTAAGGGGCCAGATGGTTAATATTTGGGCCTCTGTGTACCCCATGATATCCGTTGTAATGATTCCACACTACTCTTGTAATGTGAACACAGAGCGTGACTGTGTTCCATAAAACTTTATTTACAGTCAGCGGGCCAGATTTGACGCCCAGGCTGGAGCTCGCCAACCCTGAGCCAGGTGGCGGGGCCCTCGCTTCTGTGTGGAGGGGCCTCAGCACTTCATGGGCTGGCTTCCATGTAGGAGGCACTTGCGGTTTATGGGAATGGTGATGATGATTTAAAAAATGTGATTTTTTTTACATTTGTGATCAAATGATCATTTCCTACTGACTTTTAATAATTTAGTAAGTTTGGAGTTATTTCCTGTACATACCATGCTAGCTGGCTTTATGATATAATAAAAAGTATACCTAGGAAAAGAGCTAAATGTTTGAAGTACATCTTTGAAAGAGGACTCAAAATTTTTCTGAGTATTCATAAAGTTGTTTCTTTTTCTGAAGGAAAATCTGGGCACCTGGGTGGCTCAGTCAGTTAAGCGTCTGACTTCAGCTCAGGTCATGATCTTGTGGTTTATGAGTTCAAGTCCCTTGTCAGGCTCTGTGCTGACAGCTCAGAGCCTGGAGCCTGCTTTGGATTCTGAGTCTCCCTCTCTCTCTGCCTCTCCCCTGCTCGTTCTCTGTCTCTTTTTGTCACTGAAAAATAAATAAATAAATAAATAAAGGAAGCTATCTTTATTCTGATTATAAAGATAAGATGTACACAAGCAGTGCAGAGAAATATAAAGAAACAATAAACTCGACCCCCAAACCCAGAGGGCCTGCCAGTCACGGCCATAGACAAACCTTGGCTGGGTCCCCTTGCTCGGCGCCTCTGGACCCACCTGCTCTCTGTCATGTCCACTCGCTTGGTGCCTGGGAAGTTCCACCTGGAGGGACGATGATGTGTCCTTGTCCTGGTCTCTGGTGACCGCGGATACCAGGTGCCTGAGAGCGAGGTGGGGGCGTCTCCTCCCTCCTGCCCCCACCTCATCTGCAGAGAGCCACGCTCTGTCAGGTAGCCCCTCCCACTGCAGGCCTTTGGGGCGTACAGCCCTGCCCTCCCCGCTCCCACCCCTTGACTCTGGGCCTGGAGGTGGTCCAGACCCACCGAGCAGCACCACCTCTGGGGGCTGCGCCGTCTCTACTGCTCTCTCTCCTGTCCCCGGTTCCCTGGGCTGTGTGTCCCTTGCTGTGGCCCTCGCCCGACCGAGGCAACATTGTGTCCACCTGACTGCTCCCCCCAACCCCGAGGCAGGTAAGCAGCAGGCTCACTGTCTGCTTCACCTGTCCAGGCAAGAAGCAGTGAGCTTGCACCTGTCGTAAGAGCCAGGAAGTCCGAGTTCGCGTCCCAGCTGCTGCGTTACCAGCTGTGTGACTTGGGGCAGGCCGCGTGACCTCGCTGAGCCTTGGTTGTCCCGTTGGAGACGGGGTGATATCTCCCTGACAGCGCTGGTGGGGACATTCAGTGAGGTGGTGCCCGTGAAGCCGTCACAGTGTCCGGCACACGCGGGGTTTTTAAGCGGCAGAAGGGACTGTAAGAGGGAGACTGCCATTTTCCTTCGGTTGTAAACAGACGCTCCTCCAAGGACCCTTTGTGAGGGGAGGCGCGGGGGACACAGAAACTCCTTTCGGTGACCCCCGTTTCAGGGACTCTGTGTGTTTGAGAGTCGCCTGGCTCCCTGCTCTGCTCAGGACCGTCTCCCGTGGGCGTCTCTGGCCAGCACATTTCCAGCTGGGACAGCAGGTGGCTGTAGAGAGTCACACTTCCCCTTGCAGGTGGTTTGGGCTCTAGGAGGTCTGTGTGATAACTCAGTTTGTGTGTTCGTGTTACAATTGTTTGGATTACTTGAGAAGAAATGACTTTCAGAGTCAGCATAAAGAGAAGAGGTATTATTCATACCCAGAGTTTAATGACGGCAGTATTTATTGAGCACGTACTGGTTTTCACATATGGACGTTTATTTTGTTACTATAGGCAGTAGTAGTATTTCCATCTTAAGGAGAAGAAACAGTTTTAGGAGAAGATACGTAGTTTGGTATTTTTCTTGGCTCGTAACTGGTAGTCCGGGGCTCACACGCATCGCCCTCTCTAGAAGCACACTCCACTGCCGCGCCACACCGCCTCCAAGGCTCTCGTCTGAGAATCGTATAAGGTTGGTATTTTAAGAGTTTTTATAAAAACCAGGATTATGTACGAATGGGGTGAAAAAGTCAAACCGTGCAAACAGATGGGGTGAAAGCGTGAAGCGTCCTTCTCATCCAAGTTGTCTTGTCGCCAGTTTCTTTCTCCAGAGCCAATCTCTGTCACCGGTTTTCTTTGCATCCTTCCCGAGATGCCCTGGGAGGGGTTTACCAGTAGTCTGGGAAGGAGGGCGCCTGGTCTTTAGGCACATCTTAGCCTGACTTCTGTCCAGTTGCGCTCCACGTTTCCTGGGCTCTCCGGGTTGGGTGGGGGTAGGGAGGGTCTCAGGGTTGAGGGGGAGGCTCTCTGGGTAGGGGAGGGAGGAAGCTCTCTGGATTGGGTGCGGGGAGGGAGGCTCTCTGGATTTGGGGAGAGAGGCTTTCTGGGTTGGGGGGTGGAGGATACCGTTGCTGAGGCTCCCAGCAGCTAAGTCCCCAAATACTATTCCTGCGTCTTTCAGCCTTTTCTAGAAGGGTCTAGATTCCCACCATCCCTACTTCCTCCATGTCGTAGAGCCGACTGAAAGCCTTCACTCGTAAACACTCAGGTTCAAATATAAGACACGCAGACATTGTCTCACAGCGTGGATGCCTCGTTAGGGGCCCAGTGGTGACCGGTCGTGCCTGGGGACACCAAAGGCATGGCTTCTGTACCTGGTAGTCTCATGACAAATGTGGTCCCTGTGTTCTGACAAACGCTGATTAGGTCCTGTGTTCCAAGAAAGGATTTTAGAGAACAACACACGACAGCGTGTCTTTAGAAGATGATCCGCGATGGTCTGATTCCCCAGGGGCTCCCGCGTGGCCGAGACCCATTGTGGCCAAACAGCAGAGAGAGGGAAGGCGCGTTTCTAGTGGAATTTGAAAAGCAGCTGTCGCCTTAGGTGGCTTGATCGAACGCTCTCAGAGCGGAATGGAATGGCAGGGAAAGAAACGTTTAAAACACCCAGCTTCTAAACACACTCAGAAGCCGGGTATTTGTGACGACTGTGGTCGGGAAGTGGTCCACGCCCGCTCCGCGCTCGCACCGTGACAGGGACTGGGGCCGCGCCTGCGTCTGTTGCCCCTGCTGCAGCCCCGATGTGAGCCGGGGGCGTGCGGTGGGGGCTTCCGGGGCAGGGCTGGGGGCGCCGTAGGGTTTCAGCTGCTGCGTGTTCCGGAAGCGCGCGTGATGGGAGTGCGCGAGTCTCCGCCGGCACGCGGGGCCTCAGGTGTGCACGCGGCAGCTGGTGACACGGTTGACGTGTGGCATTTTCAGCCGGGAGACGCTCTGCGTCCTCAGAGGCCGGGCCGTCTCCGCTGGCAGGGCGGGGCAAGTCCCAGTGACGTTCGTCGCTGCCAGGTGCCAGTGCGTCACACTCAGCCCACGACACGTGCCCCCCCCCGTGTCCTTCCGCCCCTTAGCCTGATCCGCTCGAACCCCCAGCAGCTGAACACCGAGTGCTGAGTCACTGTCCACCTGGGCAGCAAGCCCTCCGCTTGGTCTCTTAGGAGCTGGCCGCCCTCCAGGAGGAATTTGACCTCTCTGGGCACCGAGCTCCTGCTCTTCATCTGGAAAATGGGGACAGTGACCCTGTCCTCCTGCGTCACCCAGTGAGTGTGCTGACCAGCTGATTGCAGCCCCTCCCCTCTCCCCGGGGCATCGCGTGGTGCCCGGCCCTCTCCCCTCTCCCCCGGGGCATCGCGTGGTGCCCGGCCCCTCCCCTCTCCCCGGGGCATCGCGTGGTGCCCGGCCCCCTCCCCTCTCTCCCCGGGGCATCGCGTGGTGCCCACCAGGTCGGCTTCTGTGCCGTCTCCTCTTCCGCAGCTGGCCTCTGGATGAGAGCTGGGTGTTGCAGGGCACGGTCTTGATGGGCAACGGGGTCCCCTTCCCTCCCTCCCTCTTGTTCTTTGTCTCGTGCTGAACAGAGCGGGACTCAGCATCCCTGTGGGACAAAGAGGAAACAGTTCCCAGAAGGCGGGGAAATGATTCCTCCTCTTTATTTTTTATTTTTTAAAGAAAATATTCATGTCTTACTTATTTTTGGAGAGCACAAGTGGGGGGGGCAGAGAGAGGGGGAACAAAGGGTCCAAAGCAGGCTCCATGCTGACAGGAGTGAGTCCCCCGCGGGGCCTGGACTCACGAGCCCTGAGATGCGACCTGAGCCAACGGCGGACCCTCAACCGGCTGAGCCCGGGCGCCCTGGGTCCTTCCGCCTTGACGGAGGGGCGACAGCTGGTCGCACCGCACCTCACGGGTGGGGACGGCTGCATGGCCGTCTGGCTGAGGCCCGGCGACATGACGCTGTGGGGACCAGGCAGGTAGACACAGACACGGGTCCGGGGAGGACAGGCAGGGGGTCCTGGGGCCCTGGGAGCCGGGGGGGGGGGCAGCACCCACCCGGCCAGGGGGTTTGTGTTGTCTTCAAGTCACTACGCTGGACTCGGGTCTCTGAGTGAGGGGTGGGGACCCCAGGGCCTGGCAGTGGGCGCCCCCTGCTGGCCGTGCAGGAGAGCCAGGTGGAGGCGAGCACCTGCCAGGTGTGCGGGGACCCGGGGGAGCACCCGCAGTCCGGGGGGAGCACCCGCAGTCCGGGGGGAGCACCCGCAGCCCCGGGGGG
>NW_027531904.1:10835523-10839200 GCF_008692635.1 Crocuta crocuta
CGACCCGCAGGCCCCGGAGGGGAGGATCTACGGTCCCGAGTAGAGGGGGCACCTGGGGGTGGGGGCGGGGAGCACCCGCAGTCCTGGGCCAGCTGGAAGTGGGGGTAGATAGCCATGAAGGTGGAGTTAGATCTGCTCGGCTGGGGCCCCCACCGGCGGGACTGGGGCAGAGGGAGGCAGGCGGGCAGACGGGATGCCTGGAACAGCCCAGGGCTGGGGTCTGAGTTCAGGGCACCCGACGGGGGGTTCTGTGGCTCAGCTGCTGCCCCCTCGGCCAGAGCTCAGAGCACCGTTCTGTGAAGGTGAGCTGGATCCTCAGGGCCCAGAGGAGATGGGGCCTTACAAAGTCCTCCTCCCGCGTCTTCTCGCAGGGCCTAGCTCCGATTCTTTTTGTCGATGAGGATTCTGCAGCTCAGTGTCTGTCCTCACCCCCCGCAGAACACATCCTCGCCCCAGCGACTTCCTGCTGCCAAATCGAATAGGTGTTTTCCCGTCCCCACTCGCCCCTTCTGCCGGCACCCTGCTCCTGTCTTCTGGAATCTCTCCTCGCGCGGTACGACGCGGTCAGCACCCCACGGCCAGCACCCCGCGGTCACCGCTGTTTCTGGCCCGCCACCTTTCTCTGGGGAGGAAACTGTTGGAACGCAGCCACGCCCAGCCATTTTCATGTCTTCCGTGGCTCCTCACGTGCACCTGGCAGAGCTAAGTTGTTGTAACAGAGACCCTGTGGCCCGAATCACTTCCTCTCTGGCCCTTGATGGGGAGTTGCTAACGCTGGGCTCTGATGTCACTCGCCCCGGTTTCCTCCCACACGTGAGAGCCCGTTCCAGGGCACCGCTGGCTGAAAGTCACCCCAAGTGAGGGCTCCCCGTTCCCGCCGCCTGGCTCAGGAGCCCCTCTGACGTCCCTTGGTTACAAAACTGTCACTACTGCAAGCAGCATAGTCTGCACTGGGCTGCAGACTTGACGGGCACCCTGATTCATGACCAGCCTTCCGCACTGAAGCTGAAGCTGCATCTCACAGTCCGGAGATGGAAACACAGACAGCGTCTAGTGTGGACACGGCTACACGGCGGGGAAACAGCCTCGGGCCGGCACCCACACTGCCACGGCGCACCGTCTGCCTCTGGGGACACGGAGGCACCAGAGGAGAGGCTACGTGTGCGGCCAGGTGGCTGCTCCAAGGGTTAGCTTGGCGCATTGGCATTCAGAGTCACGCCAGGAATCCGGCAGGACAGGGAGAGACACCCAGCAAACCACACAGAGCCAACCCGCCACCAGCAGGGACCGCTTCCCGGACCCAGGGGTGTGGCCTCCTTGGGGCTGGCTCTCCGTTTTGACCTCGCACCACGTTAGGGTGGGTCTGGGGTCTACCCCAGTTAACGGGGATGGCACAGGGTGGGACCAGCATGTGTGCCGGGGAGCTTGTGAAGCCCGTGCATGATCTGCAAGCCCCTGTGTTCCCTGGTGTCGGGAGGGGAAGCAACCCCGGGGTGTGCGTGTGCCATGGCAGAGACCCAGGAAGAACTTTGACAGTGACAGCAGGTGGATGGGGTCAAAGAAGGCAACTGTGTGTTTCGGGAGAGCACTTGGAGTCCCCGAATGGAAGCAGACCAGGAAGGGGTCCCGAGGCCCCGAAGCCGGGCCAGCAGGCAGCCCCGATCCTGCTGGCGGGCGTCCAACAGCAGCACCCCAAGCAGGCCCCCAGCAGCTCCCGTCACTGAGAACCCAAAGCTGTTCTGCTGAGTCATTGTCGAGCCTGCTTCATGCAGCTATGCGAGGTGACACGTCCATTGTTCCCTCGTCGTAATGTCGCCTCCTGGTTGCAAACCCGTACGCTCTGAGTTTTATTACAGCACGTGATGCTTGTCCCTCAGGGTCGCTTTGGCCTGGAAGCCTGTTAAAGATTCGAGCACGAAGGGTAACTTGCAAAGCACCGTGGCCCACGGAGCGTGCCGTGTGGCAGGGCAGAGATGTGCGGCCGCGTCCAGGCTGGGCCTTGGGGCTGTAGACGGAGAGGAGCCGGTGGCCAGAGCGAGCCAGACCAGCCCTCCCTCAGCCGACTCGAGGAACTGACTTCCTTGCCTTTGTCTCCCCTCTCCGTTCTCCTCCTCCCGCGGCCTGGAGGCAGGCGCCGGGACCCTACGGTCTCTGTCCTCTGTGCTCACGGGGTGGAAGTCCCCGACTTCTTTTTGGCTTTCCCTTTGGTATCTTTGTCTTTTTTAAATAACATTTTTAAAATTTTATTTTAGAAAGAGAAAGAGGCAGAGAGGGGGAGAGAGCCCCAAGCAGGCTCCAAGCTGTCAGCACAGAGCCTGAGGCAGGGCTCAAACTCACAAACTGTAAGATCATGACCTGAGCCGAAGTCCAGACTCGGATGCTTAAGTGACGAAGCCACCCCGGCGGCCCTGTTTGCCTTTTTTGTTTGTTTGTTTGTTTGTTTTTAGCGTGGTGAATAACACATAACATGAAGTGTCAGCAGAAGCGTGGGCGTGGGGTCCACGCTAGCTGAGGGCGCTATTGCGCAGCCTGGACCACGGCTCTCATCCTGCGGGGCGGCCCCCATCTCGCCCCCGTTTCTGCGCCCAGCCTCTGTGTCCCGCTGTGCACGTGACTCCTGCGGACGCCCCTGCGAGCAAAATGCTGCAGCGCTCGTCCCTCTGCACCTGGTGTCTCATCCAGGTGGCGGCAGGTGGCGGGGCCCCTTCTTCATGGCCGAGCGGGACCCCAGCGCTGGGCTGTGGTTTGCTCCTCCATCCGTCCGTCAGCGGGCCTTGGCGGTTTCTTCCTCTGGGCTGCTGTCAGTCGCGCTGCTCTGAACACGGGTGTGCAAACACCGCTTCAAGTCCCTGATTTCGGTTTTTTTCCTTTGGCTAAATACCCCAGAAGTGGAGCGCTAGATGTTCTTCTCATTTTTTAAAGAAAGTCTACTGGTTTCCATTGCAGCCGCACCTCTTTATATTCTCAGCAACAACATACAAGAGTCCAGTCTCTCCCACAGCCTCTCCAGCACTTCTATGTTCTGTTGGTTTTCTTTCTTTAATGGGCTTCCTGCCAGGTGTGAGCTGGTGTGTAGTGGACGTGGTGGTTTGCAGTTCGCTGATGATGAACGATGTTGAACGTCCTCCCCATGCCTGCGGGCTCCAGCCCCGAGTCAGGAGGCAGGAAATCTGCACAGACCAGTCACTCGTCACAAAACTACATCACTAATCAAACAAACTCCTAACACACAGAAAGTCCAGGGCCAGATGGATTACAGACGAATTTGAGCAAACATTTAAAGAGTTCTCCTGAAGCTATTCCACAAAGAAGAAGAGGTAGGAAGCCTTCCAGATTCATTCTGAGAGGTCAGCGCCACCCAGATAATAAAACCAGACAAATTACTACAAAAATAGAAAATTACAGACCAATGTCCTTGTTGAGCCTAGAAAGCAAAAATTCTTAACAAAATATTAGTAAAAGTCACATTCAACAACACAGTAAGTGGATGATCCACCAGGATCAAGTGAGACTTATTCCAGGGTTACAAGAGCGGCTCCGTATTTGCAAACCAGGCATGTCCTGCACCGTCGTAACAGAAGGAAGGATAAAAATCGCGTGATCATCTCCATACCTGCAGAAAAAGCATTTGACAAAGCACCACACTCAGTCACCATAAAGACTCTCATCAAACAGGG
>NW_027531904.1:10839268-10858642 GCF_008692635.1 Crocuta crocuta
AGTAAAACCGTCTCTATTTGGAGACAACACAATACGATACGTGGAAAATCCCTGAGACTCCACGGAACATCTCCCGGAGCCTGTAGGGGAACTCAGCAAAGTCCGGCACACACAGTTAATGCACGAAGTCAGGCACCTGCCGGCCAGGGCGGGTCTCCCCGGGGACTGTGTGCTCAGGCCTCTGTGCTCCCCGTGACGCAGTGGTCGTTCTTGCTGCTGAAGCTGGAGGGGTTGCTTTGTCTTTCCCTCTGGAACCTGCTCGCCGCCCCTGGCCGGACTCCACACTCATGCTCTCCGCCGCCCCTCACCCCGACCCTCCGCATCACTCCGCCCCTGCAGGCTTTCCGTCTCTGGAATCTCTGCAGACCCAACTCCGACACGCCCTCAAAACCCCGGGTCACGGCACAGGCTGCGTGGACCCTTCGCTGACCGCCCAGCCAGCCGGGCGCCCCCTCTGCTGGGGTCTCTGGCACTTCCTGTCTCTGTTGCCTGCGGACAGCTGGCAGAGATGGCTGCCTTGTGTCGGACTGGGCGTCGCACACGTGCTGACCCCCATCTCCTGAAGGCGCAAAAGGCACCTTGATGGGCTGTGAAGAGGCAGGAAGCCAGAAGAGGTGTGTGTGTGTGTGTGAGTTCTCAGTATAGACGACAGAGGGTCGTCCGGCAACAAGAAGGGACGAGTCTGAGCTCACAGTCACCGTCAGCCCCAAGAGACAAGGGAGAGCAGGACAGGGGAGAGAGGTAGGGTCAGCGACCAGGCCCTTCCGCAGGTTTGGAGGGGTAGACCTGCAGGTTTGTGCAGGGCAGAAGGACACAGCTGTCCTCGGAGCCGGACTC
This sequence comes from Crocuta crocuta, assembly GCF_008692635.1. Taxonomy (NCBI): domain Eukaryota; kingdom Metazoa; phylum Chordata; class Mammalia; order Carnivora; family Hyaenidae; genus Crocuta; species Crocuta crocuta. The sequence continues at coordinate 10,840,106 of NW_027531904.1, forward strand.
TGCCGGAGTTTGGCAGGTGTGGGCGGACAGGTGTGTGCAGGAGCCAGAGAGAAGTCGAGTTCACTGCGGCTCTGCCGGTGGGCAGAGCAGCTGCTGGTCATGGGGGTCGGGCCAGCTGCCCCTGCAGTCCCTGCCCTGCACACCCCGTTCCAGAGGGTTTGTGTCTCCAAGCCTGGAGTGTCCCTGGCGGCAGTGCCCGTGGGTGGTTAGTGGGGGCCCTGGGTGGCCCTCCGGAGGCCGAGGGGGGCGTGGGAAGGCCGCGGGCGTGCCCCTGAGCTGGACACGTGATGTGGCTCCTGAGTGGCGCGGCTCCGTCATGCTCCCTGCACGAGGCCACAAGGACCCTTCTGTGGGGGACCCACCAGCCCTTGGAGATTCTCCACCTCAGGACCCTTCTTCATGAGACCCCCCAGCTTTCCCTGTGGTTGGGTTTGCGTAGCCTCTGGGACCCGCCTTCCGCGCTGAGTCCCAGCCTGCTCTGTCTTGATGACGCCGTGGCCAGTTCTTGTCCCCGTGGTCCCGGGGAAGGTTCCAGACAGAGGACCATTATGGGGCCCCATTTCATACCTTTGGAAGGTGCCTGGCCAGGCCAGAGCCCGCTCTCACATGAATCCGGGGAAGCCGGACGACCGGGCAGGCCTTGCGTCTCCGGTGGGAGGGGAAATGAAATGTGAGGGTGGCGTGCCCTCGTAACAGCTAAGCCTCTTCCTGCCCCTGCCTGGGGAGCAGCTCTGTCCTTTCTGGTTTCTTTCTGGCCAGCTCTTGCTCCTGGGTCACGGGCCCCCAACCTGGTAGGCATGTATGATCATCGAACGCTTAAAAGAAGAAAGAAAAAAGTTCTTGGGCCCCGTCCATGGGGCTTCTCTTTAGGTGGGGGTGGGGTTTGGCATTTTGTACATACAGTTGACCCTTGAACTACTCGAGGTTCAGGGGTGCCAACCACACATAGTCAAAAACCCACATGGAACTTTTGACTCTTCCAGAACTTAACTTCTCACCGCGTGCTGTTGACCAGAGCTTTGTGATGACACAGGTACCGCCAGTTCTATGTGCCGTGTGCATCATGTACTGTTCGCTTACAGTAAAATAAGCCAGAGGACAGGAAGGCATAAGGAAGTCACTGAGTCATTAAGAAACCATAAGGAAGTGGGGTGCCTGGGAGGCTCAGTCGGTTGAGCATCCAACTTCGGCTCAGGTCATGATCTCACAGTTCATGGGTTCAAGCCCCGCATCGGGCCCTGTACTGACACCTTGGAGCCTGGAGCTGCTTCAGATTCTGTGTCTCCCTCTCTCTCTGCCCCTCCCCACTCATGCTTGCTCTTTCTCTCTCAAAAATAAATAAGCATTAAAAAAAAAAAAAAAAAAACCATGAGGAAGGAAAAACACGTGTGCAGTACTGGCCCGTATCAGAAAACCCACACAACGGTGGACCCCACGGTTCAAACCGTGTTGTTGAAGGTGCACACAGACGGGCGTCTGGAAGAGTGGCTAACGGACTGAGTTGCCGAGTAATTTCTGGTTCCTTCTTGGTCTGACCCTGTGCTTGCTGGGTTTCCTAGAGTGGTCGTGTGTTTCTGTAGAAACCGGAGCGAGGCTAGACGCCGCCCGAGAGCAGAAGCCAGACCCGCGAGTGGCGCGTCTCCTGCGGAAACCATTAACCCTCTTCCATGTGCTTGTCTCTTCCACAGGCGGACTTGATCTCATCTTCATGCCGGGCCTTGGGTTTGACAAGCAAGGCAACCGGCTGGGGCGAGGCAAGGGCTACTACGACGCCTACCTGACGCGCTGTCTGCAGCAGCAGCGGGACTCGCAGCCCTACACCATGGCCTTGGCGTTCCGCGAACAGATGTGCCTCCAGGTGCCCGTGGACGAGCATGACGTGAGGGTGGATGAAGTCCTCTACGAAGACTCGCCCTAAACCCCGACGCAGAGAAAAGCAGCACATGTATGTTTTCCCTCGTCGCGACGGGGTGTGCGGCTTTGCACACTCATTGTGAACGTGGACAGGTTGTTTGTAGTAGAATTGCAAACACCTACCATTAAAGCATCTTCCAAAATCAGTAGTAGAACGTTACTTAAGTGGAGGCCATTGCGTGTGACATCCGCCTAACTTCCTGTCGTCGGCCTGACGGCTGATCTTTCCGCTCTGCAGCTTAAGCTCAATGTGTGCAAGGCCCTGTGCGCAGCTCGGGCGCCAGGAAGGTCGACCCCCAGGGCGCCCCAGGCTTACTGGCTGTCCAGCCGGTCAGGTGTTGTTGGGCGGGTGCGGGAGACCCAGCAGCTGTTAGCTGATTTGTTGGGGTTTGCTCTGCACACAGAGTTGCCCAGGAATGTTCTAGCACGTCTTCATGACTGCATTGCTCACCCTGGGATTTTACATCGGACACTTTGTAGCTTTTGATGGTTTGAGACGAGACCTCTTGTGACTGAAACGCTTGCGCTCCGTCTCTGCTGTTGGTGCGTCAGTCCCTTAGCGTCTAGGCGCTGTTACCCGTCAGTCAGAAATCGGGTGTGTGCCTGCGGCTTTGGAAATGAGCTTCGTCACGGCTGCGAGCTGGCAGATGGCCTCCCAGTGAGGGGAGATCTGGCGGCTTCCTGGACGCGGCTCTTGTACCCGGCCCCCAGTGTATGGGGTCCTGGGGCGCGTGCGGCCGTCCCTCCCCTCCTCACCCTGTCGTCCCTTCTGTCCAGGCTCCTGGCACTCCACTTTATGCCCCAAACCACAGTCCACGTGACCTCATAGAACCTGGATGTGACTGGGAGGCGGCCCTGCCTGGAGCCTTTCAGTGGCTGTTCAGGGCCCACGGGGTGACGACCAGATGCCGTCTCCATGCGAAGCCACCAGCCGGCCGGATCAAACACCTGCGCACGTCCCCGGGCAGCCCCGGCCTCTCCTGCCTCTCACACCCCCCACGCGCGGCCTCGCTCCTCCGGCCTTTCTTCTGTCCGGCCGGGAATCGTGCTTACCCTTCAGGGCCCTCCAGGTGCCCCTCCCGTGAGGCCTCCTCCACATTCCGGGCAGGTTGGCGCCCCTGCACTTGTATAAACGCACTGGTCACTGTCCTCCTGTCATAGTGACACGGCTGTCCCTTCGCCCGCCTGCGCCTCAGAGGGAGGGACACTTAACCGTTGCTCACACTTAGTGGACACCTGCATGTATGGTCCGTGTTTGAGAATTTTTTCTAATGAGTTTATTAAACATCCAGAAAGGTTTCGCTTAAAACATGGACCCATATTCTTTGGATAAGAGCTTATGATTTGGTGTTTTATGCACAAAAGTAAAAATACTTTAAAATGTGAAATTGGTGAGACTCAGGAAAGGGTCTCTCCCGCCTGGGAAGGGGGGCCCCGGTGACCGGGAATGGGCAGGGGTCACTGGGCAGAGAGCACTGGGAAGGGGGGCCCCGGTGACCGGGAATGGGCAGGGGTCACTGTGCAGAGGGCACTGGGAAGGGGGGCGCCCTGAGGATGCAGGTGGCCCCTGCAGGGCACACGCAGAGGCCGAGGCCAGGCCTCAACCCGGGAACGAGCCAGCAGGATAAGGGGCGCGGTGGGGGGCAGTGCAGGTGGGGGAGGAGTCGCCCTGGGTCTGAGCCTCGGGGAGGTGGAAACACACTGGAGCCCCGGCATCCGTCTCTGACGGCTCCGTTCTCTAGAACGCGTGTGATTCAACTAGAAGGGCAGCTCTGCCCGGCTCCAGCCCGCCCAGCAGTGTGAGCAAGCACGGCACGCGCGCAGCCTGGACGGCAGCGAGTGTGGCCGGCCCGGTGTGCCAGCTCCGTCCCTGCCCCGGATCCCTGTGTTTCCCGCAGAGATCACACTCAGTCACGTTGCATTTTAATCAGACCGCGCATTAGCAGGCTGCTTCCGCAGAGCCGATGAGCTCCTGGCACAGGATAAGTCGCCAGGGAGCTCCTGGCCCAGGAACCGGTGAGCGGGGCGCCCTGTCTCGTGCTCTTGCTCTGGTCTGATCTGCCGAGATTCTGCCCGTTCAGCGTTGTCTCCGGGTTGGATTATACTAGAACGTGGTCTCTATTGCTGTGGCTGCATGGTCTTCCTGGACCCACGTGTGGGTCACGTGGTCTGTGCTCCCCGGCCTTGCACGTGCTCTTTCACGCACCTCTTGGTCTTTGTCCCTGCTCGCCGCCTGCCCGTTGAAGGGTGAGCTCTCATCCCGGGGCACCCCTGCCCCAAGTACTGGTTAATATGCTTGAAAATAAGTAATAGATTCCTTTCCAAATAACATCTTATGCTCATGAGGAGACACGCACAGTAAGAGAGGCGAGAACTGAAACAGTCTATTATCTGTAAGTTGTAAAATACTTAATTTCTTTTGTTTATTTTTTATTTTTTTAATGTTTATTTATTTTTGACATAGAGACAGAGAGCAAGCAGGGGAGGGTCAGAGAGAGAGGGAGACACAGAATCCAAAGCAGCTCCAGGCTCTGAGCTGTCAGCACAGAACCTGACATGGGGCTCGAACCCACGAACCGTGAGATCATGACCTGAGCTGAAGTCAGATGCTTAACTGACTAAGCCCCCCGGGCACCCCCAAGTACTAAGCTTCTAAAAGGGAAAGATGGAAAATTTTTGGAAATATATTGTTTTTGAAAACCTTGTTTTAATCCTCTAGGAGTGATTGAAACGTCTGGCTGTAATCTTGGTTTTCAGGGCTCTGGTCGCTGAAGAACTCCCTCCAGAGATGAGCAGATCCACACGGAAGCCACTGCACTGTTAACATCTTCCACGCTGTTTACCGGCTTTGCAAACTGTTTATTTAATTCATTTTTTAAAATTTAAATCCGCTGGTAACTCTCCCGTTTCTTGATGTGGGTTACTCCTGCGTATCCGTCAGAAGACGCTGACACTGACCTTGTGCTCATGGCTTCAGAACTTACGGAAACTCTGGAAAGATTTTCAACCGTGGTAGGAAAACTTTGCTGCCAGGTTTTAGCTGGGCAGACGGGGAACTGTGTGCAGCTGCCGTGTCACAGCGAGGCCGTGCAGCGGTGAAAATATTTCCAAGTCCCGTGTCCCACATATGCTGTGTGTCACAGGAAGTTCCTTCTGACTCGTCGATGAAACGTGACTTTTATCGGGAAGATTCAAATCAGACGTATTTATCCTTTGAAGGCAGGTGTTTACGGGTTACCGCTGGCCATCGTACCACCAAAGAGAAAGTGTGGTACACGTAAAATACACACAAAACTCATCTTTAAGCTCCACGGCTCTTTTAGTTTTAATTAAAAAACTTTAATGTTTTTTAAATTAATTTTTGAGAGTGTGAGTGGGGGACGGACAAAGTGGGCTCCGAGCTGTCAGCACAGAGCCCGATGGGGGCTCAGCGTCAGGAACCGCAAGATCGTGACCCGAGCCGGAGTCCAGTGCTTAACTGACTGAGCCGCCCAGGCGCCACTTCACGGTTCTTGTGAAAGCATTTGACCCTGAGAGAGAGAAACGTTACTGCTTCTGCCGGTCGTGCGGCTGATGGGAGCTTTCCCCATCAGGAATACCAGCTACCGCGGCTTAGTGCGTTTGCCTCCTAAGACTTTTCTGTTTCTTCGTAAGAGCCTTTTAAAGCCACTTACATTTTAAGAGGGTTTGCTCGGTGAGAACCACGTAAGCGGTAAACCCACGCACGTGGGGATATAGAGAGAGCACAAGTGTACCACTCCACTGAAAGCAAACACCCCCCGCTCCCCAGATCTCCCTCGGGGCCCCCCGCCCAGCTCGCATGTGGCTACGGCATCGGGGTGAAGGGCACACGTCAGTCTGTACGTGAACCTTTAGCAAAACTTAACTTCTTGTCTTGTACAGATAAAAAGTAAGTATGGACAGAGATTCTAGTTTCTTCTTCCCACCCCACCCCCGACCCCCTTGCTGGCTCTTGGGGTGTGTCTTTCACCAAGAGACGACTGCTGTGGGGACTGTCACCTAGTCAGGCGGTGGGGGCTGGCTCCCGCGGCCACTCCGGGGAGGGGCTGTGCATATCCTGCCGGGGCCCCGCTCTGCCCTGCCCCCTCCTCACCTCGGGCCTGTGTCTCGCGCCCCCCGAAGCTGGCCCCTCCACGGCCCGCCACCTCTGGCCCCCGTGGGCCGGCTCCAGTCTCCCCGTCTCCGCCTGGGCGCCCTGCCTGGGGCTGTCATCTTGCTCGCGGTGTTTGAGTAGAGGGACGGCTTCTGCAGTTGGGTCTTTAAGGCCAGGGCGCCTGGCAGACCCCGGCCCCTAGGAAACAGCAGACCCCACCTTGGCTCTTCCCCTGCCCAGGACCCAGCCTCCGGCGCGTCAGCGGATTTGTGGGACTAGATAAGAGGCCCTGACACTTTTTATTTAAATCCTCGTGGTTTTGAGTATTATGTGTCCTGTGAATATCTTCTTTATGCTTTTAATCTTACGTTTGAACAGTTTTAAAGCAAACAATTGTGTCAATGGCGAATGGGATCCCAGAGGGTTCACGTTACTGTCAATGGCGAACATTTATTTGGTTTATCAGGACAAATCATCTCAGGACTGGAACGCAGGGAGTTTGTTTCCTCCCGCGCCTGGAGGTGGAGAGCGTGTGATGCTCTGCAGCCGCGCACTGGGGTCCCTGTGGGTGTGGGCGCCGCGCAAGGGCAGGTTGCTGTGAGGCCTGAGCGTTTCCTGTGCCTCCGATCGAAGGATACGTGAAGACGGCCGGCGCCGCGCCCTGACACTCCGAGCACGAGGACGCGAGTGTGGCCCTCCCCGCCAGCCCGTCCGCCGCGCCTCCACACGGCATCGTCGTCCACGTCGCTCGTGCCGCCTGCCCGCTTGGCGGCCGTGGGTGGTTCCCTGTCGCTCGCTGAGTGAGGCGCAAGCCCAGGGCCGCACGGGNCTCTCCCTCGTCGCAGACACACGCACGCGTCTTGTGTGCTTGTCACGTCGGGGCCCGGTGTTTCGGGTGGGAACTGGGTGACGCGAGTGGATGCTCGGGTTAGTCTGCAGCAGGGAGACGGGAGGTCTCAGGCTCTGGTAGGTTCCGGAAAGTATCCGTCTAGACCGACAGACACCTCACCCGGGGATCTCGTTAACTTCTGACTCCGCGGGCCTGAGCAGGACGGCAATCCCGCGTCTCTGACGGCTGGTCCGCCGGGCCCTCTGAGCCGGCCGTCCACCGCGGGAGCCCAGCCGCGTACGGCTTTCAAGTTACACTGCAAGTCACTTCCTCAGTCATACTGGCCACACGTCATGCTCCTGCTGCAGAGGTGAAACTCCCCACCGTCACGGAAAGGTCTGTGGCAGAGCTCGGTCCGCCGGCTGCATCCCCTAGCATAGCCGCACGTGAGGCGGGCCGGGACCTGGGAATCCGCGGGCAGCGGGTTCTTGTAGACGCTGCTACGGGGCCAAGGGTTCTCCAGAGACCTGAACTCTGACGCCCCAGGTGCCCGGCAGGTGGGAGCAGGCAGGTACCAGAGAGACAGGCGGCCGCATGCGCAGGAATGCCCTTCCTCCGGGGAGAGCCCGTGCGCTGCCCGCGGGCGCCACACTTCCCCTGGGGGCGCCGAGCCCCAGCCTCAGAGCCGCACAGCGTAGTCAGCCCCGCGGTGCTGGCAGGGGTGCGGCCGGCCCCAGGCCAGGGCTCTCGGGTCCCCGGCCTCCCATGCTCCCGGGCGCGTCCGTGTCCTGGGGTGACGCTCAAGCTGGCACGAGCGGCCAGGGAACGGCCCTTCTTCGTCGTTGTCTTCTCCTGCCCCTCCTTCCCCTCTTCCCCCTCCTCCCCTGTATTTGAACTCAAAATTACCTCTGTCTGAATTGGTATGTTGATTCATTGACCTGAAGATCAGCCAGTACATTTTGAAGTATTTCATGAGGAGCTATAGAGTCCTGGTGATTNTCCCCCCTCCCCTCCTCTCCCCCTTCCCTGGGCTAATGCAGCAGGTCTGTCACTTAGAGTGCGTGGGTGTCTGTCGTCCGCGTCCCTGCCGTGGAGCCTGCAGAGGCCACACGCGGCTACGGACGGGAAGCGGGCCGGTGTGGACCGACCCCAGGGCCGAGCTCCACGGGCAGCAGCCACACGAGGTTCCTGTGGACGCGACTTCACGCTCTTCTGGTGTCTGAGTGGGAGCAATGGTGGCGGACAGATCAGCCTTGATTTAGATGCTCTTGGAGCAGGAAGCAAATCAGACTCTCGTCTGAGATCACTTTGTGTCTGAATGTGACGCTGGTGGGGTTTTGCTTCAAAAGCAAACACTGAACTTAAAAAAGAGCAGTACTGGAAGCAGCCGTGGGTGCCGTGCCATCCCGGTCCCTCGTAGCACAGACGTGGCTGCCCGGGTGCCGGCTGCCGCCAGCTCAGAGGGGAGCCTCCCCGGGACCGCCCGTGGCCGAGTCGGCATCTTTCCCGAGGCCACGGCCCTCTCTCGGTGGCAGCCTGCGGCCAGGGCCCGGTCGTTGGGGGCACAAGGCTGACTCCCTCGCTGTGGATCCGGTGCCCCCTCGCCCACGGCATCTCCTGGACCCTGGTGTCTGCCACGTTCCTGGGCGAGGAGAGTGGACGTGCTGCCTGAGGCTGAGTAGAGACTGTCGTGGCTCAAGGCCCTGGGGCTGGGGGGAGGCCGGTGGAAATAAGACCCTGGACGTCATCCCCCATCAGAGTGTGTGACTCGGGACCCTGTCTCCTGGGGGCTGCGTACGCAGCAGGACTTAAGGAGTCCTCTTTTTTTATTTTATTTTGAGAGAGCGTGAGCACGAGTGGGGGAGGGGCAGAGAGAGGGAGACGGAGAATCCCAAGCAGGCTCTGTGCTGTCAGCTTGGAGCCCGACACAGGGATGGAACCCACAAACCGTGAGATCAAGACCTGAGCCGAAATCAAGTCAGACACTCAACCTACTGAGCCCCCAGGCGCCCCAAGGAGCTTTCTCGGTACGGAACCACCAAACGTCACCCTCTGCCTCCCTGAGTTCACAGCCACCTGAGAGACGGGGCACAGATGGGGGGCAGGGGACGCGACAGCCTTGCCAGTAGTGGGTGGGGGCGTGGCCCGGAGGCGGGCCTGCCCAGGGCTTGGCTCCTGCATTAGACGCGCTCGTGCCCCAGCCGGTGTGAGCACAGCTGGGCGCACAGATGCAGGCCTCCCGGCTGGGGCAGGGGGCGCCTTCTGCTTCGGGGGCGGCAGATCCAGGGGAAGGAGCGGGACGGGTCAGAGGCCAGCGCGCGTAGTCCTGTGACCCGCAGCAGGCTGGCGGGAGCTGGGGGGGCCGCGTCCTTCCCCTGGAGCACGTGAGGCCGGGGAAGCGGATGGCCCCGCAGCTGTCCCCACACGTTTCCGTGTATTGGCAGAGCCGGCGCTGCGGTGTGCAAGTCTGCGAGGTGCCACGTGCCTGTTTCGCAGAAGGGGAAACTGAGGCCAAGGTCGTATTGCAAGGTGGCGGCGGCTGTGGGTTAGAAGCTGGTCTGCTCTGGTTACAGAGCCCAGGCTGCATTCACCACCCGCACCCCCCACCCAGAGAGTCTCCCCGGAACCTGGCTGCCGGGGCTCTGGGCCCGCGGGCACGTGCGGGGCGGGAGAGACGGTCATTCGCCGCCCCCCTTCCCCAGGACCAGAGAGGCCGTGGAGGGGTCACGGGGCTGTGACGTCCACGGCAAGTTCTGGCTCGGGTGAGGGTGGCTGCGGAAGCCAGTGCCTTCCATCGGGGCTGGGCTGGCTGGCCGGGGCCTCTGCGCCTCNACGCTCAGCCGGCCACCAGCTGGCTGCCCCGGTCCGTTGTCTGACGTCTTCCCTGAATCTGGGTGTTCTCCCCGTTGCCCTGAGCTTCCTGTCCCCCACCAAGTGCTGATGCCCCTGGCTTTCCCGTCTCTGTGCAGACGGTCCAGCCGCCGCCCTCCCCAGCCCCCCCCCGCCCTCCCCTCTGCCTCCCTTGCCCCCTTCCCCCCCCTTCCTTCCCTTTCTATCCTCCTTCCCTTCTGTCCCTCCAGCCCCACCGCGAACCCAGGGGACAGGCCGATGCTCACAGGAAGGGTCTCTGTCCACGGATACGAGGCCCCGTGGTCCCCAGTAGACAGCAGTGCCCTGGGAATGCTCTGCTCGGGCCGAGGGCCACGTGGGAGTCCCAGGCAGTCGGAGGAGTTGCCTGGGGTGCTGGGCGGCCGCTGCAGGGGTGGGTGGGAGCCACCACCCCGAGTGAGGGAGGGGTGAGGAGAGGAGGGGTGCTGGGCGGCCGCTGCAGGGGTGGGTGGGAGCCACCACCCCGAGTGAGGGAGGGGTGAGGAGAGGAGGGGTGCTGGGCCCGCTGCAGGGGTGCGGATGGGAGCCACCACCCCGAGTGAGGGAGGGGTGAGGAGAAGAGGGGTGCTGGGCCCGCTGCAGGGGTGGGTGGGAGCCACCACCCCGAGTGAGGGAGGGGTGAGGAGAGGAGAGACAAGCCTCCATACTTCATTTTATTCTCTTGGAACTTTGCCCAGAACTGGCACTGCCTGTACCATCATCACTCGTACGGTCATTTGTTTCTACCATCGAGTTCATCAGCCTGTTACTAAAACTTATGTAAAAGTTTAAAAACACCCCATCAACTCCAGCACCAGAAAGGAAATTTCAGAGGATGATATGGTCACGCTTCCGAGTTTATCGAGACCCTATGGACGACCACTCAGCTGCCGGTGCCACCGCAGGGCACAGGTGCGGCTGGGGGGGGCCTGTCTGTGGGGAGGGGGTCAGGGGAGAGGGTGAGCTCACCGTGGCAGGGGTGAGGGCTGCGTGCACCGGGCCACACTGCTGGCCGAGCCCCGTGGCTTCTCGGGGGCCGCCCCTGAGCAGCTGCCGTATGGACAGGAGTCTGGGCTGCCCAGTAAGTGGGACCCCGTGTCCCACCCCGGGTGCGTGTCCAGTACGTGGACCCCGTGTCCACCACCCCGGGTGCGTGTCCCCCTGGCGCTCGCCTTTTGGAGTGGTGACCCCCACCTGAAAGGCATGTCATCCTCGCACAGTCCCGAGATGGTATCACGTCCTCTACTTTCCAGAGGGAGAAGCTGACCGCCGGAAGGAGGGGGCCTTCCCGGAACCACGGCGTGGGCGCCAAGCTGGGTTTCCGGTCCTGGCCCGGTGCTCCTCGTGCTGCGTCAGGCCGCCCCCCACCAAACATTCTGCAGGGGGGCATGAAAAGAGCCATCTCGCCTGTGGGGTGAGTGCGTGTGAACGTGACGTGGACTCAGGGACCCAGGAGTCGTAAGTGCAGCCTCTGAAGCCCAGCTCTGCCGGCTCAAACCCCACGGCCTGGCCGGTGACCTTGTGTAAATTGCTGAACTTCCCTGTGAGTCTGTGAAGGGGGAGGGAGGTAACGTCCCCTGTGGGTCCGCGGGGAAGGGGTGAAGGGCGCCGTGGAGAAGCGGCCTGGCACACGGGAAGCCGACAGATGGCGGAGCCGCGGCCCGCTGGGAATGGAGCAAAGGCGTGGAAGTCTGCCCTGCGGGACCGCGGATTCCCAGGCCCTTCCCGCCACATTTCCTCTGGGAATTCCCAGGCCCCTGGGTCCCGGCTCCCAAGAGCTGCTTCCCAAACCGCACCCCCCGCTGCAGAGTGCACCCGTGATGACTGTGCCCTGCCCCGCGTGCCCCAGGGCTGGCCTGGGCCTCTGTCTCCTCCCTGCCACCTGAGGGGCGAGGACAAGCTGGGTTTGCAGAGGGGCCCTGACCCTACAGCAGAGCCGGACCTCTGTGCTGGTGGGAAATGCTGATTCACAGGCCTCGCCCCCAGCTGACCGGGTCGGAGTCTCCCGGGGAGGGGCCCGGCTCCCGAATGTGTGGGAGCACCCGCCCCCGGGTGGGAGCACCCCGCCCATGTCCTGGCCCACGTCCCAGGGGTTCTGACGCCATCGGCCGTTGATACATAGCGCAAGTAAATAATAAAATGAATCCATAAAGTTTAAGTTTTAGATTTTTCTAAAAAAGATGTTTGTGTTTGTCTTTGGTTCTTAGCAGTTCTGCGAGCCGAGGCTCCACGTGGCCTGCGGCGCGCACCCCGTTTGGGATTCCCGGCGCCTCTCACGCGTGGTTGGTGTCTTCCGTCGGTGGGGAAACGCCGGTGTTCTCTGCGCACGGATTACTTGGGTCCCCTTCGTCCTTCCCCTGAAGGACGCCCCGGTCTGTCGTGCGCGCTCCCTCCCTCCAGAATCCTCCATCTGTCGTTCGTCTTCTCTCTCTTCCTCCAGCCTGGACGTTCTTTTCTGACCTGTCTTCAGGCTCACGGGTCCTTTCTTCAGCTGTGCCTAATCTGCAACCAAACTCACCCACAGAGGTCTTAGTTTTATTGTTCTATCCTTCAATTCTGGGGGTTTTATTTGATCTTTTATTTTTTAATTAGTTTATTTAAATTCTACTCAGTTAATAACATGCCAGGTAGGATTGGCTGCAGGAGCAGATGTGATTCATCACTTACATAACATACAACCAGAGCTCCTCCCGACAGGCGGCCTCCTCAGTGCCCATCCCCCACCTGTCCCCTCCCCCCCACCTCCCCTCCAGCACCCCAGTTCCTTCTCTGTACTTAAGAGTCTTTTACGGTTTCCTTCCCTCTCTGTTTTTGTCTTATTTTTCCTTCCCTTCCCCTATGTTCATCTGTTTAGTTTCTCAAATTCCACATCTGAGTGAAATCCTGTATTTGTCTACTCTGACTTATTCCACTCACCCTAATACACTCTAGTTCCACCCACCTCGTTGCCGATGGCAGGATTTATTTCTATTTGATCACTAGATATTTTTCTGTGCGTGTGTGTGTGTGTGTGTGTGTGTGTGTGTACAGCACATCTTCTTAATCCATTCATTAGTCCATGGGCACTTGGGCTGTTTCCTTACTTCAGCTATTGTTAATGATGCTGCTGTCAACATTGGGGTGCGTGTTGGGGCGCCTGGGTGGCTTAGTTGGTTAAGCGTCCGACTTTCGCTTAGGTCATGATCTCACGGTTCGTGGGTTTGAGCCCTGCATTGGGCTTTGTGCTGACTGCCAGCCCAGAGCCTGGATCCTGTTTCAGTCTGTGACTCCCTCTCTCTCTGACCCTCCCCTGCTCATGCTGTCTCTCTCTCTCTCTCTCTCCTAGAAATAAATTAAAAAACCTTAAAAAAAAATTTAAAAAAAAAAACAAAAAAAACATTGGGGTGCATGTGCCCCTTGGAATCTAGAGCAGAACACAGGCAACAACCTCTTCGACCTCGGCCGCGACGACTTCTTACTAGGTAATCTCCGGAGGCAAGGAAGACAAAAGCAACAGTGAACTATTGGGACCTCATCAGGATAAAAAGCTTGTGTCCAGTGAAGGAAACAATCAACAAAGCTAAAAGGCAGCCGATGGAATGGGAGAAGATATTTGTAAATAACATACCCAATAAAGGGTTAGTATCTATAAAGAACTTACTTGATCTTTTAAAATACATGGTAATTCTTTGCCACAATTCTCCATCCGGTTTTTCATTTTCTCAGAGGTCACCATTATTTTGAAGGTCTTGGGTTAATGATTCTACAATTGTGGAGTCTCCTTGGGTCTGTTTGTACATCTGTTTTTGTCTTGGTTCGGAGCCTCCCGCATGTCCTAGATGCTGTGTGACTTGTTTGCTGAATGTCAGGTAACAATGTGAAAACGGCGAGGTGACTCAAGGGTCCAGACGATGCCTCCTTCTTCCCGAGAGGATGCACTTTAGCTTTTAGAAGTGAAGGGATGGGCAGAGCGCCGTGACCCGTCTGGGAGCAAGCACGTTGGAGGCCAGGCTTTGGTCCTTGTGCGAGCCGGTCCGTTTCCGCCAGGCTTCAGCTCCTGTGCAAAGCTCGGGGCGCACACCAGTCTCCCCCGCTTGCCCCCCACCTCCCCTCGGCTGCTGCTTCTGTTTTGTCTCTCCTTCCCTCGGCTTCCTTGCTGACCAGCCTCTACAAAGCACAACTCAGCTTTTAGAATTTTCTTAGGATCAGCAAATGCTTCAAGGCAAATCGCTGTGCCAAATAGCAGGTTCACCTTTGTGACTTCCTTCTGAGATCTCTGAGCTGCATTTCATTGCTCTGGGATATTCTTAAATTCAATTTATTTTTTTTATTTGAGAGACAGAGACAGAGAGAGTGTGTGCAGGGGAGGGGCATAGAGAGGGAGAGAGATAAACATCTCAAACAGGCTCGTGCCGTCTGCACATAGCCCAACTCGGGGCTCAATGTCACGACCCTGGGACCATGACCTGAGCTGAAATCAAGAGTTGGACACTCAACTGACTGAGCCACCCAGCGCCCCTAGGATATTTTAAACAAAATTTTAAAAAACCCACATTGTTCATAGTTTCTATTTGTTTGGTAGAGGAGCTGACCCTTGTGACTTAGTCTCGTAGACAAAAATGGAACTCCTGGGGATTGTTGCTTTTTAGCCTCCTCTCACTCATGAAATGTCAGTGTGAGAAGTGCTGGACAAAGCAGCCCTTTGCCCGATGGTGAGAAATACCTGGGGCCCTTGGTTAAAAATGCTGGTTTCCTGGTCCTGCCCAAGCCACGCAGAACCGGACTCTCCCAGGAAAGCGCCCGTCGTTCGTAGTTCATCCAGCACATCCAGCGCAGGCGTCCTCGGGACGAGTTGGACAAGTGGCTCTTGAGGGTCCTAAGCAGGAACGCTGTCCCCTGGTTGCCTAAGCCTTTTCCTGTGACCCCCGGGAGGCACCCCCCAGCCTCCGGTGTCACCGCACACCCCGCACCTGCAGGAGGGCACTTCCCCTGCTGAGTCTTTCCCTTTCCTTCCTGAGACATTTTAATCAGCGATGAAAAGTGACTGGTCTTTCGCCAGCATTTCCGTGTAAGAGGAAGTGACGTGCTTCTTAGAGGGACGTGAATTTCAGCGGCTTTCATGCAGAAGGCAGAGAGTGATGTGGCCGCAAGGGACCCAGGCCCCAGGGCCAGGGCTGTGCCTCCTCTCGCACACGGAGACGCCCCGTCAGCAGATCGGCCCTCAGACACCCCTGGCGATTCCATCACCAGCGGGTCATCGGGACACCCATCCCGTTTTCCCATGCTGCCCTGCAAAGGGAAGGCTCCCAAGGGCCACGGAGGGCAGGATGGCCCGGCCGCGTTAAAGCTGCTGGGGTCTGGGTGCAGAGGGTCCACGTGGTGGGTTGGTGGTTACCAGACGTGCCTGTGTTCAGGGGCATTGCTGAGGTCCCGGACAGGGTCCTGGCGGCTGGATGCTGGGACTGGGGGGCTGTGTGGCAGGGGGGGGTGGNAGCCCGGGACGGCCGGCGTGGGGGCCGCAGGGCCGCACTGACGCAGGACAGGCGGCAGCGCCGAGCGGGTGACAGACGGGCCCGTGTGGAGATGATGCAGGACATGAACGCGCCCAAGCAAGAACCGGGCCTTCGCTGCTGCGCTGCCCGAGCCTGACCTTCAAATCCGGGGTCCCTGCAGGTCACCCAGCCTTGGCCTTCGCAGCCACCACCCACCGGGTGCCTCTTTTTCATGCACACATTTTCCTCTAACAAACAAACCGCAGCCTTCGTGCCCACAGGCCCTTCTTTGACTCCAAGAACAGGGGGGCGGGGGGCGGGGGGGGTCTGCGGCAGAGGCCGGACGGGCACCTGCAGACTGGCTGTTTTATCCCAGACCTTTCCAGGACGGCTCGCACCACACACCGCTTTTATTATCCAATTACGGGTGGGATTAAAGTTCATCAAACTACTTGTTTTATGTGAAATTCCTTCATTTCCAAAAGGTCAGAGGAACATTCAGGAACACTGACCCGGCCAGCTGCAAACTGTGCAGGCTGATGTAGGGCCCGTGGTCCCTGCGGCGCTCGCTAGGCCTGCGTGTAGGCAGGACGGTGTGTCCGCACCCCGGGGAGCCACCGCGCAGGGATCTAGGGTGCTCGCGGCTCCCAGCTCGCCCCGCAGACAACGAGAGCACGCTGTTTCGGGAAATTGCTTTGGAATATTTGCAGAATGACCTTTTCCCGCTCTCTCTCCAGAATGCATTAACTCCTTCGGCACGAGACGGGAAAACGCCATGCGGCCGCTCTCCCGCGGGGCCCACGCAACCAGCACCATGCGCTGCGACAGCTTCCCGGGGGGCCCCCACCTCAGAGACACCGTCCCCCGCAGCCCCGTCCCTGAGGCAGCCGCCGGTGACGCGGCCTCGGCAGCAGAGCTGGCCGTGATCGGGGGCGGGCCGGCTGCAAGGCCCCCGCGTGTCCGCGTGTCCTGTGTCCGCACCGGGAGCACGTGTGTCCCCTGCTGTGGCCTGAATCCCCTTCCCCATGTGTTTGAGCATTTGAGCCCGTTTTCCTTCTGTCCAGCGGAGCCCTCGGGGCGCCCCATGCACTCCTTTCCCCTCCCCGAGCGCATGCCTTGCACGTGGTGGGTACTAGCGTGTGAGCGGGCACAGGCAGGAAGGCTGAGCCCCTGGGCGGATGGACACACGTGTTTGCTCCTGTGACAGGGTTACTTACAGGAGGGGGACGGTTTTGTCTGGTGCCGCCGCAGGGAGGGCGGTCAGGGCGCCCGTGTGAGGTGAGGCGGGGGGGAGGGTCAGGGCCCCCGTGTGCGGTGAGGACGCGGGGAGGGCGGTCAGGGCCCCCGTGTGCGGTGAGGCCGGGGGGAGGGCGGTCAGGGCGCCCGTGTGAGGTGAGGCCTCGGGGAGGAGGGTCAGGGCACCCGTGTGCGGTGAGGAGCGGGGAGGGCGGTCAGGGCCCCCGTGTGCGGTGAGGCCGGGGGGAGGGCGGTCAGGGCGCCCGTGTGAGGTGAGGCCTTGGGGAGGAGGGTCAGGGCACCCGTGTGCGGTGAGGACGCGGGGAGGGCGGTCAGGGCCCCCGTGTGTGCTGAGGATGCAGGGAGGAGGGTCAGGGCCCCCGTGTGTGCTGAGGACGCAGGGAGGAGGGTCAGGGCCCCCGTGTGCGGTGAGGAGCGGGGAGGGCGGGGCCCCTCCTACAACCACGAGCACCGGCTGGAGACCGGGAGGAGGCTGGAGTCTGGGTTTGTTCCAGAAGGGGGGTGAAGGGGTGACCCTGGGGGCCGGTGCCCGCTGAGGGGTGATAGGAGGGAGGCTGGAGGGGGAGGGGTGCCGGGGGCTTGAGCCATAACAGCAGGTGCCCACAGGGCTGCCGAGCTGCGTGTTCTCAGAGACCATGACTCAACTCCGCACTCCCAGCCCGCGGGCCGCAGCCTGAAAACACACCGTTTCGTGGAGGAAGCCCTTAGCCGCCCACGTCTCTTCCGCGATGGCTCAGTTGGCTCTGCAAGTACCCAGGTATCTAGAAGTGTGTGTCATTCAGGGCTTGCACTCGCCGGACGTAAGAGGAGATCTTACCAGTGGCTTAACTACACAGGAATTCATTTTTCACAAATCACAGGAATCCTGAAGAAGTCTGTTCAGTGCAGCTGTGTCTAGGGTTTTGCTTGGTTTCGGCGCTTGGCTGTGTCATTCTTAACGTGTGAGTTTTATCCTCATGGTTGCAAAATGGCTGCTCTTCTTGCAGCCATCACTTTCACATTCCAGGCTGGGCACAGGCACGGGCCAGCTGGGTGGGCTTCGTTTTCCCTGAGGCCTCACACAGCACACTTCTGTCTGCGTCTCGCTGGCCGACCGCTCACCTGGTCCCCTCTAGCTGCAGCTGGCTTGGGAGGGGTTTTAAACTGGACACCCGGCCGTGCTGAACTGAGTCGGCCTTCTGTTACTGACGTAGAACGTTGAGGGAAGAGAGAACAGGTGCTGGCTGAGCCACCAGCACAAAAGACGGTGGGCGGGGCCAGCAGAGAAGCGACACCCCCTCCCCGGGGTGCTCATTACAAAGCCGAAATGTCACGTCAGGAATTTTTAAGCGGGGCTTGAACTGTTTGCACCTCTTTCTCAACTCAGCAAGCACTTCAAATGTCTCTTTCTTTACAAATGCCAACCCATGAGACCGGAACGTTTTGCTTCATTTATAAACAATCCTCTCTGGCTGCTTAGGAAAAGCAAGAAAAGCAGCGTAAGTTAGAAATACATAATTACCCACAGACGGCACTGGTCGTACTTGCAGGTCCCAGCAGGGACCTCCATCCTGGGGACCCCGCGAATGCCTGACCCGGAGAGCCGAGAGCCGAGAGCCGAGAGGCGTAGTGACAAAAGTGCCACAGGAGCCCAACACGTCGGATTATTGATTAGAAGGGGGTTTTCTAGGCTCTTCCGTTTAATTACCCAGAAGAGGTGAAGCAGACAGAGAGAGACAGAAGACACAGAGATTTAAAGGACCCAGGGGGTCAGAAACTGCCGTGTGGCACCCCCTTTTTGTAAAGCTGTAGCTGTGGGGTCGGGGGCCCAGGTTCCTTCCAAGAAGGGGGGGGTGGCGGGGGAAGGAGTGAGTGCTGAGGACCCTGCCCAGTGCGCAGGTGGGTGCCGGGCAGGTGCCTGCGGGCTTCCCTCGCGTGCTCGCCCGTCCTGAGAACCCCAGGACCTTGGCCCGGGGCCCGCGACCCCATGTCCTGAGGACGTGCTGGGCTGCCCGAGAGAAGAAGCAGAGAAGCCTCTGGGGACTGAGGTCCTACTGGGGGACAAAGGGATCGAGATTCTGAGAGGACGAGGCTGCCTATGCCCC
>NW_027531904.1:10858686-10864740 GCF_008692635.1 Crocuta crocuta
CCAATGAGGGCCCGTCAGGAAGGTGCAGCTGCTGCACAGGGCTCCCAGCCGCGCGCCCCCCCTGCGCCGTGCTGCCCGAGCCCAGGCCGGCCCTAGTGAGCTGTGCCCTCCGGCTCGCCCTCTGTGACCTTCCCCCGGCCACCCCGTGGCCCCTGGGGCCCTGAGGGCTCCGATGTGCCCTCTGGGAGGACCACCCCCCCCGCCCTGGGGCAAGGCCTCCCGCCCCCCAGCCTCCAGCTTCTGCTGGCTCTCTCTCAGCTTCTAACATGTTCCGTGTTGATTCACAGACAACACGAAACCGCGTCCTGACCCCTNAGCTCATCCCCTTTTGTTTTGTTTTTTTAACATTTATTTATTCTGGGGGGGAGGGAGCACGGGGGAGGGGAGGGAACCCGAAGCAGCTCCAGGCTCCGAGCTGTCGGCACAGAGCCCGACGTGGGGCTCGAACCCCCGAACGGGAAGACGGTGACCTGAGCCGAGGATGGACGCTCAACCCACCGAGCCCCCAGGCGCCCAGCTCCAGCCCCCACCCTGGGCTCTGGCAACAAGCGTCACATCCGCGGGGCCCTCCGCGGCTGCCCCTGACGACGGCGTCCTCTGCGCTGTCCCCGGTGCAGCTTGTCCGTGTCTCTGAGGCTCAGCAGCAGCCCTGCTGGCGCGGCCACGCGGTCCCTTCCGCCGTGGCAGGCTCTGCGGCCACGGCGCGCGTTCCCACCCGCCGTGCACACGGCCCGGTCAGCGCTCGTCGTCTGCCGTTTGCGGCCGCTCCGGTGGCTACCGGGCGGCGTCCCTGTGGTTTGGGGCTGCGTTTCCCTGGTGACCCACGCGGCTGAGCGTTCTGGGTTTCCTGTCGTTCGAGGTGAGACGTCACCCGCGAGGGCAGCTGCTGAGGGTGCGTCTGTCCTGCGAGGCTGTGGGTCCCGGGAGGGCAGGGGTTGCCCGGCTGCGCGAGTCCCGCTCCCTGCCCGGCCCGCGGGGAGCTCCTGAAATCCCGCCCCCCAGGCCCTTTACAATTCCCCATTATATGCGGGGGGCTCAGAGAGGCCCAGTGACTTGCCGGAGGTCACACGGCCAATGTGGGTTGAGCTGGGAGCCCTGCGGCCTGCACCCACGTTCCCAGCAGCTGCCGCACGTGCTGGGTGCCACGCAGCAAGCCTGTGCCCGGCAGAGGCCACGCAGCCCCGGACCTGCTTCACCGGCCGGGCCGCGGCGGAACGTCACCGCGCCTTCCCTTCCCGGATTTGCCGTCGGTGCCTCTCTCCCTGTCTGGGCTCACGCAGGCCTGCGACCCTCACGGCATTTGGTGCCTGGGGACACACCATTCGCCCCACATTGAGAGTTTAAATTACTCTATAAGAGCGCTGCTTTGGGGTCCATTCGGTGTGGGTGAGCAGCCTGCGGGGCCCTGACCTCACACTGCCCCCCCACAGGTGCTCACCCCAACACCAACCTCCCTGCAGGTGCTCACCCCAACACCTCTGCCCCCCGCAGGCGTTCACCCCAACACCAACCTCCCTGCAGGTGCTCACCCCAACACCTCTGCCCCCCGCAGGCGTTCACCCCAACACCAACCTCCCTGCAGGTGCTCACCCCAACACCTCNCCCCCTCCGCAGGCGCTCACCCCAACACCTGCCTCCCTGCAGGCGCTCACCCCAACACCAGCCCGCGGGGCCCTGACCTCACACCCCCTCCGCAGGCGCTCACCCCAACACCAGCCCGCGGGGCCCTGACCTCAGCCCCCCCGCAGGTGCTCACCCCAACACCACTGCCCCCCGCAGGTGCTCACCCCAACACCACTGCCCCCCGCAGGCGCTCACCCCAACACCAGCCCCCCCGCAGGTGCTCACCCCAACACCAGCCCGCGGGGCCCTGACCTCACCACCCCCCCCGCAGGCGCTCACCCCGCTGGCCCACAGGGTCGCAGGTGAGTGTGGGCTCCTGAGGCGGCTGTGCAGCCCCTAGTGGGGATCAGCCTCTCCCGCCCGCAGCTCCCTCCCCTTGTGCCGCCCCTGAGAGAAACCCCCTCAACGCACAGCAAAACCCCGATCTTTTCAGTGCAAATCAACCAGCCGTGCCTCAGCCCGGGAATCAGGAGCTCACGGTCCGTGGACCCTGATCAGGGCTTGTGCCGGGCCCGCTGCCCCCGGCCGCCCCGCACCCCGCCCCGACCCCGTGGGGCCCTCCAGGCCGGGCCCTTCCTCCGGGACCCACAAGTCCTCTCTTCCCCACTTCACCTTCCCCGTGGCCCTTTGTGCCGTGGCTCTGCATCGCCACCCCACCCGTGCTGACTAGCGTCCACGAAGCCACAGCAGCCCTGTGTGGCCCGACTCCCCGCCTCGACCAGCCGGGTCCTTCCTCACTCTTGCCCTCTGGGTTCAGGACGCACCCCGTGTCTGCAGGCTGCCTCACGTGACAGGTGTGAATTTAGGCCGTTCTCACCCAGAGCCGGGCCCTTCCACACTCCTGCCCCCCGTGGGGCCGTCCACCCCACCCCCCACGGCCCCCGTGTGACTCCGCAGCTGGGACTGTGTCCCCGACCCCGGACCACGTGTCTGCCCACCTCCTGTGGGCGCTGGCCGCCTGGTGGCCCAGGGACGCTCCCAGCCGGGGGAGCCTGGCAGGCTGTGCCCCGCAGATGGTGCTGGGGCGCGGTGGGCTCCCCTCCAGGGCAGGGGATGTGCCAGGTGCCTCCTGAGAGCCCCGGGGCAGAGCGAGCGGCCCGCAGCCAGACGGGCCCCGAGGCCGCGGCGGGAGCGCGAGGGCCAGCGGCCCAGCATCCGCCCCGCCTCCTGCGCCGTCATCTCAACCCCTCTTCACAGATTCGCGTCCCCGGGGGTCTCCTGCTCCGGGCGCAGCACGCAGCCGGGGGGCCCGGGCCTGGGGATTCCGGCCCAACAGGCAGACGCCCTGGACACGGGACACACCTGGGAGCCTCAGTCGGTTGAGCGTCCGAATTTGGCTCAGGTCGTGACCTCACGGTTCGTGGGTTCGAGCCCCGCGTCGGGCTCTGTGCTGACAGCTCGGAGCCTGGAGCTGCTTCAGGTTCTGTGTCTCCCTCCCCTTCTGCCCCTCCCCTGCTCGCGCTCTCTCTCTCTCTCTCAAAAATAAATAAACATTAAAAAATTGTTAAAAATGTATTCCCAGGCTCACACTTACTACAAAATGACACTAAGCAAAAGAATGTGACACTAACACAGGGTAAAGATACAAATTAACGGGATATAATTGAGATTCTAGAAATAAAGCCTCACATTTGTGGTCGCTGAGGTTTGGCATGGGCGCCGGGACAATTCAACGCGGGAAAGAAGAGTCTTTTCAACCAGTGCTGTGGGGACAGCTGGGCAGCCTCCCGCTGCAGAGCCAGGCTGGACCCCTGCCTCAAAGCCCGGGCAAAAATTAACTCCGAAGGAATAAAGAGGCCTAAACGTAAGCACTTTAATTATAAAACTCTTAGAAGAAAACGTAGGAATAAATCTTCGTGATGTTGGATCAGGAAATGGTTTTTCAGATACGAAGCCAAAAGCAAGTGCGCCAAAGAAAATAGGGCTGTTAATGAGAAGTTGTGGTGCTACAGAGGATGCTGTCAGGAGAGTGGAGGGAGGAAGGGAACCCTTGCCAGTCAGGTGCGAAGGGGCTGGTTTCCAGAACTCTTAGAACCGCATAACAGGAAGACAATTAAAAATGGGCCAAGGATCTGAAGAGACATTTCTGCTAATAAGATATGCAAATGGCCATTAAGCACATGAAAAGACGTTCAGCTCGCTAATTATCAGGGAAATCAAAGTCAAAGCCACAGCGAGCGACCTTTTCGCAGCCGCTGATACACCCGTGTTCCAAAATAGAACACAGGCAATCCGGGCGTCGGCGACGGCTGCAGAAACCGGTCCCTCATTTGCTGCAGAGGGACACAGAAGGGTGCGCGGCTTTGCAAAAATACGTAGTTCCTGGGGCGCCTGGGGGCTCAGCCGGTTAAGCGTCCGACGTCGGCTCAGGTCATGATCTCACGGTTCGTGGGCTCGAGCCCCACGTCGGGCTCTGTGCTGACAGCTCACAGCCTGGAGCTGCTTCGGATTCCGTGTCTCCCTCTCTCTGCTCCTCCCCTATTCACCCTCTGTCTCTTTCTCAAAAATAAACAGACATTAAAAATTTTTTTTAAAAATGTAGTTCCTCACAACGTTAACTGCAGAGTCACTCCCTGACCCGCGCGTAGGAGGCACCAGCGGACCTCGCAGAGGCTGTGACGTGGGTGAACGTTGATGGACACGTGGTATGTAAACAGCCACGATGTATGAGCTGTCCTGATACTCGTCCGTCGGCCAGTGGGCAACAAAATGTGGTCTGCCCGTGGGCTAGACTGTTGTTCAGCGGTTCGCTGCAGTGTGGATGAGCCCTGAAGCCATCCTAGGGGAGAGCAGCCAGGCGCAGAAGCTGGCTGCTGTATGACCCCGTTTATACGACGTCCTCACACGGGGACCCCGCAGAGACAGAAGGGGTCGCAGCAGCTGGGGCAGGATGGGGTACGGCGGGTATTTGCAGAGGCGTTAAAACGTTCTGGTTTCCTGTGCTGCTGTTTGCACAGCTCTGAATATACTAGCCACCGAATCGCACAATTTACGTGAGTGGGTTGTGGGTCCGTGGTCGTTCCTCGATGACACTGTAAAACCAGGTGCAAGGGAAGGCCCCTTGCGTGCCCTCCGCGTGCCCGCCCTCCCCTCCGAGGCAACGCCGCGAGCCGCACCAAGTGCCCTGAAGCAAGTTTACAAAGTTCCCGAGCTGTGGCTTGAAAGGCCGCCCCTGCGACTCCTCGGCAGGGGGGAGGCATCTTGACCTGAGGGCCGCAGGCAAGGCCACCCTCAGGGCAGGCCTGTCACTGGCTCTGGGAGGAGACCAGGGACGGACGAGGGAGCAGGTGTACATTCGAAGCTGGTGACTCAGAGCTGAGGCTTCAGGAGTTGGGAGGGTTCGGGAGGCCCCACGGCCGTCCTGGTCCTCGCGCCCGGGCGGCCGGGCGGGGGTGGGTCGGGTGCGCGCTGCGGCGGTAGGAGCCCCTCGGGGGGAGTCCTCCGGGTGCACGTGGCCCAGCGGGTACACGCCAAAGCTGCCACCGGGGATGACCGGAAGTTCAGCGGGGGAGGGGCAAAGCCACTTCAAACACCGCGAGCCGCAGGCCCACACAGGGTGAGGCTGTCGTCACGCTGTGCCCGTCCTCCGAGGACCCTGCTCGTGGCTCCCGGTGCCCCAGGCTCTGTCCACACCCCAACCTCCCACACGTACCAGGCGCGTTAATGCCGACACCTCCCTGTCCCAACTCCAGATCCAGTCCTTTGCCAAAACAGTTCTTGCCTCGACCGTGGCCCCAGCGTGGCCATCAGCGTGGCGGCGTGCACGGTCCCCGTCTCTCCCCATCTCTCCCGGGCCTCTTCCTACCCCTGGGCGGTCTCCACAGTGTCCCGTCTACACAGCAGCCACACGAGACAGAGCATCTACCGCGGGGTCCCAGGCGTGTGACTCCCGAGGAGACGTGGCAGGAGCGTGGCCGAGCGGGGTCGGCAGCGGCAGTGGGGGTGAGGGAGCGGGCTGGCCGGGGGCTCCTGGGGGTGGGCCGTCCCGTGTCTTCCTCGGTGCCGGTCCCGCCGGATCACACTGTCCTGGTCTCGTGACCTCTGCCTCCTCTGCGTCCCACACGTGATTCGGCACCTGGGCAGGTGCGGCCCCGCAGGGCGGGGGGAGGGGGGTATGGACGAGGCACCTGAGAGACGCCGTCTGGCCGCCGGGCGGGGAGACACCTGCTGTGGGTCCGCGGACTTGCCCGCTGTCCGCCCGCACCGCCCGCGCCAGGGCTGAGGCAGACGCCCGGGTCACTGTGAGGCCGGGGCCTGTGTCACCACGTGGACCGGAGGGGCTGGGACCCGGTGTCGCCCCGAGGCTGCAGCGCTCGCTGGGCTGACGGGAACGCCCTCTGCGCGGTCACGGGTGGGCGACCGAAGTCCTGCCTGCACAGCAGGGGGACGGGCTCGTGGCGCCGGGGGGGAGGGCTCTGACCCTCTGCGGCT
>NW_027531904.1:10865131-10870421 GCF_008692635.1 Crocuta crocuta
TGTCCGAGGGACGGGCCCCCCGAGAAGCCACCGCACAACCCGGGCCCTTCCACGTCCCACACGGGGAGGCCCTCCATCCCTTCCCTGGACTGCAGGGGCGGGGGGGACGGGCCTCGGGGGCACCCGCTCAGGGAGGAGGACTCGGGAGCCGCGAGCACCCTCGAGGCCGATTGCATCCCCCGTGTGAAGGCTCTCGGGCAGGAAGTGCCGACAGTGCTCGCACACGGGCAGTGTCCCCGTGGCACTGAGACGGGAGGGCTTCTCTTCCCTCCGTGGCTCCTCCGTGGACCCGAGACGCCCTGAGTCTCCACTCGGGTTTCCTGACGCAGGAATGCGGGTGCGGGGACCCCGCGTGCATCTTCTGCAAACCCAGCGTTCCTGGGCTGCCTGCTCCCGAGTCCCCGGGGGGCGGATGGCCGGTGATGGCCTCCCGGGGCCGCCCGCACGTGGGCTGTAGGCTGCGGGGCCGCCAGCTGCTGATGCACGCCGCTCCGCGCCAGCCTCCAACGGCCAGACGGACAGACCGAAGNGGGAGTGGGGGGGGCTCCCCGCAGGTGGGGGCCTCCTGCCCCTGGAGCCTGTCTCCCGTCACCTCCAGTGGCCCCGTCTGCTCCGTGTGGCCCTGCGTAATTCAACATCACGACTAGAACACGTGAGCCTCCTGGCCTCCAGGTCACAGTGGCCTCGGTTAATATGTCGCGTGGGGCCACCTCAGGGTCTTTCCAGGGGCAAAAGGCACACAGCACCCCCCGCCCCGGTCCCAGAGGAGAGGCTGGTGTCCGCAGAGACGGGGGCAGGCGTGTCCCTCTCTCCAGGGCCCTTGCACGCCTGCTTGACCGCGGGCTTCCGTGCTGAGGCCAGAGGGCGGAGTGTGATGCGTGTAAGAGGGGCCGGCCTGCCCCCTGGGAGCCTCGACTTGTGGAGGGTCGGGGCCCGGGGGTGGACTCCCCAGACTGGAAAGTGCTCCTGGCCGACTGCAGGAATGGCTGCCGTGGCCTCCTCCGTGACACAGGCCCACGGGGGGCGTCCAGCCAGGGACACCTGTGGCTCGGATGGCATCTAACTCTCGGGGAAGGAGAACCCGCAGCCGTCAGGCTCACACCGTCCGAGTTCTGTGAGTCTCCCGCCCGGAAGAGGGATATGTAATGAGCGCTCCCAGGCCCGCACTCATTCTCTCCCCTTCCACGTGGCCCTGGCCTCACGGGCAGTCCTCCAGCCATGGGGCCACGCGTGGTGTGGCCTGTGCCCGGCGTCGCCTCAGGCCCTGCGCAGGCCGCTCCCGTGCCGAGGGGCGCAGCTGGGAGGGCATGCGGACGGGCCCAGGGCCTCGTCCGTGGTTGGTGCTCAAAGGCCAAATACGGAGTCGACTGTGCCTTAAACATTCCAGAGAGGGGAGCGCACTCGGCTTTGCCGGAAACACCTTCCACCTGCCTAACCTCAAGTTTCTAAATATTTGATCCATTTTCCCATTCTGCCGCCTCTTACCGATGTTTTGAGAACTCATTGGTCAATTAGAGAAGGAACTTTCCAGATGCAAATGTGAAAGAGCCTCCATGCTGCCTCATCCAGCCACCCCTGGTGCCCGTGGCTGCTCCTGCCCGACACCAGGGACTCAGGGTTCCGTGGGAGGGCCGGCCGTGAAGCGTCTTCGTGTCTTCTCTGCGGGCTACACTCTGACATGATGATTCAGCGTATGTTGCGCTAAACAAAATGCATATGAGTCCTTGTTTCACCTGTTTGTTTTCGTTTTTGTTTTTAGAGAGAGTGGGGGGGAGGGGCAGAGAGAGAGACAGAGAGAGAGAGAGAGAGAGAGAGAGAGAGAGAGAGCCAAGCAGGCTATGAGCTGTCAGCACAGAGCCCGACTCGGGGCTCGATCCCACGACTGTGAGATCATGACCTGAGCCAAAATCAAGAGTCCGACTCTGAACTTGACCGAGCCCCCCAGGGGCCCCCGTGTTTTGTTTGTTTTGTTTTTGCCTTTGTAACAAAATGCGGCTCCCGGAAAGTTGTAAATGGACGTGTGGCCGCCGGGCGGGGCCGTCCTGGGCGCTGCCTGTCGTGACACTTCAGGGGTCCCCTGTCGCGGGCCGGCCCGGGAACCAGGACGCAGCGGCCTGCCCCACGTCCTCGGCGCTCTCTGGCCCGTGTGTCACTCCTGAGAACGGGTCACTGCCACAGCTGTGTGAGCCTCTCGGCTCGTGTGGAGCGGGGGACCCGCCCCGGAGGCCCCGCCAGCAGGAACGAGCACCCTGCGTGTGCACGCGGCCCTGACGCGGCGGCGGGGGGAGGGCGGGGGGCCCTGACCGTATGTGACGGGTGCCAGGGGCCGTGACCCCGACGCCCTGCGAGGAGGGAGCACGAATGTCCCTTCTCCGCGGGTGGAGACGTTTGGTTTGTAACTTCGCGGCTGAACTGCATCTTGACGGTCGTCGGGGAAGGATCCGGGCGCTGTGTCCAGGCAGGCAGGCAGGAGAGGTGCCCGTGCGCGCCGGACCAGGGCGTCGTGGGTGGAGTGGGGCCGCCCCGCCCCGCCCGCGGCTCCCGCACGCTCGGCAGTGCGCTCAGCTCCGGTTACAGACACGGGGCTTAGATGCCCCAATTTTTCTTCATCAGACTCGACTCGACACGGACTCATTGAGGTGGAAATCTAGTTTGCACAGAATTATGTGCGGTTTGTTGGTTTCTTTAAAAAGGATCTGCTTATGTGGACACGCATAATGGGCCCAAACGCGCCTGGGAAACTGGCACCTGTGCAGTCCCATCTCCTCCGCGCCCGCTGACGCGCCGTGACATGCTCACGCCCTGCCTCCTGCTTTCCCTGCTGCTGCCCCGCTTCTGGTTTGGTCCACACACCGGGCGCCTTGTCCTTCGGGCTGGTCTCTGGCTCTGCGCTCCTTCCTGCTGCGGAAGCCAGGACGGCCGGCGCTCACTGTGCTGCATCCTGGGAGCCGGGGCGCCCTCGGTCGTGTGGCCCGGGCCTGGCCACGCACCTGCTCGCGCCGGACACCGGGAGGCTGGGGCCGGCGAGGCAGACAGGCCGGGCGTAGACTCACCCTGCCCGGGACGCCCGGCCTTTCGGGGGGACCGCNGCCATCTTTTAACACACTGTGTTCCTGACTTAGGTTTTTTATTTGCTGCTCCTACGTGTCCAGAGCAAAGTCCTTGGGGACGAGCACTCCTGTCTGATTTGTGGGCCCACGTGTCCCACGTGGTAGGCACTCAGTGTGCACTTGTTAAGTGGCACGTTGGTGGCGGGAAGCAATGAGGACCCCCCACCGTGGGACCCAGGCCTCCCCCGACCCCCCCACCCCCAGTGTGCTCCCGTTCGTCCCCTCCCCCCTTAACTTAACGGAATCGGTAGCAGCTGTTCGCAGGCAAGATCTGCAGGTGGCCTGGGCCCGTTGTGTCCCCAGGGACGCTGTGGCCATTCCCAGAGTCAGTTTCTGTCACCGCGTCTAGGAGGCGCTGCTGGCGTCCAGCGTGGGGGGCAGATCTGAACCTCTCACTCAGGACGGCCCCCCAGCAAAGGCCGGCCCGACCCCAGGACCTCGCGGGCCTGCCCTGGTGACATGGGGCCACACCCAGGGAGGGTGGTGTGGGCTGCCTGGCGGGAGGCCCGGCTCTGTGTCTGCTTAGCCACGAGCTGTGGGACGAGTCCCTTGTTCCCTCGGCCTCAGGGTCCTTATTTGTAAAACGAGGATAATAATGTCACTTCCAGAGTAGTTTACAGGCCGAATGAGGGTAGGTGTGAGGCTGCTTCACAGACTCCGGGAGATGCCCTGTTCCCTTCGGAGCCCCCGGGACCTGTGAGCCCTGGCCGAGATCACACCCACGCGAGATCCACACCCACGCGAGATCCACACCCACGCGAGATCCACACCCACGCGAGATCCACACTCACTTGAGATCCACACTCACACGAGATCTGAACCCACGCGAGGTCTGCACCCACGTGAGATCCACACTTATGTGAGATCCTCACCCACGCGAGATCCACACTCACGTGAGATCCACGCTCATGAGAGATCCACACTCACACGCTGCCCGAGTGGGGCGGAAGGGCAGGTAGCTGAACCGTCCGACCGGTGACAGCGCGGAGAAACAGGCCCTGGGCCTGGCCGGCCGCCGCCCCCTGGCTGGGCACCTGAGCTGTTGCTTGGAGGGGCTGAGTGTGCAAGGCCAGCCCTCTCCTGGGGCGACTTTGCTGTTCTCCGTACGAAAGCCTGGACGGCGGCCACCTGGTAAGTGAAGGAAGCTGGCCATGACCCCCGAGTTTCAAGGTCACGCTCACCACAGGTGGAAACAGCAGAATCAGAGAACAAGTAAGGCTTCCTGGCCGGGTAGTAGCTTTCATCACCATGAAAGTAAAATGTGTGAGTCCGAGGGTCTGTTATCTCTCCTGGGCTCCTGCGACGACCACGCAGGAGAACGCGCCTGTGTGTCCTCACGGAGCTCAGAGTCTAAGAGGGGAGGTGGGACAGTAATAATACAGGTAGCCTGGGGTAAATGGCGCGGCGGGTTTGTGCACAAGGCGTCTGAGACGGGAAGGGCCCAAGCTGTGCCAGGGGGTCTGGGGGGAGTCCAGGATGGGCAGACAGAGCAGTTGCATGGCAGATTTCCTAGTCAGGGAGGACAGTAAGTGCAAAGGCCCTGTGGTGTGAGCAGACACGCCCCGTGTGGGAGAGCCCATGCATTTCAGGGGGTGAGAGCAGGGCGGTGGGCGGGAGGGGGGAGGATGGGCTGCCGAGTGGTGGTTCTCAGTCCCAGCTGCACGTTCAAATCAGAACNAGTTCCAGCCCCGCGTGGGCGCCGTGCTGACAGCTGGGATCCTGCCTGGGGTTCTCTCTCTGTGTCTGCCCTGCACCCACTCATTCTCTCTCTCTCTCTAAGTGAATAAACACTTGAGAAATTAGACTCAGGTGCGGAGCCCAGCGCGGAGCTCATAGCTGAGTGCTGCTGGGTCGTAATCTCCGTGTGTCTCACACTTCACCTCTGCACCCGCGTTTCCTCAGTGAGAATTGGGGTGCTGATACTTGCCTCTGGGGGAGGCGTAAGGTTTAAATAAAAGGACTCAGGCAGTGGCTGGCGCCCAGCAGCCTTGGGGACAGTGAGCGCCTCTCCCTCTGGCTGCCCGTTACTGAGGGGTTTAGGCACCGGCTCTGCCGGGGGCACTCGCACAGGGAGCGGGGTGACCGTACGGGGGGCTCTCCCCGAGGGCGACGGGCCGCGTGTATTGTCCCAGGGCTCCTGCGCACCGCGGGGGGAGCGGCTCCGCCTGGGCGTGTCCCTG
>NW_027531904.1:10870467-10883270 GCF_008692635.1 Crocuta crocuta
CACCGCGCGGTGTCCCGCCCGCGGGAAGGGTCTGCTCTTCCTTACGTCACACGCCGCGGGCTCCGTCTGCGCCCTCAGGGGTGCGGCTCTGGGCGGGAATGGCAGGCTCCCCGCCGCTTCCGGCCCCCCCCTCCCGGGGGCCCCTGGGGGACGGGTCACTGTGCTGACCCCCCCACGCCCTTCAGAGCGGGAGGGGTGGGAAGGGAGCCGGGGTGGTGGCCGCCAGGACAGACACGGGGACAGTAGGACTTGATGCCCCCCGGCCCTCGCCCGGGACGGCCGCCTGCTGGGGAAGGGTCCTGGCGGGAGGAAGCTCGGAGGCGGCCGGACTCGGAAGCCAGTGTGGAGCAGAGGAGGGAGGGCTGGGTTCACCTCCCGCATGGGACAAGCGTGCAGCGGGGAGCACCTTCTAGAGAATCCACGCGGGTCCCTGAGGA
Source organism: Crocuta crocuta (assembly GCF_008692635.1). Classification (NCBI taxonomy): domain Eukaryota; kingdom Metazoa; phylum Chordata; class Mammalia; order Carnivora; family Hyaenidae; genus Crocuta; species Crocuta crocuta. The sequence continues at coordinate 10,870,905 of NW_027531904.1, forward strand.
CCGGCACTGAGTGCCGGCGTGTGGATGGCGGGTCCGTGCAGCCACGGGGGAGAAGAGACCAGAAAACTTGAAGTTTCAGGGGCACCTGGGCGGCTCAGTCGGTGAAGCGTCCGACTTCGGCTCAGGTCACGATCTCACGGTTCGTGGGTTCNGGAGAAGAGACCGGAAAACTTGAAGTTTCAGGGGCACCTGGGTGGCTCGGTCGGTGAAGCGTCCGACTTCGGCTCAGGTCATGATCTCACGGTTCGTGGGTTCGAGCCCCGCGTCGGGCTCTGTGCTGACAGCTCGGAGCCTGGAGCCTGTTTCAGAGTCTGTGTCTCCCCCCTCTCTGCCCTTCCCCCCACTCTCTCAAAAACTAAAAATAAACATTTAAAAAATTAAGAAAAGAACTTGAAGTTTCCAATAAGACTGAACTTTTTTTAATTACCTAAAAGTGGCCAGAAAGCTATGGATTTTTCCCGAGATGTCGCTGAGGAGTTCAGGAGAGAAGCAGACAGACAGAATTCATCTGTGCGCCTCACTGAAAACACTCGCCTGTGTCCAGCATTTAATAATAACAGCAAAATAGCTCTTATGGTTTTAAGTTGAAAATAAGATTTAAAGAAAAACATGCTTTTTTAGTGGGGTTTTAAAATACATTGTTCGAGTTGAGGACAGTATCTTATCATTTTAGAATAATTCCCAGCTGGGACTTTTGGCTTCTGTGTGAAGTAGGAAGCCGGAAAGAGAATGATTTCTTCCCTTAAAACGACCTTCGGAACCTACAGGTGCGCGGCTGTTTCTGAATCCATCAGGAACTGGGGTCTAGGTCAGCCACTCCCCTGAAACCTAAGGAAAGACAGACGTCACCAAGGAGACACAGCACTTCCTTACCTGAGCAGGCGCTTCTGGAGGTTTGTAAGAATTCGGCTACCATTTTGAACAAAATGTTGAGGCGGCGTACAGCCCGTGAGAGGAGATCAGGCGCTCACGCCCACGCAAGGCTCTTTTCCACGGACCTCAGCAGGTGCCCTTAAAGATCGGGGACAGAGTGAGAGTCGTCAGGAAGCGCCTTTGCGGCGCCGTCCTGGGGGCGGGAAACATGTCTTCTCTACGGGCAAAAGCCTGAAGGCCTGCAAGACAGGCGAGGGCACTGGGGAAAGCCCACTGCAGCTCTGGAAAGGGACAGAAAAGGCCCATTACTTCTTTTTTAATGTTTATTTATTCCGACAAAGAGAGAGAGTGTGAGCAGGGGAGGGGCAGAGAGAGATGGAGAGAGAGAATCCCAAAGAGGTCTTAGCTGTCATCACAGAGCCCGACGCGGGGCTCGAACCCACAACCCTGAGATCGTGACCTGGGCTGAAGTCCAGAGTCGGACGCCTAACCGACGGAGCCCCGTGCCTTCTCGGGGAGAAGCAGCACATGCCGGGGCTACGCGACAGCTGTGGGCAGAGACACCGGTAAGGCCCCACCTTCGGGACTCAGGGTCCGTGATGCCGCCCTGCCCCCCATGAGGCTTCGCCAGGACACCGACTACGCTGCCCCCCTGCACCCCCCCGTCAGGCTAACAGGCCGGGTAACACGGCGACTGCGGGGAGAGGCATGCGAAGAGCCTGCGACCCCGCGCAGGGAGGCGCCAGAGCAGGGACAGCATCCGCTAGTGCCCGCGCGCCAGCCTCCTGGGAACAAAGCCACCCGAAGGGCTCTGACGACTCTGGCGCCCTGGGCGCAGCCATAACCATCTGTGCGTTATACTCAAACTCCTGAAAACTGAAGACCAAGACAAAACCTGAAAGGTGGCCAGAGAAAAAAGACCCATTTCCTAAGGAAGATGTTTGTACAAAGATAATTGTTACGGCCGATTTCCTATCAGAAAATATGTCAATCAGGAGGCAATAGAGTGGCAGCTCCGAGCACTGAAAGGAAAACTAATGTTTTCAGTGCAGAATGCCTCACGTCGAGCATGTCTTTCAGAAATGAGAGGGAAATAAAGACTTTTCTCATAGAAAAAAGACAAGAGCATTAATTTCAAGAAATGCCCAGGAAACTCTTCGGGAAGGAATATGGTAGCAGTACCAGACAGGAACTCGAATCTATCCAGAGAAGTAAAGAGCATTAGAAATGAAGTTAAATGAGAGAAGATAGCAAATTAATTTTCCCATAAAAGGTAGTTGAGATCTAAAGCAAAAATAGTAGAAATGTGTTATGTTTATGATATGCATAAAAGTAAAATGTGTAACAAGAGAGGTGTTCTTTTTTAAATCATAAATGACTATTGGGTTTTGGTCAAATGCTTTTCCTGCATCTATTGATACGATCATGTGATTTTTCTTTTTTAGTCTGATTACACAATGGGTTGTATTAATTGATTTTCAAGTGAGGAACCAGCCTTGCGTATCCCCAGTGTGATAAATCCCACCTGGCTGGGGTATATATTTCTTTTTATAATTTTTTAAACTGAATTTGCAAATATTTTGTTGAGGGTTTTTGCATCTATGTTCATGAGAGACATTGGTCTATAGTTTTCTTCAATGTCTTTTTTGCGTTTTGGTTTTAGGGGAAAGCTGGCTTTATGGAATGAGCTGGGAAGTGTTTCCTCTGCTTCTGTCTTCTGAGAGAGATTGTAGACAAGTAGTATAATTTCGTCCTTAGATGTTTGGTAGACTTCACCAGTGAACCCATCTGGACCTGGCGTTTTCTATTGGAAGGTTATCTTTATTGATTCAATTCCTTTAATAGATCTAGGCCTTTTCAGATCATCTGTTTCTTCTCGTGTGAGTTTTATCAGTTTGTGTCCTTCAGGGAACTGGTCTATTTCATCTAGGTCATCGCATTTATGGCCACAGAGCTGTTTGTAGTATTTCTTCATTCTCCTTTCCATTTCCGTGGGGTCCATAGTGATCTGCTTTCTTTCGTTTCTGATATTAGTAATCTGCAGCTTCTGTCTTGTTTTCTTCGATAGCCTGGCTATAGTCTTGTTGATGTTATCGATCTTTTCAAAGCACCACTTTTGGGTTCACATATTTTGTCCATTGATTTTCTGTTTTCAATTTCATTGGCTTCTGCTCTAATTCTTATTTCTTTTCTTCTGTTTTCTCTGGGTTTGATTTGCTCTGCTTTTTCTAGTTTCCTAAGGTGGAAAGTTAGATAATTGATTTTATTTTTAACTTTGTGAGGAACCTCCATGCTGTTTTCCAGAGAGGCTGCACAAGTTTGCATTCCCACCAACAGAATGGGTTCCCCTTTCTCTGCATCCTTGCCAAAACTGTTGTCTCTTGTGTTGTTGATAGATAATTGATTTTAGGCTTTTCTTCTTTTCCAGTATATATACTTGATGTTATGTTTCTTTTTAATCATTGCTTTCATTGAATCCCACACTTTTTGATAAATTGTGTTTGATTTTTTTATTTCTATTTAGCTCAAAATATTTTAAACATTTCTCTCGAGATCCCTTCTTTGACCCATGTGTTACTTAGAAGGATGTTGTTTATTCTGCATGTATTTTGGGATTTTTCCAAAATGTTGAGGAGAAATGGTGGTCTGAGAGCAGGATTGCATGATTTATATACTTTCAGATTTGTTAAGGTGTGTTTAATATGTTTTATTTGAGTGTGGATGACACACCAAGTTACATTAGTTTGAGGTGTACAACACAGTGATTCGACAAGTTTATACGTTACGCTGTGACATTTGCGACAACACGGATGGACTTGGAGTGCATTGTGCTAAGTGAAATAAATCAGTTAGAGAAAGACAAATATCATATGTGGAATTTAATGTGTGCTTTCTGGCCCAGAATGTGTTTGGTGAATGTTCCCTGTGAACTTGAGAAAAAATGTGCATTCCGCTGTTGTTGCATGAAGTGGTCTATGGAGGTCAAATACATCCACCCGGTTGATGGTGTGGTGGAGTTCCACGATATCCCTATGTTTCTCTGCCTACTGGGTTTGTCCATTTCTGGGGGAGGGGTGGTGAGGTCCATCGCAGCGGATTCAACTCTTTCCCCTTGAAAGAGTTCCTCAGTTTCGCTTCAGGAAGAAACTAATGGCCTGTTGTCCGGAACATACGTTTTAAGGATTGTTGTATCTTCTTGGAGAACTGACTCCTTTATCCTTTTGTAAGACCTTTCTAGATCCCTGGTAGCTTCTCTGACTTTGAAGTCTGCTCTGCTTTAGGTTGATATAGCCACCCCTGTTTTCTTTTGATTAGTGTTGACAGTATATTTCCCCCCATCCATTTACCTTCAATTGATCTGTGTCTCTCTATATGAAGCAGGTTTCTTGTAGAGAACGCGGAGCTGCGTCTTGTTTTCTGATCCACTCTGATGGTCTTTTCCTACTTGGTGCACTTAGACCGTGGACATTCAAAGTGAGAAATATTGATATATTCCTTTTGTACCAATGCCTTGATCTCTCCAAACGTTCAGGGATTCTTTGTTTTCTCCTGTGGATGAAGAGGGGTAACTGGCTTGCCATTGTTGAGTTTTAAGCTGTTAAAAACGATGTGGATCCTTTTCAAATCTTTTGCCTTCAGAAAACGAGGACAAAAACTATTTTTGATAGTAGTTTGGCGTGTTAGGTTAAATGTCCATTTACCCGGCAGGGGTGGGGGAGTTTCAGCCACAGGCAGATTTTCAGTAAGATCTCCCCCAGCGGGCTAAACCGTGGCTTTCCCTGCCTCTGGTAAGGTCTCATCGCTAACTGCGGCCGNCACTGCCTCACCCACCGAGCGCGGCTCTGAAACGTGCTCTGAGCCCTGAGACCTCGCTCCTTCCTAACGGTGCGCAGATCTCTCCCTCCTGACTACCCGCGGGAGCCTTGCTGCTACAAGCTGAGAGGTGGTGTTTCTCACGCTAGAGTTCTGTTTTCATGCTAGAGTTCTTTTTTTTTAATATTTTATTTATTTTTGAGAGAAAGAGACACAGCGTGAGCAGGGGAGGGTCAGAGGAGAGGGAGACACAGAATCTGAAGCAGGTCCAGGCTCTGAGCTGTCGGCACAGAGCCCGACGCGGGGCTCAAACCCACAAACTGTGAGATCATGACCTGAGCTGAAGTCGGACGCTTAACCGACTGAGCCCCCCAGGCGCTCCTAGAGTTCTGGGTTTTTTTTTTTTAATGTAATTTATTGTCAAGTTGGCTAACATACAGTGTACACAGTGTGCTCTTGGCTTCGGGAGTGGAGTCCCCAATTCATCGCTTACATACGACACCCAGTGCTCATCCCAACAGGTGCCTCCTCCAGGCCCATCGCCCACTGTGCCCTCTCCCCGCCCCTCCCCCGTCAACCCTCAGTTTGTTCTCTGTGTTTAAGAGTCTCTTTTGGTTTGCCTCCCTCTCTGTTTGAAACTGTTTTTTCCCCTTTCCTTCCCCCATGGTCTTCTGTTAAGTTTCTCAAGTTCCACGCATGAGTGAAAACACAGGATGCACTCAGCACAGTGCCCTCCGGGCCCGTCCACAGTGTCGCCAGTGGCAGGATTTATTCCTTCTCATCACCAAGCAGTATCCCAGTGTATACATAAGCCACATCTTCCCTGCCCATCCATCAGTCGATGGACTTCTAGCGGTGCTGCAGAGGCGAGCCGAGTCGTGCTGTAGGGGACACTTGGGCAAAGTGGCTTATTTCCTGTGTGGGTTGGGGCAGCTCACTGAGCGGCAGACGGCCCATCCCCTGACACGGGCATCAGAGCATCAGAGCCCACTGCGGCCACGGCTCCGCTTTCGCAGCACCCGGTTAGCTCTGCGGAAAGGCTGGAGGCGAGAGAACAGACACGTGCTTCGTGCCCGGCACCGGGGCGCCCGAGCACGGTCTGTGGGGGCGAGTGCGCGTCATTCCCAGCCCCGCCTGTCTTTGAACTTGCCGTTGCCAGTGAGGTGTGTGCGCTGCGCGGGGGACACTTCTGCTCCCGGGTGAGCCTTGTGTTCAGATGCACCTGCCGATCAGGGGACGCTCGGAAACTTCCCCTAAACCAGCTGTTCTACAGAACTCACGCACGTCTAGCACTTGGTGGCACCTTCTGTGGCACCGACACAGATTTTCCCATCTTTTTCGTGTCCTTACGTGGTACATTAGAAAACCAGGAGACCAGGGCGGTGTCTGCCTGAGCCCGTTTCCCTCTGGAACCCGGCCGGCAAAGTCCTCGGCCAGGACGGTGACATCATCTAAATGGCATTTGTGGCGCCGCCGTTCTGCTGCGCCTGCGTGCGCGGACGCGCTTTCTGCTGGCATCTCCGCAAACCTCGGACTAATCGTGCTCGCGGCCGGCTTGTCCCGAACAGCTCCTGGGCGGCCGCAAAGCGCCGTCTCCTGCTCACGATCGCCTTGTGTTCCGTGGTCAGGTCACTGTTTAAGCTCCGACCTCTACGGCCCCGACTCCTCGCCCCCGTCTCCTTTGTGACAGTGTCTTCTTGGTTAGACCGTCTGTGGTGTCAGAGGTCACTCACGCGTGGTACCATTTGACCACCACTTGCTACTTTGAGCGTGTGCTGGGTCCCAGTTACGGATTCCGATGGCCGTTGTTTCAGCGGGGCCCTAGCCTGCACGTGACGGGTGACGTGGCGGAAACTGCGGAGTTTCTACGCTGTAGCCATCCTTCCTCTTTCTCTTACTCGTGGAACCCAGTGTGGCTGAGAACGGCATTGTGCCTGGATCAAAGATTATTATGTTGTCCCATCCTTGAAGCCAGTACTTGTAAAAACAAAAACTTGCCTGGGTTTATTGTGAGAGTTCTACTTTCTTGATACAGATACCGTGCCTCCCTTCTTCTGGCCCGTCCTAATTCTCGGAACTCAGATACGATGGCCGGAGCGGAAGCATTCCTCTTGCAAATATGAGGGAAAAACAAAGAATTTCAGAGCTCCTGGCCCCGAGCCACCAAACCAATGTGAGAGATCACCTACCTCTGGGCTTGCTGTTATAGAAGAGAAATGAGCTCACATCTTGTTTAGGCTTCTCTTAACTTAGTTTTCTGTTATAACCAGACTCGGTTGCCAGAGGAGCCTGCGGTGCATTGTCTGGACGTGTTCGGATGCAAGTGAGCGTGACACACGCTTAGTTCTTACTCCAGATGCTTCGCAGAACGGAGCCCGGGGCTCGGGATGGGGAGGGAGACGGGGCTGAGTGGCTGAGTCAGTGCACTTTCAAGAGGAAAAATGGGCACTGCTGGCGCCAGAGTGGCAACGGCCCCTGCAGCTCTGGCCGCACCCTCGTCGGCTGCTGTCTGCACGTGTCTGCACGTGTCGGCTTTGATGGTGTGTGAGATTGACAGCTGCTGGTCACATAGCATTTTGGCTTCTGTGCATGCACCTACCCGTGATGCATTCTGTTAGAATTATATTTATGTGTTGCATATTTATGAGTTTCTAATGAGCTTTTGCTGTGACCTTAAGGGTACACACTCAGCTTGGAAGTCCCCTTGCGGCTTTTGAGCCTTTCCTGTTCTATTAGCCCTTAGAGGTGGCTCTGAAGGTGTGGGCGTCCCTCACACACCCCTGCAGGCAGTGAAATCTCTTAATAATTTCTCTACGAGGGGAAAACAGTAAACGTTGCTCCCCGAGAAGGTGAGTCGTTAACCAGGGCACCTTGGCCGCGTCCACCTCCGTGGAAATCAGCTGGAGGCCATCATTACGACCACCAGGCACCCCATCTGCCCTCAGCAGGCCGCCCTGACAGTTTAGCCTCTCGGTGCCCAGAACGTTTTGGGTTTTGTTTTATTCCTTTGGTAAAAGCAGGAGACCAAGAACTGCATTACCGTAGCCTCCCTGCTCAGAGGAAACATAATTTTATGCACACATATGTTGAATAAATGGGGATAAAAATTGAAATCAATAAGGAAGAAGCACTTTGTAAAAGACTCTGCAAACACCGATGACGAAGCCCTCTGGTCCAGGAGCCGGAGGTGCGGTCAGGGGAGACCCCGTACGTCCCCCCGCCCCCCACCGAGGTGCAAGCTGGGAAGAAAGACGGACCCAAGGATGAGTGTTAGTTACAGCGTGACAGGGGCAGGCACGGGACATCCTCGAGGCGCGGCTCGCGGAAGAGGGTGCCAGGCCGCGCGGGGCCCGTAGACGGGTTTGAGTGCATGCCCGTTACCATGACGTGGGCTGTAACCGCGGCAATGACAGCAACACAATCCAGGCTTTCAGTGGTTTCACATTATGAAAGACAGTCCTTCCTCAATAATAGACGATCGCAGGCGCCCTTGGCTGTGGGAAGTGGGGTTGGGTGTGAGGCGGTGAGGGGACGAAGTTCGGCTCCACGTCTGGGGACTCGGTCCAGTAAAGGCCCTGCATCTCCAACATGTTGTGGCTTCTAGTGCGTCTACAGCCGATGGGAGAAGAGGGAGAGGTGGGAAGATGCGCCCAGCTCCAGCCTGAAGCGGCACTCATTTCTTCCCCTTGTATCTCTCCGGCCAGGACCAGTCCCGTGGCCCCGTCTAGGCCTTAGAGGTTGGAAATGCAGCCGCTGGCCAGGCCGACTGTCTCCAAACACAGTTGAAACCTACAGAAAGAAAGCATGAGTCTTTGATGGGCAGCAAGCTCACTGCAGTCCAGAGGGCTTCCTGGAGGAGGTAGACTTAGTGCAGAGTGGTTTTGAAGGATGAATTGGAGTTAGTGAGAAACTCCAGATACAGACGTACATCCCAGCCAGAGGGAAATGTGCGCAACGATAATCATGAGAAGGTTTGTGAGAGATTTAGAATCATCTTTGTCCGTTGAAAAGCTTTCAGAAGTTTCATATTTGACAGTGTTATGATCCATCTGCGTGGGACAAAGATCTCTGAACCCGTTTCTGGGTTGAGGGATGACTTCCGTTTTCTTGCTGGGAAGGTTGTCTGGGGGTGGGATTGATCGTGAGCTCGTCTGCGGTCTGGACAGAGCCGGGTGGACACCGGGCGTGCGCTCTGTGCAGGGGCCGTGAGCGCAGCGAGCTGGCCGTGACCTTGGGGCCAGGAATGAACCGGCCACGTTGCAGCACATGACTGGCCTTGAGCCGTAGGGACAGCAGATGGGGAGGGTCTGACCAAAGGGTCAGCGTAGTGACCGGTCTTTCTGCACCTTGGGCTGTGCACCAGCGAGACCACGTGGCTTCTCGCTGCCCTTGCTTAATTCCCACGGTTGTTGGGAAACAACAATGAGCAGATGAGGGAAGATCCAAGCAAGTAAATAGCGTAGGTGGAGGCGCATGACGGTGACTCGAGGCCGTGCAGATACTTCCCTCCCACGGCCCGGGCGGGCGGGTGCTCTGGAGAAGATGTTGAGCTAGAAGTTAACGAAGGGCGGCGAACACCGGGCGATGAGCTGGCGGACGCGCCCCGCAAGCGGGAGTGGGGGGGCCGTGGGACGCGCCCGCAGGCAGCTAGAAACCGCTGGAGCCTGTGGTCAGCCAGATGGCCCGGGAAACAGGTCCTTTTAAGAAGACAAGCTGGTGGCCGTGTGAGGACTGTGGTCCCATCAGTTCTGTTTTCTGAGTCGCTCTTGAATTTGCTCCGTCCTCCCCAGTCCTAAAGGCCACCCCACAGTCATACCCTCATGTGTCTCATGGAACTGGTATTGCAGTGAGTTGCTATTTTTTTTTTAATGTTTTATTTATTTCTGAGAGAGAGACAGAGACAGAGACAGAGACAGCGTGAGCAGGGGAGGGGCAGAGAGAGAGGGAGACACAGAGTCTGAAGCAGCTCCAGGCTCTGAGCTGTCGGCACAGAGCCCGACGCGGGGCTCGAACCCACGAACCGCGAGATCATGACCTGGGCCGAAGTCGGACGCCTAACCCACTGAGCCCCCAGGCGCCCCTGCAGTGACCCTCTAAATGAATGGTCTTTTTGCCGCTAACTTTGTGTGTTCTGATTCTCTCTCCGTGTGTACGTAGGGACTTCATCCACTTGTTCGTCAGCTTGCTCATCCGCTCCTTCATGGACCCAGTCCTTACTGAGCTCCGTCACTCGAGGCCTTGGCGCGTGGCAGCAGCTTCTGCCGCGGTACCGCTCTCCCCCCTCGGCCGCTCTCTCTCATCGACACAAGAGAGCGGAGCCCCGACCAGGGCACGCGGCACCGTCCGCCACCCGGGCTCGACGCGCCTCCCAGCCTCACGGCCTGGCGCCCCTTCTCCGGTGACAGTCTCCTCGTATTCTGCACACTGTTGGCTCTTTGCTCCTGAAAAGGACTCCAGGGTCCAGACTGGGTATGAAATCTGGTTTGGAGAAGTCACTCGGGCTCAGTTAACATATTTGTAAGTAGGAAACACAAACGTGTCTTAAGCCTCTACCGTAAGAAGCCAGTGAGATAGGAACGTAAGCTGATTAGCACTGCGTCCTAGTTACATTTGTGTGGGTTTGGTTACAAGTAACAGAAAACCTGACCACAGCGTTTTAAAATGTATAGAGACTGAGAGTAGTTTTTTTTTAATGTCTATTTATTTTTTAATAGTTTATTGTCAAGTTGGTTTCCATATAACACCCAGTGCTCATCCCTAGTGCCCTCCTCCATGCCCATCTCCCCCTCCCCCCACCCATCAGCCCTCAGTTTGTTCTCGGCATTCGGAGAGTAGTTTTTGATGTTGCCTCAGTGGCTCAAAAACAGGGCTGAGTTTCTGACCCTTCCCTCATGCTGGTCACCTCATGCTCACAGGGTGGCTGCCGTAGTCCCAGACCTCACGTCTCCATCCCAGGTGGGAAGGAAGAGAAAGGAGCAGCGCCTGCCACGTCACTCCTGCTTTTATCAGGAAGCAACCGCCGGCCTGGGCTCCGCGGGGCAGAGTTCCCGTTAGATCACTTGATCTAAACGTGGATCACACGACCTTCCCCAAGTGTGGGGAGGCTGGGAATCTGGAGAAGGTGAAACAAGTGATGAGGGGGCGGGGCTGGTACTGCCCGAGCTCCCCACCGGTGTTTCCAGATCCTTCCCCCAGAAATGCTGCCGCGGGCTCGTACCCCCAAGCGTTTGCACACGGTGTGTCGTGCGAGGGCTCAGCACGCCCTCCCGCCCCCTCCCCGCACGTTTCGTCTTGTGTTGTTGTCTCAGCACACGAGACATTTGCCACTTTGCCATTTCCTTAGTCTGAGGACACAGGGACCCATTACCGCGCCCGAGGCTGATGGCGGGTCGCGCCTCTGGTTTCCAGCCTGTTGTGTTTCCGGGGGCGGGGCTCCGTGTCTCCAGGGGCGGGGCTCCGTGTCTTCAGGGAGCTGGGCTNCTCCAGGGGGCGGGGCTCTGTGTCTTCAGAGCAGGTAGTGGCCACGTGCAGGGAGCTGCTACTCCACGGACCGGGCGTGGGGACGCAGGTGCGGAGAACCCAGCGCCCTGGCGACAAGCGGGCCCTGGCGGCCGGCAGAGCGGGGCGCACCCAAGGGGACGTGACCCCCANGGAGCCGGGCGGGGGGATGGGAAGCCGGGCGTTCGCTGAAGAGGGACTCTCGCCATTTGGGCGCCTGTTTCCCAGGGAGAGAAACCTGGGTGCGCAGCCTCGAGGAGGCGGCCCGGGGGACGCTCTAATGACCTGCGAGCTAACCGGGACCCTCTGTGCTCAGGAGTGAGACTGTCACCCCTCAGCACGTGCGTTTCCAGCCGCAGCTCGTCGCCGGGCCCGCTGACCCCCAGCCGGGGAGGGCGCTGCGCTGGCTCCGGCCCATCAGGAGGCCGAGGCGAGGGCGCCCCAGAAACGAGTCTTTGCGGGGCGCCGGACTTTGGACGGCTCTTTGCGAGAGCTGCTTTGAGTTTGCTCAGTCACGGCAACGGGCTTTCCAGAAGAACCCTCGCACCAGACACCCCCTGAGCCAGAGGCCGCTGTCCGGGCCTGAGAGGAGCCGGGGAGCACCTTCTGGCTCCCAGTGGGGCCACCAGGCTGCGGAGCCCTGAAAACAGCGGCGCGGGGCGGGCGCGCGGGGCCGCCTCCGGCTGCTGCTTCCCTGCTACCCCGCTGTGGGTCCACGTTCTCTGGCGTCCGCAGTGGACCCAGGTCTCCGACCTCAGCCTTCTCACTTCCGGCCCTGGTTACGGCCTGTTTCCACCTTACGGGGAAGCGGGCTTCCGGGCGCTGCGTCTGCCCCCCGCCTCCCACCTGGGGGCCCCGCAGACCGCGCCGCCGTGCCCGTCGGTGCCCAGCCTATGCTCCGGGTCCCGGCTCGCGGGGAGCGCCCCCTGCTGCAGGGCGTGAGCGCCAGAGAACCTCCCGCAGAAAGAAGACGGAAGGGCGCAGGGGCTGCGGGCCCTGCGGGGAGTCATTCACCACAGACGTTAAGTAAACGCTAAGTCCCCTCTGAATCTGCGCTTCCTCTGTTTTATTTCTGTGTCTGAGCCACAGGCCTTGACGTTTCCCGTTACAGCTTCCCTCGGGTGTGGCCTGTGTCACCCTGAAGCTGCAGACCCAGGACCCCCCCCCCCCCAAAGGGAGCCC
>NW_027531904.1:10883657-10886113 GCF_008692635.1 Crocuta crocuta
CCCCCCCCCCCCCAAAGAGCCCCATCAGTGTCCGCCGCAGCCTATGTCTCTGGCTCCGTCCAGGGCCCGGCCTTCCCCTCCTCTGTGTTTCCTCTTCACTCCCAGGAAGCTTGGGATCCCTCTCTCTTGAGCTGGAGAATCCGGATTTGTTAGAAGAACCTTTGCAGACCCGGGCGGGGCCCATAAAATGCCCCCGGGCTCACTGCCGGGGTTTGGCAGTGACTCCAGAACAAAGTATGAAAAGTCGTGCACTTAAGATAAATGGAAATGCATTTCATTCATCCCCAAATTAAAAGGCTTCAGGATCTGTGAGTAATCTTGGGCTGCTCCTTTTTTTTTTTTTTTAATTCTCAGTCTCCTAATTTAACCATCTGGAATTCTTTTTAAAGTGCCATCCTAGTCAGCATTTAGAAAGGAGGGACTCGACTTTAAATGGGAAAAATCTACATTTCGTAGCAAAGAGGAGTCGACGCTGAAATCATCCTGTTCTGCACAGACGCAGCCACGTGCGCGCCTGGCGGCCCAGGGGAGCTTCGGGAAGTTCGTTGCACACACGACGGGAGACGCCCACAGGAGGGGATGGACCGAAGAGCCTGGAAGACGCCCTCCTTGAAGACCTGGGCTCCGGCGGCTGCCTCCTGCTGACGTCCCCAAGCCCCAGGCTTTGTCACCTACGGCCGCAGTGTGGCCGGCACAGAGCGCCCGGGGCTTAGACACCACAAAGCTGTTTGTCGTAGACTTGAAATCCCAGTGTAACCGAGTGTCCTGTCTTTCCGTTTGCTGTGTNCCTGCCCTTCCTGGGCCCTGGTCGTGGCGCAGGACGGGGCCGCTGGCCAGTGAGCGAAGTGAGGACGTCCTTCCTAGGTCGGGGCATTTAATAGCCTGTGTGTGACTTTCTAGAATCCCCCGCTGAAGCAGAAGTGAATTTGGACCCCCACCCCCCCCCCGNCCCTGGGTGGCTGGAGTGACCAGAATGTCCTTGCCCACCTGCAAAGAACAAGGGGCAGGGGGAGAAATGAGCCTGTTTTGAGCCAGAGGTTGGTAAACCACCACCTGCAATCCAAATCTGGCTCACAACCTGTTCTTTAAATAAAGCTTTATTGAGATACAGCTTTCCCACTCATTCATAGGAGCAGACGTGGGTAGTGTTTGGCTACAATGACAGAGTTGGATACTTGTAACAAAGACTGTGTGGCTGGCAAAGCCTAACGTAGGAGAGAGTTTATCAGCCCTTGTTTTCAGCTACTGAATTTCCGTGATGGGTTCTTACCGCGGCCTAAGCAGCCTCTCCCGATTGCTTACGATTGCTTACTGAGCGCAGTTTTTAAAGCTTGTTCGTTTAATGGATTAAAAAAAGAATAGAGTTACATTGTGTTTAATTTACATTTCTTTGACTATTACTGGTGAGTCCCATAGTGTTCCATTTGTTCACAGGTTGTATTTCTCCTTTGTCTGTTGATACTTTTTTTGCCATTTTTTCATGAGGGGCTTAGTGATTTTCTTATTGATCTGGTTGAGTTCTCAGAGGAGACAGGGTATTAATCGTTTGTAGTTTATATTTGATTTGTTCTACCGGGTCTCAGCTTGGGAAAGAAACAGTCCCTTCCCGCCAGAAATTTGATAAATATTCAGTTATATTTGCTTTAGTCTTTGTATTTGATTTAAAGGCATACTTTAATCCATCAGCAATCTTAGTGCAAGGGAGGAGGTGAGGGACGGGTGGATGCTGGTCTCAAACTGTTGCTAAACAACCCCTCCCCCATTGTGTTTTTAATGCTTACCTCTTGTAGTTTGATCAATTCTTCTGTACTCAGAAATGGTCCATTTTAAGGCTAACTTTTCTGTCGCACAGATTACCTTGATTATTCTCGCAAAATGCTGTCCTCATAGTTTCATAGGGTTGTGTGACAAAGCCAATGCAACGGTCTCACACGTGCTCACAGACAGTTGACCGGACAGAGAGCGCTGTGGCCGTGGTGAAGCAGGAGCCGTCGTAAAACTGGGCTGGGACGGAAAACCTCGAAGACGTTAATACCTGCAGTGTTTGTACGATGCTATTTCACAGTTTTCTCCGTCTTTCCAGTTCCGGCCATTTTCACAATCTTCTCATATACACAATAATGGAAAACTAATTTATTTTACGGGAAAAATGCACCCCAGGATGGACTCTCGCCTTCCAAATGCCTTTGCCTGTCTGTTTTGTTACTGCCTTCCGGAGCCTTCTGCCCGCCTCCGACAAGCTCCCACCTTTTCACTTCCCCGCAGCTGTTCCTGGCGCAGAGCCGCGTGTCACCTCCTCAGCTGCTCACACAAAGCCTTCTCGATCCTTCTGCTGGTTTTTCAGGACTCTGGTCTCTATTGAGATTTAGATCAGTTCTGCTGAAAGCTTGGCTCCTGCAGGGAAACCTCGGAGGCTGGCAGCGGGAGATAGGAACCGGGAAAGGGGGGTCTGGACC
>NW_027531904.1:10886125-10886741 GCF_008692635.1 Crocuta crocuta
CTGTAAAGAGTCTGTTTTGTGCCTTGCCTCTCTTTGGTTTTGTTCGTTTGTTTCTTAAATTCCACAAATGAGTGAAGTCACGTGATACTTGTCTTTCCCTGACTAATTTCACTTAGCATGATACCCACTATCTTCATCCACGTTGTTGCAAACGGCAAGATTGCATTCTTTTTGATCGCTAAGTGATACTCCTTTGTACGTACACACACACACACCACCTTCTTTATCCACCCATCCGTCGATGGACATTTGGGCCCTCTCCATACTTTGGCTATTGTCGATAGATTGCTATAAACATTGGGGTGCATGTGCACCTATGAATCTGTATTTTTGTATCTTTGGATAAATACCTAGCGGTGCAATTGCTGGGTCACAGGACGCTCTGTTTGTAACTTTGTGAGGAGCCTCCACACTGTTCTCCAGAGCGGCTGCACCAGTCTGCGTCCCCGCCAGCCGTGCACAAGGGTTCCCCTCTCTCTGCATCCTCACCAACGAGACCTATTCTTCCTGGAACATTTTATGTGCCCGGCCCTGTGCTAAGAGCTTTACATACATTATCGTGTGGATTTCTCATAACTCAGACGTGGACGCTGAGGATGGGAGGCCCGGGTACCCC
>NW_027531904.1:10886885-10898168 GCF_008692635.1 Crocuta crocuta
CCCCCCCCCCCCCCCCCCGCCGAGCTCCCACGAGTCCAGCCGGGCAGTCCCAGGAACCCTGGCCCCAGAGCTCTGATGCCAGAGCCCACACCCCTGGCCACCGGGCCACGTCTGCACACATTCTTTGACTTGTTTCTTCTGAGTGCCCATGCCCCATGCTGACCCGGACAGACATCTACACCCTTAGCTTGCTCCTTGGGACCCCCAAACCATAAGGCCAGCACCGGCCGTGAGGGGAAAGGCATTTATCCAGAGCAGGAACCTGCACTACAGGCCCTTTGGGGTCCCTCCCAGCTCCGGACTCAGTTACGTGCATGCTGCGTCCTGGAGCACGGCCAGCGACCAGTCAAGGCCCCGCCGGGAAACAAACACGTTTGGGGCATCGACTGTCAGCTCGGCTCTCTGGATGGGGCCCCGGCTCCTTATCAGCATCCCTGCTTCAGGACGGGGACGGGGGCGGACAGCTGGGCAGCCAGCCAGGGGTTGGCAGGTTCCATGTCCCAGGCCACGTCTGGTCTTGGAGGGGAGGCATGGGGGGCGGCCTCTTCCTAGATTTTCTGCTTCTGGAAGCTCTGGCTTCAGCGAAGTCACTCTGTGAGCCTGACGTTGATGTCAATGGGAATCAGCGAAGTCACACACGCGCCGTCAGCAGAACACGCCTGAGTAGGGGCCGCTGGTTCAGTGCGCAGACTTCACGTCACGAGGCCTGGGCATGTGTCCCCGCAGCAGCGCCCACCAGCTGGATGGCTCTCTGAGCCTCAGTTTCCTCGATGGCCAAGACATGGATCTGAGCAGCACTGTGACAGCGTGGGTGTGAGGGTTATGTGAAATGATGCGCGTCGAGGGCTTAGCAGAGCATCTGCCCGTCACCAGCCCTCAACAGCGGGTGTTGATTATTTTTTCCAAAAAATTTTAATGTTTATTTTTGAGAGAAAGAGAGAGAGACAGAGCTTGAGTGGGGAAGGACAGAGAGAGAGGGAGACACAGAATCTGAAGTGACTCCAAGCTGTCAGCACAGAGCCCGACACGGGGCTCAAACCCACGAACCACGAGATCATGACCTGAGCTAAAGTCAGACACTTAACCAATTGAGCCACCCAGGCGCCCCAGTGGGTGTTGATTATTATCGCTAATAAACAAGATAAGCAAGTGCACAAAATGAAGAGATTAGCGTGGCCACTAAAACACCTTTGAGGCTCCCGTGGAACAATGCCCTCGGCCACAGTACGTGGTGCCAGCCGGACGGCAGCGAGAACACCGAGGGTGCGCGTTCCGGCCGGGGCGGGTGCTGTGAGGGGTCCTGCTCGGGCCAGGAGGTAGGGGGTGGGCAGGAAGAGGCTGTTCTGGGCGAATGGTAGGAAGGGGATTTCACAGAGACGGGGCCAAGGGGCCGTGCAGGAAGGGGTCTGAAATCCGCAGACCAGATCACATTTTGGTGTTTCTGTGACCTTGACCTGATTTCCGCGGACCTCTGCTGTCTCGTCTCTGGACTAAAGAGAACCGACGTTTGCTGGAAGAATCACAGCTAACACTGAGAGTGTGGATGACCTCAGGGAGCGGCCTCGTCATCAGGGGCCCGACTGGGCTGCGGGGGCACGTGGAGCCTCGCCGTCCCACATGCTGGACCCGGCTCCTTCCCAGCCGGGGGGGTCCCTGCGCAGGGGGGGTCCCTGCGCTCTTTCAGGAGACGTGTGGCCTGCTGCTGCAGAGGACCTGGAAATGGGGACGGGCCCCCAGGGCCGCCACCGTAACCGTGTGTCATACGTATGAACATGGGGACGTTCTCCGCCTCTCTCTTACTTGCCTTTGTCCCAGCCGGACACGGGTGCTGCCTTCGTCTTTGCAACTGTGGCCGCTCCTCCTTGTAGGACGCCTCCCGGCTCGCTTGTCTCAGACTCTGGCTGGTGCGGAGCCTGGAGGCTGGCCAGCGATGGAGGACCAGAGACAGAGAGTGCAGGGGGAGAGACAGAGAGCAGAGGGAGAGACAGAGTGCAGGGGGAGAGAGAGAGTGCAGGGGGAGAGACAGAGAGCGGAGGGGGAGAAACAGAGAGCAGGGGGAGAGACAGTGCAGGGGGAGAGACAGAGAGCAGTGGGAGAGACAGAGAGCGGGGGAGAGACAGAGAGCACAGGGGTAGAGACAGCTAGTGCAGGGGGAGAGACAGAGAGCGCAGGGGGAGACACTGGGAGTGCAGGGCGAGACGCTGAGGGTGCAGGGGGAGACACTGGGAGCAAAGGGGAGACACTGAGAGCGCAGGGGGAGACGCTGGGAGCGCAGGGGAGACACTGAGAGCGCAGGGGGAGACACTGGGAGCGCAGGGGGAGAGACAGCACAGGGGAGACGCTGAGAGCGCAGGGGGAGACGCTGGGAGCGCAGGGGAGACGCTGAGAGCGCAGGGGAGACGCTGGGAGCGCAGGGGGAGACACTGGGAGCGCAGGGGAGACGCTGGGAGCGCAGGGGAGACGCTGGGAGCGCAGGGGGAGACACTGAGAGCGCAGGGGAGACGCTGGGAGCGCAGGGGAGACACTGAGAGCGCAGGGGAGACAGCAGCGAGAGCCTGGGGGCGTGTTCAGGCTGCGCTGGGTGCAGGCGGGGGAACGACGGGCTGGGCTCCGGCCCCCAGAGGTGCGTGAACACAGGGGGGAGACAGGAGCGAGTTCCGGCGTCTCCTCCAGGCAGCACCGCGAGCGGCACCGGTTTAGAATCCGGTCGGCTGGACGCGCGTCCTGGGCTGTGGCTGCCTGGAGACGGTCCCGGCGGCGTTCGCTGGGGGGAGCGTGCAGACGCCCCTTCGTGTGCGGACGGGGGGCCGTCGCTACTCCCGGCTGCTGCCCCCTCGTGTGTGACGCGCCTGGCGGTGCCAAGTCACCCCTGTAAGACCCGAAGAAAAGCCCTGGGTGTGGCTTTGAGACGCGCAGGCAGTTCCGTCCCTTCTCCACGCGCCGCTCACGCCAGAGATCTGAGGAAACGGTCAAAAATGGGAGCAGCCCGGGCAGCAGAGAAACCCCCTGCACGGATTCTGGGGCGGGAGAGCCGCACAGGCCCCCCCACCCCGGCGCGTGGGCTTCGAGGCCATAAACTCAGAAAACAGGGAAATAAGAATGAAGTTCATAATAAATAAAGTCAGTTCATAATAGACCAAAAGGTGCAAAGTCATCTGAAAAAGGCAAACTGCTTTAAGGCTAGTGAGATTTTTTTTTAATGTTTATTTTTGAGACAGAGAGAGACAGCATGAGCAGGGGAGGGGCAGAGAGAGAGGGAGACACAGAATCCCAAGCAGCTCCAGGCTCCGAGCTGTCAGCACAGAGCCCGACGCGGGGCTCGAACCCACAACCGTGAGATCATGACCTGAGCCGAAGTCGGACACTTAACCGACTGAGCCCCCAGGCGCCCCAAGGCTCGTGAGGTTTGATGTAACACAACTGATGGACTAACACAGATAAGGGACATGACCAAAAGGAGGTTGGGCAGCGAGGGACGTAAAAATGATGCAGTCGGAGGCCTGAACTTGGGCCGTTTCCCCCAGGACACAGGGAAGCATCCCTGTCTCTGGATTGGAGTCTTGCGTTCCCACCATGACAAGTGACCACGGCCTCTTCCTGAGTCCCTCTCACCCCGCCATTTTCTTGACGGTCACTTTCCTCCGAGCCAGGCCTGCTTTTCGGGGGACAGTGTGTTGGCCATAATTACCAGAGGCCCCTGGGCCCTGCGAGCATCGTACGTCTCCTTCTAACATAACTAACCGGAGCTCTGCTCTCGTACGTCACTCACCTCATCCAGCCGCTTCTCACCTGCTAGCAATTCCGGTGTTGACCCTGCACAGCCATGGGGCAGACCTGCGTTTTGGGCTGTTCGCCGTGATGGATGTCCCCCTGCGAAGGCTCCAAAGACACGGCCAACACCACGTCTTGGAGCTGCCGTGACTTTGCCATGGGTCACTCCCCAAAGATCCAAACATCTCTGGGAAGACCCGAAGAGGCCTCTGTAGCAGGCGGAGGGCACAGACAGTACCGCCTGGAAGACTCTTCCAGGAAGGCCTGAATGTGTCCATGTGTCGTCTCCTCTCTGAGCATGACCTCCGAGGCCACTTGGGATTGCTGTCAGAGCACGTCATTTCACTTCACCCCTGAGCCCGGGCCTTATGCCGGCTAGAGCGTCGTCACCGAGGGCCACAGTCGGTGGCCAGAGCCCCTGGGAAACACGGGGCCTGGGCCCCACGATGAGAGCATCCCGCCCGGCTAAGTACCAACCCCCCAGACTTGGTTCCCCGCGTTCCTGTATTGATCCCAGAGGTTAAATCTGCCACCCAAAGGCCAAAATTTCTTGACTGTTCAAGACCAAGACGTTTTAATAAACCTACCTCCATCTCAAAGGGCAATTTCTCTCTAATAAATTTATGTCTCCATTGCGGCAGCCTCATTAAAACAGGTTTTACGGGGGCGCCTGGGTGGCTTAGTCGGTTAAGCGTCCGACTTTCACTTAGGTCATGATCTCGCGGTTCGTGGGTTCGAGCCCCGCGTCAAGCTCTGTGCTGACTGCCAGCTCGGAGCCTGGAGCCTGTTTCAGTCTGTGACTCCNTATACGACTCCAGGAGCTTTGCTGGAGACAAAGCTTCCCTCAGAAGCTGGCGCTGGGCAGTTTCACTGTGGATGGTAGCACTTTCCATTCCTAAGCACATTCTAGTTTTGCTTACACATGTGAAAAGAGCTTGTTTTTATATTCTAAAATCTCCCTTTTAATATTCAAAGGCCATTTTAAAGTTTCTGAAGGATGAGTGTGGAAATGATACCTTTGCAAAGAACGTCCCCAGCGGTCCTCAGCCTGGCTCTGCTTGAAAATCACCCGCGGTGATTTGAAACTACCTGCCCAGGTCCCATATCACAATAAGCAAGTCACAGGCTCTGGGGGCGACCCCCCGGGGGTTCAGTGTGTGAGCCATGGAACCCTAAACCCGGCGAGGGCGAGGCGCCGGAGGGGAGGTCAGAAAGCCCCGGAGACCCGGGCGGAGCCCCCACTTCCCTACGACTAGAAACTGCCCTTGGATGCTCCCCAGCCAGGGGCCTCGCTGTCTCGGACACAGTGGTCAGTGTCTTGGTCCCCAGGACACAGAACTTTTCGGATGGAAGCAGGAGGGTCTCAGGAGGGTCTCAGGAGCCTAGGGCGGTCAACACAACGTGTTCTGCGTCCTCTGCGTTGGAATGAGCTCCCCGTGACTCTGCGGCCTCCACCCCTTGGCTGACGCCAGCTGGATTTCTGAGCTCATCTTCGGGCCGTCCCTCTGATGGGCGCCCAGACCCACTGCGGTTTCTCTGCTCAATCATTTAATTGCTGAGAGAAGGGATTTCCTCAGAGTCTGTTTAGAGCGTGGCTTGAAGGCTTGGCCTTTAGGAAGCATGGTTTGCTAATCTGTGCTTGAGCCTGGGTGTCTTTCCTTGGGCCTGACCTTACTGAATCCCAGGATCTGGGGGAAGAGGAGGGAGGCACCCCACTGCTTATCGCGATCTCCTGGAACCTTCCCAGCAGCCTTAGGAAGTCAGTATATTCTTCCTGTTCTGTCAGATGAGAAAAGCTGAACCCCAGATGGGTTAGGTCAGCTGTCAAGATCAAACTCAGATCTACACGACTACGACTCTGTGTTCTCTGCACAGCGTTAACTCTTTACAGGTTTGGTCGACAAGCTGGACAGGGAAACCGCACGTTTTGGTGACGTTGTGAAGTTACTCTGTATGCCGCTCCTTGCAGGGAGAAAGCACCGAGCGTCGCGTGTCCTCGGCGGACATGGGATGCGGGGTTCGCTTCAGTTCAGAGGGTCACGTCAGGAAAAGGCGATTCTGCTCACGAGTGTGTCCGAGCAAACAGCTGGAATATAAGGGAACGTGATGTTGAGAACCGCAGCTGGAAAAAGACGAGCCGAGGCCTCGAGAGGCCACTGTCTGCTCAGTCCTGGCCTCTGGTCCAGTCACTGGGGCAAAGTGTCCCAGGTCTCCTGAGGACATGGACGGACTCGCGGGTGGGTCAGGCAGGAAACGGCCGTCTCCGGAGCCGGCAGGGTGGGGGGAGGTGGAAGACTCTCCAAATACCCAGGAGTGTTCTTCCAAAAGACAATTTTTGCTGTAAATGGCATCTTATCTATGATCATTTAAAACTAGAATTTATCTTGGTAAATGCTGATGGTGATTTTTTTTCAAATAGAAAAGACCATATTAATTATGTATTCCTTTTAACCTTGGCCAACTATCTGGTTAGAAGACCATGGTTGTAGATGCAATATATCCTGATAAACTAGTGAGTACTCAGAAGGCAGGTCTTGTTCACTCGTTCAGAAATACGCGGAAGAGGAGGCAGACCTTCACCTCTGCCCATATCGGGTGTTCAGCCGACACTAACACAGAGACAGAGAGAAAGACAGCTGATTAACTCGTGCAGACGTGGGAGAAGCCCAAGCGAAGGGTAACTCGAAACGCTGTCATAGAACTCTGGCTTACGCGGCGTCTGCATCTGCCGAGACGGGACAGGACGCGGGAGGCCGTCCTCGGCGTCGAGGGCTGTGGGCCGCGGAGAAGCTTCTGCTTACTGATGCCTCTGTGCAGTCCAGCGTCTTCTGTAAGAGGAAGATTTATATCCTGCCTCCAGTCAGAGAAGAGGATAGAGGGAGCTTGCCATGTGTTTGCTGCTTCTCCATTGCCTTCAGCTCAGAATAATTTTTGTGTCAAAGAAGCATATTTTGGGGTGACATATTCTGGTTTCCTTCAGGGTTTGAAGTTTCTACTCTGATCCAGCGTTGTGCTAGGTGATGGAAAACAGTAGTAAACACCTGGTCCCTGTGCTCACAGACCAGTGAGGGAGACAGACAGCTGACCAGTGCCTGTAGCGGACTCATGGAGCTAATCCCCATAAAGATGGCCTAGGCTGCTGTAGGTGCCCATAGCAGATGCTTCAGGGAGGACTTCCTGGAGGAGGTGAGCCATATCCTGAAATCTGAAGCATGAGTTGGGTAGAAGATGGCTGTGTTTGGGTTGGGGCCAGATAGAGAATATTCCAGGCACAGGGAACAGAGAAAAGGGGTATTTGGGGAAATAGAAAATGTCTAGTATAAGTGAAGTGTGTGTGTGTGTGCATGCATGTGTTTGTGTGTGTGCGTGCGTGCACATGCACCAGGGAAATGGGGCAGAGGTGGTAAAGGGTAATTCTGGAGAGAGATGCGGGATCGAGATTATGCAAGGTCGTGAGCCACTGAACAAACTGAAGTTTACTCTCAGCACAACCAGGAACTATTGATGGGCTTTCACCAAGGGAATAACAAGGTCAGACCTGAGATTTGGGGGCTCGCTGCAGGGGAGGGGAGGGGCCCGTTGGGAGGAAAAATCCAGAAGTCCAGCTGCGACAGAGTGTGGCCTGATCAGGGGGTGGCCGTGGAGCCGGGAGTGGGCTGATCCGGGAGACGTGACGGACAGGGTTTGGGAAGAGGCGCAGGGCGGAGGGAGGGGTTGAGCACCCACCATCCGCACAGCTATGGGGGGGGTGCTGGCCGGCTGTAACTTGGTTGTGTTGTGCTAAGGCGGGTGCCCGAGCGGGACTGTCTGTTGGGAAGTTGGCCACGTGGGGTGGATTGGGGGCGTTGGAAGTCCCGGGACGCGGTGTAGAAGGTCTCGGGGGGCCCGTGGGGGAAGGGAGGAGGGCGCAGCAGGCAGAGCCCCGGGGGCCGGGGTGGGATGGTAAGGCTGCACCCCCCGGGCAGCGTGCTGGGCGGCAGCGGCGGGAGGGGCCGTGGGGCGGGCGGTGGTGTCGGCGGCCAAGACCAGCCCCGCTGGCGACTTGACCAACACGGAGCAGCAGAGGCGGAGAGACGGGGGGACGGCGGGGGCAGGGCAGGCGGGAGAGCACAGTCACGCTTCCTTTACTCCCGGGAATCCGTCCCGGACCCCGAGGTCCCGCTGAGCACGTCATTCAGTGTCCCCTGGAAGCAAATGGTGGTTCTCAGACAGCGGTCATGGTGCCACCGACAGGCTTCAGGCGTCCGACAGGACTGCCCTCGGGGACACCCGAGTTCCTCGACATGAAGTGGGACTAGACTTTCCCGGCGATCGGGGCTCCTGAGGAGGGTCAGGTGCCCTAAGCACGACGCCTTCCCGCTCAGACAGGGGTCACCGCCTCCTCCTTCCAGGTGAGGGGACACGGGCACAGACGTTAGGGGAGTGACTCAAAACCGACTGGGTTCTACCCACGGCAGAGCCAGGACCTGAACTAGTCCCACATCTTAAGTTCATCCAATATGAAATCATCCGTTTGGGGCGTTTAACATGCGCGAACCTCCCCCGCTTCCATTCTTCTTTTTTCCCGTTCCGTAAACTGGATTTTTCCTGTGTAATGAGCCATTGTGTGACTCTATTTCTCAACAGTTGATTAAGCATGGGTAGATTTTAATGTCTTGATGTAAAGCATCTTTGTAAGTCTTAAAAGATTTTCTTAGGAACTATTTCCTCACCCTCCTCCCCCGCCCTGGAAAAAAAGAGTGTTCAAAAATGATATTGGGACAGTTGGCCATCTGCGTGGAAAATACTCAGATTAAACCTCCAACGTAAGCATACATCCAAATAAACCCCAGAGGGACGGGAGTGCTAAGTGAATGAGGTCAAACCATGAAAGTTATAGGAGAAACGGAAGGATTATTTATAACCTGGGGACGACGAGTCTTCCCACACAAGATAGAAATTCAGAAGCTGTAAAAGGAGAGATTGATGGACTTGATTACATGCATGAGGATGTGATTACAGCGTTGTTTACAACGGTGAAAAATGAGGAGTCGTCGAAAGATTCTGTCACAGGCGCTGTTTAAGTGCGTCACGAAGAGGTCACATCACCTCGCCCGTAGCGGCGTGGCGTCCTGATGCCTGGCCACCCGGGCCTGGATTACGTCTCCATCACTCCACTGTGTGTCTCTGGGAAAACATCCTAAGTTCTTCAATCTCCTCATCTATAAATTCAGCAGAATGATTTTATTCTGTGGGATTGGGTACGCCAATCACGTAAAGCACCGGGAGCCGTCCGCATGCAGTGAGCGACCTGCACATCGGTACGGACCCATTCGTCACTCAGCGCCAGGGAGTAAGGCGGGCCGCCGTCAGCGCGGTCTCGGCTGCGTTAGAACAAAGTGGGGACGGTGCGGAGAGGAGGGGTCCGTTCACAGAAAAACACCGGATGCGTGTGTGCTCACAAGGAGCAGAACAGACCGCAGACAGGGCCACCACCACCTGCGAATGCCTGTCACGTCTCGGGGGTGCGAAGAGCGGGGTCGGAGAGCAGTGTTTACCGTCCACACCACATGTCTGCGCGGCTGTCGTCTTTCCCGGGAGAGCCAGGTCACACGCTTGTGTCGAGGAAGCAGCAGGGAGGGCGGGTGTCTGTAGCACTTTCTGCCGTCAGCACAGGAATAAAATTCACGGCGTAAAAGCCCCAACACCCTGCGTGGGGACGCGGGCCCGTCCTCTGGCACGGCTCCCGGGCTTGGAAGAGGGAGAGAAGGCCGTCGTTCACATGATCCTTGTGATTAATGGACAAATCAAATCTAAGGCAGCCGACACGTAAACCCAGGCACCAATTCAAACGGACTGTTGAGTCGCATTTTGAATAAAGGACCCGTTCTCTTTTCTCCGCCAGATCGTTAGCGTTCTTCTTAAAGCTTCTTTCCAGATTTGTGCAGGTTTTAAGTAAGAAGACGGGCTTTCTCGTAGATTCCCAGGTAGCGAAGGAGAACAGTGACGGGTGTGTGTGTGCGTGTCTGTGTGTGTCTGTGTTTTCAGCCACTCTGATCTATTGACTTGGTTTGTTGTTTTCTTCTTATCTCCATGGAAGGGACATCACTGAGGATCTTGAGGCAAACTCATGGCGTGGAAGGGACGCGGCATCGGGACCCCGACCCCTCCTCTGCCCAACAGCAGTGGGGTCCTGTGTCCTTGAGCCCATTGCTGAGTTCTGCAGCTATCAAGTGCAGAGATTAGGGACATTCCTCCATGATAGCCTCGGTCCCTTTGAGTTTCCCAAATTCCAAGACTTGCCGTAGGATTTTACCTTCAAAAACAAACACAAAACACTCAGTCTCCACAATGACTGCAAGGAGAAGCCATCTGCTTCTTATTCGGGTGTATGTTGGGCCTAATGGATAGGAGCATGGCATCAAAGTGGAAGGCGTGGGGGGTGATCAGTCAATGGTCCTTGTCAAATATGAGTTGGCTGTGGGGCGCCTGGGGGCTCAGTCAGTTAGGCGTCCGACTTCGGCTCAGGTCATGACCTCACGGTTCGTGGGTTTGAGCCCCGCGTCGGGCTCTGTGCTGACAGCTCAGAGCCTGGAGCTGCTTCAGATTCTGTGTCTCCCTCTCTCTCTGCCCCTCCCCTGCTCACGCTGTCTCTCTCTCAGAAATAAATAAAAACATTTTTAAAAAAATATATGAGTTGGCTGTGCAGGCATGGATTTATTTCTGGACTGTTCTGTTTTGTTCATATGTGTGTCTGTCCCGCACCAGTACCACACCCTCCTGATTTCTGTTGCCTTGTAGTAAGTTTTGAAATTGGAAAGTGTGAGTCTTCCTACCCTGTACTTGTTCTGAATTGTTCTGGCCGATCTGGCCCAATTGTAGCTCCCCGGCAGATTTAGGAAGAGCTCGTCAGTTCCTATAACGTCAGCTGGGGTTCCGGCACAGGGCCTTTGACTCTGGAGATGAATTTAACAGGGTTACGTGGGATTCTTTCCATCTCTTAGATCTTCTTTAATTTCTTTCAACAATGTGTTGTACTATTAGGATATAAGTTTTCATTTTTCTGCTCAGTGTATCCTAAGTGTTTCATTCTTTTTGATGATATTGTAAAGAGAGTTTCTTTCTTTCTTTCTTTCTTTCTTTCTTTCTTTCTTTCTTTCTTCATATTTTTAAAGAGACAGAGAGCATATAAGCAGGGAAGGGGGCAGAGAAAGAGAGAGAGAATCTTAAGCAGGCTCCACGCTCAGTGCGGAGGCTGACACAGGGCTCGATCCCACAACCCTGGGATCATCACCTGAGCCGAAATCAAGACTCAGATGCTCAACCAACTGAACCACACAGGTGCCCCAAGAGTTGTTTTCTTTTTTCTTTTTCTCTTTTAAATGTTTATTTTTGAGAGAGAGACAGAGCAAGAGCAGGGGAGGGGCAGAGAGAGAGGGAGGCACAGAATCTGAAACAGGCTCCAGGCTCTGAGCTGGCAGTCAGCACAGAGCCCGACGCGGGGCTCGAACCCACGAACCGCGAGATCATGCC
>NW_027531904.1:10898410-10901770 GCF_008692635.1 Crocuta crocuta
AACACCCTGCGTGGGGACGCGGGCCCGTCCTCTGGCACGGCTCCCGGGCTTGGAAGAGGGAGAGAAGGCCGTCGTTCACATGATCCTTGTGATTAATGGACAAATCAAATCTAAGGCAGCCGACACGTAAACCCAGGCACCAATTCAAATGGACTGTTGAGTCGCATTTTGAATAAAGGACCCGTTCTCTTTTCTCCGCCAGATCGTTAGCGTTCTTCTTAAAGCTTCTTTCCAGATTTGTGCAGGTTTTAAGTAAGAAGACGGGCTTTCTCGTAGATTCCCAGGTAGCGAAGGAGAACAGTGACGGGTGTGTGTGTGCGTGTCTGTGTGTGTCTGTGTTTTCAGCCACTCTGATCTATTGACTTGGTTTGTTGTTTTCTTCTTATCTCCATGGAAGGGACATCACTGAGGATCTTGAGGCAAACTCATGGCGTGGAAGGGACGCGGCATCGGGACCCCGACCCCTCCTCTGCCCAACAGCAGTGGGGTCCTGTGTCCTTGAGCCCATTGCTGAGTTCTGCAGCTATCAAGTGCAGAGATTAGGGACATTCCTCCATGATAGCCTCGGTCCCTTTGAGTTTCCCAAATTCCAAGACTTGCCGTAGGATTTTACCTTCAAAAACAAACACAAAACACTCAGTCTCCACAATGACTGCAAGGAGAAGCCATCTGCTTCTTATTCGGGTGTATGTTGGGCCTAATGGATAGGAGCATGGCATCAAAGTG
Organism: Crocuta crocuta; assembly: GCF_008692635.1. Taxonomy (NCBI): domain Eukaryota; kingdom Metazoa; phylum Chordata; class Mammalia; order Carnivora; family Hyaenidae; genus Crocuta; species Crocuta crocuta. The sequence continues at coordinate 10,899,137 of NW_027531904.1, forward strand.
GAAGGCGTGGGGGGTGATCAGTCAATGGTCCTTGTCAAATATGAGTTGGCTGTGGGGCGCCTGGGGGCTCAGTCAGTTAGGCGTCCGACTTCGGCTCAGGTCATGACCTCACGGTTCGTTGGTTTGAGCCCCGCGTCGGGCTCTGTGCTGACAGCTCAGAGCCTGGAGCTGCTGCAGANTGTGCTGACAGCTCAGAGCCTGGAGCTGCTTCAGATTCTGTGTCTCCCTCTCTCTCTGCCCCTCCCCTGCTCACGCTGTCTCTCTCTCAGAAATAAATAAAAACATTTTTAAAAAAATATATGAGTTGGCTGTGCAGGCATGGATTTATTTCTGGACTGTTCTGTTTTGTTCATATGTGTGTCTGTCCCGCACCAGTACCACACCCTCCTGATTTCTGTTGCCTTGTAGTAAGTTTTGAAATTGGAAAGTGTGAGTCTTCCTACCCTGTACTTGTTCTGAATTGTTCTGGCCGATCTGGCCCAATTGTAGCTCCCCGGCAGATTTAGGAAGAGCTCGTCAGTTCCTATAACGTCAGCTGGGGTTCCGGCACAGGGCCTTTGACTCTGGAGATGAATTTAACAGGGTTACGTGGGATTCTTTCCATCTCTTAGATCTTCTTTAATTTCTTTCAACAATGTGTTGTACTATTAGGATATAAGTTTTCATTTTTCTGCTCAGTGTATCCTAAGTGTTTCATTCTTTTTGATGATATTGTAAAGAGAGTTTCTGTCTTTCTTTCTTTCTTTCTTTCTTTCTTTCTTTCTTTCTTCATATTTTTAAAGAGACAGAGAGCATATAAGCAGGGAAGGGGGCAGAGAAAGAGAGAGAGAATCTTAAGCAGGCTCCACACTCAGTGCGGAGGCTGACACAGGGCTCGATCCCACAACTCTGGGATCATCACCTGAGCCGAAATCAAGACTCAGATGCTCAACCAACTGAACCACACAGGTGCCCCAAGAGTTGTTTTCTTTTTTCTTTTTCTCTTTTAAATGTTTATTTTTGAGAGAGAGACAGAGCAAGAGCAGGGGAGGGGCAGAGAGAGAGGGAGGCACAGAATCTGAAACAGGCTCCAGGCTCTGAGCTGGCAGTCAGCACAGAGCCCGACGCGGGGCTCGAACCCACGAACCGCGAGATCATGCCCTAAGCGAAAGTCGGACGCTTAACTGACTAAGCCACCCAGGCGCCCCCAAGAATTGTTTTTTTAACTTTATTTTTTAATCACTTATTGCAAGGATACAGAAATACAGTTGATCTTTGTCCATTGCTATTATATCCTGAAACTTTGCTGAATGCACTTACTAGTTCCTGTAAATTCTTTTTGATTTGTAGGAATTCCTATATATGGCATTATTCATATGCAAATAGAAATATTTTACTTCTTCCTTTCCCATACCGATGCCAGGAGTATCTGCTAATGAGCCCAACTGTCTTTCACTTAGAGGCACCTTGTTTAACCAGGGACAGTTTACAGATCAACATATTGTCACTGCCTTCCACTTTTGCTGAGACGATATAAGCCTTTTTAATTATCATGTGCTTTGGATATATTTTCATCGAAACCTTGGACTATGTTTTGTTTATTCAATATAGGTAAATTGTCTGCTCTCCAATCTATTTGGCCAAGTCAGTCCTCACCATAAAACCAATCAGCTAAATCATTGTTACTTTCTGTTAAGATAAACATCTGATTTTTTTTTTCAATTCAATCAACATGATGCTAATAAGCATTTCAGGGACTATTGTAAATTTCTGTGGAAAAAAATTAGGGACCCATCTTGTAGGAAAGATAATAAAAGCAGTCAAGTCAGGATTAAAATGATGCAGAACTAATGTAATTAATTTATCCATTTTTATAATGTTACAAAAACAAAATCATAAATCAACATGCCTGTTCTCTTTACTGAATCTGTAATAGGGCAGCATCGTGTGTGTGCAGGACATTCACCAAATAAATCTGGTTATGTGTGGGTGTGTGTGGGTATCAAATACGGGTTTTCTGCTTTGGAGAATAATTAAATACAAGTCAAATGGAAAGATGAGAAATTACCCCATTAGTTTTATGAGACAGCGCAATCAAAGCCGCCCTGGATGCGGGAAGAGAACCTACCCAGCATGAGGTGCTCATCAGTCTGGCGCTTCATGCCGTTCTCTGTTCTGCCAACCGGGGGTGGAAAATACCGGACAGTTCATGCTGGAATGTGCGGGGGCTCAGGAGATCTGGGGCACCATCCCGGTGGAGGTGACTGCGGAGAACGGGTTCTGGTGCCTGGCGGGCTGTGGACGCGGCGCATGTGTCTGAGCTGCTCTGGGTGGGCGGCTGGGCCTCTATGTCCGTGGCTGGAGGTGGTGTGCAGGAGGGACCCCCCATCCCCACACCCAGCTCTCTCCGCAGGACTCTCTCTCTCGCCCCGTGATGGTGTCTCCGTGTTTTCTTACAGTCGCTCTAATCCTGCGGCCTCATCCCTCCCTGTGCGCGGCCCCCACAGGTGAACTGGGCCCAGACCTGGAACCCGCTCGACCTCTTAGTTCCAGAGGGACCCTCCCTGAGCCCTCCCAGGGTCAGCACGGCCGTGCGCGCTGTGGGGGGGTCAGCACAGCCGTGTGCGCTGGGGGGGGGTGAGCACAGCCCTGTTT
>NW_027531904.1:10902047-10903288 GCF_008692635.1 Crocuta crocuta
CGTGTGTGCTGGGGGGGGGTCAGCACAGCCGTGTGTGCAGGGGGAGGGCCGGGGTCAGCTCTCCCTGCAGTAACCCCATGGGTGACTCGCCTCGGCTCCTCCGGCACTGCCGCGGGTGGTGTGGCTGAGGGATGGGCCCTGTTCTTTCCTCGGGAGCTGGACATGTCCCTACACAGCACACCCTCCCGAGCCCCTGGGTGGTTTCCAAAGTGTGAGGCTGCTGTGATCCTGCTGGCAATGTTGACACGATTCCTGGGACCCATGACCTGCGGGGGAGGGGGTGACCCATGACCCGCGGGGCAGAGGGTGGTCAGTGACCCGTGGGGAGGGGGTGCCCTGTCACCCGCAGGGCAGGGGGTGGTCAGTGACCCGTGGGGAGGGGGTGACGCACAACCCGGCCTCCAGGCCCCTCCCCGGCTGTGTCTGCTTTCAGACACTGCAGCCCTGGTCCCTGATTCTCCTGTGGAGACCCCCCCCCCGGGCCCCGCCCCCGTTCCCAGCCCTCCTGCGGAGAGCCCTTCCCTGCCGAGCGGGCTGGGTGCTGTGCCCAGGGCCGTCCAGTCCTGCCTGTGTTCCCACAAGGCCACGGTGGCAGCCCGCCAGGACCGCGGGGTCCCCTGGGGTCCCCACCTCTGCACAGGGCCCTCAGTGAGCCCCAGGGCCCCTAATGGCATGGGCCTCGGAACCGGACTGGGGAAGGGGGAAGTCCCACAAAAGCCGGGAGAGCAAAGAAGAGTCGAGCCCCTGCCCTGCTGCTGGTGCAGAGGCGTGTGGGAGGGCAGCCCCTTCCCCTGATGGCTGCTGGCCTGCCCGCCCCCCAGGCAAAGTGAGGCAGAGGCCAGGAGACTCCTCCTCGGACTCACCTGCCTGCTGACCTTGACCTTGTGAGTTTCTCCTCTGGAAGGAGCCCGTCCCTGCACCATGGACAGCGCCCAGTTCCCGCTGAGCGGGGGAGGGCGCTGTGTAAACGCGTGGGAACACTCTCTCTCCCCTAAGTGGGCTCTGTTCCCGCCGCAGGGGGTTCCCCCTCCCACGGACTGGCCAGGGGTGTCGGCCTGGGGGCCGAGGTCGGGGGGCCCTGCAGGCTCTCCGCTCTGCTCTGCTCTAAGTCCCAGCTTCCCAACTGAGGCTGCCTTCCTGAAGCCACTGACCCCCCAAGGGGCCCCAGGCTGGGTGGTGCTCAGATGAGCCCCAGCCAGGGGCGAGGTGGGGGCCTCCCTCCTGTGGGGGCGGGGGGGCGC
>NW_027531904.1:10904187-10909813 GCF_008692635.1 Crocuta crocuta
GTGTCCAGATACCCCTTAGAAAGTCTCTTCCTTCCCTTGGAGATGGGTCCTCCCTGAGGCTGTGAGACCCCCGGCTGGTCCACAATCTAAGAAGCCGGGCGCCAGGCCCCAGCCTGCAGTGCGCCCAGAGCAGGCGCTCCCGTGCCCCTGGCCCGTCTGGGTGCTGGGGACCCTGTCCTCTCCTCTGGCCTGATCTGAACCCACAGCCACTGGGGGAGTTGATCCGTCTTTCTAGCCCTTGGCTGCTGCCCCCACAGTCAGCCCTGCACCCGCCCTGACCAGGTGGCCTTCTCTGCTGCGCCCAGACATGCCTGCAGTGCTCACGGCCAAGGCCACCTGCTGGCAGCGAGGGGTCCTGCGGGCTGGGCTGTGGCTCTCGGGACAGCCCCCCGCCTCTGCGGTCTCGGCCACGACCCCTCTGGACCCTGTTCCAGACGTAAGGCAGGGATCTGCCGTTCCTAGAATTTCTCCTGTGATTTGTCTCACCCCCCTCACCTGGCCGCCCCCAGGCACCGCTCGGAAGGCACGTCCCTGGGAAGCGCTCCTCGGTCCTCTGTCGGCGGGTCGAGTGGCTCCGAGTCCTCTCCTGCTGCTGTGACACAACCCAGGTTCCCCGAACTCTGACGTCCTGTCTTCCCACTGGATTCAGGGCACGTGCGAGGGAGGGACACGTCTTGTTCACCCTACGCCCAGGGGCTGGCGAACTGGCCCATCGGTGAAATCTAGCCTGAGGCCTGTTTACACACGGCCCTCAAGGCAAGAATGGACCGGTGTTTTCCCAGAGCGTCAGAGCCCATGTGTGGCCGGCAAAGCCTAACACGGAGGTTACGGGGGCTCTGAGATCATGCTTGCTGATGCCCGTGCTAGGCTGGCACCTAGTCAGAGTGGAGTCAGTGTTCACGGGTCAGCGGCTGGGTGTACCCACCGGGTACCGCGAGTGCCGCACCTGCGNCTGTGAGCCCCCATGTGCCCTTCCCCCGGCCGGTGCTGCCCCTCCCAGGAGGGATCTGTATCTGTGTGTCTGCATGGCCGTGTCCCCATCCGCCTGCTGCGAGCGGCCTCTGTGACTATGAGACAGAGGGAGGAAGAGAGATCGAGAAACACTGCCCTTTATGAAATGACGTGACCTTGCCCTTGTCCCCCTCCCTGCCCTTAAACTGCACAGCCCTCCCTCTCATCAGCCTGCAGGACTTACGCCAGCCTGCTTTCTGGCTCTCAGATGCTCAGGTGTTTCAAGCCTGCACCAGCCGCAGGACCTTTGCACTCCCCATATCCTCCCCACGGCGCGCCCTCCAGATCCCTGTGCAGCGGCTTGTCTCCAGCACTCCGGTCACAGCTCGGTCGTCATGTCTGCAGAGACGCGTCTCCCTCTCTGTCTCATTGCCCTGGTTTATCTCCTTCCTGGCCCAGCTCGCCGCCTGGAATTCTCCTGTTTCTTTACTCATATGGGGTCTGTCTCCCCACGAAGGTTTCAAGCTTCACGCAAGTGGGCGCACCTGCGTAGCTGCTGAATCCCCGGCCCCTGGGGCTGCGTCTGGCACATGAGGTTCTCTGGAACAGAGGCTGAGGGAGTGAGGTTGGACAGGGAGCCGGGTGCGTGAGGTCCGTGTCCGCTTCGTCTTGGCGACGCTGCCCCATGCAGGGACCCGGCCTGAGAGTCCACCTCCGACTCAGGGAGAATGGACACGCGGCGCGGTCAGGCCCCCCGTGGGGAAGCCCGGCTGTTGGAGGCGTGAGGCTTGTCCGTGGGGAAGCGGGTGTCTGAGAAGAGGGCACACGTGCAGAGGAGGGGCGAGGCCGGTCCCGGTGGAGGGAAATGCGAGGCCCCGGGTCACGGAGCCGCAGGGCCGGGCTGGGGGAGTGAGGCGGCCGCCGGCTGGCTCCTCACTGCCCCCCGGGCATCAGAGCCGCTGTAGCCAGCAGCCTCCATCACCCAGAAAGGGGGGTGACACGTGCTGTGATTACGGACCGCAGGTCCCCCTTCCGGGGCTGCCTCAGCGCAAACCCTGCGTCTCCCCTTTAAACTGTCAGAGGAGGCGCTGCGGGGTTGAAAGCTGTATTGTTCTCCTGCAGCAAATCACCGAGCAAAACGCTTCCAACAGCAAATGTGTGAGGCCAGGTGAGCGTCTACACAGTCTCCTTCAAGGAACAGGGCTTTGCGGGTGCGACTCAGCCGCCAGGTGCGTGTGGCCAGAGAGTCTGTGTCAGGCGGGAAGACGCCCTGACACTTAACTCCTTTTCTGCTCCTCCTTCTTTCCCACTAATGTTTGTGTCTTTTTAAATTTCTTTGTAATGTTTATTTATTTTTGAGAGACAGAGAGCGAGGCAGAGAGAGAAGCAGGGAGGGCAGTTGTGAAGCTGTGAAGCGTAAGCCATCAGCCTCCAGCCCCCGGGAAGCAACCGTTACCCGCGAAAACAGATATGGCTGCAACTCTTAGAGGGAATACTGATGTTCTGGAAGGCCGCCCGGTGCTCACGACTCCTCCTGATTCTAGAAGGACGTACCAGGGATCAGGCGGTGCTGTGGCTTCTCGGGGAACCGGGCACAGGGGTGTCAGCCGTCCGTACGCAGGCGCTTGAAGAACGTCGCAGCTCCCGGACTCCCCGCGTCCTCAGACCCCCCACCCCCAGGACAGGAAGTCAGCCCAGGCTCTGCGCCGACACTGACCCTGCCTAAGTCCCGCCGGCCCGTCCTTACCTGATTTTTTTTTTTTTTTAATCAAAGCGATAACAGGTTTGCCGATGAAGCGCACGCTTGAGGTTTCTCCAGACAGGTAGTGGTTCTTAAACACCTTAATGTCCACGAATGCCAGGGTGCGTGGTCTTCCCATAATCCTCTGCCCTCTCCTGCCTGTTTAGACCCTCCCGTCCTCAAAACCCAGCTCATAAGCTGCATTCCCTGTGAACGCTCCACGTGGAATTTATCCATCGCTTCTCTGTGCTTATTAGAATTGTGCATGGATGCCCCAGGGAGCGCTTCCTGTGTGCTCCGCTGGAGAGAATTGCTCCCGACTGGACTTTAGGCATTTAAGGGAGGGGCTGTGAATTCACTTTTGTTTGGGAACTTCTGCTCCTCTCCCTCCAGGGCCCAGCACAGAGCCTGCCTTCCAAGCAGCAGCTGCTTGTCCATCTTTGAGTAGGATTTTAGATACGGAAGCGCCTGTAATCCTGAAACAACTCAAGGAAGTAGATGCTATTTTTATCTCCACTTTGCACACTCCTTCCCCAGCACTTCCGTTTACACGAATTCATCCTCTAAATGTATCTGCACATGAAACTGACCCTTGTACAAGGTTCAGCACGGACCATAGTGAAGAGTAGAAACCTCCCTGGAGGACTCATTCAACCAGTGAGGGCCCGTGTGCACGAGGGGATATTCCCGGAGACCCCCAGTGCGGGCGGCTGGCACCATCCGGTGTGGGAGGTCTCTAAGGTCTATCTTTAAGTGAAAACAAAAAGTTGTATGGATGGCATATATGTTGCTATTTCTCTAAAAAATAATAGATTTGTAGGGGCGCCTGGGTGGCTCAGTCGGTTAAGCATTCGACTTCAGCTCGGGTCATGATCTCAGGGTTCATGAGTTTGAGCCCCACGTTGAGCTCAGTGCTGACAGCTCAGAGTCTGGAGCTGCTTTGGATTCTGTGTCTTGCTCTCTCTCTCTCCCTCTCTCCCACTTGTATTCTGTCTCTCTCTCTCTCTCTCTCAAAAATAAATAAATGTTAAAAATGTAATAGATTTGTGCTTTGTGCACGTGTTTGCCCAAATGCACACAGAGCATGTCTGGGAGGACACACAAGGAGTCGGACACACAAGGAGTCGGACACACAAGTTTGTCATCTCTGCCTTGTGTCAGGCCCCCTTTGGTCACGTGTGGCCCGCACACCTCCACCCTGGGGTCCTCCAGCCCCAGCGTGCCTGGCCCCTTACGCTGGGACAGCTCTACCGACGGTGGCTTAAATGCTTTAGTTTTCAATCTAATGGAGGTGGAGCTAGAGAAATTCGTGCAAGAGAATCGTTCTGTTATTTAGCAAGATGCTACAATTCCTTCTTTTTAACTAAAAGCCAAACCACTGAGACGACGCAGCAGCATATTAGAACGACAAGGCAGTGGTACGTTCAGTATTCATAGAAATTTCTGCAGGTAAATCCTAGGGAAGTGTTTGGTTATGGTCTACAGAGGCCATGAACCTCCCGCACGTCTGTGGAGCGTGACGGAGACCCGTGAGCGCCCAGCCCGGGGGCCCCTGCTGCCCGAGGCGCTGGGGTGCACAGTGGCCTTGGAAGGCCGCCAGCTGGGCGTCACCCCCCTGGGGCCCTCAGGCATGCCGACCGCTCCTATTTTTGTCATCTCCCATCTCTTGGAAGCTCGTCCGTTGTCCCTCCCGCGGCTTGCCCTTTTTTGTTCTTCAGAATTTTAATTAATGTTGTTTAATTATCCCAGGCCGCCTGTGGCTTTTAAAGGGGTGAGTTCAATGGCGGGCCTCAGGGAGTGAATTCTCCAATCTTCTGCCCACCTGTTATTAACAGCGGCGCTCCGAGGGCACAGCGAACCATCGCCAAGGCGTTAATGATGCCAGAAGAGGGGACTTTTAAGGAGAAAAAAGAACAACAAACGCCTCGCGTTTATTCTGTGTCTTCAGCCCATAGATTGAGGCTATTGTATGAGTGGTGTTACCCTTAATTCAGTTATATCTTGGTAGTGACGGCCACGGGACAGAGATGACCCAGTGCGGCTGAGCAGCGGGTAACGCCTTCCAGGGAGGGTCACGTTCAGCTGTGTCAATCCGTGGCCTTGCCTTTGTCCCTTAAAAAACACGCACGTGACCCCGTATCCGATACTGTGCCCCTCTGCTCGCCCTTTGCCCCCTTGGTGAGGAGTGTGCCCTTCCAGCCCCTGTGACTCAGCTTCCCTCCCGGAACCGGCCGCCCGTCCTCGCTTCTCGTGGTCGCTGTCTGGTCTCTCGTGGTGTCCCCTGNCCCACCCTCTCTACCCGCCACCTCGGCCCCGGCCTGTGTGGCCTCACTGCGGGACCGCCAGGCTCCGCGGCGGCCTTACCAAGCCCCTCCCTGGACACCCCCAGCCCGATGTCCGCATCCCTCGCGCTCCCTGGAGGGTAGATGCTGGCCAGACAACAGCGCTGCCGTGGGAGGCACAGCCGTGGGAAAGCACGGGCTCTGCGGAAATATACGAGGAGGGCCTGGCTGCCACCAGGCAGAGGCTGTTTACGCTGAACTTGCCCCGGGAAGGGAGGCCGCCCCCATCACTTGCTTTTGGCCCAGCCTGAAGGCTGGCAGAGGGCTGGGGAGAAGGCCGCGGGTGCCCCTGACGGGAGGCTGGCCGCGCCGGGAGGCTGGAAGTGGGCACCCTGGGTGGTTGGCAGGGGTCACATCCAGTTAGTCCTGAGTTGGAAGCAGGGGCAAAAATTAGGGAAGTTGTCCATTATCGACCGAGCTTGGGGCATCTAGGGTGGGTTGTGCCTGGCCGGACATCCCGGACTTGCCGCGGGCTGTAAGTCAGCGTTGGTACGAAGCCTGGCCACCGCCGGTTTGCATATTCAGCCTTCAGTTCCGAAAGGCACCGTGTTTAAGACGCCCGGAATTAGATGAGGTCTTAGGTTCTACGGCC
>NW_027531904.1:10909931-10921487 GCF_008692635.1 Crocuta crocuta
CACGTGTGGATTACCTCCGGCCGAAGACAATCAAGGCCAAACAGGCTCAGAGGAACCTTTTACCTCGTCCTCAGCTACCAAACGGAAGCAGATGGGGCCGTACTGGGGAAAGAGCCATCGCCGGCAGCAACTCTTCCGTCAGAAAGCTGGATCGGTGGCCCGGCACACGCTCGCCCACCAAACACCTGCTGTTCCATCTTGTGAGTGGCCCTCCTCCCCTTTGAAGTGCTGGACCCCCACCCCCGCCTCCCCAGCTCAGGATGAGCCTCAGTTGCCCGTGGCAGAGCCTCTCATGCCCTTGTGAAGCTCACATACAGACCACGTTAAGTCTGTCTTTCTCCGTTAGCCTGTCTTACAGCAGTGCAATTATTAGGCTGGCAAAAGAGCCAGCGAGGGAGGAGAGAAAAGTTTTCCTCCCCCACAGTGTCATCAGTTAATTGGCAGTTCGGTCTTTCTTTCTTTCTTTCTTTCTTTCTTTCTTTCTTTCTTTCTTTCTTTCTTTCTCTCTCTCTCTCTCTCTCTTTCTTTCTTTGTAGTTCATAAAATAATGATGCATTTAAAAAATAACATCTTCGGGTTGATGAAACAAGTACTGTGGGGAGAAAGCTGTGACAGATCCCCTCTCAGGAGTTCATGCTCTGGTTAAGGAGAGAAGTCACCAGAAGGAGCGGTATTCCGGCACACATTTTAGGCAGCCTTACGTGATCCATTATTAGTGAGCTGGCTCAGACACAGCCACCGGGGCTGTGGGGGTGGAGGGGACGTGGGTCGGAGTGTCAAGGACAAGAACCGCAGACGGGAAAGCAGTGACTTTGAAAGTGCCTACTAAGGCCTGCACGTTATCTTAGGTATGGTATGTAAATTAGCCTCCCTGCCACTCGATGAATCTGGAGGCCAGAGGGCAGGCAGTCCAAGGACGGATTAGGGGCTCCGTGACACACCGAGGCTCTATCTCCCCCTCTGTCCTTGCTGCTTGGTTGCTCTGCTGGCTTTGGGATGAGAGCTTATCTCTGTGCGGCTTCCAGATGGTTCCTGCAGCTCCAGGCAGCCCAGCTACGTTCCAGGTGCGAGCGTACGGGCCACAGCGCCATCTGCATCTACCCGTTTATCAGGAAAACCGGAGCTTCCCCGGGGCTTCCCGCAGCCTTCCTCACATTGCATTGTCTGGGTCTGGGACACTGGGAATGGAGGCCACGAAGCCACATGCTCGACAAAACGTGACAGCAGAGAAACGCCAGGATTAAACCACATCCCTGCTCATCACCAGGGCTGGGGCGCTGGGTCAGAGAGCCTGGAAGATGGGGAGAATGCCTGTTGCCCAGACAACTATGAGGAGCCCCCACTGTGCCATTCGGGGAGCACAGGGGGCCCGCGGAGGGCACGGAAGACTAACTTAGCAAGACGGAAGAATGGATGAGTGACTGGCACTGACGGGGGCGGTCCGGGAAAAGAGGCTTTCCTGCGGCAGCTTGAGAAGACAGGAGGAAAAGAGAAGGGGAAAAGCTCACTTATCTCCTCCACTAGTGCACGTTCAGCAAGGCTGGGTTTGGTTTTGGGTTTTTTCCATTCATTTAAACTATATATTTGAAGCTGGAAGTGCGTCCCAGGGTAAGCACTGGCGCTTGCATCTCCCACACTGACCTCGGTGATGGGGCCTCGTAGGGTCGACCTGGTGAGATTTTGCCAGGCAGGAGCATCTACTCTGTCTGTAGCTTTGACAGGTGATATTCTCCACTTGGTAAAGGTCGTGAGATTTCTGAAAAATTCTGCAAAAGACCCCAAAGAACCACAGCAATGTTAAGAAAGGAGAACAAAGCTGGACACATCGCACTCCTCGATTTCCAACAATGTGACAAAGCTAAAGTGATCAAAACAGCGCGGTATTGACATAAAAACAGGCACATAGATCGTGTCTTAGATTAAAGAGCCCCGAACTAAGCCCATGCTCACACGGTTAATTAGTCTTGGACAGAGGAGGCAGGAACATACAATGGGGAACAGTCTCTTTAGTAAACGGTGTTGGGAAAATGGGACAGCAACTTGCACAAGAATGAAATGGGACCCTTATCTATGAAACGGGACCAGACACAAAAATAAATTCAAAATGGGTCAAAGACCTAACTGTGAGACCCAAACCGATAAAACTCCCAGAAGAAAACATGGGTGGTGAGCTCCTGGAGGCTGGTCTTAGAGATGACTTCTTGGATCTGACTCCAAGAGCAAAGGCAGCAAAAGCAAAGATGAACTTTTGGGATGACATCAAGCTAAAATGCTTCTGCACAGCAAAGGAAATAATCTACAAGATGAAAAGGCAACTACTGAATGGGAGAAAGTATTCGCAAATCATGTATCTGCTAAGGGGTTAATGTCCCAAATATATAAAAAGCTCAAGCAACTCAATAGCAAAAGACAAACAGTCCAATTCAAAAATGGACAGAGAAAAAATTCAAATGAATAGACAATTTCCCAAAGAAGACATACAGATGGCCATCAGGTACTTGGAAAAGGTGCTCAGGATCACTTATTATCAGGGAAATTAAAATTAAAACCACAACAAAGGATCACCTCACACCTGTCAGAATGGCTAGAATCCAAAGGACAAGGAAGGGCTCCTGGGGGGCTCCGTCCACTAAGCGTCTGACTCTTGGTTTCAGCTCAGGTTATGACCTCATAGTTCATGAGCTCGAGCCCAGCTTTGGGCTCCGTGCTGACAGTTCAGAGCCTGCTTGGGATTCTGTCTCCCTCTATCTCTGTTCCTCCCCCCTTGCTCTCTCTCTCTCTCTCTCTCCCTCTCTCTCAAAGATAGACATTTTTTAAAAATTTTTTTGAATTAAAAAAAAGACGACGATTAACCAGTGTTGGTGAGGATGTGGAGGAAAAGGGATCCTTTGTGCACTCTTAGTGTGAAGATAAATTGGTGCAGCCACTCTGGAAAAGCATATGGAGGCTCCTCAGAAAGTTAAAAATAGAAATACCATAGGTTCCAAGAGCCACTGCTGGATATTTACCTGAGAAAACCAGAAACACCAGTTCTGAAAGATATGTGTGCTCCCATGTTTATCCCAACATCCTGTCACACCCAAGATATGGAGACAACCCAGTGTCCCCTGATGGATGGAGGAATGGAGGTGTGATACATAATATATAATGGCATATATACCTGTATATAATGGAGTACTATTCGGCCATGAAAAAAGAAGTCTTGCCATTTGCATCAAATGGACTTGAGGGAATTATCCTACGTGAACCAAGCCAGACAGATAAAGACACAGAATCTGAAGCAGACTCTGGGCCCTGAGCAGCCAGCACAGAGCCTGATGCGGGGCTCGAACCCATGAACTGTGAAATCATGACCTGAGCCGAAGTCGGACGCTTAACCAACTGAGCCACCCAGGCGCCCCAAGAAAAAATGTGCTTTTGAAATGCACGTCAATATTCACCAAGATAGGCCAATGTATTGAGCCCTTAAACACATCTCAATAAATGTAAAATAATTGAAATCAGATAGAATATGTTGTCTGACCATATGGAACTGAATTGAAATTCAATAGCTATATGATCTTAGAATATTTGGAGGTATTTAGAAATTGAACACTCCTGTAAGTAATTCTTGGATTAAAGAAGAGATTAGAAATCAGAAAATGTTTTGAACTGTAGTATAATAAAAATGCATGTTAAAATATACAAAATAGAGCTAAAGCAGTTCTTAGAAGAAAATGTTAACATTTGAAAATCCATCAGTGTAATAGATCAATATAATCAATAAGTTAAATTAAAAAAAAGTTTAATGTTTATTTCTTTTTGAGAGAGAGAGCACACACGTGTATGAGCAGTGAAGGGGCAGAGAGAGAGAGAGGGAGGCAGGATCTGAAGCAGGCTCTGTGCTGACAGCAGTGAGCCAACGCAGGGCTCGAACTCAGAAACTGAGACCATGACCTGATCTGAAGCTGGATACTTAATCGACTAAGCCACCCAGGCACCCCCTGATGAGTTAAATTTTTAAAAATAGTTGAGTGACACCAATGGGAAGTGGGTTTGGAAAGGCAGCCTGCAACTGAGCCTCAGGGTCCCAGAGCTTGGAATCTGGAGGGAGGTCTGAAGTTGATGGGCGGGTTTTGATACTGTTGATTGGAGGCTGTGAAAGGGGCTCACTTCCCAGCTGGAAGGGGCCTGGGAGTCCATCTAACCCACTCGCAGCTTTTAGATGAGGCGGGGCTCCGTTTTAGACGTGCTGTGGCACAGAGGAGGCTCCAGCGGCGTCTCCTGGGTTTGGGTCCTGTTCTCTCCGCCCTCCCCCCACCCCGGGCGTGTGACAACGTCCCGCGGGTCCCCGAGACACTGACTGAGTGCACGCTGCAGATCGGGCACCTTGGTGGGAGGGGAGGTGAAGGGACGGAGCGACTGTCAAGTCAGGGACAGACACCCTCTGACAGGCCGACTGGGAAAGTCGAAGAGTGAAGTGGACAGGACCTCAGTCACAGACGTCAGCCGGCATCAGCTCGGTGCCGGGGAGCATGGGGACAGCACACGGGGCCGTGCACACCCTGAGCTACTCAGCTCCCCCGGTCGGCACCACATACAAATGTGCCTTCACGTTGTGACCCTTTCCATTTCTTTAAAGACACATCAGGAGTGCAGATTTTTATGTGAAATTTTAGATTTTAAAGTGTGGCAGTGAAATTTAGTATAAAACACCAGATGAGAAATAAAAACAAGGGAGCACACAGGTCAGCAACCTTGCTCGCACAGGCTCGCTGCCTGGCACTGTCTCCGTCTCTGGCTTCGGGGGCCCCCTCGGCCCCCACAGCCTGCTTTGCCCACTCGGAGCGCCCTTCAGTGTAGCTGGCTACTCAGCGGCCAGCACTGGGTCTGGGGGCGTAGTCAGTCTCCCCCATCAGGACGGAGAACTGGCCAAGTGCCTGTGGGCGGCTTCCCATTTTAACCCGAAGGTCATCTGGTCCCCCAGTGACAAGCCGGGCACAGGATTGCTACCCTGTCGTGACAGTGAGAGCAGAGCCCCGTCACCCGCACCCCGGCTGAGAGCCCTCCATGGACTTTCCCTGCAGACTCTTGAGGCCGCCACACACACACCCTCACACCCAGGACGCGCCAACCCGCCGCGTGCAGGTGAGCCCAGCGGCTGTCCCTTCTCAGGACTGCTTCTCAGACCGCGGATGTTGACGGCTCCTCCGCTTGACGTCGGCCCCCGCTTCTGCACAGCCCCTGGCTCCTCTCTTATGAGTGATGATGAAAACACACCCTTTCTTTCCGGATGTCCCACTGCCCGTTAAGGAATCTGCATCTGCTACGGGGAGATTGGCTGACGCAATGCTACAAGTGTTTGTAATGGCTCTTCTGTGGTCCTTCGTAGATGGGGTAGCCCATGTGGCTGTGGAAGGGCCAGCGTGTCCCGTGTGGCCTGTTTCCTGTGGGGAAAGGGAAGGGGAAGGAGGAGAGAGGAGTTTCTTGCTCTGGGACACAGCAACCCTGAAGGGCCCTCAGCCTGACCCTGAGCACGCCCACGGAGGGGGGCAGCTGGTATCAGCAGGGCGGGTGAGGATCGTACAGGGAGGGGGTAGGAAGTTTCCATAGAGACGGAGGCACAGAGACCCAAAGCTTTCGTATTTGGACAAGACGAGCAAGTGGGCCGAGCCCACCAGGCAGAGGTTGGCTACCTGAATAGCATCGGCAAAGCACGTCCAGGTCAAGACCAAGTGGGCGTGGTGCTCATCACCTGAGAGCCTGCCGAGGGCTTCTCTGAATGTCCTGAAGGTGAGCTGGGTCCTGCGTCTGGGGCGCACTGAGCCTACCGGGCTTTGGTGGGTGCGAGTGGAGGGGGGGCCTGGGACCAAGGGGCCCCGGGTTCTGCTTCCAGTCCAACTTTGATCCTAAAACTCTTGTCAACCAAACTAATGAACAGATTTGTACCTTTGAAGCTTCTGTTTCTCTTCAGAAAGATTCTGGTGGGTGGCGGTATGCTTTAGTCTGCGAGGAAGCTAGCGGGGCGCCCATCCTGCCTCTTCCGTGACATTCCACCCCCAGGACTCTGACCCAACTCCTTGTGAAATAAGATCCTTTCTGGGGGCTCTTCTCCTCTCACAGCGCTTCCTGGAACCCTCTACGTTCTCTTCTTTCCCCCTCATTCCCTCTTCAGGCCCAGCTCAGTTGTGGGCTGGTTCATAAGACGACAGAGGAAGTGTGGCCACTTGAAAGTGGCAGAGCAGGGGCAGGGCCATGGCACAGGTGAACCCACAGTTCGCCCCTTCGCAGACCATAGTCTAGGGCCAGATCCGGACTTCCACCTGCCTGTGAACACACAGTTTTACCGGAACACAGCCACACCCGTTAGTTTACGGATAGTCTGTGGCTGCTTTTGTCTTACGCATGCAGAGTCGAGTAGCTGTAACAAAGACTATACAGCCCTCAAAGCCTCAACTACTGCCTGGCATTTTACAGAGAACATTTGTCGAACCCACATAGTAACGCAGTTTGGATTGGAGTCAGCACACCTGGCTCTGAAGCATACTAGCTGCGGTGTGGAGGGAGCTACCCTGGCCCTCAGTTTCCTCTTCTGTGGATGGGGGAATAATCACCCCTCCGTACACAGCTTCCGAAGTTCACACTGGATAATAAGCATGGAGCTCTTTGCAGTCTGCAGACTGCTGTGCAGACTGTAAGGGCTGCTGTTCCTCCCTTTCCTTTGAGACTTTAGGATTGCTCCAGTTCCTTAATCTTATCCTCTTAGGTTATTTCTGGGATGAGAGCTATTAAAACCTACAATTTGCAGGCAGTGCTAATGCTAATTTTCTAGTCAGCCTGCCTTTCTGTAGACTGTCAAATGACAAGGATGTTTTAAAATAAGCACGAATTATGTGAAAAAATTGGTTCATGAATGAAGCCCACAGTCATATATTGTACTCCAAGAGTTAAAGAAAATTCCAATTTATACATTCTCTATTCAAGGGAGAACTCGCACCTGAATGGTAGCTATATTTAGATCCCCCATGTTACCTTCTTTGGTCGAATGTTCTCTTTGGTTAGAGCAGTAATTTCGTGCATGCATTCAGGAGATAAGGGTCTGAGGACTCACAGGAGGGGGTGTGGACCCGGATCACCACCTGGGCTCTGGGCATGCTGGCTGCAAGGCTGAGCTAGCAAGTATAAGGGTGAGGAAATCCAACATGGCGGCGGGCAGCCTCCATGCTTCCATGGGGCCTGGAGGGAGCACACAGTCCAGAGTACGGGGCACAAAGAGCGTCACGTATGCATGCTTAGTGCAGGACACGGCCTCTCTCCATGGGGCTGAGCAGCCTGCAGGGGCGGCAGGAATTGCTGAGTGTGTAGACGTGTGGCCCGCCGGGCTGGAGAAACCTGAAGACTTGCTTTGTTTGGCTCACTCGCTGAGGTGTGTGCGTTGTCCGTGGTATTTGAACGTCTTTGGTTGAAGATGCTTGTTCCAGCCCAGCTCCTGCCTCCGTCTCCCTGGTGTGTTGTGCGTAGCTGCTTGACCCCTGTAATCCGGTCACGCGGCACTTCGCTAAGCCGAGGCGGCTTGTCAGGCCCATTACAGCATCAAGGCCTCTTTGGCCCCAGTGAACCCCCATTCTGGGGGAGGGGGCTCGCGGAGGCCAGAGAAGGAGTGGGACTCCAGGCAAGTGGGGGGAGCTTCAGGGCAGGGCTGCAGCGTCGCAGGGGGGCAGAGTGCGTCAGGACGTCTGAGGAAGCCCAAGCCTCAGAAGGAGCAATGGAATAAATGTTGGGACCTCTTTTCCTGGCCCACAACTAGCCCCTGAGACTCGCAGGGCCCTGGACTGGGGCGGCACCCTCGTTTCTAGGTCCCACCCACTGCTGGAGCTGAGCCGCCACCTCCTGCGAGGCCCGGCCAGGACCTGCTGTGAAACCCGGCGGGCTTCTGCTGTGCCCTCCGTTGAGACGGCTGCACGTCCGCAGATGAAGACACATCTGATGCCTTGTGTGGGGTGCAGTCTTCATTTTCCTGCGCTTGCCTCTCACTTGGCAGGGACCAGAACTGAGTGTGTGTGCACGTGTGTAAGGGAAGAGCTCACGGACAGCGGCGTGGTGATGGGCTTGATTATCATTTGCAGACTTGCTAGACTTATGACCTTAAAATCCTTTGCGTCATTGGAGGTAGTGGAATCCTTGTTGTGTTCCTGATTTTTTAAGGACAAATGCCGGAGTTCATGACTCTTTTTTCATGCCCTGGACCTCTTTTCTGAATTAAGATTTTAAATGCATGAAGTACATAAGATTACAAAGGAGACCAAGTACTTAAATAGCTGCTAAAATATTATCACTGTATTAAATAGCAAGATATAGTGGCAGGTCTGATAAATACCATAGTTTCAAAGCAACGAGAGGCATAAATAGTATTTTGAGATACTGCGACACTGTAGGAGGATCTAAAAATATTTGTGATTTCTATTGGCAACAAAATCATAGGTCATTCTAGTTCTACCTACATTCATAACTGGAGGAAAAGCTTCATTTCTGTTGGTGGTGAGTGAAAATAAATCTGTAACTTTTTTATGCATCTAACACATAGGTTAAGAAACACGATTAAGAATCCTTGCTAGTGATTCCTCATTAAGTAAGATACCAGTTTTAGACTGAGGTTTGTGTATTCTATCGTGTTCAGGGAATATCCACAAGTTTTTGTTTCAGTAAATGTTTTAGAGATGGGTATTGGATTTCCTTTTCAGAATCTCGGAAAAGGACGTAGTTTCTCTCCCTTGCGCTGTCAGTAGGGTGCGTTACGTTGATGGGTTTCCTAGTGCTAAACTCTCCTTCCTGAGTTCTGTCTTCCCCGGTAATGTCCGAACCTTCTTTCTCATCCAGCCCCGGCACTTCTGCCTCATTCCAAGCAGCTGGTCCCATCGGCGCTGCGCTCTGTCCACCTCCTGGATGGCTGTCCCTGCCCCTCCAGAAAGTCTGTCATAATTCGTGGACAACTTCCCCACACACTAAACTCTTCCAGTTTTGACTATTGTTCTTATACTGGCCAGTTAACTCTTCAGGTCTGAAGGGGTTCCATCCTTTGGAGGTGAGTCCTGGTAGGTGACTTCTGGATTTCTTATTTCTTAGTCCATTCGTGTGCCCCTGGGATGCTCTTGCTGTTTTGGTGAGACCCTTGCTGTTGCTGGTGGTGGCTTCCACCTGCCCATAGTCTGAGGTTTTGGGAAATATTTTGCCAGATGGTTTGTTTAACATGTTGTGTATAGGCTTTTTCTTTTGTTTTTGCAGAGGGATTAGGGAAAAATCTACACCTAAGCTACATCTCACCGCCAGAGAGATTTTCAGTTACCACTTTAAATCCTTTCACAACCATTGGTCTAGCTAAGCTTTCTATTTCTTCTTATGTCAACTTTGACATTAATTTTTTTTAACTTTTATTTATTTTTGAGAGACAGAGAGAGACAGAGGACAAGCAGGGAAGAGGCAGAGAAAGGTGGGGAGACACAGAATCTGAAGCAGCTCTAGGCTCCGAGCTGTCAGCATAGAATCCAATGCAGGGCTCGAACCCACAAACCGTGAGGTCATGACCTGAGCTAAAGTCGGATGCTTAACCGACTGAGCCACCCAGACACCCCTAAAAATTTTTAGTAGAAATGTGTTTATCTCATCTTGTTTTTAAAGTTATTTATCTCTCATTGTATTTTAAAATCTTGTCTTGTGTGTAATTATTCACACCGACTGGTTTCCCATCTCGGAGCATCATCTGGTAGGACAGTTCATTCATGCTCTCCGTTGCTCCCTAGCTCTCCATTTGATTGTCTGCACTTATCTTCATTATTTCCTTCTGCTTCCTCTTTTGTTCTTTTTCCAGCGTCTTGAGTTGAACGATTTGTCCATTATTTCAAATGTTTTTATAAACAGACTTACAACTAAAAATGTCTTCTTGCTTTAGGTATAGCTCACCAATTGTGACCTATTGTTTGCTCATTCAACAATAAGTACTCCACAATGTCTCCTACGACTTCCTTTCACTTAATAGTGGACTTCCAAAAAAGTAGTATGCTTCCAAACTTTTAAATCTGTAGGCTTTAAAAAACAATAAAACTTTTGTTCTTTAGTCCCACTTTTACTACATTGTGGTCGGAGAACACCCTTGGCGTGATGTTAATTCTCTGGGATGTGTTGGAGTCTCCTGTACAGTGTGTATATATTATCTACAAAGTTCTGTGCGGGTTCCAAAGAATGCTGCCTTCCCGCTAGACATGAACCTCTCTCCACTTTTAAAATGTTAGGTCTACTCCTTATGTTATTCAAATAGTCTGTATCTTTGCTTACTTTTTAAAATCTGTTGCTCCATCAGTTTCTGAGACAGGAATGTCATAGTCTCCTCTTAGGCTTGTTGATCTTCTTTTATGTCTCCTTGTATATGTGTCGGTTGTTGCATTGCTTTCCATATTTTAGGGTGTCTGATTATGTACGTGTATCTTCCGTTTCTCCTTTTATCAGTGTATACTAGAAAGCTTTGTTTCGTACCTTGCCTTCCTCTAAATTCCATTCTGTGTGATGTCGCGCTTGGTTTCGCGGTTTGGCTCATCTTTGGCCTGTGTTTTCTCCTTTTTGGCCTCACTTTGTTAAAACTGTGTCTCTTACAGACAGTGTATTGCCAAACGTTGTTAGTTTTTACTTGTCGTCTTTCTCCCTTCCTTTCTGAAATTCACTATGAGCTCATCTTCTTCGGGTCGGTTTACTCCATTTGCATTTACTGCAATTAATGTAACAGTAGAATTTTCAGCCATCTTATTTCTTCTATTTCTATTTGCTTATGTATTTATCAAGACGACTGAATATTTTCTTCTACTCACTTCAGAGTTGCACATTCCCCTTTTATTATTCCCCAGGTTACCCCTCGAGTATCAATTTCCATACCAGTGTCTATTTTTCTCCAGTACTTTTTCCACTTACCTGTAGTTAAGTCACTGCCCCAAAGTGACAGGTGCTTCATCGTGTCATAAACTCCTGGTCTTCCCTTTCTCTGTTCCCTGTGTCCCACCCCAATATTTTGGTACCATTTAAAGTTTTAGTTCTGCATTGTAATGGACACAGCTTTTTTCATTTGTTTTCCTTTACATATTTAGTCAATATGAAATTTTACTAAGTTATTTCCTTTCTGGATATAGTTGGTTTTTCTTGGATTGAAAAAAAAAAAACTATTGGAGAACTCCAAGGATGTTTTTTTTTTTTATTTTAAGATTTATTTATTTTTGAGAGAGAGAGAGACAGAGAGAGACAGAGACAGTATGAGTGGGGGAAGGAAGGACAGAGAGGGAGACACAGAATCTGAAGCAGCTCCCGGCTCTGAGCTGTCAGCACAGAGCCCGATGCAGGGCTTGAACCCATAGACTGTGAGATCATGACCTGAGCCGAAGTCAGATGCTTAAGCAACTGAGTCACCCAGACACCATGAGCCTTTTTTTTTTTTAGAAGATTGCTTTACTATCTTAACATTTTTTGGACTGAATTATTCTGTAAGTTGTGCTAATTGTCTGTCTCTCATCTGCTTTGCACATTTCCTATGTGACTCTT
>NW_027531904.1:10921583-10927527 GCF_008692635.1 Crocuta crocuta
CAGGGTGGGGGGGGGGGCCCTGTTTGTCCTGACTGTTCCATTCCTGCTCCTTTATGCCTAGAAGTTTCATTGTGACCTCTCCCTGGCCCAGTCGGCTCCTCAGTTCAAAACCAGGTCTTACCTTGGAAGCTCAAAGCTCTCGTCCGCAGGAACATTTCGGACCCAGAACCTGAGGCAGCGGGTAGTGCGGCCCAGGCCCTGCCCGTGTAGATGTCCCTAATCCCTTCCACTACTTTGGGCAACAGCCTAATGTAGGAGGCAGCCAGGAGGGGGCCCGGGGCCCCGACCCGCAGCTGGCAGTTCCTCGTCGCACAAGCCTGCCCGGGGTTGGTGTCTGCCAGGGGTGAGCATGGGCACTCTGTCCGTCTGTCCATCCACGGCCCTGGAGCACAGAGCACCCCCCCACCCCAGGTAGCTCGACGACTCACTGAAGTGTCTGTCCTTCTTGTTTGAATATGACTTATGTTTAGGATAAATCATCACTTTGGTTTGGAGGAGAGGGTGTGTTTTTGTCTTAAAAGGCACACTCACAGCCCCATCTGAAACAGAGTTGAGACTTACACATTTTCATACTCTTTGACTGAGCAATTAAAAAGTTAGGAATTAGATAATATGTATGTAATGATGTTCATTATGGTGTTTTATAATCACAGTGAAAAGCTGGAAACAACTCAGATGTCCATCAATAAGGGGCTCAATAATTTATGGCATATCAATAAACTATGACATGTCTCGCCTCTGTGGCCAGATTGGGAGTGACCTCCCTGCTCTGAGAGGCTCTGATTTGGTAGGTTTCTAGAGCTTAGGCCCTTGTCTTTAAAAAAAAAAAATATATATATATATATCCACAGACGATTCTGATTTGCCTACAGGATTAAAAATCACTGATATGAGAGTGTCTAATATTCTGGAAAGTAGATTAATTTTAATTCCAGGATCTCATTTTGTGCAGGAACTTTCTAAACTGGGGATTGTCCAACCACAGCCCGCAGCTGCTGCCTGACCTGCTGGCCCGTAAGCTAGGAACGTCCCTTATACTTTGCAGTCGTTAAAAAGAAAAAGCAGGAAGAGAATCGTATCTCATGATATGTGAAAATCTCGTGAAATTCCAGTGTGGGACTCAGCTGTGGAGGGACGGGAGCAGGATCGGGTGGTTGTGACAGGCCGAAGGGCCCACAAATCTTCAAGGACTGACTCTCTGGTCCTTCACAGAAAGTGTGCTGACCCTGCTGTGAACATCTCACTCTTGCTGCCGACTGGACAGCAGCTGTGGGGTCCCTGGTGCAGGTGTGTGTGTGCATGTGTGAGGTGTGTGTGCCTGTGCATGCACACATGTGTGTGGTATATCGGTGTGTGCGTGCATATGGGTGCACATGCATGTGTGTGCGTCTGCGTGCACATGTGTGGTGTGTGTGCACATGTGTGTGCACATGTGTGTAGTGTGT
The DNA here is from genome assembly GCF_008692635.1 of Crocuta crocuta. NCBI lineage: Eukaryota > Metazoa > Chordata > Mammalia > Carnivora > Hyaenidae > Crocuta > Crocuta crocuta. The sequence goes on from NW_027531904.1 coordinate 10,923,029, forward strand.
CTTTTTGTGCACGTGCACATGTGTGCAGTGTCTTGTACATGTATGGCGAACATGTGCATGTATGATGTGCATGCACACGTGTGCATGTGTGTGCACACATTTGTGCGGTGTGTCTGGGTATATGCATGTGTGGTGTGAGCACACATGGCATGTGCACGGGTGTGGTGGGCATGCACGTGTGCATGCGCACATGTGTTCATGTGTGTGGTGTGTATGCACGTGTGTGCACATGTGCAGTGTGTGCGTGCACATGTGTGCGCGTGCATGTGTGCACCTGTGTGGGGTGTGTGTGCGCATGCGTGCAGTGTGTGCATGCATGTACGGTGTGCGTGCATGCGTGCAGTGTGTGCATGCGTGTACGGTGTGCGTGCATGCGTGCAGTGTGTGCATGCGTGTACGGTGTGCGTGCATGCGTGCAGTGTGTGCATGCGTGTACGGTGCGCGTGCATGCGTGCAGTGTGTGCATGCGTGTACGGTGTGCGTGCATGTGTGTACGGTGTGCGTGCATGTGTGTACGGTGTGCGTGCATGCGTGCAGGGACAGGCTCACCCCCCTCAGCCTGTGGCACTGGCGAGCCTGCTGTGAACCACGTAGCCCAGCAAACACTGTGGTTTCAAAGGGAAGGCCGAGCGCCGTGGGTCCCTGGGGACGGGACTCCATCAGCCCCGCAGGCCCCTTCACTCCCCCCTGCAGACACTGCCCGCAGTTGCACAACGACGACAGCCCTGCAATGACCCGCCTCGAGCTGCTCCCATCCCTCCCTTGGGACTCGGGGCGCTGCCGCTGTGCTTTGTGTCGGGGATGCTGGGCGCGTGCTGGCCGCGGGGNGGATGGTACTGATGGCTCAGACCGCAGGGGCCCACGGGGGGCCCGTGGTCGATGCCGCAGGACAGGACGGCGTCCGAGCTTTCCCGGGGATGTCAGGGACCCTCGGCACCTCGCCGACAGCCTGCTGCCGACCCGAGACCGCGAGGCCGGGGCGCCGGGCGGGAGGCTGGGGGCGGACGGCTCGCAAACACGACGCCTCCAGGAAGCAGCGGTGGAGCCTGGGGTCTGAGGGGCCCAAGCCCCGGTCTCCCTCACCCCTGGCCTGTTATCTGTTTCCCGGGGGTCAGGGACACCCATGCCCAGGGCCGCCGTGAGGACGGAAAAAACGGGGCGCCAGTGCGCCTGGCACCCAGCCCCCCCCGTGGGACCTGCTGTCCCCGACCACCTGCCACATTGCGGCCCATGACCCGCAGCCATTGCCTCGCTCCGGGCCCAGATCAGGCCGCCCGTCGCTCCTGGGGGTCCACCGTGGGGGTGGGGACCAGAGGTGACGTCACTGGGCGTCGGTGACCTCCTCCGTGCCGCCGGTCAGGAGGGAGCGTTGTACTTCACGCGGGCCTCTGTGGGGGTTCAGATGTCCCTGCACCTGCGTGAGGCTGGAGAGTGAGTCACTCAGGGAGCGCGTGCAAAGGAACGGTCATTCCACCGAAACAGAGGGGCCACCGCCCCTCACGGACCTCCTCGCCCGTCGCCGCCCCGCGTGCTTCCCGGACTCAGAGCCGTGGACGCCCCGCCTCTCCCTGTGGCGCGCCGGGGCCCAGACAGCGTCATTGCGGGGGTCTCAGCAGGCCTTGCGCGTGGAGAACGTTCCGGACAGGCTCGCTCGCAGCAGGGGCCTCCCTCCGTGTGAGCGTCTCCTGTGCTTCCCGCTGCTCCGTGGCCGCCCGGGCTGCTCCCGCCCTCCCCGCACGGCCCCTCTGGGCCCCCTGCGCCCTCAGAGCTGTGTTCTGTCGTAGCCGCGGGGCCGGGCATTGGCGGCCGGCACACTCCGTGTCCCAGCCCCGCGAGTGAGTCTGGGCTGGCGGACAGGCTGCTTCGCCTGAGGTCCCAAGTGACGCCGCGCCTCCGGCCCAGGGCCCCCACTCTGCTAGCAAAGCCTCCGGGCCTGACCTCCAATCTCCTTCCCTGCTCGTCAACAGCACCGATGTTCTGGAACCAAGAATTACATATAGAAACACGCTAAGAACCGTAAAGCGTCTGCAAACATGTCAGGAGCACACGTGACTCATGATGATGACACTTTTAAAACAACTTGGACGCATGACTTTGGCTCTCGAACAGCCGGCTGAAAAGTGCTCGCTCCAGACGGGTTACGTACATGGATTAAAAAAATAGGGGCGCCTGGGTGGCTTAGTCGGTTAAGCGTCTGGCTTNGACTGGCATTTCATCTCTGTTCAATTTAAAAACTGTCGCCTCTAAAGTCAATTCAAAGTTAATCCACTTCAAGAAATAAGGGAAACAGAGGTGAGCCTGTGACTGCAGTGACGGGAATTCGTGAGCTCCAGTCCATCCACCCGGGAGTCTAGAATCTGCACCTGGGTCCCTTCCGGCAGCCGGGGCCACGGACATGCAGGTCCCACGGCACAGGCTCTGAATAGACACTNACTGGTTGTCCCTTCCTCGGGGACCCCCCCCCCAGGCCTCCACCCACAGGCCTCCGAGGCCGCAGAACCCGCCCCCCACCGTCCTGTTTCTGTGAGATGCTGGCATTTTCGCCCTTGGGTGACGCTTCAAGAATGGGTTAGTGCCTTGGCTGGTGGAGCCCGCAGATCGTGCCCGATGGTCAGCTCCTGTTGACAGAGTCCGGTCCTGCCCTTCCCATGGGAAGAGGTTTTGTTTGGACGCGAATGGGCCCACCGGGCTCTGCTCCCCTCAGAGGCTGATCCGTGAGCTCCGGGGTTGGGCCCCTCGGGGTTACACCCGGCTCTGGCGCTTCTCTGGATGGGTTATTCCCATGTTCTCTTCCTCAGTTTCCCCATCTGTCAGCGAGGCCTCCCGGCGCGTCCTCCTGGGAGCGTGGCTGGAAGGCCCGGTCGCACGGCGCCCGTGGAGCGCACACGCGGAGGCGTCGCTGCTTTGTTCCGCCTGCTTTGGCTGCCGGGCTGGACCTCAGACCCGCCACCGCCGCCCGCGGGGGGCTGGGGTCCTCAGGATGCGCTTGGCAGGTGGTGGGAAGCCTGACCCCCGGCGGCTCGCGTTGTGAAGACGTTGATTGTGTCGCCTCGCGAGAAGCGTGTCGCAGGACGGGCTGCAGCCGGGTTGGCCCGGAGCCCCAGTGCCGTCAGGAAGGACCCGGGCCCCGCCAGCGGCCCCAGTGGCGTCCAGGCCGGTTCCCTCGCGGGAACGAGAGAGCAGCGGCCGCTCAGGACGGCAGGGTTCACACTTAGCGGTGGACTTTGAGGGGCTCTCCCTGGGCCGTGGGGACTTCGTGCCTCCCTTCAGTGTGAGGAGACCAGCCGAGGTCCGATGGCGGCCTGAGCCAGGCACAGCAGCGGAGGGGCTGACATATTCCTTACCTTCCGCTGGGAGCCCCTAAGTGGCCCCAGGACAGAGTCACATGCAGAAATCATAACACTCAGGGCGCATGGGGGGCTCAGTCCGTTGAGCACCTGACTCTCGATTTTGGCTCAGGTCATGATCTCGTGGTTTGGTGGGTTCGAGCCCCCATCGGGCTGTGTGCTGATGGTGCGGAGCCTGCTTGGGATTCTCTCTCTCCCTCCCTCTCTCTCTGCCCCTCCCTTGCTTAGGCTCTCTCTCTCTCTCTCTCAAAACAAATTAAACTTAAGGAAAAAAAAGAGAGACCCTAACACTCAGATTCCCAGGTGGCCCCGCTGAGTCCGATTCTCTGGGGACGTGGCCCAGGCGTGCACAGTGCAGAGGGCCCCCGAAATTATGCGGACGTAAAGGGAAATATCGAGCGTGCACTGACTGGGGGCCGTCCCTGGAGCCGCGCACCAGACCCGCGAGGAGGGGGGCACGGGTATGAAACCACACTCTGCCATGAGGGAGGCAAGTGGTGGCAATAGCCACACCCTCTGGGGCCTGGGGTCTAGACACCAGGACCCGCGGCCCGTGGGGAACCCCGCAATCCCGGAGGCCCGTCTTTCACTCAGTGCCTCTTGCTGGACGCCTGCTAAGGCCACGGACCATGCGCGCCAGTGAATAACCTCCATCAGCCGCTCGGGCTGGGGGCAGACACGCAGAAACCAGACCATCTCAGAGAACGCGGCCGCACAGAGGTCCTGCGTCCGCGAGGCTGAAGCAGAACGGCCAGCAGTGGCCAGGTGACCGCGGGGAGGTGACAGGTGGCGTGAGTGGCCGTGCGGCCTGGCTGGCGGTCAGTGTGCACGGTGCCGTCCCAGCCTTACAGTCAGACTCGCGTGCGGGGACGGCAAACACGGAGAAAACAGCCCAGATGCGTGTTGAAGACGTGGCTCGTTCACCTCCAGACTGAGACGCCCCCCCAGCCAGACGGCCGGCACCACCGGTGAGGTGACGGTGCCGTAAGGATCGTGACACCGGGCGGCTCCCGGATGCTCGATGCCTCCAGAGGGCTCCCTGGAACGATCTCGGTCGGTGTCTGGAATCGGGTGACGTCTGACGGCCTGAAGCTCAGACTCGGTCAGCGCGGCCTGGCATGTGGGTGCGTGTGCCCCGCTGCTGGGAGCGCC
>NW_027531904.1:10927558-10940665 GCF_008692635.1 Crocuta crocuta
TTCCCCGCGTCTCCTCCCCCCCAGCCGCCCACCTCTTCTCACGGTTGCTGCTTTGTTTTAAAATAACTCCCTAACTCTCAGCCAGACAACCTGTTTCCAGCATCGTCTCATTGCCTGATTGCCCTTGGCAGCCTCCAGTCCAATTCATCCCGGGCTGGGAATGCACGAACCGGGGTATATTTAATGGGAAAAGAGACTCTGCATATAAAACACCTGCTTTTGCTAAAAGTCAGAGTCTGGCAAATGATGTTTGACAAGAGGGAAAAGGAGAAACGGCCGCCTGGCGTCCTTTAAACCTCGCCTTCCCCAGAAGGCGCTCGGCTGTTTCCTCTGCAGCTTCAGGGTCCCCTGGGAGCCACCTCGGGGGAAGGGACCCTCCTCCCTGTGCCTTTCAGGCGACCGCTTCCCGCCAGCAGCCCGTCTGGCTGCGGGAACCAGGGCACAGTGTGCAGGTGAGATGCCCCCCACTCTGTCGCCTCCTGTAAAATGCCACCTGCACGTTCCTCAGGTGGCCCTGCGGGCCCGGGGGCTCTGGAAGCCCGGGGATTTGCGGGGGCAGAAGCCGGGCATTCCTGGCTGGGAGTCCCTGCCCTCTGCCCACGGGCTGTGGGACTTGAGGTGCCTCGTGCACCCTCTCTGAGCCTCTATGTGAAATTCTGTCATTATTGGCTCTTCTGGGTCATAGGCCCCAAATTCCTGGGTGCCTGTAGGGTCAGGAGAGCAGCTGGCCACAAGCACGCACGCTGCCGCCCGCAACCTCCTCTCGGCGCCAGGGGGCCGCCTCTGCGCTTCTGGGGGCGCCGCCGCCTGGTGAGCCGGCAGACACCGCGGCCGTGTGCCCACCTGTTACCCACAATGCATCTGCAGCCCCTGGAAGTTCCGGGGAGGCTCTGGGCGGCATCTGTGTGCAAGGACACGACTTGCTCCTTTTTTTTTCTTTAATGTTTATTCATTTTTGAGAGAGAGACAGAGTGTGAGTGGGGGAGGGTCAGAGAGAGGGAGACACAGAATCCAAAGCAGCTCCAGGCTCCGAGCTGTCAGCACAGAGCCCGACGCGGGGCTCGAACCCCCGAACCGTGAGGTCACGACCTGAGCGGAAGTCAGACACTCATCCGACCGAGCCCCCGGGCGCCCTGCCAGGAGGGCTACACGTGTTCAGACAGGAAACAGGAAAGGTTTTCTGACGAGCAGGAAGGTCAGGCTTGCCTCGGGCCGTCGGTGCTGCTCGCTGTGCCGCAGACGCACGTGGGCCGCGGCGTGGGGACCGGGGCCCTGCTGTGTGCCCGGCGATGGCGCGCACCAGGACCGCGGCCAGGCCTGGGAGCGCGAGCTCGTCCAGCCCAAGTAATGCGGGGATTACGGGTTACAAAAGGCGAATTTCCGTCCCAGAACACTGCTTGTGCGATCGCACGCACGTGAGTTCTAAAAGCCGATAGGCTTTTCCCAAGCGTGTTTGACGACACGATCCTTCCTTCAGAGTCCACACCTACGCGTGTCTCCGGAGCGTTCTCGCGGAATGTGGCTGAGAACAGGGTGCCTTGAACTCTTTCCTTCAGAATTTGCAAATATTTCTCTATCTACCTACCCACCTACCACCTCTCATCTCTCTCTCTCTCTCTGTGCTCTAACACCTGCAATGAGCCAAACACTATTTCAAAAGCATTCAGAACAACTAAATTGGAAATTTAATATTGCCACAGAACCACAAGATACTGAGTTTATTGGAACTATAAGTATTTATATTTTCTTTGAGAAAATGTGATTAGTGAGTCAGTGAAAAGTCGCTCCTGTTGAAGATGTCGTCAAAATATATTCAGTTTAAACTGCTTTTTCCCCTCCTTTAACTCTCAGATTTGCAGCCAGAACGCAACAACTCAGGAGCTGGTCGCCGTCCCCGGGGGAGAAATTCGGATTTCTCGGAGTCAACAGAGGCTTCTTTTTCACTTTTAGACATTACTTTTAAGCGTGCAAGAATTAAAATAGCTTAATGAGAGAGAAAAAGTATGGACACAGATGAATTATGTGAAATTTCATACATGCTAAAGATAGCGCTTAAAATTGGTAGGATAAAAATTGAAAAGCTTTTAATATACATGGTTAACTATTTTAGGGAAAAAAATCAAATGAGAGTCCTCCTGGACCAAACGGAAATGTACAGATCGACATTTTAGATAAAATGCGTGTTGGTTTCCCCTTTTACCACCTTCTGAGTCACCCAGGATTTGCGGTGAGAGGCAGGGTCCTGGGGCCCAGCCGGTTCCATGTCCGACTCTTGATCTCGGCTCGGGTCATGGTCTCGGCTCGGGTCATGACCTTGAGGTGCATGGGGTCGAGCCCTGGGCCGGGCGGGGGCTCTGAGCTGACAGTGCGGGTCCTGCCTGGGATCCTCTCTCCCTCCCCCTCTGCCCCTCCCCCTGCTCTGTGCTCTGTGTCTCCCTCTCATAATAAATAAGTCAACTTTAACAAAACAAAACAAACCGATGGCAGATTCTCCCCTCTTACAAACCCCTCCCGGCCCTGAGCGCAGGGCCGCGCGTCCTGACCCTGGGCGCCTCCTCGCCAGGTGCGCACCTACATCCCCAGCCAGGCGCCGGCTCCTGCACCCCGGCCTGCTTGCATCCCTGTGGGGGCACGGCCTGCACCCCGACCTGCTTCTGTCCCTGCGGGGGCGCGGCCTGCGGCCAGGTCACCAGGCAGCGCCCGCCCCGCGCTCAGGCTGGGGCTGTGNGCTCAGCCCCCTGCCCTTCTCTCAGCCCCACCACCCCGACCTCTGCCTCCTGGGCTGCACCCCTCCTCGGATCTCCCTCCCGCCCACGGCCGGCCGGGTGCCCTCTGGGTCACCGGGGTGAACTTCCCGCTGTCACAGCCCCAGCACTTCACTCTCCTGCTCGAGGATTCGGAGGGTCCCTGGCGCGGAGCAGGGTGGAGCCGCTCGCAGAGCTCAAGACTGTACCCCTGCGCCTGCGGACGTCCTCAGCCCGCCTGGGGGCTGACAGCTTTGAGGCAGGTTGGGGGGGATGGGGGTGGGCGGGGGTGCACGCTCTGTTCCAACGACACAGCGCCGAGGACCAGTCCACGGTGACCGCAACGCTGACACGCATCCGTGCCAGCAGGGACCTCGCTTTAACTCCTGCTCCATTTAAAGCAGATCCCGCGTGTGACAGTGACGCTGACTGCTCAGTGCCAGCGGCACGCGGACCCTCCCGCCATTCTCTGGAGCGCGGGAGTTCGGGGGGAAGAAAGCCATAACAAGTGTGCGCAGAGACACACGTGTCTGTGCACACGCGAGCACGTGCGTACCCAGGCTTGTGCATTCTGCCTTTCATTTCATTCATTTCCGGTTCTTTTCTTTGTTTCCGGGTCTTACCTCGTTTCCTGTGGCTGGAGGGCCGACCGCAGCCACAGGCACGGCCTCGATGGGAAGGGTCACCACTGATTTGCCCTCAGACGCCCTGAGGGACCGCAGGGAGCAGGAGCCGGGGGCCAGGGCACGGAGCTCACTCCAGCCACGCGATGCCCCATTTGCTGGCAGGAAGTGCATTTTGCACAGCCCGCACTTGACCTCTTCGGGTCACATTGTCTATGAGATCTGTGAACCCTCCCCTGCGCTGAGTAGTAACTCATTCTCCGATTCACAGTGAAGGGCACTAAGTAGATGGACGGGGAGAAGCCCAGACGGACGGGATGACAGAACGGCACCTATGATTGCTCCCTCGTCTGCGGCCCGCCCGCCTCGTGGCTCACGTCCGCTGTGCTGCAAATGCGTGTTTATTACTTATTCTTCCCAACACCTCCAGGAAGCCGAGAAACAGCCTTGTTTGCACTTGGAAGCTGAAGAAGTGCGTGGAGAAGTGGGCAGAGCCCTGGCCGGGGCTGAGGCAGACGGCGACGGCCTCTTCGGGGGCTTGGGGGCACACGCGTCCTCCCCGGGAGCTCCGGAGTGGAGTCCCGGGTAAGGGAACATCAGCAGAGGATTTGCTTTGTAACTTTGGGTGAGCACGTTTGGAAGATGATCGTTACTGAGCCAAACTCGCTTTTGGCGCCTGACCGTTAGCTGAGACACAAGCAAGTATTCATCAAGTGTTTGCTCGCCAGCGGCCGCGATGCTGGACACAAGATGCTGTACAACCCATGGGCTCCCCCCCACACTCGCTGACTCCGGCTCAGAGCCCGCAGCCTCCCCGCAGGCACTGCCGACCCCCCGCTCCCACGCCCCAGACGGACTCTCGGTCAGTCAAGTAGAGGGGATGCCCGATGACCCGCTTTCACAACCCTGGATGGAATTGCTGATGAACTCACCAGACAGGAGTCTGTGGTCCCCTCTGTGCCAGGCCCTGGGGGACAGTGGAGACTGAGACAGGTGTGCCCCAACCCTCATGGAGCTGAGCCCTCGGGGACAGAGTGGATGGTCAGCAGATGACGACAGATGATGGACAGCAGATGATTGAACCGTGATGGTGACGAGGGCTGTCTGAGTGTAGTCTTGTCGTCGGTGAAGGCGGGCGTAATGACCACCCTCCCCTCGGAGGTGGCTGGGGGAGCACACGGGGCAGTGCGTGCACAGTCGACGCCCAGAGAGCACTGCGCACACTGCGGTGGGGCAAGCGTCACCGTCAGTCACCTACGGTTAGGCGTACGGTAAGCTCTTCCTGTTCCCTAAACCCACCAGTGATAGCAGTTCAGCACTTACTGCAATGAGCAGGCTAAGTATTAATTCCTTATCTGTGCCGGGGACCAGCCTGCTGCCCCCGGCCCCCCCGCCAGCCCACAAGCCCTCTGCGAGCAGGACTCTGTCTCGCGTCGGATCTCGAGTGCCTGAGAGAGACCCAGCTGGGGCCAGACAGGTACTCAGGAGTGAAGGGGGCTTGACGGTCGCTTCACTCTTACATTGAGCGTTTCACCTCCAATGAGCTTGCAAAACACGGATATCGCGTATCTCCAAAAATGCATCGTAATTTCCCTTTGAATGAATTATCTGGGACTGGGAATGGGATTTAAAGGAAATCTGCTTTAATCTGATAGACGTGAGAGAGCGCGACACGGCGGTAGACCAGATGCCCTCTGGTCCTGACTCTTTCTCCCTTGCACGCAGAGGGAAAGGCGGTGGCAGAGGATAGTGACCATCAGCCGATGACTACCTCCCACTGAGCCGTAGGATGATGGGGACTCCCAGGCCCCGGGCACGGTGTCCGTCTGCACAGCTAGAACGGACAGTTCTGAGTCTCCGGGCAGCAGAGCTCCCGGCCAGTGGGACGTAACAGGAATCACTGCACGAGGCAACTCAGGTCACGTTCTGTCGCCTTTCTCTCCCGTGTATGTCGGGGGTGGTCGGTGAAGCCACAGCCGCCATCCCGTGCCTCTGAGTCCAAGAGACGCCCAGAGGCCTCACCCCTCTCTCCCTGCACTGCAGAAAAATATCCATTGTCGTTCCAGCCGTGTATGCCTTCCATGGCCTGGAACTTTNAGGCTCCAGGCTCTGAGCTGGCAGCACAGAGCCCGACACGGGGCCCGAACCCACGAACCGCGAGACCACGACCTAAGCGAAAGTCGGACGCTCAACCGACTAAGCCACCCAGGCGCCCCAATGTCCTGGAACTTTCTGAGCCAAAATGAAACTTGCCAGGTGAGGGACTATTAATAAGCCCCACGGGAGGACACAGAACTGGTTTGAAAGCCACACGCCGTTCTATTAAATAATGTAACTGACGTGTGACGCTGCGCCATCTCACAGAACTATAGAGGAAGCCGTGTGTGTAATGTTAGATGTACCAGTGTCCACGTTTTGAAGGCGAAAGTAAAAGGTGCAATTAATTTTAATACTTTATTTTATTTAACCCAATGTCTCCAAAGCATTAGCAGGTTAAGTGTAATCCATATGAAAAGTACTGGTGGGGGGAGTTTGCAAACTAATCTGTTTGGAAGCTAATCTGATGGTGTCAGATGCTCACCCNAGCCCCAGCTGGTTTCTGTTGCTTGTGAGAGCGGAGCCCGGCGTGAACTGCCTCCACGCTCCATCCCTCCGGCGCCGGCTCAGCGCTGACCCGGGTCACGGGCTCTCCCACCGTCTGGACTTGCTTACGGTGAACGCTTCCCTAGGCCAGGCGCTTTTTTGATATTTTGCTCTCTTCCCAGTGTCTTTATTTTTTAATCCACTTGGCTAACACCCCGGACCTCCTACCACGTATCAGATACCGCGAGGGGCCTTGGGGAACAGGCGTCAAACGCCGAGCCCTCGACGCCCGCAGCTGGAGGAACGCTGACTCGTCCACATAAGCCGCCGTGTGCAGGGCTGGGTGTGCTCACGTCTCAGGGACAGGGATAAACGTGTGCAGGTCAGAGGCGAGGCGTTCCTTCCACTCTCAGCGGTCTGGGAAAGGTCCCCGGGGGGCGGGCAGCGCACGGAGTCTCTGAGGAGCAGCGCTGCCCGCGGCGATGGCAGTGACGTTGCCAAGACAGTGTGAGCTGGCACGCGCGCTGGTGTGCAGTGTCTGGAGGGACACACCGGGCGATGCCAAGGCAGAGGTAGACCGCAGGCCCTGGGGGCCCGGGGACCGGGTAGGAGCTTGGACTTGAGTTTGTAGCTTTGAAGGAGGAACCAATGCAATTTTCTGAGCAGGAGAATTAGTTACGTGAGTCCCGTTAGGTGTAAATGGAGTGAAATCGCTGGTCCATAGACCGTTCCGGACTCGTGCCCTTCCTTCCTGCACGAGGCCCCGAGGGCTCTTGACCATTCACTCGCCCACCTCTCGAGATGCAGCTACAGGGGCCGGGCCAGGTGGGGGCGCCGTCCCTGTCCTTGCCGCTGACCCTGCGCAGGGCGACCACACAGCATTACTCATCTTCGTCTCCAGATCCGCTTTGAGCCCCGGATTTCCACGTCTCAGGTCACCTTTGTCGTCTGTAGGCTGGTGCCCGTGAGGGGGTCGCCCCGTGACGGCTCTGCAGAGCGACCAGTCGGGTGGACCGCCGCTGGTGACTCTCACTTCTCAATCCCGCTCTCCTGAGCTGTACACAGAAAAAGGACGGTGTTCCCACTGAGCTTAGGGGATGTGGGTGTTTGCCGCAAGCTGGCCCAACCGAACCCCCTTTAACAGCCCAAAAGAGTCGCCGTCCGCCGTTTACTCAGACCCGCGCTGCCCGGCGGTGAGCGCCCCCACCCAGCTGGCCAGCTCCCTCTTCCCTAGAAGCTTCCAAAGTCTTGCTTCTGCCGGAGGAGGGGGAGTCCTCCTCCTAAAGTTGTGGAATCGCGTTCGTGCGAAGGAAATCATTCTGATGTATTTCAACCCAGGAGCTGAATCTTCAGGGATCTGAGTGATTTATGCCGCTCAGTGCAGCTCGACAGACTTTTATTAAGTCCCCACTTTGCACCAAGTGTTGACCCTTGATGGGGGTTGGGTGACCGGAAAGGGCTGAGATGTGGCTCCTGCCCTCGGATGCTCACCATCTAACAGGCGCTGAAATGACCAGCCAGCATGGACGCTGGACGGAAGGGGTGCACGGAGAGGAAAGTTCTGTGAGCAGTCCTGTGAGCCCGCCTGAAGGTTCTGCATCCTACGGGGTGACGCCTGGGGAGGTCAGGGGTACCCATCTCAGGGCACAGCCAGGGGTGGGAGGGCAGGCCAGAGAGGGACCGTCACCCGCCCGCCCCAGGGCCGTGCCCCCTCGGGATCTCCGGCTGTGCGGTGCATCTGGAGACCGGCTCTTCCGTGCCTGTGAACACAGATGCCCTTCCTACATCTCATTTTCTACTGAAGTGTCATGTCTGTGTGCTTCAAATGACGGTCCCCGAAGCCACAGAGCCGGCTGCTGGGGCAGCCCACAGCCCCGCCTGAGGGCAGCAGGAAGTGAGGTCACCCGCGTGCTAAGACCATGTCCCTGACTGCACCCAGAGACGTGCAAACCCGTCCCCAAAGGAGGTATTTTTCTGTTAAACGAGACAGAAATGAAACATGGTGAACGCGGAAGAGAATCCCTGCCCCCTCAGATGACTCCGGGAGGTGGCAGCCAGGGAAGCTTTCCTGCCCCCCAGGAGGAGGCGGGTCCTCCATACAGAGTCTCCAGCACGAGGAGCTGCGTAGACACCCTGGTCCCACACGGAATTCAGAATGAGACACCACTGAGCCACAAGATCTGTGCAAGGGAGTCCAGAAAATTCTGATGACAACTCAGTGCTCCGTATTCTTTCAAAACCGTCTTCCTCCGTTCTTCACGCCCCTGCCCTGCCCGTCTGCCCGCGGCGTCTTGGGGAGGCGGGTCTGCCGTGGGGACTGGACTGGCGCTTCCACAGCACCTCGTGCTGACCTTCCACAGAGGGAGCGCTCCCCTCTCTGCACACGCCCACCCGTGGGTGTCCCAGACCAGATGGGGCCCTCGGGCAGGGACCGTGGTCCTTCCAGAGGCCAGGTGCTGGGCGCCGGTTCCGGCTCATGGAGGGGGGGGTGTGGTCCAGCGAGCGCAGGTGGACGCCTCGGCCGCCGAGGCAGCGGACAGGAAGTCAGGTGGGGGCCGTGCAGGACTGCAGCTGGGAGTGTCCCGGGGGGCTGGGAGCACTTCCCGGGGGTGCTGGGAGCACTTCCCGGGGGTGGCTGGGAGCACTTCCCGAGGGGGCTGGGAGCACTTCCCCGGGGGGCTGGGAGCACCTCCCGGGGGCGGCTGGGGGCACGTCCCAGGGGGCTGGCGGTGTGTCCAGAAGCAGCTCAGGCTCACGGGACAGGGCCTCGGGGCCGAGCTGGCCTGAGCTCTGGCCGGCACTGCTGTGTGCGGAGGGCAGACGGTGCTCCGGGACACAGGTGTGTTGTTTCTGGGTGGGTGCAGGCGGCAGAGAGGACCTAGCACTAGAAGTACTGGCGTCAGTGCTCAGCCCCCTCACCCCCAACGAGCCCAACAGATGCCGGCCAAGAATGCCAGGAAGGGGAACCGAGGCACAGATAGGAGGGGGGCCCGGGGGGGACCCCAGGCTGAGGGACATGGGTGCTCTCCGACGCCTCTGGACACGTGATGACATCTAGATCCTTCTCCGGGTGTGGCTGTGCTTCCTGACCCCCACGTAGGGTGGCCGCCAGGGGAAGCTGCAGGCCCCGAGGGGGCCGGACCACGAAGCTGAGCGCTCAGACGGACCCAGTTTACATTCTGCTTCTCGGCCCGAGTCTGTTTGGATCAGCTCAGCCCCCCGACCGGCGTCGCACGTCCCTGCCCCCAGCCTCACTGCTGTCACAGACACGAGGAGCAGATGTCCATCCCCGGCCCGTCTGCAGTCGGGGCAGCGTGTCTGCTGGGCAGGGGGGGCTGACGGTGACGGAGGCGGGGAGGCTGGCAACAGCGTCCTGGTCCAGGAGGCCTGTCTGGAGCCCAAGGAGCCTTAAGAGCAGCTGTTCGCAGCAGCAGCGATCGGCAAATGTGCGTCCTGGACAACAGATCTTGGCGCACGACCCAGCACTGAGCGTAGTCAAAGGGGAAATGTGGGCTTATTCCGAAAGCTTTCGCTCATTCCGCTTCGGCTTAGGGGACAAAAGGCCTTGAGAATCACAGGCCCGAGTCCATGTCATCTGCTGATTCCGCCTCCTGAGTGAAATAGTCAGTCCTTCCCCGGAGGCTCCGGTGGGGAAGCAAGCACGCAGGCTGGGAGCCGTCTGTGGGCCCCCCAGCCGGGCTGGCCAGCCCACGCCTGCCGTTCAGAGCCCCACGCCCCTCCCGGCAGGTGCGGAGCCTTCCGGAGCCCCCGCTCTGCTGCCCTGCACTGGCTGTGTCCCCGTCCCTGCGTCTGTGAGTCCCGGTGAGTCACAGGTCCCGAGGGGAGCGGCCACGGACTCGGCGTGCCTCCCGCTCCGGGGGTGGGAGCCGGAGACGCTGCCCGGCCAGGCGTCCGCACGGTGGTTGTCACGTGTGCACTTGTATCAGTCCTAACGCCAGATAATCCAACCAGACTGCCTTTGCACAGGGCGCCACACCTCCCACTGTGTCCACCAGCACCTCGGGGGGCTTCTTTGGGGACGCTGTTATGCCCAGCGAATTTGTGCTTGCTTTTTTTCTTTCTTTTCTTTCTTTTTTAAATTTTTAATGTTGTTTATTTTTGAGAAAGAAAGACAGAGTGCAAGCAGGGGAGGGGCAGAGAGAGAGGGAGACACAGAATCCGAAGCAGCTCCAGACTCTGAGCTGTCAGCACAGAGCCCGACATGGGGCTCGAACCCATGAACCAAGAGATCGTGACCTGAGCCCAAGTTGGACACCCAACTGATTGAGCCCCCCAGGCCCCCATTTTCTTTTTTTAAAACCCTCATTCCAGTTTCACCTGTGCACCTGTAAGGAATTTCAAGCAGCGACCACTCCAGAGACAAAGGCTGCTCTTCTTATTTTGGATCTGGGAAAAATGAATATTTCAAATGGCGTATTTGCAGGCAATCAGCGAGTACGATTTGTGAGTGTTTGTTTTTTTAAGATGCCATGTGCCTGCTTCGACTGGTAAGGGCCCTTGCCAGCTGCGTCTTCAAGAACATTTCTGTGCAATGGCTGCTATTATCTGCGTTTTGCGGGTGAGGAAATCAAGACTCGGTGACTGCCTCCATCACGCAGCGAGTGCATCTCTCGCACGCCAGCTCGCCACCTCATTCCCTTCCTCACCCCTTCCTGGCCAGCCGCCATCTGAGAGTCTGTCTGGTGGAGTCTGGTGGAGAAGTCAGATCGGTCATCAAGAATGTCAGGGCAGTACGCTAAGATAATTGAGAGGTTTTTTTTTAATTTAAAACTGATTCAGTACACGTTCACTGAGCAGTTGTGCGTGCCTCATTCCGTAAGAGACAGCAGAGATACAAAAGTGAGTAAGACACAGGCCCCTCCAGGGCGCCTGGGGCTCAGTCTTAAGCGTCCAACTTCGGCTCAGGTCACGATCTCAAGTTCCGTGGGTTCGAGCCCCGCGTCGGGCTCTGTGCTGACTGCCGCGAGCCTGGAGCTGCTTCGGATTCCGTGTCTCCCTGTGTCTCTGGGGGAGGGGACTGAGCTCAGCCAGGGGCACAGCAGGGGCCGGGGAGCAGGCGGGGGCAGCACATCGGATGGAAATTCCTACGAGAAGCGTGGGGGGAGGGGGATTCTGCTACATGAACTTGACAGACTGGCACTGAGGGCAGCGTGCGGGTGTCCCAGGTGGGGATGGGGGCTTTGGTCGGTGTCAGGGGTGGGGGTTTTCCTCACACGGGCCTGCAGGACTGGTGCTAACACCCGGGGGTGCGGGGGGCAGGACGCGCCCTTCTCACGCAGAGGCCGCAGGGGAACCCGCTGTGGCTGCGGCTGGTCCGGGAGGGTCTTTGTCCCCTCCCTGGCTCGTCTCTCCCCAGNTTCCCTTCCTTCTGACCTTCCTTTCCAGGTCTCCCGCCTGCTTCTGGATGTTTCTCTTAGAGGGACCTAGCACAGTCTCCTTACTTGACTTAGGTCTCGGTAACCAATGTCAAGACGGGCAGGCAGTCTCTGTTTCCTCCCCCCGCCCCCACCCCAGACAGTGAGCACGGGCACCTCCGCCGTCAGCCCAGGCCACGAGCAGGAGCCGCGGGGCCCGGGCTCTAAGCTGGGGAGGCACCGGCTGCCACGGGAGGCAGAGCCCGTCCCGGCCTCCCCCGCGGCCTCTGTGCCCTCAGCTCCCTTGGATGCCTACTTGGTGCCCAGACACCTCCTCCTCCCGCCCCGGCTGGTGTGCGGACGGCTCATGTGTCAGGTGACAGGCTCCGTGGCAAGCGATGACACAGGAGCCGGAGAATCCACGGGGCTCCCTCGGCCTCGTCACCCTGCGAGAGCCAGGTCTGGGCAGCGAGCTCGGTGACCCCGATCTGGTCACGCCCCTCCTCTCGCTCCGGGGTCTCACCTCCGGGAGGCGACAGCGTGGCGTCGTCCGAACAGGACGCTCTTCTGCCCTCGGACGCGCTCTCGGACGCGCGTCCGGGACCCACTTCCTTGTTAATCAGAAGCCAGCTTCTTCGTTTTCTTACTTCCAGACGAGATCGGGCGTGTTCAGGGTGGTATGGCCGTAGACTTCGTTATCTGACTTCCAGAAAGACGCAGTTCTCCGGGCCAGCTCGGAAGCTTCTGGTAACAGGACGTCTACGGCCCTGAGCGTGAGGTCTGCTTACGGGGGGAAACGGGAATAGTGGGGAGCCGAGCCTTGGTGCACCCCTGTCCTGTGTCCGGGGTGAGAGCAGGGCTGGGGGCCGGGCCGGCAGGTGAGGCTGCTGTGCAGGGCAGGTCTGCAGGCAGCGAGGGCCGCTCCTACCCTCGGCTTTGTTTGGCCGCACGGAGGAGCGGGAGGGACAGCAAGCCACACTCAACACGCCGCGGCCGAGGGCAGGCCAGCCTCGCTTTGCTGACTGACGTGCTCCTGGGGGCCGGGCCAGTGAGGGAGGCGTGTCAGGAGGCACAGAACGCGTGGGGAGGCCGAGCCAGAGCAGGAACCCAGAATGTTCTCCCTTCCCCTCGCGCCCATCGGCCCCGCCCTCCGTCTCTCGGTTCAGGACTGAGTGGGCTCTCGCCAGGGCCCCACCCTCGCCAGACCCGATCTAACGGGGGTCAGGTGGGTGAGCCGACAGCGCGGCACCTGTGTGAGCAAGGTGGGCTCCGGGCGCCGCGGGGGACTCACCCAAGTGGTGGGGAGCACAGCGCGTGGCCCATAGCACCCGCAAGTGTCTGCCACCGGGGGGATGGCGTACGGAGTGAGGACCCGCGTGGACGAGAGACCGGGCCACTGTCCACGGGGCTCGTGGGGACAGCGGGGCTGCGTGTGGGGGGCTGACAGCGAGGGAGGCTCCGAGCAAGGAGCCAGGAAGGCNGCCCACCTGGATCTGGAGGTGAGGAGGGGGGGGGGCTCCCAGGGTCCCGGGGGGACGGTGTCTCGTTTACGCAGGTGGGTGACACAGGCAGCGGCGTGGTGCCCAGGGGACACCCCGGGGCAGATGCTCCCCCGGGCCTGGCTGTGGGGACCCCTGGCGACGTGGCCATTCAGGAGGTGGACAGGGAGGCTGCAGGGCAGACACACAGCTGCCCCCAGAGGCTGGGAGGCCGGCCAGGCGGCAGGGGCGATGGCTGTATGTCCAGCAGCATGTGGCCCAGGTGCAGGGAGGAGGAGAGGGA
>NW_027531904.1:10940686-10940833 GCF_008692635.1 Crocuta crocuta
GAGGCCCACCCTCCTCTAGGCTGGTTATTAAGATTTCAGAAGCTCCCTCATCCATCCCGGAGCTCTCGGATGTTGCTTGAGCTGGACGGTTTCCATGGAAACCGAGCTCATCGATTTGGTAGTCACTTCTCTGGGGCTAATGTCTAT
>NW_027531904.1:10940869-10941211 GCF_008692635.1 Crocuta crocuta
TGGAGACACACCCTAACTCGGAGGCCAGTGGGGGTAGAGGAAGTGACATGTCCCAAGTGGGGCAGCGGCCAACAGGTTGGACTGTTAAACATTTAGATCGTTTCTAATCGTCGTTGTCATGGTTCTGGAAACAGTTCACTCTCGCAGAGGTGATGGAGCTCAGGCAGGCTCTTCCTGACTCGCTACGGGTTTACCCGGAATGGGTGGGGGGAGGGGGGAAGCCCGTGCATTTGCACGGGGCCCTGATTGTAGATGCTGCGGGTGGGCAGTCAGCCCTAGCGGCTTCCACACGCGGAGGCTGCGATCCTGCTTCCTGCTCAGGGAGACACTTGTCACGGCGGC
>NW_027531904.1:10941333-10951194 GCF_008692635.1 Crocuta crocuta
GCCCAGGGACAGAGACCAGATGCCGCCCCTCCACGGCTCCCTGCCGCCCTCCCCCTCCTCTCCTCCCTCCTCTGCTCTCCCCTCCTTTCTGCCCCCTCCCTGCCTCCTCCTCCCTCCCTCCTCAACCCTCTCTCCTTCTCTCCTTCCCAATGACGGGAAGTCTTCATCAGTGGTGGTGAGTCCAGACACGTCACTGGCCCATCCCGCAGTTGGGGAAGAAAACTCTGGGGTTTTGGACCATTTCTTTATAAGACTGAACGATTGATGATGGACCATTCTTCTTTTTTGAGCTGTTCAGTCTTCTCATTTGTCCAATTTACTTCCTATTTAGAGTGATGGTTTCTTTTTCTAATAGTTTTTTGTTGTCACAGTGAGAATATTTTGACACATTTTTCAAAAATTTTCCCCGTTTGCTTTTAAATGGGTACTATGCATATATGCACAAAATTTAAAACATTCCAATGGGTTCATAGTGAAAGGCTCCTTCCCTCCCCTTCCCCCGTCACCCACGGCCCCTCTCTAGGGCATCTGCTGAGACTGGACACTGCGTCTCCTTCCCGAGATGTTGCGTGGGTATACGTATATATGTATACACATGGTGTGTGTAAATGTGCACATACATGTAATCTTCCTGTGCATCCGTGTGAATATAGGATGTGTATGTATATATATCTATAGATAAACATAAGCATATGTAGATATAGGGTTATAATATGATAACTATTAGACTTTGCTATACATAAAATACATGCACGTCTATACACACACCACATCTTCGTCCGTCCCTCGCTCCAGAGACGCTGGGCTACTTCCGAATCTCAGCCACTGTGCGCCGCGCTGCCGTGAGCAGGGGAGGCAGACACCTCTCCCAGGTACCGATTTTGTTTCCGTCGGTGCTGTTCCCAGAATCGGGGTTGAGAGATCATACGGTAGATCTATTTTTAATTTTCTGAGGAACCTCCACGCTGTTTTCCACAATGACTACCAATCCGCCTGCCCACCAACAGTCACGAGGGGGCCCTTTTCTCCACACCTTCGCTAGCACTTGCTGCGTCTTGTCTTTTCTGATAAAAGCCGCCCTAACCGTTGTGAGGTGATGCCTCATTTAGATTTCCTTGGTGACTCGTGATGTTGAACACCTTCTCATATTCCTGCTGGCCGTTTGTATGTCATTGGGAAAGTGTCTCTCCAGGTCTTTCGCCCATTTTAAAATCAGGCTATTTGGTTTTTGTTTTGTTTTACCAGGAAATTGTGTGCGTTCCATATATTTTTTGGATATTAACCCCTTGTCACATATATAGTTTGCAAATATTTTCTCCTATTCTGCAGATTGCTTTTCCCTTTTGTTAATTGTTTCTTTGCTCTGCAGAAGCTTTTATGTTGATGTGGACCACCTGTTATTTATTTTTGCCCTCGTTGTCTGTGCTTTTGGTGTTGTGTCCAAAAGACCATTGTCAGGGCCCACATCTGGGAGTTTTCCCTATGCTTTCTTTCTTCTGGAGCTTATGGTTCAGATCCCACCGTAAGTCTTCAATCCATTCAAACTAACTTTTGTGAGCGGTATAGTGAAGGAGTCTAGTTTCCCTCTCTCACGTGTGGCTACCCAGTTTCCCCAGCACCATTTATTGAAGAAACTCTTTTTCCCATTGTGTGTTCTTGGCACCCTTGTCAAAAATTAGTTGATCGTATATGGGTTTATTTCTGGGTTCTATATTCCGTTCCATTGATCTATGTGTCTGTTTGTATGCCAGTACCATTCTGTTTTGATTGCTATTCCTTGTAATACAGTTTGGAATCAGGAATGCCCACTTTTTTTTTTCTATTGAAGCATCTCTCTTTTTCATATTGGTTTGTACAGCCCTTTACATATATTAGTGAATTTAGTCATTTGTAATATAAGTTGAAAATGTTTTTTCACACTTTTATTTCTTTCGTCTTTTTTTATCAGTCTCTTTGTCATGCAGAGCTTTCCATAGTGATTAGATAAATGTACGTTTTATATGTAGATCACTGATCTATTTAGAATTGTTTTGATGTAGGAGGTGAATTATTTTGCAATTTTAATTCTCCATCTGGATGACTAGTAGTTGTCCCAACCGTTTGTTATGTCCTCTCGTTAGATTGGCCCTTATGTCATGGAGCTCCCTTCTTGGGCTCTTATTACAATTTTTGTTTTAAAGTCTATCTTGCCTAAGGTGTGCTCTTGGTTTTGGGGTAGATTCCCATGGTTCATCACTTACATACAACACCCAGTGCTCATCCCAACAAGTGCCCTCCTCAAACTGTATGTTAGCCAATTTGACAATAAATTATATTAAAAAATGAAAGAAAAAGTGTGATAATTTTGTAAAACATGGAAAAAAAGTCTATTTAGTCTGATATAAGTATAGTTACTCCAGCTTTCTTTTGGTGTCCATTTGTAAGGAATATCTTTTTCCACTCCTGAACTTTCAGTCTTGTGTATCCTTATGTTAGAAGAAGTGTCTTATAGGCAGCATCTAGATGGGTGTTTTGTTTGTTTTATCCATTTAGCCACTCTGTGTCTTTTGATTGGAGAATTTGATCCATTTCTATTTAGAGTAATTATTGATAGGTATGTACTTATTGCCTTTTTTACTCACTGTTTTCTGGATTTTTCTGTTCTTCTTTTCCTTTCTTCTCTTGCTCTTCTCCTTTGTGGCTTGGTGAATTTCTTTACTAGTATGCAGAGGTCATTTTCTCTTTATCTTTTGTGCCTCTACTATAGATTTTTGCTTGGTGGTTGCCATGAAGCTTATATATAAGAACTTATAGTTACAATAGTCTACCTTAAGTAGATAATAAGTTTGACTGCATCCAAAGCTGTTTGTGTTCTTGTTCACCCTCCCACATTTTATGTTTTTTATGTCACATTTTATATCTTTTTGTATTGTGTGCTCCTTAACTAATGACTGTAGTTACAGTTATTTTAGCTACTTTTTTCTTTTAACCTTTGTACTAGTTTTATAAGTGATTCATCCACTACCTTTTACATTCACTAATGAGATTTATGTTTTCATATATTTTCTCATTATTGATTAGTACCCTTTCTTTTTAGTTTATAGAGGTCCCTTTAATATTTCTTGTAAGACTGGTTTAGTAGTTATTAACTCCATTAGCTTTTGCTTGTCTGGAATCTCTTTATCTGTCCTTCAATGATGATAATGTTACTGGGCAGACTATTCTTGTTTGGAATTGTTTTTCTTTCAGTACCTTGAATATATTGTGCCCCTCCCTTATGACTTGCTAAGTTTCTGCTGAAAAATCTGCTTATAGTCTTATGGGGATTCCTTTGTATCACAGAATCTGAATCAGGCTCCAGGCTCCAAGCTGTCAGCACAGAGCCCAGTGTGGGGCTCGAACTCATGAACCATGAGATCATGAGCTGAGCCAAGGTCAGAAGCCCAACCGACGGAGCCCCCCGAGGCAACCCTGTTTGTGAGCATTCTTGTGCTGAGTAGGAAGTTGCTCTGGCCTGAATGTTTGTGTTCCCCCACCCCTCCAATTGTATGCTGAAATCCTAACCTCCCTGTGAGGGTGCTTGGAGTGAGGCCTTTGGGAAGTGGCCAGGTCGTGAGTGTGGAGCCCCACAGATGGGACAAGTGCCCTTACAGAGGGGACCCCACAGAGCCCCCCAGCCATGCTTACGTGAGGACGCGGCAAGAAAGGGCCGGGAAGGGGGTTCTCACCAGACACTGGGCTTGCTGGCACCTGGGGTTGAACTCTGGCCTCTAGAACCGAGTGACCTAAATATAATCCACCCAGTTCACGTGTTCCGCTTCCCAAGTGGACTCAGGCAGGGGGTTGGGGAAGCATTCCTGCTCAGACACTTGACGCCACCATGACCGGTCTAGCAAGAGACTGAGGGGCCTCCTGGCACCAAGGTTGAGAGTGAGCTTGGCAGCCTGCTCGAGCTCCCCTGCTCCAGGCCGCGAGCCCCAGACTGTTTCCATGGACTTGGCCTCCACACCCTCGTCTGTGAAATGGGGGTATCCTCAGGCGTGTTGTGAAGATTGAGTGTACTGATGCACGGAGGCTNACACACACATTAGTCACCCCGAAGTCAGCTGCGGGCAAGAAGCATTTCCACGGAACCTCTGTGTCCCAGGCACTGTGCTGCTTCACGTAGGAAGCAGTGACTCGGGGGGGAGGGGGACGCGTCAGTACAGGAATGATAGGAACCCTTAAAGAGTAACTTGCTGCAAACTTAAAATAATAGAAAAATGGTTACAAAGCAAGGTAGGGCCTGTAACAGCCACCCTTCCTCCGGGGACAACAGCACCCACCGCGGAGCCCCCGACGAGAGGGACAGGTGCCGTGGACAGATTCTGGGCTGCGTCTGAGCTGGGGCCACGCGTGAGGACACGGCACCCGGGAGGCGTGGGGGCATCTCCAGGCCACCCCATGCCCTCACTTCCAGCATCTCCCCAGCCCGCCCCCTTCCCGGGGAGCCTGTCTGTCCGGCTCGCTGCTCTGTGCTCTGCACCCCCCCCCACCCNGCAACAGTCACGTACTGGGTGCAGGGTCCCCCCACCATGGCCGCGAGCTCCCATTGCCGCTGAAACTCCCATCAGTCTTTGAAGATGAGAAGAAACCAGAGTGATTTGTGTTCTGGGGGCTCACAATACACGCTCCTCCTCAGGAACCCAAGGGAGCAGAAGGGCCCTGGCTCGTGATGACAAAACAGAGAGCGGGCGGGGACGAGAAGGGAAGGGCGCAGACCCCCGGGGGTGCAGCCCTCACTGCCCAGATGTCCAGCCGGCTGGAGGCAGGCGCGTTACTCTTGTGTTGCTGCAGGACCCCAGGCCGGCCTGCCGTGCGGCCGCAGGGCTGGTGGGGGCGCCTGCGCCGGCCCAGCTGGGAACCCCGCGCCCTGGGGGCACCGAGAGGACGCTACGGCGCCTTTCGAGGTTTTCCAGGAGCCGCTGCTGGAGGGACGCGGGGCTTCGGGGGTCTCTGCTGCCCGAGGCTCAGCCTAGTTTTCACTGCGGTTTTTATAAGCAAATCAAAGAAGCCGCAGAGCTGAAGCCATCAGCCTAAATCTTCGCGCCTCCCGCTCCGTGGGGCCCGAGCAGCCACAGCCGCCAGGCCACCAGGCCACCAGGCCACCAGGCCGCCAGGCCACCAGGCCACCAGGCCACCAGGCCTCGCCTCCGTTTGACTCCTTGTTGCTTAAGGAGCTGAGAGAAGGTCACGCCTGGCTGTTGTGATTCGCGCTTCTTTGATCACTGGGGGGCCTAGACCTTTCCCCATAGGTCAGGCTTCTCGGCAGGTTTCTTCTTTTGTAAATCGCCGTTTACCGAGCGCCCCTAACGCGATTAACAGTTCCATCCAGCCACTCCGGATCTGGGGGGCCTCCTGCGTGCCCAGCACACTCAGCACAAGTGTGCAGGTGTGTGTGCATTCTGCTTCCTCCCACGGGGCAGGAGGCTGTGGGGGAGAGAGAGGGAGAGGAAGGGAAGGAGGTGGAGGGAGAGAGGATGGAGAGAGCGGGAGGGGTGCGGAGGTCAAGACCAGAAAACCACTCACTGCGACATGGCTGATAAGGCTATTTTCCCAGAATATCTTCCCCAGTTTTGTTGTGATTTTTGTTACTTTTGGAGAACATAGAGATAATTCTATTTTTTAATCGATCTTATCCTTTATGGGTTTTTTTCCCTTTCGTTTCTTAAATATTCATTTCTGTTTTATCTTTATTTCTTGCGGTCAGATTTTTAAAAATCTCAAATCCAGCTGAAATTTATCTCGTGGTCGATGTGCACGAATCACGGGTCTTCTTTCTTTACCTTAATTACTTCGATTTTGCAAACATTAAACAAAAACACTTTCTCTGTGGTATTTGTAGCTCTTTTCTTATATAGAAAATTCAGGGGCGCCTGGGTGGCTCAGTTGGTTAAGCGTCTGAATTCACCTCAATCGTGATCTCGGGGTTCGTGGGTTCAAGCCCCGCGTCGGGCTCTGTGCTGACAGCTCAGAGCCTGGAGCCTGTTTTCGATTCTGTGTCTCCCTCTCTCTCTGCCCCTCCCCTGCTCATACTCTGGCTCTCTCTCAAAAATAAACATTAAAAAAAAAAATCAAAATTAAATCAAATAAAGAGCCCTTACCTTGCACCCCCAGCTCCATTCCCATCTCAGGCCCCCAGACAACACCATTTTCATCAATTTCCTCTTTTGTGTGTTTACAAGTAAAGCTCTGTGTCACCGTAGAAGGTGGAGAGGGAGCGCCAGGCCTGGGGCCCCGGGGCCTGGGCTGGTCACACGCCCCCTCTGCCCAGCTGGGTGACAGACCCGAACTCGCCACCCGGCGTCCTCACGAGCAGGGGGAGGTCGTGTCTGAGGCTCCCACCCTTGCTGGGCACGGCGCCTCTGCTACCGCAAACCACAGCTGACAAGGGGAAGAGCGATGGGAAATGCTCAGAGGACCCGCTCACCCGCGGACAGTGACAGATGCAGGCTGGGCCCCCAGGTCCTCGGAGTGCACGGGGCTGCCAGGGTGGGAGCCAGGCCCCCGAGCGTCAGAGTCCGGGAAATGGGAGCCCAGAGCCTCTGGAGGCGAGAGCGGAGGTGAGCAGGCTTCCCTCCGGGGCCTCGGGGCCCAGGCTCCCTCTCTCATCGTCCCTGCCCCGTCCGGCCTGGCTCGGCGCCTGCCACCTCGGAGCGTCGCGGGGGCGCGGAGGCGGGGGCGTGGCCTAGACCAAACGCTCTTGCTCAGGAGGAGAAACACCATGAATTCTCCAGTCTCTGCAAACGCAGGATAATGAGGTGGTACAACGGCTAATGAATTTAAGGCAGATAATTGCAACTTAATGCACATCGACAAAACAATCTAAAGTGCCCGTGCACACGAATGGCTTCTGCTTCTTCGGGAATTCTCCAGAGAATAAGAGGTCGCCCTGTGCTTTAACACAAGAGATTGTATTTCAGAGCACAAAGGAGTCTCTGAGGCCTCGACTTCCCTACATCGGATCCACACCTTCATCTTCCCATCGCTGTCACCTCTCCACAGATAAGAGCGAGAGCCCGCCCGCTCGGGGGAACGTTCCTCAAACGGATAAAGAAGACGCTCGTGATGCGTTGTGCACCGAACACAGAGCCGGCTGGGAGACACAACACAGTAGATACAGCTGTCGCCTGTCGTTCGGCGATAGGAGCCCAGGGCTTAGCGCCCGTGTGAGGGCAAAGATTTGGAGTCACACATACACCTTGCGAGTGAGAGAGAGGGCGCAAGGCCCTCAGCACCCTGGGTTCTGAAGCCAGAGCCCACGGGGGGTGCAGGTGGCCGGGAGCGCTGCGCTGGGGGCGGGCGTCCCACAACCAGGTCGCACCTGAGCGAGCACCTGGGGGCTTGTCTCCTAGTCATTTCCAGTGACTGAGCACCTCCTGGGGGCGCAGAGCAGAGCAGCAGGCGGGACCTGGGCTGCAGGTGGGCAGCGGGACCGTCCCGGGAACCGTCAGGTGCGAGTCACCACATCTCTGGGCTCCGGAAAGGTCACCATCCAGCCACAGCGGCCTGTGTTCCTACCTCACTAGCAGGGGCTACAGGACCGCTCTTTTCTCCCCACGGCCGGGGTTCCCTGGGTCCACACCCCCACTGTCTTGTCTTCATCATGGCGGCCACCTGCCTGGTCCCGGCGGACATCTGAGTTTGTCTTCTCTCCTACCTGGCGGGCGCCGTGTGAGCAGTGAGGTCCTGGGGTGAATGGCTCGGGCCACCGGTGCTCAGGAGTCTGTTAGACACAAGAGCCTTCCTCGTTCCCTCAGTAAAGTGTGAGCTGCTCTATGGGGCGCCTGGGTGGCTTAGTCGGTTAAGCGTCCGACTTTCGCTCAGGTCATGATCTCGCGGTTCGTGGGTTCGAGCCCCGCGTCGGGCTCTGTGCTGACTGCCAGCTCGGAGCCTGGAGCCTGTCTCAGAGTCTGCATCTCCCTCTCTCTCTGACCCTCCCCTGCTCACGCTGTCTCTCTCTCTCTCTCTCCTAAAAAAAAAAAAAAGTGTGAGCTGCTCTGGGCGCTGTGGCGGCACCCAGAACTGAAAGGTGGGGCGACGGAAGGCCCCACTGGCGTTCCACAGTCTCATCGGGGCCATGTGAACAAAGGGCGAAGCACAGAGTGATTGTGGTCGGAATCCAGACCCGTGGGCATGAAATGATTGAGCCCTGCTGTTCTGAGCAGGTCGACCAGATGACCAGTGAATGGTGTGCCCCAGGCCGTCCCTGGGCTGCACAACTGGGAACTGATTGTCAGGACTGACCAGAAGCGAGACCAGATTTTTCCTTCGAAGGGGCTGTAAAACCTCTCTCGTTGATCCAGCAGGACATTAAAGCAGAAGAACACAGCCGCAGGAGGTGGACCATTAGAAGGTTGACCCATGGGCTGGAATAAAGCTCGCGTGCGGACTAAGAGTTACACAGAAGCGCTCTGGGCTGAGAATCAGAAGTGGCCCAGGGGCGGGACGCCGCAGGGCACGTAAGAAAATCGCAGGCTGGCCCGGCCCAGACTGTCCCCGGCCGAGCCGCCCCGGGCTCCCACCGGCTCCAGGTCACCTGAGTCCTGATCTGTGTCTGCAGGCCGTGGGGACGGGGAGTGACGCTGCCCTCACGCCCCCGGCTGACCACGTCTGTCCCTTCTGGCAGGGGCACACGTACAGCCGTCTCCCTGGCCCAGCTCTGACTGTAGGCGACCATCTGAACGGTGTCGTGGCCTCGCCCCGACATACACGTGGGATTAGGACGGTGGTGCTGGGCGGGAAACGGGACGACGGGCAAGGGTCCCCTGTGCGGGATCTGCCACGGCGCCACTGACGCCCATTTGTCTCCGACAGCTTGCGGGGTGCCCCGAGCGGGGCTGTGAGTCTGCCCGGGACAGGCCTG
This sequence comes from Crocuta crocuta, assembly GCF_008692635.1. NCBI lineage: Eukaryota > Metazoa > Chordata > Mammalia > Carnivora > Hyaenidae > Crocuta > Crocuta crocuta. The sequence goes on from NW_027531904.1 coordinate 10,950,218, forward strand.
GGGGTCTCGCCGGGGACGGAGCGTGGCGGCCGACACTGCGGAGGAGACCCTCCTGGGCAGGTGGCAGTGGCGCGAGTCAGGGCGTGGGCGTGAGTGGGGCTTGACCGGGGCAGGTGAGGGGAGCATCCTCCCAGCGGGGGGCCCTCGCACGAGCCGGGAAGGAGGCACGGGGTGTGGACGTTGAGGGGAAAGCGGCACCGATGCCAGGCCAACGCCCTGGGAAACAGGGAGGCGAGCAGGGGTCCTGCCGGGCTCGGGGGACACAGGGCTGCCTTGGAGACGCTTCTAGGCAGCTCAAGGTGAATTCAAGGACGAGGAACTGGCAGCCGTGCCCTTCAGTTGCCTCCTCCTTCTCTAGCGGCTGCTCAGCGAGCCGGGGCCTCGCGCCCACTCCGCTCGTGAGGGAGGCGCCCGCCGGGTCCCCGCCCCCGGGACTCCGCAGGGCCACAGACAGCGGCCGCTTCCCACGCCCTGATGTGCGCCCGCCTGGACAGCGCCCCGTGTCTTACAGGCTTGAGCTCGTTCCCAGCACAAAAAGTCAGCGAGCTTGCAACTCGCACGTTCTGTGATCTCAGCTTCTCTTCCCAGAGTGCTTTGCTGGGTGCATGAGTCTGCTCTGCGGGGCCAGATTAGAAACCAGGCAAACCTGAGAAACGGAGTCGCATCAGGGCGCTTCGCGTCTCTTGTCTCGTGCTGCCCGGGCCGCCGTGGGCCGGCTGTGCTGCCTCGTCCTCAGCTTCCCGGTCCCGAGCCAGGCCCTGCCTGTGGGCTTCCAGGCCGTTCCCGCCCTTTCTGCGAGAGCCGGGACGGTCAGGACAGGTGTTCGTGGGGACTGTGATAAATTACAGTGCACAGAAGTCAGCCACTGTTACCATTAATATTGTTAATACCGTTCCGGCATTTTCTAGAACACGTGAGAGCTCAGATAGAGCTGACTCCGTCGATTTCCCATAAATTATTTCCAGAAAGTTGTGGAA
>NW_027531904.1:10951292-10965544 GCF_008692635.1 Crocuta crocuta
GGTCCAGCGGGTTGATGGATTCTCCCTCCAGAGCTGCCACAACGTGGCTCTGCCACCAATGCGTCTGCTTCGAAGGCAGGCGAGGGGGGGTGGGAGGGGGGGAGGGAGGCGCTGCGCTGGGTGACGCTTGTCATGCGGGCACGTGGGCTGGACGGCGAGGCCCCAGGCTGGCGGCAGGGCAGCAGATGTACTTAGGGCTCCCCCTCCCCCGTCCCATGGGGCTTCCGCGCCCCCAGCCCCCTCACTCCCACCTATAACCAGCCACCTCCAGCTCTGCAGAGAAGGGCGCTCGTGCCGACCCCCTGCACCCCCGGAGGCCTTGAGCCACTGACATTCCTCAACCTCCACGTCCGTAGACTTTGCGGGGGGAGGATGGAGGGGCCGAGGTCCCAGCGGCCCTCCCCAGGCCTGCTCCCTGACCCCGCCCTGCACGGCCATCCGGGGCCCAGGGAAAACCTCCCCCCCGGACCTTCGGGACGCACCCGGTCCCCACTGGGCTCTGCAGAGGCAGACCCTGACGCGGAGCTTGGGATGCAAGCTGTTTATGAGCCTGCAGAGGTGGCTCAGCAGCGCCCAGGCCAACCCGGGGGGGGGGGGCACAGACGGGGGACGTCCGTCAGAGTGCGGCGCCGTGGGTGCAGCGGCCAGGCCTGCCGACCCTCTCGGCGCCAGTCACCAGAAGTGCGTTACTCCAGGAGGACAAGGAGCCTTGCCACGGCTGAGGGTACCCCTGAATGCTGATGGCGGAGGCTGTGTGATGGAGGAGGCTCTGTCTGATGGTGGAGGCTCTGTCTGATGGTGGAGGCTGCCTGATGCTGGAAGCAGGCTGATGGCAGAGGCTGCCTGTCTGATGGCCTCCATCCCCATGGTTGGCAGCAGAGCCCTCCCTGAGGGCGCCTGAGCCGCACACCTGCATGGCTACCATCTGTAGGAGAAGCGCCGCCTCCTACTCATGCAGGGGCCCCTCAGCTGGGATTCTGGCTGCTTCTCCTCCTCAGATGCAAGCGGTGGGGCACCAGTGGGGTCAGACGCAGCCAGTCTCCAGGCCGCAGCTCATAGGCATCGACTCCCTTCTCTACTCAGGCCCCCCTCCTTCACCTCCCCCTGCTGGCCTCCCTGCTTTCCCGGTGAGGGGACCAGACTGTCACCCCCGGAGGGGCTGAGTCCTCGTCACCGTGCCCGGCTCAGACTGGCATCGTTCTGACGCATCCACTTACTGGCTCAGATGGGCAGGGGACGCCCGGAGGGACCCAAGTGAGTCACAGAGGTTCTACACGTGTCTCCACACCCCCATCGTGAACTGTCACCCTACCCCATCCCGACGACCAGGGTCATCCCACCCTGCCAGGGGGGTGACATCGTCCTGCCTGCCGGCCCCTCAGGAAGAAATCAAAGTGCCCCGGCAGCAGCCACAACATGTCATCCAGTGACACCCCTGCCGTGTCCCCTAGAGAAAGTGTGTGCCATCTGGGGACCGGGCCCTCCAGCCCCGCAGAGCCCAGGGTGGTGGGGACAGGAGTCCAGGGAACGTGGGGACACTCCCTCTTCTGCCCCTGGGGTCCTGGACGTCTGTGTTCCTGCCCCTGGGGACACAGCTCCATGTGAAGATGTTAGGTTTGTGCGTGGGCTCCATGCTGGAGGGTAGCCCCCACCCTACCTCTGCCTGGCAGCTGGCAGAGGCCTCACAGCCCTGGAAGCTCCCAGACGGCGGCTTTGGGGCGACAGGGCGCACGTGACCAGAGGGTCTCCCGGTCGCGGGTCTGATCCCGCGACTCCTGTGCAGAACTCGGCCAGGAGAAGCCCACCACGCGCGGTGCCTCTGTCTTTGTGGTGGGGGGTACATGTCGCAATGATTCATCTTTTGCTTTGGAAGAAACGTCCCAGCCCGTGCCTGACCGCTGGGCCCAACAAACCGTATGGATGTAACAGGACCCCGAGCCTTGACACTGTTTACCTCCCAGCCTCTGGGAGCACATGTGACCATCCCCTCTCGCTCATCCGTCATGAGCAACCTAATCCGCCGATGTGAAGGGTGGTGCGGTGCGCTGGAGGGCATCCGGGCGGTGCAGGCGTCCCCCCGTGACGTCAGGATGGAGGATGGGGACTTAGCGCGTCGGGCAAAGCTGTGAGTGTGAGCTGTGGCCTTTCCCAGGTGGACGCAAGCTGTCTCTGATCTTCCTGAACGGGATGGAGAAGAGCCAGAAGGAAGACCGCTCACACGGCCCGGAAGCTGGCTTCGTCCGGCCTAACAAGAACCCGTGGCTGCCGTCGGGCTCTGACCGGCTGAGCCTGCACGTGTCCCCAGCCACCGGGGCCATGTGCCCTTGCAGGAGCCAGGGGCCACGGCAGGGACGGCCACCTCTGCCTGCTTCCTCGAGGCAGGCGGTTCCTTCTGCTGTCTTCCCAGAGACGCCATGTGAGTTCTGATCTACCGGCTTGTCCAGGGTGAGTGACTCCGAGGCCTCCGTCTGGCCTGTCCACAGGACGGCCGTGTCCCACCGGCCAAGGACCCAGTGTGCCCGTTACCGGCACTGCCAATTGTGTCCCAGAAGTCGGGGAAAGGGGTCGCTGTGCGGGCCCGCGGCTGCAGAGGACCCTCAGGAACTGGCCCTGGGCAGGGACCCGTCCCCCACGCGGCCCTCAGTCGCTGCACCCCAGCGGCGGGGCCGTGATGGCATCGGGGTCCCTGGGCTCGCCGTCAGCTGTGATGATCAACTCTGGAAAGACATGGTCATTCTCCTTCCTGAGGGGCTGCTGGTCCTTCTGTGAAAGGGCCGGGTGACTGCCCGGCGTGTCGGCCACGATGATGCAGCTTCTTTACCCCGGAGACCTAGCCGCCTGTTCAGTCAGCGCCTCGCCCTCTGAAATTGGCTCCGCACAGAGGCAAGCCGAGGGCTGGTGACACTGGACAGGGAAATGTCATCAGCCTGTTGGTCATCTGACTCCCGCCGTCCCCACCGGCCGGTACCCTTGCACCGACCGCGCGCTCGGCCCTGAGGAGCTCCCTGGCCGCCGTCCCTTCGCTTCCATTCTGTCCTCACCGGTCACCACAGGGATTGCAGGTCCTTGGTTCTTGGCAGTTAACCGCCTACGCCTGCGTTGCTGCAGGGCCTGGTCACCCCCGAGCCACGTCGTGGGACAGCCTCTCCGCCCTCAGCCTGGCCGGTGGAGGGGACCCCATGGGACGGCGCGGCAGGCGCCTGTCGGAAGGTTTGCCACACAGTGTGCCTGCTGGATCTTCCGATCGACTGAGCCGAAGGTGAGGCAAAGGTGCAGGGGGCTGGACGAAGCTTTCGCCAGGCTCGCAGGGTGCTCTGGGGCAGCAAGGGGCATCGGAGTCCTGGCCTTCATGCCACCACCCCACTCAGTGTCCGACGGAGCCTGCGCCGGGAAGGGGGCCTCGGGCGCGGCCCCTGCGGCCTGGCTGCCCTCGTGGCCGGGTAGGGCCCCTGGAGACAGCGGGGTAGCGCACCTCCGTGTCCCCACGAGCCCCGCGTCCCTGACGGAGCCTCTCACGTGCCCCACACCCCCCCCCCGAGACGTGGTGGCAAAGCCTCTGTTAGCCGTCCCCTGCCTTTGCGCCCGAGCTGGAAAGGTGGGCGAGGTCTGGTCCGGGGCCCCGAAGGCTTTGGGCCCCAGTGACACAGTGGGGTAACTGAAGATGTAACAGGGCTTTGAGTTCTGGGAGATAAGTCTGGAAGGTTCCCTGCGGCTGGTGGGTCCAGGCATGAGGACCCGGGTCTGAAGCTGGAGCAGAAACCGGGCAGTCGGGACACTGACGCGCGGGGATCTGGGGCCACGGAAGAGAGTCCTGAACCCTGGGTGGCGCGGGCGGAGGGGAGGGGCCAGCTNGGGGGCTTGGGGACTCCCTGGAGGTCAGGACACACAGCATGCTGGCACCGGGAGGGCAGAGGCTTTGACTCCACTCTCCAGTCTGCGTCTGGATCCACTGCTCTGATGGGGCCGTTTTCCGGAGCGTAGCAGTGAGGCCAGGTCAGGGGAAGGACGCAGAAGGAAGGTGTCCATCTCACGGTCACAGGCCCCGAAGCTCAGAGGCTGGCAAACGGCCAGACTCTCCCCGGCTGCCGGGCCCACATCTCCCGCCTGCTGTCCTGCCCCTCAGGCCCCTGTGTCCCCCAAATCCCGGGGTGTGAGCAGCGACAGAGAGGCCAGGGCCAGATAGATCCGAGCCCTTCCGACAGCCGCGTCTGCTTCCCAGCCGGCCCTGACCCGCCCCCTCGCGGAGCCCCTCCGGGGATGCGGGCAGGGAGACCCCGCGGCACAGCGCGCACACACAGTCACAAGCACACACACAGACACCCGCGCATACAGGCACACGCACGCACACACATGCACACACACAGAGCCCAGCCCCCAGCGGTGCAGCGCCTTGCTCGGGCTCCCCTCCGCCGCACTCGCTCCGAGGGGCAGTGACCTGTCCTAGATCAGGGGGCCAGTGTTCGGGCCCAGGACTCCCTGCCCAGTGGCCCCACATCTGCAAGCAGCTCCTCGCTGGACGCAGGTCTTTTCCGCCCCCTCCCTGATCCGTCCACCTCTAGGGTTACGGGGTGTGGACAGAGTTCCATGTGCAGCCGGGGGTGTCCTTACGTATGTGTGCAAGGCCTGTGTTAGTACGGGATGGACCGGACCTTCATCGGCTCGCTTGTTCTGGGCCCTGCAAACGTGAGGGGCGGGCCTGCCATGGACCAGGCTTCCTGTCTTGGGTAATAACTGACATTCAGGGCTGAGTAATTCTTTTTTTTGGGGNCCTGCTAGATGCCAGCACCGCCGTCCCAGTCACAGACATTTAAAGTGTCTCCGGTGGGGGCACCAGGGGGCTCAGCCGGCTGAGCGTCCGACTTCGGACGTGAATTCAAGCCCTGCATTAGGCTCTGTGCTGACAGCTCAGAGCCTGGAGCTGCTTCCAGTTCTGTGTCTCCCTCTCTCTGCCCCTCCCCTGCTCACATTCCGTGTCTCCCTCAAAAATATATAAACATTTAAAAATTAATAATAATAAATAGTCTCCAAACCTTAACAAGTGCCCCTGGCTCGCCCGGAAGGGACACCAACTCACCAGCAGCTGGCAGACATTGCGTTGAAATGATTAGTTGTTACAGCTCGGGTTCAATCAGACCTCACATTTCTAGCTCAAAAAGACTTTAGGACTTAGAGAAACAAACAAATTAGCAAAAAGAGAATTAAAGCAGTTTTAGACGTGTACACGATTCTAGTAAGTTCCTTCGGCATCTGCATTTGGTAGGACTGAACGTGGTGGTGGTGTGTTTTCTGGTCAGGGCTGTGTCTGTGCCGTGGACGCTGGGAGCTGTGGCCGGGGTCCCTGCGGGGCGTGGTCCAGGCCGTCAGCTTCCTGTTGCGGCCATGAACCACCACTCTGGGCCGTGTGCTCCGGGCCGTGTGCTCTGGGCCGTGTGCTCTGTGCCGTGTGCTCCGGGCCGTGTCTTTGGGCTGTTGCTGCTCTGTGTGAGAATACACAACGCACAACACGTGGAGCAGAAGCCCCCTGAGCTGGGACCGCCCGGGCAGGCTGCTGCCCCCGTACTGCTCAGTCTGCTCTCCTCTGCTCAAGGGCTGTGGTAAGTCATCCCTCCCCACTGCCATGTGCCTTCTCCCCTCCGATGTCACGGACGTGAGGGTGCCCAGGGCCTCCTTACGGTAACCGCGGAGCCGGGTCCCGGGGGTCGGGCTCCCGGGAGCGGGACTGGCCTTACTGCCTTTCCCTCCTTGGAGGCACATGCACGTGGCGTCTCTCCGGCCCCCCCGGGGGCCCTACCCGGAAACGGGGACGTCTCCCTGACGGAGGGTCTTCTGGCCCATGGCCGCCCTGCCCGCGTCCCCACCCCTGGATCCATCTACGCGGCTTTGAAGGCAGACACTCACAGGTCATCTGTAGGCGGCGGGAAGGAGGGCCGCTGCGGGTCATCACAGACCCGGCGTGGCGCCTGGCGCGCAGGAGGCTGGCGGAGCGCTCCGGCGAGGAAAGTCGCCAGCGGGTTAGACAGAGAGTGAGCTCTGGGAGGTACCGCCGCGGCCAGGGGCTGGGCACACGTTGCTGCATTTCATCCTCGTGACCACCTGCCTGGTGAAAATCGCCACCTGCACTTCCGGGCGACTCAGAGTTGACGCCATGAACTCCAGAAACGTGGGCATGCCACACACCACACGCCACGGAGCCGGGGTGGAGTGGGGATTTGGACCCAGGGCCGTCTGGCCAGACTCCTTCCCATCTACACTGCTGTTTCCTGGATGCAGCAGAGGGACTTGGAGCGGCCGGGGACACTCGCCACAGGCAGAGAAGAGGCATCTCCAGGCTGTGGCTGTTTGCTGTGTAGACAGAGGATCGCTACTGAAACACGAAAGTCCAGGGGCCTGGGGGCTCGGCTGGTTGAGTGCCTGACTCTTGATCGCAGTTCAGGTCATGATCTCACAGCTGTGGGTTCGAGCTCTGAGTCCGGCTCTGCCCTGACAGCATGGAGCTGCTTGGGATTCTCTCTCCCTCTCTCTGCCCCTCCCCCGCCTCTCCCTCTCTCTCTCTCTCAAAGTAAATAAATAAGCATTATTTTAAAAAACCCACAAAGGAATGAATGAAATGGAAGCTAAGGCGCAGGGTGGGCAGGAGGGGCGGTGAGCTGCGGGCTGGTCTGGAGGGAGCAGGGGTGAGGGGCTCGCTCGCACAGGCTCTCCACAGCAACTCTGCCAGACAGCCAGAGGAGCGGACTCTGCTGTGGAGATCGCGGCCTCTCGGTGACCATACCTGCATGGAACAGCGCAGGGAACAGGCACAGGGCGCGCGCACAGCTCCCGCCCGGCCGGCAGTCACCGCCGGCCTCTGGTACATTCCGAACCCCACTTCCCACTCTGCTGCACCCCATGTGAGTAAAGCAGACATCGAGTGTGCTTCGCGGCCCCTCGGAAGCACATCGGCCCCTCGTCCTGAAGAGCTCGTGTAATTCACTCGGGCGCCCTGGGGAGGAGGTCCTGGAAGCACCCGGCGGCTGGGCCGCACAAGGAAGCACTTGGATGTTCGGCACCAAAAGCGTCTTCCCCTGCAGACCCCGCCCCTCCGAACCCCTGCAAATCGGTCCCTGCCCCAGCCCCACAGCGGCCCTGGGGCTACAGGGTCCCCATTTCCCACCCTAGCAAACTGGCAGCTCAAGGTCACGGTCGTGTGAGTAAGGACTTGTGGCCGTCCCACGAGCCAGGAGATTTGCACAATTTGCTTAACGTTGGGGACCAGTGTCCCCAAGATGTAAGTCAGAGTAACAGTCTCTCTGACAATGATTAATGGAAGAATAGCCCGCATGGGGCGAAGAGGCTGAAAAGTGGGGAGTGAGACAGAAGTGCGTTTTGGAAAATTCCAAGCCCACGTGGTAAGTGTGAGGACGGACCCGAGGGAATCGCATCTCTGCTCCGTCTCGTCTGTAAGCATTGCTGACGCTTTTCCGTGCATTTCTGTTGCTGTCGTTTCACTGAACTGGAAAAACTTTCTCCTAAACCTCCTTCTCTGCCTGGAAAACGCTCTGTTCTGGAAGGCTGCAGTCAGACACCGCCTCCTTCGGGAAGCCCCCACCCCGGTCACCTCTTCCATTCCTCCCCAGCCCTGGTCTCTGATAGCGCTCGCTCACTGTGCCTTCCGCACACGGGGAGGCGCCGAAGCGCCCGGGCAGCAGCCATGCCCCGCTCTCTTCCGTGTGCCTTGCGCTGTGATGACGCTGGGGAAGCCGGCCGCGTGAGGCCGTCGGGCCCGAGTTCCGGAGCCCGAGGGGCCTGGACCCAGGCGGAGGTCAGACGGCACCGGGGGAATGCGGCCCGGGCAGCGGGGGGCCGGGCTGGGGCTTCACCGGCACAGGCCTTTGTGGTTCGGTTCTGCTACCTCGGCCCCCAGGGCGGTTAACACGCGTGCGGCGTTCGTGGCGAGTCGGCCTCACCGGGCGCTCGTCACACCGCAGCAGNGCAGGGCCGGTCGCGGGGGCCCCGAGCCGGGCTCCAGACCCGTCCCACGGGCATCGTCCTCCCCGCCAGCACGTGGGAGACTCCGGTCGCAGGGGGACTTTGTTCCGTGACGTGCTCGCACGGCCGTCACGTCACACGGGGCCAGCGCCAGCGCGTGTCAGAACAGAGGACGGGAGACCGCGGCCGCGGGGCGCCCGCTCCCCCAGCCTGCGTCCCCGGTGCGTCCCCGGAGTCCTTCTGAGGGTCAGGAAGGCGTGGAAGGGACACGCGCGGCCCGTCTCGGAGCCGGGGGACGAGGGGGGAGGGGAGGCAGCGGTCAGCCNCCAGCTGCCTGCACACACCCCCTCATGTCAAGTCCATCTTCGTGGAAGCCCAGACATCTCTGGCGCTTGCTGCTGGGGGCCGCGCGGGTGCACCCGTGCTCTGCCAGCGTCCCACACGGACAGGGGGCGCCCGCAGACATGCAGGCGAGGCGCGTGGAGCTGCCCCGTGTCCTGGGGAGCTCCTCCCCGGCCGCACGCCAGACAAGCGCCTGGAGTCTCCGTCCGAGTGGGTGGTCCCCACGGCCGGATCCTGCGTGGCTCCGTGTGCGCTCATCTGTGCTCGGCCATGTGTGTTTGAACACAGGCGCACGTACACGCTCCCCGGGCACAACTGTCGCTGCTGCAGGGAGGGGAGACGCGATGGGACTGACCTGAGCCGCGCAGCCGCCCCGCACACCGCATGTGCGCCTCTGGGTTGAATCCTTTGCTTTTAATGTTTATTTTTCAGAGAGACAGAGAGACAGAGACACAGTGAGTGAGCAGGGGAGGGGCAGAGAGAGGGGGAGACACAGAATGTGAAGCAGCTCCAGGCCCCAAGCTGTCAGCACAGAGCCCGAAGCGGGGCTTGAACCTGCGAACCGTGAGATCATGACCTNCTGCTGCAGGGAGGGGAGACGCGATGGGACTGAGCTGAGCCGCGCAGCCGCCCCGCACACCGCATGTGCGCCTCTGGGTTGAATCCTTTGCTTTTAATGTTTATTTCTCAGAGAGACAGAGAGACAGAGACACAGTGAGTGAGAGGGGAGGGGCAGAGAGAGGGGGAGACACAGAATGTGAAGCAGCTCCAGGCCCCAAGCTGTCAGCACAGAGCCCGAAGCGGGGCTTGAACCTGCGAACCGTGAGATCATGACCTGAGCTGAAGTGGGACGCTTAACCGACTGAACCGCCCAGACGCCCCTTTATTAGTCTTTTCAAAGAACCATTATTCAGCCTGGTCGTCTGTATTATAGCTCTGTCCTCGATCTCATTAATTCCTGTGCTTCCTGTCCCCTCTGCCCCGGCCCCTCCGTCCCCTCCGCCCCGGCCCCTCCCGCATAACCGGTTCCCTGCGTCAGTGCATCCCTTGTGCTGTGACACAGGCCTCCCACTCCTTCCAATGTCTGGAAAGAACCAAAGGAAACAAAACCCTGATGCAGAAACCCTTCACTCGCGCACACACACACGCACACGCGCACACACACACTTCATTGATTTGCTGGCGGGTCCTGGAGCAGAGCCTCCCTCCCTGTGGCTCTTCCCTCACGGCCTCCGGCTGCAGACGGCGGCCGCCGTGTTGGCACTTCTCCCGGGAGAGAACCGGGGGCGCTGAGTCAGCCGCCGGGCCCTGCTGAGCCGCTGCCGCCCCGGGGAGTGTGCCCGCGGCCTTGGGCCCCGACCGCCCCGCTCCCTCCCTACGGGCACCAGGGCCCCACAGCCGAGCTGCCACGTCTCCCACTTGGGCTCGGCCCGCAAGACTGCTGGATGCTTGCCCTGAGTGCCGCTGGTAGAACGTTCCTGAAAAGGGTCGTCGCTCAAGGTCAGCGTGTGCCTTCAGGGGCTGGACGCCGGGACTTGAGCAGAGGCTCTCCTGACCACCGTGAAAGCGTAGCTCTCGCCCTGAACCGGGACAAACGTCCCCTGGCAGCAACTTCCGCGTCCGTCACGTTTCCTGTGGCCTGTGATGGCGGAGGGACTCGGTCCGGCCCAGCTTAACGAGGATGTTTCCTGGTGGCCCCCTGGGGAAGGGCATGGGGTCCACGCCACGGCTGAATGGCCAGGCCCTGAGGTGCCTGAGGACCAGGCAGGCCCGGGGCTCTGGGCTGGAGCCTTCGTGGGCCTTCCCGTGGCAGGTGTCCCACCGAGCGGTTCCGTGGCACGTCGAAGCCGTGTCTCAGTCCCAGCGTTGGGTTTCTGATTGAAACGATCTAACGGCTCAGCTCGAGCCAGACGCCCGCCTGGTGGCCAGGGAGGCAGAGCACAGGACACAGACACGGCTTACGGGGGTGTTCTCGTAACCCGGCCACGGGGAGTGGGCCATCGTGGCGCTCACCCCATGGCGTCCACGTGGACCTGGGCCAGATGGGCTTCACTGTCCACACGGCTACTCCTCTTTGATTCCTTATAAGGAACTACTTGGCTTTTCCCAAATTCCCTCTGCTTCTCTTTCTGTAGCGTTGGTCACAACACCATAGATGTATCCACATTATCGCCACACGAAATCCACGCTCCCTCCCGGTCTCTCTCAGCCCCAAGCTTCTCCGCCCGTGTGTTCAGTGTGTCCATCTTCCACGGGGAACGTGTGAGTAGTTTTTGCAAGAACAGTGTCTGAGCTGGGGGGGGGGAACGGCTGTTTATCTGTGACGTCATGACGTCATTCTCCACCTTCTCGTATTAGAGTCGTTAGTGTATTTGGACGTCTTTCCCCACCAAACGCTCTGCAAGCGCATCATCATCTTCCGGGATTTAATGCTGTGAAGGCAGAGTCTGAGCCAGCTGACTCCTATTGTGGGAGCTCCAATGTCTCCGCCTGGGCACCACCTCGACTGTTTTCATCATCTTTGAAGTAATTTTTTTGGTTTTGGTTTTGTTTGTGGAAGGAGAACAAGAGAAGTGAGAATGTGCACCGGCTTCCTCTCCAGGAGCCTCCGTAAGACCCACGTGAGCAGCAGAAGGACCCAGCAAACACTGCAACCCCGACGACCAGCAGGGCTCCGAAACCTGAGTCCCCGAGGGCAGTGCCACAGTCCCGCGGGCGGCGGGGAGGCGGGGGAGGCAGCGGAGCCGGCGGGCGGGGGTCTCACTGAGACAGGACGGAAATGAGAGCCGATCTGAGAANCTTGATGCCCCTGTCACTGCCTCCCTCTGACACGGCTGCCCTGTGGCAGAAATGACAGATCCCTGCGGGCACGTCACACCCACTCGTACGTCACCAGGGGCAGTTTTAAGGCTCAGGGACAAAACTGACTTTATTTTTTAGAAGTCCCTCAAAGCATGAAGGGCGGTTACTCGGTCGTGAGGGGAAACACTGCAGTAAGTAGCTTACTGTGGGGACGGAGCGCGCCTTTCAGAGGCAAGACTTCAAATACTGTCCCTTCTTGCAGGGAGTGTACTTCACGCTCCGGGGAGGCGGGCAGAGCCCCTGGCGGCGCGTCTGCCGTCGATCCTCAGTCCATATGTCCCGTCTGTTTCCCTGCAGAGAAAGCAAACGCGTCCAGCACACTTAGGGCCTCTTCGGTCTCAGCAAGTTCTAAAGCAGGTGTGCGCTGGGGGGTCCCAGGTGCCCCCACGAGTGCCGCCGGGCCTTTGGCCCTCACGGGACACGGTGACCAAAGGCCCCGCAAGGAGACACGGCAGCCCTTTCGGGGGTCCCCGCCCTCAGCCACAGACTCCAAGGCAGAAAAGTCACGTGCTCCCCCTGCTAACCCCGGCCCACCACTCGGGGCCCGGGGAGCCTCTGGCCGGGTTTCCGCANTCCCTGTGACTGCCTCCCTCTGACACGGCTGCCCTGCGGCAGAAATGACGGATCCCTGCGGGCACGTCACACCCACTCGTACGTCACCAGGGGCAGTTTTAAGGCTCAGGGACAAAACTGACTTTATTTTTTAGAAGTCCCTCAAAGCATGAAGGGCGGTTACTCGGTCGTGAGGGGAAACACTGCAGTAAGTAGCTTACTGTGGGGACGGAGCGCGCCTTTCAGAGGCAAGACTTCAAATACTGTCCCTTCTTGCAGGGAGTGTACTTCACGCTCCGGGGAGGCGGGCAGAGCCCCTGGCGGCGCGTCTGCCGTCGATCCTCAGTCCATATGTCCCGTCTGTTTCCCTGCAGAGAAAGCAAACGCGTCCAGCACACTTAGGGCCTCTTCGGTCTCAGCAAGTTCTAAAGCAGGTGTGCGCTGGGGGGTCCCAGGTGCCCCCACGAGTGCCGCCGGGCCTTTGGCCCTCACGGGACACGGTGACCAAAGGCCCCGCAAGGAGACACGGCAGCCCTTTCGGGGGTCCCCGCCCTCAGCCACAGACTCCAAGGCAGAAAAGTCACGTGCTCCCCCTGCTAACCCCGGCCCACCACTCGGGGCCCGGGGAGCCTCTGGCCGGGTTTCCGCACCTTTGAGGTCACACACAATAAGTGTGCAGGCGCGGGGCCCTCCGTTCTCACTCCCGCGCCGTGTGGGACTCCCTGAAATGCTTTCAGTTCTCGAAATAAAGGGAGAAGGGGTCAAGTCTGCTGCTGTCGTGCTCACGCACGACCTTCAGGGAAATTCTCCGAGAGCCCCCACCCTTCCTCGGGGGTCCCTGACAGGGTGGAGTGCTGGCCCAGGTCCTCCCTGTGACCATCAGAGCCTCCGCCCCAGACGGGTTTCCGTCTCGTGTGAGAGGGTGCACGGCTGGGCGCCCTTAGTTGTCTGCGTGACTTCGGTGACCCCAAACCCTTTGGAGCTACAGTTGTCAGGGGGGAGGGGGCGTCCATGCACAGAGGGTGACCTCAGGCTGCCTCCCCGCCCCTGCCCCAGAGCGACCCCAGCCCAGGGACCTCAGCGGACATCGGGAGGCGCAGGGGGTCAGGGCTCTCCCCCTCCTTCACGTGGGATGGACGGAGGCCTGATGCGCCGTCCACGTCCCCGGGGGATCAGGATGTCGTTTCTCCTGCAGACGGGCTGACGGACGGACGCGTCCCAGTTTGCACACCTGCCCCCTCTGTCAGTTCTGCGTGCCCACAGCTCGCCGCCTGCCCCGGCCCTCAGCGGGCTCGGCGCTCGAGCAAAACACTTGCGCCGGATCCTCGTCCCGGCCACGGGCCGTCCTCCGGGCCTTCGTCCCCGTGGTAGGTGGTCGGCACCAGTCCAGATGCCTCCAGCGCCGCCTTCACATGCAGAAGAGGCAACGGGGGGCTGGCGAGGGAAGGCGCATCGGCTGCGGGTCACCGTGTGAAGAGGGGGACGCGTGGGCGTCTGAGAGGCAGGCAGGGTCTGGGCCCGGGCGGCCCGGAGGGGAAAGCCCCCGGAGCCGGCATCGGGCAGGACTAGGGCGCACTGAGACCAGGGGCTCTTCTCTCACGGAGCCCTGGTGGGACGAGCCCTCTGGAAAGGGATCGTCTGCCCCTTGGGCGAGTCCACCTGTGTCCTGAGGATCGGTCTCGTCGAGGAGAGATCCATGCAGCTCCGGAGGGACGCAGCGAAGGCTTTGGTACCGTTCTCTTCTCGGTAAAATGGTTTCTGAAGTCACAAAACCGTGCTGACGTCACTGTTTCTGATCCCACCAAGCTGGTGGTGGCGGGCCGTTCTCGGGACTCGCTCCCCCCGCCCCCACCGGGTAGTGGGGTCCCTGGGTCTGGTCACCGCGCAGCCTTGTGGCACGGACGGCCTCTACGCTCGTCCTGAGCCGGGCACTTCTGTCACGCGAACTCGGCCCGAGACAGCGAGCGGGGAAAGAAAGTGGGGACCATATGTGCTCATCTGAAAAGAAACCTGGGGAGGTGAAGGCTTAACCAGGGAGCCGAATCATTTGCACAGGCCAGGGGCTCCCCTCTTTATAGGTGAGTCTTGGTCATAAAATGCCGCCAACAGTTGAGCGGGGACACGGGATCCACGGTCCTTGTCCCTGCAGGGGTGGGGATGGCCATCGAGCAGCCGGAGGAAGGAGTGGAACGGAGGAGACGGGCTTGGGGGCCACCACTCCCGGGGCCTGGGGGGAGCCATCTGGTCAAATGCTGGGGGTCCCTCTCCCTGGTCACCCCCCCGGGCCCCCCGAGTGTTAGCATGGGGAGGAGGGGTCTGGCTAGCACAGCCTGGCCTCCCTTCCTGGACGTGGACATAGGCAGGGGTGAGGGGATGGAAGACAGCTGAGCGGGTCCTGGGGAGTCCGGCTTCTGAGACAGGCGCACACGCACCCTCATGGGCCACAGAGGGCACAGTCCCAAAGGGTGCAAGGAAAGCAGTGGGGCCTGGATCAGGGAGAGACAGGTGGGCCCACTGGGGTCCAGCTG
>NW_027531904.1:10966913-10967734 GCF_008692635.1 Crocuta crocuta
AGGGGGGGGGGTGTGCGGGTACAGGGGAGGCTGAGGGCGGGCAGGGCCTCCCAGTCTCCCCAGGGCTGGTGCGAGGGGCAGGGGCCGGGCAGCAGGCGGCCCGCAGAAGCCTGTCACCGAGGGCTGCAGCCCAAGACGCGGCCGCCCCAGCGGGACGCGGAGCCCCGCGNTCGGGCGTCGGCTGCGGCTGAGGCTGCTCTTTGAGCCGCAAGCCCGCGGACGCTGGGCCGCCGTTGCTCCGGGTTCTGGCATGTGGCTGCTTATTACCCACAATGTCCCCACTGCTGTGAATTCTCTCCTTTCCATCTTTTTTATGAGCATTTTAATGGGAAGGTGGGGGAGGGTGATCAGGCTGAATCTGCAGATGGTAATTTGGAGGCGAGCTCCCGGCGGTGGCGGTTGTGGAAGCAGCCGCGGGGGCCCGAGGCGCTGCTCCCGGCGTGTGGCGCTGGACCCAGGCGGGGGGAGGGGCAGGGGCTGCCAGGGAGGCCAGAGTGCCACCGGCCAGGCCACAGAGCGGGAGGGCTGGACACCAGATCCCCGCATGCACGGAACCACTCCCCTCCCGTGGGCCCAGCCAGGGTGGCCGAGGGGCGCTGGCCTGCACAGTGTCAGAGTCACAGAGTCACACTCAGAAGGTCAAAAGAACCCACATAATGCTCTGCTACGGCCATCTTGAAATTCACAGTAATTTTTTTTAACAAGAGGCCCCAAGTTCTGCTTTTCTACCTGGCCTTGCTGCTCACATAGCCATTCTCGTACAAACACCTCGAGGACACATGTGCTGGACACCCCCCCCCCCCCCCCCCCCCCCCGCCGCC
>NW_027531904.1:10968301-10970246 GCF_008692635.1 Crocuta crocuta
GGGCCCCCCCCCCCCCCGCACTCCTCCTGCGCGACCCACACAGAGCACGGCACTGCAGACGTGCCCAAGTGTGTGGGGCTTTCCCCACACCGACAAATTCTGCGGCACCAGCCGGGCGTCCTGCAGTACAAGTCACTTCTGACGCCACCTACCCAGAGACTGTCCCCGCCTCAGACGCCAGTCACAAGGCCAGGCTGTCACCTGCGCTTCTGACGCACCTGCTCTGGACGGGAGGTTCCCACGACCCCGTGGCGGGGCTCACGGAGCTCAGAGCAGTCGCTGCTCACCCGTTTATCGTACAAGGACGTGATAGAGGCGGCGGTGGACTCAGACGGGAGGGGCGGGGGCCGAGCTCCCGCCCCTCCCCAGGGGCCCCTCTGCCAGCACCCAGCCCCCGTTTCACCAGCCCTCTGCTATCGGGACCTTTGTGGAGGCTTCGCCACGTGGACATGATCCGTCCTTTGAGGGACCCTCTTCCGGCCCCTCCCTCTGGAGAACTGAATGTTCCGGGCTTCTGACCTCGGCTGGGTCTCTCCCGTGTCCAGCCCCCACCCGGGAGCCACCCAGCGTCACCTCGTTAGAACAAAGACCCGGGAGCGCTGTGTCGGGAACCAAGGTCAAGACCAAGTACAGAACAAGAGATTCCGGGGCTCTGATCACTTGGGAAATGACACGGATTTAAGAGCCGTGTGCTGGGAACAGGGACGAAGGCCAGATACAGATCTCTTAGTATAAATCACAATATCCTAACATGAAAATGTTTGTCTCTGTTCATGTTGTGTTGGACACGCCCACATGCCCGTCGGCCACGCATCGTGTTCACCCGTTTGGTCCCATTGACCATCCTGCCATGAAACGACATTTCGTAAATGTACTGACTGTTTAAAACATGTTAGTGCGTACATATTAAGGGCCTGTCCAATAGGGAACTCAGTCCCTAGAAAGCAACCAATAATTGCTTGTTTTCTTGTTGGCTTTCCACTCCACGTCTGGAAACATAAATAAAATTTGCGTACTTGTCACCGGAGCACGGAACAATGTTTGTACCTTCTGTTTCCTTTCTCTCCCCAGACCCGTTGGGGGAGCCAGTTCCCACACTCTCGTGTTTTCATAGTTCTCATCCGGAGGACGATCTTCTCTCACACTGAAATGATCTTGCGTGATTCACATAGAAACGATCCTTTTGCGGGCATTTTCATACAGTATTTTAGCAGACTGCGGCATGCCCACTCTGTGTCGGGCCTGATAGAGATGGTGTTGGAGACGTGACCCGGGCCCTGGGAATTCTCTGGTAGAAATTAGAGCTTGGCGACTATCTTCATTTTGCCTTATGTCAGTTTTGGTTCCTAAGGAGAAATTCCATGAAGAGCGATCAAAGGGTCAGAAAAGCCCAGGGCTTTAGTGGCTGCAAGTGCGTGTGGTCAGGCCGCTCTCCGATCCAGGTCCCTGGGCCCCCGCAAGTGTCCCTGCTTCCCTGGAACCCTGCCAGGGTCTAGTACTATCACAAAAAAGCGTCCCCCAACCGCAAGGGTGTAAAATAAGAGAACCGCCTCTGCTTGCAGGTGGTTCTTCTAAAGCCCACCCTTCCCAAATATCCCCAGGCTGCATATTTATTTCAGCCTTGACTCTTCACTCCAGAAAATACTGTGCAACCTAGTGAAATTTTTGCATCCTATAAAACCATTTCCCTAAAGAGGAATCTTGCTTGCCTAAAAGTGCATCTCCCCAGGGGCGCCTGGGTGGCTTAGTCGGTTAAGCGTCCGACTTTCGCTTAGGTCATGATCTCGCGGTTCGTGGGTTCGAGCCCCGCGTCGGGCTCTGTGCTGACTGCCAGCTCAGAGCCTGGAGCCTGTTTCAGTCTGTGACTCCCTCTCTCTCTGACCCTCCCTGCTCACGCTGTCTTCTCTCTCTCTCTCTCCTAGAAATAAATAAAACATTAAAAAAA
>NW_027531904.1:10970403-10974912 GCF_008692635.1 Crocuta crocuta
ACTATCTTCATTTTGCCTTATGTCAGTTTTGGTTCCTAAGGAGAAATTCCATGAAGAGCGATCAAAGGGTCAGAAAAGCCCAGGGCTTTAGTGGCTGCAAGTGCGTGTGGTCAGGCCGCTCTCCGATCCAGGTCCCTGGGCCCCCGCAAGTGTCCCTGCTTCCCTGGAACCCCGCCAGGGTCTAGTACTATCACAAAAAAGCGTCCCCCAACCGCAAGGGTGTAAAATAAGAGAACCGCCTCTGCTTGCAGGTGGTTCTTCTAAAGCCCACCCTTCCCAAATATCCCCAGGCTGCATATTTATTTCAGCCTTGACTCTTCACTCCAGAAAATACTGTGCAACCTAGTGAAATTTTTGCATCCTATAAAACCATTTCCCTAAAGAGGAATCTTGCTTGCCTAAAAGTGCATCTCCCCAGAAAAACAGCTCCTTCTTCTCCATGCCAGGGAGTGGGCGGGGCCATTCCTAATGGAAGCTGCTTTTATAAACACCTTCAAGCCTGGCCCGCCTTTGAGAGCCTCTCCTGCACACCTAGGTGGAGGCCACGGGGGGCCAACCTGGACTTCCGCCGCTGTTGACTCGCAAGTCCCCCAGAGGCCATGAGGGGAACTGCACCTCCTGCATTCGCAGGGCCCCGCCCACCGCGCCCAGCGGAGCTGACCGCATCCCCTGCTCCTTGAACAGTTGGTCCAGTGGGGGGCAAGCGGTTCAAGGCGGGCCAGTCGCGGTCCTGCCCTGAGATTTTTCCAGTCTGAGCTGGAGAAGAGCAGCTGTGTCTATGGACTTCCATAGACACTTCCAGCAGCCAGCTTCCCGCTTTCCCATCCCGGCCCGCCAGCCGGCGGTGGGCGGGGAGGGTGAGGAGGGCGCTCCAGGCCTGACGGCACTGGTCATCAGCTCCCGTCCTCCCCAAGGGCAGCTCCCAGCCACCCTTTTCCACGTCCTTCCTACACCTTCACCATATGATTTTGAGAAAACAACTCACGTTTTGTCTTCTTTACTCACTGATGCTGGTTAATGTGTTTCACATGCAGGTAGGAGCTGATATATATTCAAAGTCATGTGGAGTTTCCCCCTCATCTTGTAGAGTTGGTACCATAATTATAAAAACTCAAGTGGGATGGTTTGGCGCAGAAAGTCCATCATCCCACATGCGAGGCGTGCCTTTCTCTGAGCAGGACAAATTCCAAATCCAGCTCCTTGAAATGGAAACTCCACATTCCCATCCGAGCCGTCAACCGCCCAAGCGGTCTCTTGGGTTCAGAAAGTGTGGGACTGGAAGTGAGCCTTCAAGTCCGTCTGGCCCTTAGACGCCAGCGGTAAGATGAAAGGCAGCGCCCGTGGGTGGGGGCGGGGCTGGAGCAGCACGCAGCTTCTGTAACGTTTGGCTGAAATCAGCCGCTGGAAAACTGAGATGCTAAGGAGGTGGCAGACAGGTGGGCCGGCAGCCTGGGAGAAAGACAGACGTGAAATGACTTTATTATCTGCGTGGTCCCCCCATCGGGACGAGCATTGGGTGCTGGGGGCTATTTTTAGCAGAGGCATCGGGGTTTACAAAGATAGCACACGACTGTGTCGAGGCCTCATTTCTTTCTTCTCCTGAGTCGTCTGGACGGTTTCACGGCCCCGCCCTCGCTCGTCGCCCGGGAGTGTAAATAACAGCTGGCGGCTGGGAACGGCTCTGTCAGCCTCGGCGGCGGCGGGCGGGGAGGGATGGCTGCGCCACCCCAGGGCCCTTCACGGTTGCCCGCCGAGCACCCGCCAGCCTGCAGGCGCCCTTCACCTGCTCCTGGCCTGGTCAGCCGGGGGCGAGGCTCCCAGGGAGGACGAGATAGTGGAAGCCTTGTGCCTTCTCCGTGGCCGGGCCTCCTCACCCTGTGCCCGGTCAGCCTCCACCCCGGGGCCTGGCGCCCGTGGCGACGGCGGCGGAGGCCGGCCAGGAGACCCTCGGACAGCAGGCAGCTTGGGCCACTTGTCGCTGCGCTGGCTTTACGCGCATGCAGGCGGACCGGCCGCAGGAAGGGGCAGCGTGGGAACAAGAGTATGTGAGCCCCGCCCGGGACCCAGAGAGCCCAGGCGAGGACCCTGGGGACTTGGCGCAAAGCCAGGACCTCTGTTCTCACAAGACACTCCTTGGCACCCCCCTCATTGCTCCTCAATGAGACGTTTGAGGTGGGGCGTCCAGCCGCTGTTTGGGAGGACGGCAGGCAAGGAGGGCATGGGGACACTGCACCCCGTCGCTCAGGGGGGTCCCGGGCGGGGATGGTTGAGTGAAAGATGGCATCTCGCGGGCCCACCTGGGCAGGGCCGCCCGGCGCTAAGCAAAGTGAAGCCACAATGCGATTGGAACCATGTAGAAAGGAAAGGTATTGAATGGTTGTATTTGAGGAGGAACGTAAGTGTTTATTCATCTCTGTTTGTTTTAATGCCCCTCGCCCACTCATGCTCTCTCCGTCTCTTCTCTCTCTTTCTCTCCCTCTCAAAAAAAAGAAACTCAAAGATTAAGAACAGAAATGTAAGAGAAGGGAAGAGACAGAAGCAATGTGAATGCAGGAAAGAAATGGTGTAAAAAAGACAAGACCATCTCAAAATACAAGACAAATAAATCATCAGATGCCTAAGGGAAAAAGAGTCAAATTAAATTTTAATAAGGGGCATCGAAGACAAGGCAGAAAAATAGCCAAGAAAATGAAATTGAGTTAAAGAAGGAAGCGAAAATGGAGCAGAGAGCAGGTTATCAAAACAGAAGTCAGTACGACTCCCAGAAGAAGAAAAACAAGAGAACAGCATTAATATTCAAAACTGTCATCCAAGAAAACTTTGTGGATATGAGAAAACTCACTGAATGCATGCCCTGGAAAGTTTACCTGGAATGATTGAGGCCAAGACCTGTATTATTAAAACCACTGGGCTTTAAAGACCAAGAAAAATCTCCTCAAGTCTCCAATCAGCAAGATCAGATTATTCGCAGGGTAACAAAATCAGGCGGCGAGACTCTTCTCGGGGGGAACGTACACGGGAAGCCAAGGGTGAAGCCATATTTGCAGGAAACTCAAGGAAAGGTGGGGGAGCCGCAGGTTTAGCCCCGGCTCCGCTGTCAAGGCTTGTAACGGGACAGGTTTGAATACTCAGGGGCTCAGGGGGCACCGTGCACCCACCTCCTTCCTGAGGAAGCAGCAACGGATGGAAAGTCAGCCTGGAAAATTTCATCCGAAGAATCAATGAGCAGGGAAGAAAAGGCAACCTAAATCCAAATGGGAAAATGAACAAAATGAATCTATTTCAAATGAAGAAACACACTGAAGGGGGGAGAAGGACTCAATGCAAGTCAACGTTTGAAGTCAATGCCGTGGCCGTGGCCGTGGCCGTGGCCGTGGCTGTGCGCCCTCAGTCCAGACGAACAAAGGACAGTAAGCCTGGATGCCGCCAGGATTGTCTCCCTCAACACCCTGGCCGTGGGGGGTCTGAAACCACGCGACGTCTGTAGCCGCACAGAGCGAGTGGATGTGTGGATTTTGTGGGACCAGTTCCCGCCGTGGACGAAGGGAGATGCAGAACGGGGAAAGAAAGAGATTACTACTCCGTGTAGGTAGGTCCGTACGTCCCAGCTCTGCCCGCAGACGGGACCCGGGGACAAGGATCACCTGCAGCAGCGAGGACTCTGCAGCCCGTGTCTCGTTCCCAAACGTCCCTCCCACCAGATGGAAGCTAGTCTCTGGGAGGGTGCCGGGTTCAAGGGCAGGAAGAGAGTGTGCAAGATGAACCTGAGATGCCTCGTGTCAGAAAGTAACACCGTGTTCAATGCGGAAATGAAGGAAGTGATGGCGGCTCGTCGCCAGGAGGAGGAAACAGGCGTGAAGGGGACCCCACTGGCCAAAGCTGGGACGGTGTGAGCCCCAGATTTTGAGCCCAAGAGAAGTGGGATCCACTGGCTGATGGCCTCCGAAGGTACCTGGGTGCTAAGCCCTACTGGCCGTGAACATCACTTTATGCGGCGGAAGGGACTTGGCAGATGTGATTAAAGCTGAGGATCCTGAGATGGAGAGATTCTCTGCGGTTACCGGGTGAGCCCTAAACGGAATCATGAGTGTCCTTCCCAGAGGGAGCAGCGAGATCTGACACGGAGAACCGGACGGCCTGCGGACCGAAGCCAGAGCCGCCCTGCTGACTGTGAGGGTGGGGGGCGGGCAGAAGTGGGCGAATGCGAGGAATTGGGCTCTGGCAGCGGAAAGGTCAGGAAAGGGCTCTCCCCCGGGGGCGTCAGGTGGGCGTGGCCCTGCTGGCACCTTCACGGGGTCTGAGGAGCCCATTGTGGACGTCTGAGCCGCAGGACCGTAAGAGCAAATGCGGTGATTTGCCACAGCAGCCACGGGACGCTGATACAGACGGCGGTGGGTTCCGAGTCACCAGTGCGACAGGCGCCCCTGCGTCCCTTCCAGCAGGTGGATGGGGCCACGAGAGGGGTGGAGATGGGAGAGGTAACAAATGAGCGAGTGAGCGGCTGCAGGC
>NW_027531904.1:10975022-10984416 GCF_008692635.1 Crocuta crocuta
ACGGTGAAGACGGGTCCAGGCAAGACCCACTAATGAACTAGGGGCTCATCCTGATGAGGGTCAAGGGACACGGTGACCGTGTTGATCACTCACCCCCTGGCCCAGCGGTCAGAATCGCGGTCAGCAGAACGGCAGCAGGACGCTTGGGTCTCCGGGCGTGAGGCCCCGGGAGGGACGGGGGGTCACAGAGATGCAAACCGAATCCGGGCGGAGGAAGCACCAGACAAAACCCACCAGAGGAACAGGTTACCGGATAACGGGCCCCGGTGTCTCAGGACTGCCCGCGTTGTGCTGCATGGAAGGGCGTGGAAGGAACGGCTCCAGAGTGACGGGCCCCGGGGACAAGGGCAAGCTGGACGTGGGCGCCGGCCGCCCTCACGCTGTCCAGGCGGACGCTTCTTTCCAGCCGGTCTCTGGGCTCGGGCGGGAGACCCCGAGGGCAACGCGCCCTGTGATGGGAACAGAAACAGCCCTTGGAGAAGCAAGGGCCACCCCCAGCCAGCAGGACCCCCGGCTGACCCCACGACAGTGACCACCTGGCCTTCCCCGCCCACCCGCACGGGCCCACCCACCTTTGCCCGCATCTCCTCAGACTTGCTGCCACGTGCCAGTCCCACCTGGGCTTGGGGACAGGCCCAGTAGTAGGACGTGATCCTGCCTTCCAGGATGTCCGTGTCCCAGCCGGTAACGTACAGAGTCGATGGCCACACGTCCCCTGCATGCACCCCAGTGCCCTTGCACGGTTCGCAGAGCCTCCAGAGGGCAGGGACGCTCCGGACATTTTATCTGAGCATCTCCAGTGCCCGGCCCAGCAGGGAGGCCGTGTGAAAGCGCCGGACACACCAGGGCAGGGAGCCAGTAACGGGTCCATTTCTTCCCGGGGCGTCAGATGCAGCCAGAATCTCGGAACCAAACAGAACGTCGAAGCTGAAGGAGTCCTGTCCCCGATGGATACTTTCAGGTCCTTCTACAACATTCCTGGGGGAGCTCTCACGAGGACGAGGACGCGTCCCTGCGTACGGGCCCATCTTGTGACAGCAAGGGGACGTTTAGCTGAGTGTGGGTGCGGCCGAGGTGGAGGATGGGGAGCACGGGCTCCAGGGACGCCCGCGGCGGGTGCAGAGCCGGCACTGGCTGCCGCGGCCCCTGTTCCTCGTGGCGCGGACGCCAGGACGTCCCCGTACAAGCAGCACAGACACGACTGTCAGGCTCCAGCCCCAAGCCCGCAGGCTCCACACACCCACCGTCCCGGCGAAGCCGAGCGCGTGGACATTCACCGGGACCCTCCGTGTCTCGGAAGCAAAGCCACGTTAACGGGGGTGTGGCGGTCCACTCGGGTCCCTTCGCGCTGGCTGGCCGTGCAGATCGACCATGGGGACGCGGGAAGAATGTAGCGGGTTGGACACGATACACGGAGGGAATTTCTGAGTCCCCTTCGAGCCGCTCTGGCCGCTGCGCTGTCGAGGACAAGCGGAGAGATCCTCTCATCGGTTTCCTTCCAGAAGGGCTGGCGTCCATCGCACGGGGCCACACAGCACATCCTGTCCCCAGGAGCGGCCACGACGCGATAAATTAACCTGCATCGTGGGGGCGAAAATCTTCAGGTTCTGACTGCTGTCTCCCTCCTCCTGTCTGGGGAGGGCGGGAAGGGCCTCTGAGCTCACAGACTCTGACGGAAACGTGCGGAGAGTTGTCACAGTCCCCTTGGATCTGGTTTCAATTTGTGTGTTTTTTTTAATGTTTTTATTTATTTTTGAGACGGAGAGAGACAGAGTGTGAGCGGGGGAGGGGGAGAGAGCAAGGGACACACGGAATCTGAAGCAGCTCCAGGCTCCGAGCTGTCAGCACAGAGCCCGACGCGGGGCTCGAACCCACGAACCGTGAGATCATGACCTGAGCCGACGTCGGACGCTCAACCGACTGAGCCCCCCGGCGCCCCTGGATGGTTTCAGTTTGTGAAAAAGCACCAAGCTGGACACTTCTGATATGTGTGCGCCACTGAAAACTTAAAATTTATGCATCAAATGAAATCTCACTGCAAGATACCTTATAATTTTTCAGTTTATTTTTGATTATATTTGGAGACGCAGATTTTACATGATAACTTCCAACCAACCATTGTACATTACATTGTACATAATTTTACACAGGCCATTTGAAAAAAGATCTAAAAATGTGCTTAGTTACTGGTATTATATAACGTTGATGAAGCACCAAGAGTGTGCTCACAGCTGTACAGAGGCAAACAGAGAAAAGACTCACAGTCCCTGCCTTCAAAAACACCCACTCCTCCCCACGTCTCGCACACAGAACTTACTTTTCACACCCTTTTATTCATAAGGCATAAATAAGAAAGTTTGTTGCATTTCTCATTGTTCATCAATAAATATCTAATACCCTTTCCCCCAGTTATACCAACAATCACTAATATCTTTGCCTTTGAATACAAATTTCCATAGTACAATATACAGTATACGCTGATTTGGTGTTTGCACGATTGACCACAATATTCTTGCGAGTTGGTTATAATATGAAGCATGTTGAATTTCAACATTCACAAATTGTTACACCTCTTAACAGAATCATTTACTGTCGGCAGAGCTTTCTTGTTTGAAAAACGAGGTGCCGTCGCTCTTACGCTGATTAACTGTAAACAAAAACAGCCCTGCCTCAATTCCGATAAGGGTGTCAGAACTCACAGCACCTCAGCGCGGCGAGTGTCAGCACATCTGCTAAAGTGACCTGGCAGGTAGCGATCGCGTAGCCTCATGCCCTAAAATGCTAACAGGGGTGGCCAGCCAGTAATGGAGACACAGACAGACTCGCTTCGACCGTATCTGCAGTTTAAAGAAGGGGGTAGTGGTGTGAAATATCCACAAATTGAGCCGGGAGACATTTTCTGCTTTTCTGCAAGGCTGTGTTCGAAGCAAATTCAGACTAGAAAAGAGGAGTAAGATTATTCTGAGTTTAACCCCTGGCTGAGGGGTTCTGATTTCAGGATAATCCCTTAAGTAAGAACATCTGATTGTTCACTAAAAGCAAGAGGAATGAAGTGAATTTTGATAGTGTGTGATTCCAGGCGCCGGGCGTGAGGAGAGGGTGGTAGGAGGCGGCGGCCACTGCGGGAGCCAGGCCAGCCCACGCGTCACCCGCCCGGAGCTCGGGGCAGCCGGAGATGAGAGGCGATTTTAGAGGTGGGGGGGAGGTCTCCTTCCCAGCCACACTCTGGTCTTGCCCGCTCTGCAAATACAGGGTGGAGGGGCTGGAGTGAGAGGGTCCGGGGAAACAGGGCCATCCCAAGCACGGGGCCAGTGGAGAGAAAACACCCAGCCGTGAACCCCACCTTCTCTCCACCCCAGGACCCCGAGCACCTGTCAGCTTCAAGCTGTTGCAAAGATCCGGAACGCGGCACCACTCCCGGCTGGGGTAACCCGTTCCCCCCAGGGCCGTCTCATTTCCCAGGGGCGTCACCGGCTCTGGGTGCTTCTTCTCCATCAGGTCGCAATGATGTCGAGCTGAATCTTAAAGCTACACTAGATGAAGAAGCAGCCTCGATTTCTCTATACCTCCTCGGATAGGAAAAGGGTAGAAGAAAATTCTAGAGTCCTTTCTCTTCCACACATGGGGTGGGGCTTGCCGTCTCACACCCCACCTTGGAAGCTGGACACACGGCCCCAGCAGGGCCCGTGAGGAACAGGGTCCCCAGAGCAGGGGCTGGGCTGGGACAGGGTGTCTGTCATCCCAGGTCCGTGTGTCTCCCCTTCCCTGCAAATCATAGAGCAAGAGGTTGGGAACTGACCATCTGATGCCCTCGAGGCTCCCTCGGTGACAAGGGCGACTGTGTCACAGAGCCGCCTGCTCGGCAGGTCAAGGACACACCAGCTCTCACGCCAGCAGGTGTGAATCGAGTGTCCCCTTTGAGGGGAGAGAAACAACCCTATTTAATGTACCCAACCCAGAACGGAGCACCAGAAGACTAAAATTCTGACAATAGACAGTAATATATGTATACATATGTGTTGTGTATTTGTTTTCATTTTCAATTATAAATCCTCAGTTCTGCATACTAAGGCTTAAGTTTCGGTCACCTAGCTGAAAGTCCATACAGAAACAGGAGAATAGAAACATGAAGACCCCCTAAAAGCGAAGGCTCACTGCAGACAAAGGCATCCGCCCTTAGCTGTTAACAGCGTAGAAGGTTCTGGCCGCCCCGTGTGGGGAACCGCAGAAACGGACAGCGCCGGCTCAGAGCGATTCGAGGGCCTTGGGGACCGATGCTGGACTCCTATTGCTTTAGAATCTGAGATGCTCCCCAAACCCCTCTTTCGGGAATTTATTACACCGTCTGGAGCGATTCTTCTCACCGTCCACACATCAACGGCCGAGAGGGATTCTTTCCGTGCAGTTACATCAAAGCACCATTCGACAGGTGGAAACGGAGGTCAAATTCTGATCCAATTACAGCAGCTTCCTGGACGCTGGAGAAACCTTGCTCTCGGGTTACTTAACAAAGAAGACAAGAAACCAAAATCGGGTATTTAGATAGACACATAGATAGATAAATGGTTAAATAGAGAATCTTTTTTGCGCTGCTGACAAGGGTTTGGAGCTCTGGAGTTGGTGTTGCGTTACGAACACCTCAGTGCCTTTATCGTATGATTGACAAGCTTTCAAGACCCACCGGGAATGGATTTGTGGCACACAGAAACCACGGTTCAGGCAGAACGGCAAAGCTCCTACTCCGTCTCTACTCCTCAAGCCACAAAGACGTGCCCACACTCTCCGGCTGGCGTGTGAGAAGCAGCGCGTCCCGGGCCACAGGAGACAGAGGCCAAGGAGCGGACGGGAGACTGTGGACGTGGCCAAGGTTCTCCGATGCCGACCTGACAGTGCGGTGAGCTGCTCTCCCCACTCGGGGTGCGGACAGGACCCCGGCCCGGGCCCCTCAGCCTAGCACCCTCCACGCCACGCCTGATTCACAAGGCCAGCTCCTCCCTCCCCTGTGCATAGGAGGAAGATCCAGAACGTTCCATGAAGATCTGCAACGAAGATTGTAATGATGACCGAAGGGCAAGGTTGAAAAGTCGGTAGCCCTTGATGCCAGCAGAGAAGTAGCATCCTTGGGGGACACATGCCTGTCACCTCACCTGTAATGGTCTGAGAACATGAGGGACAGAACCCACCCAGTCCTCTCCCAGCTGCCCCAGGCAGGCGTGTATTAAATGTCTGTCATGTAGCACGTCCCCCACCACGAGACTTCAATAAAATGGAAAGAATCCAATTAATTTTTTTTTTTTTGCTTGGAATTCAATTTGCACGTTCTGGTCGTCCAGTACATTCCTTTGGTGGGAAATGTTGCACATATTGCACTTCTGAACACGCATCCGAGCGTCACTGAGTCCAAGCCAATGGGCGGGTAGGTTTCTCTCTAGGACGCACGCTTCCTGAGGCGCCGCTTCCCAGCCGGCAGTAGCCTCCACGGCTCCGTCCCTGCCCCAGCGAGCTGTCGCCACACGGCCCAGAGACCTCAGACCGCAGACGCCGGCGGCCCGGGCTGTGGGGGGCGAGGCGGCCCGGGCTGTGGGCGGCGAGGTGGCCCGGGCTGTGGGGGGCGAGGCGGCCCGGGCTGTGGGCGGTGAGGCGGCCCAGGTCAGGCTTTCATCGTGCAGATGGGCACCACGATGACCAAGATGACCGTGCACGTGGCCGCGGCGACCAGAGCGGCGATCTTGCAGACCTTGGCTCGTCTGAACTCGGCTTCCTTACGCTTCAGTAACGAGTCGTAGCCTGGAGTATAAATATCTTCCATCCAATATTCTAAGTTGTTTGGGTTTAAAGATTCCTGCGTCTAGAAGCAAAACAAAACGTTAGAGACACGTAAGTACTTGGAACCAGGTCCTGAGGCACCCGACGCGCCCACGGCCCGGGGCCACCGAGGCCGCAGCTCCACACCCCAGGACTGCCCGCGGCCCGTCCTTGCTGCCCGAGCGCAGCGTCCTGACACGGGGAAGCCACGGGTCTCCCCTCTGCGGGCAAGCAGACTCGGGCCAAGGCCAGCCGGGCAGAATGCCAAGGGCTCGCACCCAGAGCAGGCGGGCGGGGCCGGGGGAGAGTCAGGGACCCTCACCCTCAAATATTCNCTGTCGTGTGGCTCTGATTCCGCTCCCGGGTCCTCCCAAAAGCGTCTCCTGAAAAATCAAAGTCACCTCGCAGATGTGCGGTTCAGACAAAATCTAAAATATTTCCATCTCAAGCATTTGTCTGAGCAGGTGAGGCGGCCCCTGCCTGGAGTCCCGTCCACAGAGCCGCGCAGACCGCCTGCGGGCCAGGGGCCGCGTCCCGATGGAGGGACCCGCCCCGACACTTGTCCCTGCGTCCTGAGGCGACGCAGCGTCTGCGGGAGAAGCAGCACGGTGGCCTGAGCCAGCCCTGGACCCGGCGACGGCCCCAGTCAGTCCCCCAAAAGCACACGGCCAGGTCGCCTCGAGCTCTGAAGCACAAACAACTACCCATCTGGAGGCTTCCTCGGCTTGTTTAACGCTCAACACGTGCACGCTCGGGTCTCTCGCACACACACAAGGTCACAGGACACTTCCTTCAAAAACCGTTTGAAAGCTGCGTTGTACCGAGTCACCGGGGTGTTGGTGCTTCTGACCTGGGTCACTCACTGGCCCCTGTCTTTCCCGACGCGCCTGTCGTCTGTCACCTCGCTCTGGGGACAGACGCACGCCAGGGGGGCCCACTCGGCGGACGGGACGTGTTCTCAGTTCCTCCCAGGCGTCTGCTCCAGAGCCCTGGGTCTCGGGGGGTCTCAGAAACAGCCCCCTCCCTCGGGCTCCGATCCCAGGACGACAACATCGGTCACTGGTGCTGCTGCCCGATGCCCCCACCTCGTGTAACAGCCCCTCCCGGATGCTCTGCTGTCACCACGTCGCCGCCATCAGCCTCCCGCTGGGCCCGCCGCTGACCGTGCAGCCGGGTCAGCCCCCCGCGACCCCACGCACCCCACCGCCTGCCTGGGAACAGCCCACGAACCAAGAGTGGTCTCCATTGTTAGAAGAACATTTCACGCTACGTGAGCAGTAAGTGAAATTTGAACCTTGGTGTCCAGGATGGCACGTGCGCGGGTCACAGCCACCCAGCAGGTCACCGAGCGAGGTCCTCAAGGCCTTGATGGCCACCCTCGGCCTTTACAACCCCATTCTAGTATGTTCCATGCAGCATTGCAGAACGGGAAGGATGGGACTCAGGGGCCACCGAAGCTCCGCCACGCGCCCTCCTTCCTGGGGCATGACCTGGGGGCGCAAGGCCGTGCTGGCCAGCCCGGCACCCGCCACGAGCCACAGGACTCCCTCGGTAATGGAGCGTCTGCAGGCGCAGGGGGGCCTCTGCAGGGGCCCCCACTACACGGTCCCGTGCTGGGTCCCGGAGCCACGGCCTCACCCAGCTCCACCGCTGGGTCCAGCGCCGTCTCTAGGCTCCAGCCAGAGCTCCCTGCCCCCAGAGCTCTGCCCCCCACGGGCATTAGGAACGTGTGGCCCCGGCCAGGAAAGCCGTGCAGCAATCTCACGGACCCCAGACGGGAGCGGGGGACCCGGGGACCGCTCTGCCCGCTGCCCGCGGGGCTGGAAGGCTGAGGGGCAGCCCTCCGAGCCCTGCACAAGCTCACCACGAAGGAGGCCTGGAGCCCACCGTGCCCCTCCCGCCCGCGGGTTTTGTCTCAGACGGAGGGAAGTCGGCCTCTTTGCAGGGTCACGTGCGCCTTATGGGCCGGGACAGCCTGCGAATAAGCTATTACCATTAGGTTTCCCGATAACCGCAGGCTGTAAGGACAACAGACAGCGGTGGCACACAGCGTCCAGGGACACGGCCGAGTGTGGCTTGTGGTGACCAGACGCCTCGAGTGAAAACAGGGCCCCCCACGGCCCCCGCCGCCGAGCGGGCGACCTCACGCCTGGACACCACGGGGCCCGGAGACTGTCAGACAGTAAAGCTGTGCTGACATCACCTGCGTTTCCGAAAAGGACCGAGAACAGGTCAGGCCGCGCCTCCCGCCTTCCTGGCGCTCGGGCGCCCGGCTCTGCGGCGATGAGCCCCTCCCCAGCTCTGTGCGGCCGGGACGCCCCCTCCCGGGCTGGACCTCTAGTCTGAAGACCCACTTTCATTTCTGGGAATTTTGTGTTTATGTTTATAAACTTGGCGCGTTAACATCTCATGTGTCTGTAGGGACAAAAAATCACATGTGCCTCCTTCCCCCGAACTTTAAAAGGACATTTCAAGGGGGCGCCTGGGTGGCTCAGTCAGTTAAGCGTCTGATTTCTACTCAGGTCATGATCTCATGTTCTAGGAGTTCGAGCCCCGCGTCGGGCTCTGTGCTGACAGCTCAGAGCCTGGAGCCTGTTTCAGTCTGTGACTCCCTCTCTCTCTGACCCTCCCCTGCTCACGCTGTCTCTCTCTCTCTCTCAGAAATAAATAAAAAACATTAAAAGAATTTTATAAAAAAAGACATTCTGGGGCGCCCGGGCAGCTCAGTCAGTCAAGCATCCAACTCTTGGTTTCAGCTCAGCTCATGATCTCAGGGTTTGTCGGTTCAAGCCCTGCCTTGGGCTCCAGGCTGACAGTGTGAAGCCTGCTTGGGATTCTCTCTCTCCCTCTCTCAAAAATAAATATACATTTAAAAAAAGACAATTCTCGATCTATGACTCATCCAGTTCATCTGAGCCTTTCACGGTCAGGCTCTAGTCGAGCTGTCCAGGCCCCCGGGACTGAGTGACCCCACCGCGCAGCCGCACAGGCCCACCCGCAGGGAGTCTCACCCTGGTCTCCCAGCAGGACGAAGACAGGACAGGAAGTGGCCAGGAGGGACGTGGCGTGCAGGGGGTCAGAGGGGTGGGGGCTGTCACCACAAACCCCACTGTCAGGGTCTGTCCAGGGCTGCCCCTTGCCCTAACTGCGGTCACTTAGGGCCCACGATACACAAATGTCACCATGGTCATCGTGGGGACATGCGGGTCCCCCGCAGTCTGGGCAACCCAGGAGGAAGAGCATGGGCTGGGTTGGGTCCTGCACAACTTAGGCTCGTCCGGCCCTGGGCAGGCACTGAGCTCAGAACGCGCATCTCCTGTCTAAGCTGCAGGCGACCCCTGGGTCCCCGCGCCCCGTGCTCACAGCCCGCCGGGGGATACATGCAGACCCGACTCATGTCAGGATCACCCAGTTGGCCCCTGAAACCCTTTCTAGCGCCCCCTCCTGCTGGGGACTGTCAGTGTCTTCTTCCCAAAAGTTCTCACAGTGGCTGCAAGAGAGACACTCGCAGGCCCAGGCCCGGTGCGCAGGGTGGGGGCAGGTGCGGAACGTTCTGGGTCCCTCGGCGGAGGAGCCCAGCGCCGGGGGA
>NW_027531904.1:10984456-11003144 GCF_008692635.1 Crocuta crocuta
GCTGATTCTGCAGGTGAGGACGGGGCGCTTTCCCGTGGGGCCGCGGAGACGCGGGCAGGCGCGTGTGAGCAGGGCCAGGCGGGGCTGCCCACCAAACAGAAGTGAGCCCGGCCCCCGGCCCCTCGTGCGGTGGACAGAAAACACGCCTCGGGCCGCGACTGCGTTCCCAGCGCCCCGGGGCCCCTCNCACAGGGACATAGTCCATAGCGCGGCTCCCTTGCACACGCTTATCCCGCGTGCTACACACGGAAGGAGAGATCAGCCTGGGTTTCGTTAAGCAGTTTGTCCGGGTCTTGTGGGCAAACGGGAGGGTCTGAGCCGCGCCCTAGCTCGTCGGCGGCCCAAGGGAGGGAATCGATCGCGCGCTCCCACCGCCGAACCGTGACAGACACATCAGCCGAGTGACGTGTCCCCGTGTTAAAGTCTCTGCTCTACGGCTGACCGGGTTCAGGCTTCCAAGGCGGGGGCCCCGGGCGCTGGGGGCGAGGTCCGTCCTGCAGCGGGGGGTGTGGCCGGGCCCCTTCCCCCACCGCCCGCGACCGCGCGCGACTCACCTGCAGGTCCAGGGCCGCCAGCTTGCCCTTGTCGCCCGCGCTCCTCGCGTCCTCGATGGTCCAGGAGGGCTGGCCCCGCCTCACCTCGGCCAGCTCGGTCAGCCGCATGTCCGTGTACAGGGGGCTGCTCTTCACGTGGGCCCGGAGGGAGGGGGCGTAGGGGTGCGGGCTGAACACCTGCTCCACCAGGAGGCTGTCCTTGCACGGCTTGGGCCCTCGGTGCTGCGGGGGGGCGCCGCACGGCCCGTCCGCCTGCAGAGGGACACGGGGGACACAGGGGAGGCCCCGCGGACGTCCCGGGGGCAGAACGCAGGCAGGAAGCACGCCTGGGGCGGGCAAGTGTGCGGCGGAATGGCCCTCGGCGAGCTCGGGGACAAGAGCTCACCTGACCACCCCCTGCAGCACGCCCACCGCTAG
The DNA here is from genome assembly GCF_008692635.1 of Crocuta crocuta. Lineage (NCBI taxonomy): Eukaryota > Metazoa > Chordata > Mammalia > Carnivora > Hyaenidae > Crocuta > Crocuta crocuta. Next base: position 10,985,428 of record NW_027531904.1, read on the forward strand.
CAGCCCCCCCGTGCAGGCTGGGAACGGGGCCCAGAGACCCCCCCACGTAGCAGGGGCGCACAGCTGCTGGGGGGAGCTGGGGTGCCATCCGCCCGTCTGGCTTCAGAGGAGCCTCATCACGGCCCCTCCCCCCTGAGGCACTTCCAACACCGGGGCCGCCTGCCCTTGGGAAGGAAGAAGCCAGAGCGCACACGCCGGAGCCTCCGGCCGCGCTGACACCCTCGGGAGCCGGCAGCTGGACGTCAGCATGGGGTCCCGGCCCAGGGGACTCTGTTCTCCCTGGACCTGTCACGCCGGGGTCTCGCATGGCCGCACAGATGTTACTTCCTCCAGGAAGCACTCCGTGATTGGCAAGGCTGGATCGGCCCCCATCTCTGGGACCCCTTAGGAGCGTGCAGACTCTGCAGGACGTGGCTGCCCGGCTCCCTGTCCGCCTGCCCGCTGGACGGTGAGGCCCTTGAAAGCAGGGGAATGTCAGCGGTCGCCTTTCTCCCCGCCTCCTGCCGGGCGGGACAGCCGAGCAGAGAGCAGCCCGTCTGTGTGTGTCAGAGGGGTCGACACCAGCCACACGAGGCCGTGTACGTGGCCTGGAGACGTCAGGGAAAATAGGACGGCGAGTGCGGGCAGGGAGGAGGGGGGCGGGTGCCCGCGTGAGCGTGTGATGGGCCGCGCGGGCGAGTGTGTGAGCGTGAGCAGGCGCCTGCACGCGNTGCAGCCCACGCCACCCTCGCGCCCCCCTGACGCTGGCCCCCCGAGACCCAGGGGCCCGCCCCCACCCCGCAGAATCAGGGGGCTGCGACAGCAGCAGGGGCGGAGAGGGGAGGAGAGCGGCCACAGGTGTGACCCCTGCAGGGACGCGGGCGCCCTGGGCACCCGCCCTGGAACCGACGGGGGGCCTGGCTCTCAGGAGACAAGCACGCCCCGGCTCGCCGGGAAGAGCGAGCGTGCAGCCANCCCTCCCCCGCCGCCCCCGCCTGCGCCCGGCTCCCTGCGCCCCGCACCCCTAGTTCAGAGGCGCTCCACCAACCCTCCTGGATCCGAACCCCGCTCTCTCCCTGGGGCAATACCGGGCACACACTCTTCCGAGCTGGCGGGACGGACCGTCTGCCCGGGCACAGATCTGGAGGGACAGCCCGCCTCTTTCGGGGACACGCGCCACGGCTGTCCCAGCGCGAGAGCCCCGACCTGAGTGTGCGGATTCAATTACCTCTTTGGATTTCCGGTGCCAGTCCTTACTGTCCCCGGGGCCCCGGCCCCTGGGCTCCTCCTCCCCGAGGCCCACGCGGCTGGCGTAGGTGATGGTGCGCCAGTCTCTGGGCGAGTTGGCGGTGCTGGCGATCTTGGATTCCGTGGCGCTGTTCTCCTCCGTCAGGGACCTGGACGACGGCCTCGTGAACAGGCTCTTCTTTAAGGCCTTGACGCGGAGGCTCTCACTGTTGCTTCCGCTGGCGTCCGAGCAGCACCAGTCGGCCGCGTTCTCCGGTTTGGGTCCCCGGGGGCCGTCGTGCCCCCGGAACATCTGGGGAGAGGCGCTCTCGTCGGACGGAGCCTCGCTCGTCCAGGAATTCAGGTCGACCTGCACGCCCACCTTCTCGGGTTGCTGCATTTTCTGGTCCAGCTTGTTGAGCTTGCCCAGGACCTGCGAGATCTCCTCGCGGACACCCGACAGCGACTCAAGCTTCCGCTCAATTTCGCCGATCCTGAGCACCAGCCTGCACACACTGGTCTTCAACTCCTCTTCGGAGTGGTGGCTGCTTTCAGGCCGGTTGCCCTTTTCCCCTTTGCCACCGGGGAGCCCGTTGGCGACGTTGGTGCAGCCCTGCTCCGGTGAACTGTCACAGTCTGACTTGTGAAGCTGGGACAGGGACCCTGTGCTGTTGTAGCAGGAGGACTGCATCACCCCCGTGGAGCCACTGACGCTCATGTCGTCCAGAAATCGGAAAATGTCGCTGATGTCATCGCTGACGACCTCCGAGTCGTCGTCGGACTGCTTCATGGCGTGCCTGTCACCGTACTTGCTCTGCCCGGAGGCACACGGGTCTTTGCACTTCTTGGGCTCCAGCACGTGCTGCTCCGTCTGGGTGCCCACGCTGCTGGTGTCGGAGCTGAGCTGCCCGCTGGTGCAGCTCATGCTCTTGTCTCTGAACTTTTTGACTGGCTCGTGCTTCTCCACGTCAACAGGGGACGAGAGCTCTTTAGACTTGAGCCCATTTGGTTTGGCCACGTAGCCAACGGGAAGGATCTGCTGCTGGTCCTTGGGCGCGGGGTAAGCGGGGCGCCTGTCTGGGGTTGGGAAGTTGGGGGTCTGGCCGCTGGAGCTCGGATAACGCAGCTTCTCCTCAGAGCTATTTCTATTTAGAAACGACCGTTCGAAGTCAGGGGCTTCTTCCGTGTTCAGGCTCCAGCTTTTGGCCGGCCAGGGGGTCTGCTTGCCCGGCCTCCCCGGGCAGCGCCTGGCTTCCTGCGTGCCCTTCCCTGGAGTGGGGCCAAAATACGTGGAGGCTTGGAGGTCATCCAGGCTCTCGTGCTTTGCACGCCTTTTGTCCGGCACGGGAGAGTACAAGGGGTTCAGGTACTGGCTATTGTAGGGCATCTCGAAGCTGTGATTGAAGAAGGGCGTCTTGTGGGGCTCCTTCCGGCGCTGGGGCTCCCCGAGCTCAGCCTCTCCCTTGTCGGCGGGGCCGACCAACGTGGGGTTCACGGCCATCAGGTGGTGCAAATCCTCTTTAAAGATGTTCCTCTTCTGGACACAGGACTGGATCACAAACGGCTCCGCGTTGGAGAGGAAGGTGTCCTTGGCGCCCTGGCTCAGGGGCAGTGAGTCCTGATCTGAGACGGACTCGCTCTCGATGTTCATGGGGAAGTAGGTTCTCTGCATCTCGCAGGGCTGGGGGCTGGCGAGGGAGTACGGCGCCAGGGCCTGCAGCCGGTCCAGGGAGGCGGCGCGGCTCTTTAGCTCCCTGCCCACGCCCAGCAGGAAGTTAGGCTCGGACGCGGGCACGAACTGCGGCGGGCGCTCCTCGTGGTCTGCCTTGCGGCCCTGGGACGACTGGCGGGCGGCGTAGCCCCGGCGGAAGGGCCTGTCGCCCAGCTCGCGGTCGAGGGGCCCGCACTCGGCTGCGGCACGGGCCCCCGTGTCCGACCCGCACGACTCAAATGACGCCTCCTTCTTACGCACCTTGCGCCGGCCGGCGGGCAGCTTCTCCTTGGCGGCGCCCCCGTTCATCTGGATCAGGTTGAATATGGTCACGACGTCCGCGGCCACCATGATCTTCTTCGACTGCTGGTTGTTCACGGTGCACTTCATCTTGTCCTTGAACAGCGTGGCAGGGAAGTTGGGGTCCAGACAGGCCGTGTAGAAGAGCACGCTCCTCAGCTTGGCCAGCTGCGCCAGGGAGCACCGGGCACACAGAGACTTGCACAGATCCTGGTAGGAGACGGTGTTCTGCTTGCTGTCCAGCTCTTCCAAGATCTTCACCAGGAAGAGGGACGCGTCCTGGCTGGTGTCCATGGCTGAGCACGTCAGAGGCTCGCGGCCGACACGATGCTGGATCTTCCGGTCCCTTCTACGGTGACAGCATCACAAAGTAGAGGGAGATGGTAAACTCCAGGGTAAACCAAGCTTGTTACGAACCACCTGGAGACGTGCAAGGAGAAGCTTTTTAATTGAAAAATGTATTATCAGCTTCGAAAACATTTATAGCATACAACTTTGTGACTCCCTTCCCAGGAGCTGGCCTTGAAGAAATTACCGATGACAATGATTTATGTATCAAGATGGTCACTCTGATGGTGTTTATGATAGTAAAAACATGAAACATCTTAAACGTCCAAATAACAAAGGAATGCATAAATAAAATATATTGGGATACACCAGGACTCTTAGAAGCATTAAACCTAGATTAATGCGCATCCTTACGATGAACATCACCCACCGATAAAAAGGAGCAGACCACTGGTTAGGCAATGGCGTGGATGGAGTGCAAGGCACCGTGCACGCGCGAAAGGAGCCACAGACACAGACCACGTGCGTTAGGACGGCACTTTAATGACACTCGGGAAGACACGTCAGTGGTCACGGGGGCTTGACGTGAGCTGGTGAAGAGTGTGTGAGTTTCACTGCATGTAAATTACACCTTCACTTAACAATTACACACAGAAGACTTTTTATGACAAAAAAAACTGACGCTATATTGAGTGAAAAACAAAAATAAGTCTGTATATATGTAAGAAGGTCTTAGTTATACAAAGTCATATATTCTTGGAAAGGAAAGAAAATAATGGACACTGAAATGTTAACAGCGGGTCCTTCTGGGTGGTAAATATGGATTTTTTCTTCTGAACAGTAATCTTCATTCCTCGGTATTTTATTATGCAAATTTTCAAACATACAGCAAAGTTGGGAGAATTTTATAGCAAATACTCATATACCCGCCATCTGGATTCTACCATTAATGCTTTACCGTATTTGGTTTCTCACACACCCCTCCCTCCAGGGTTGGGTCTATCTTACTCTGTTTTTAGTGCACTTCAGAGTCAATTGCAGACATCTGAACACTTCCCCCGATGCTTCGTCACGCACATCATTGTCCCAACTCCAGTAACAGTCCATGGTTTTTCTTTTAATATAAGATCGACATGCACGAATCTTAAGGGTGCATTTGCTGAAGCCTCAATAAAAGCACGTGTCTGTGTAGTAACCAACCCCCTCGGAAAGATCTAGAACGTTCCCAGGGCCGCAGGAAGTTCCTTCGCGGCCCTTCCCGCTCACCTGTGCTCTGTGTGTAATGTTAGTTTTCTTCATCACTTCCCACCCTTTCTGAGATCCTGACGTGTGCTCTTTCGTCATCCGCACACGGTAATAATGAGCCGCGCTAACCGATCCTGGATGGAAACGCTGAACTCTCCAAAGCCAGGGTTTCACGGGATTTCCAAAGACAGAGTGGAACCCATCCATCCATTCGCGAGGACCAGGAAATGTGGGGGCCCAGGACGCGCCTCCCGTCTCCCGTCGCGCCCTGGGGGCGGCCGACGAGCTGTCAGGTTGGCTGGTTCCACACAGGCCCGGCCTGACCCCTGCTTTCCAGGGAGCTGCGTCTCTGTGTGCGGGTTTCCACGGCTCCCTCCTGAGGACACAGCACCCACGGGGAGCTCCCACTCGTGTCTGCAGGGACCACGGTCTGGATTTCCCCACGGGGAAGAGGCACACCCAGGGGTCCCATTCCCGGCCAGAAGGCGTGGCCAGGAAGCCCGCCCTCCCCAGCCAGCCCTGCACGGCCACCCCGTCCGTCCCAAGAAAGCACTCGGTGTCGGGCCCTTCTGTCAGAGGTGAGGACGAGCCTGGAGGCAGGGGCGCGGCCGTGGGGGTCGGGCCCACATCCTGCTCCATCGCTGGGGACTGAGCCCCTGCAAGGACACTCTTCCTGAACTGACCGCCTCACCAGACGGCTGGGGAGCGTGCTGCCGACGGGGAAGCAGACCTGGGGGACGGGGCAGCCGGGGGGCAGCGAGCCCCCACACCCTGCACGGCCCCAGGCACCCCGACTCTGCTTCCCTGGGGGCCCCTCCACCTCCTCCTCTGCCTCCCGGCTGCGCACTTCTTACCAGGTCGGAGGGGCGCCTGGGGAGCCAAGGCCCCGTGTCTGTGGAAGGACCTGAGTCCTGTTTCATCAAAACCGCTCGCGAGCGGCCAGGGGGCGTGAGGGCGCAGGGGAGGCCCGCGCGGAGCTGCCGCCGGGTGGGAGAAGACCCAGGAGNGGTCGCACACACGGACACAGACACACACGTGTGCAGACACACGCGTTCGCACACACAGACATACACACTCACACTCACATAGACTCCCACACGTGTGCGCACACACAGAGGTGCACACTCACATAGACACACAGACAGATGTACACACACTCACATAGCATAGACTCACACATGCACACACACATGCACATAGACACACACTCACACACGCACATAGACTCACACTCACATGTGCAGACACACTCATCCAGGCCCCTCCCTCCCAGCCCTCTGGGAGGTGTGCAGACTGTGAGAGGGGCCGAGACCCCCGCGTCCCCATAGCGGGCAGCTGCGCCTCGGGTAGTCGGATCCCCGAGGACCCCGTCTGGCCCCACTCGACCCGGGCCAGGGGCCCTCCGTCTCCCAGTGCTGGGACCCTGCCCCTCCCAGGGGCTCCTCCGACAGCCCCCCCCCACTGACTCAGAGTCTAAGTGAGCCCTGCCCTCCTCCGCCCGAGCCTGAGTCACAACATCTCTCACACGGGACACATGTGCCCAGGAGGGTTTGGACCCTACAGAGAAGTGGCCCCGGACTCAGGCCCAGAGGGACCAGAACTCCCTGGAGGGGGTCCCGAACAGGGTTTCCTAAAGCCTCCCGGATACTCCGGAAGCGTGGCCTTCGGGCCGAGGGCTGAGTGGAGGGGGCTTAATTAACGAGGACACCAGAGACAGCCAACGAGGGACAGGACCTCTGTCCGTGGCGGACACCGTGGTCAAGCCCGGCGCCCAGCCTGCGTCTCAGCCGCCTCGCGTCCCGCTGGCCTCCTGCCCAGACGGCATCAGGCATCTCCAGAGTCTGTTTCCCGCCGGGGAAAACTCCGCCCTGCACCCTCCTAAGTGGGGGCCCCTCCTCCACCTGGTTACACACCACCAGGCAGAAAAGGACAGGCGGGCTCTGGGCTCACAGTCTTCCTTTTTCTTAGGTTTATTTATTTACTTTGAGAGCGAGAGCGGGCAGGGGAGGGGCAGAGAGAGAGGATCCCAAGCAGACTCCGCGCTGTCGGCTCAGAGCCCAAGCAGCGCCTGATCCCACGACCCAGGGATCACGACCCGAGTCAAAATCAGGCGTCAGACGCTCACCTGACTGAGCCACCCAGGCGCCCCTTCACAATATGTCCTTTTATTAAAAATTTTCTTAGATGATCTTTTTTTAAATTTTTATCTGAGGGAGGAGTGGGGGAGGGGCAGAGAGAGGGAGACACAGAATCTGAATCTGGGCTCCGAGCCGTCAGCACAGAGCCTGACAGCACTTTATCTGAAGAACCTCGTGCTCATGACCTGAGCCAAAGTCGGGTGCTTAACCAACGGAGCCCCCAGGCGCCCCTTCTTTTTCTAAAGAGGGGGAAGTGGACAGCCCAGCACCCTGAGGAAGCTCTGAGGCCGGAATCGCCCACCTGCACGGCGTTGCCCCTCAGCCCATCGCCCTCCGCTCAGCCTGGCCGCCCCGAGCACCCGCCTCAGGTCCCCGGCGGGTTCTGTCACAGCCGAGCCCCAGCGCATGCGGGAAACTGTGCACACAGCCGGGAAAGCCACAGCGCTGCCCCCACGGAGCCCACGGCCCCCAGGGTAAGTCCTCCTGGAAAACTGAGCTCACCGTCACGATTTCCCAAAGGCCCATGAAGACTTGGTGTCAGAATGGGCCCCAGGATGGGGGGCTCTGGACACAGCCTGTGTCCACAGGAGTCCGGCCCTGAGCGTCAGGTCCCAGAGAAGCTTGAACGAGGGGCCGGGAGCCTGGTGCGGTGAGGGGAGCTCCAGACTCGGGGAAGGGGAAGGCCAGCCTCCAGGAGCCATCGTCCTCAAAGGCCACGAAGACTGAGGAGGGGGCCGGAGGCCTGGGGAAGGGGTGGGGGAGTGTCTGGGGAGGGGGCAGGAGGCGCGAAGGGGCAGCAGGCAGAGTGTGGTGAGGGTGGAGAGAGGGAGGTGAACTCCGGCAGCAGGGATCCAGAGCGGGTCTGGGCTCCACTCTGCAGGCAGCGGGGGAGGGGAGGAGCAGCCCAAAGCTTGGGGTGCACACGCACCCCCAGGATGCACAGACCAGGTCCCCACGCTCTTCCCCTGAACACCCCCTGCGTCTGCACGCCCGCAGGAGCGCTCTAGGCCCTTCCGGCTCCAACCCAAGGCTGCGTTCACCGCAGCACAGCCTGTGGCCCCGAGAAGGGCAGGACCCAGGTGCCGGGCGCTTTACTCACACGTGCGCTTCGCACGGCCCACTGTGGCCACGTCGCTGTCCGGTCCACGAGGCTAAAACAAACATCTGCCTTTTCACAGCCATCGGCGTTCTTAAGAGCCCGAGAGCTGACATCTGCTGTTTGCCAACAGAGCAGCAGAAAGGGAGGGGGGCTCCGGGGTCGCTCAGGTCGCTGTTCACGGGGCCCTCGCTCCGCGGCCCTCGCTCCGGGGTCGCCACGATGCTCTGGACGGGAGTCGGCTCTCTGAACTCCATTTCCGCCAACAGCCTCGGAGGTTTCATCTCCACTTCTGCCAACACCCCAAACCTGGTGACAACGAGTGACACGAACCCCCAGAACGTGGTTACGAACCCTCCTGCAGGCCTTCCCACCACCGTCACCCCTGAGCCTTCAGGAGCCCACACGGCAGCAGCGGGACGAGGCCACGCTTCTCTTGCCTCCCGTGAGCACGTGGAGAGCGCGCCGTGGACGGTTTCTCCGCAGCGTCTGTTCCGCCCAAGCACGACCCGCTCCGCGCGGTTCCAGGACGGTGTTTGCCAGTGTGATTCAGGGAAACCGTACAGGGAGGCATTCAGCGAGGAATCTGAACCGTGGGGTCGGGAAATTCCGTATCTGCACGTCGCCCGTAACAAAGCGTCAGGCGGGAGGGCGGCCCCTTCTCTCCCACAAGGGCTGCTGGAGAGGGCGGCCAGGAGGTGGGCGTTTGTGCCCAGAGCCGCCCCTGCGCAGCTCAACCCTGCTGCAAAGCCCTTGGCTAGGAAAGAAGTCAGGACGTTACGAAGCAATTTCCAGGTCTGGCAAGAAGGCAAGCCTAGAAAATGTGAAACGCCTGCCATTATGAACATCTAGAAATGCTGGGTAAAATACATTCTTTAAAAACATGTGTAGCTAAGTTGGGACACAGCCGGGTAAGAGCCCGGTGCCAGCAACAGAGACAGGATTGAAAGTCGCAGGTGAGCAGGAGAGCGGGTAACGCGGCCGCCGTGGGCCCGCTGGGGCGGGCGGTGCCCGAGCGAGGGCAGGAGAGGCCCCACGGCGAGTGGGGGCACAGACGTCCTGGAGCTGGGCCCCTGAAGGCTGTCCTCCAACTCTGCACGAAAGTATGAAACAGAGAGAGAATCTGCTCACACATTGTTTCTGCAGGAAACAAGAAACCTGTCAGCCTCTGGGTTAAATAAAGTAAAAGGTTACCCTTTAAAATGTAAAATGTCACTTCGGGACCAAGATTTATGTTGCCATGGTGCTCGCAAACGCTCGAGCTAAGAAATTAGCGTTGTGTTTGTTGCACGCTGGGGATACCCCTGCACACGAGCAAAATAAGTGCAAAACAGCTCAGGACAATCGATGGTGCCGACGGAGACAAGAAGCCACACACACTAATGTTGAATAATATTCTTTAAAAAACTTTCTTTAAATGTTTTATTTTATTTTTGAGAGAGAGACAAGACTATGAGCAGGGCATGAGCAGAGAGAGAGGGAGACACAGAATCAGAAGCAGCTCCAGGTTGTCAGCACAGAGCCTGATGCGGGGCTTGAACTTGTGAACCATGAGATCATGAACTGAGCCGAAGTCAGACGCTTAACTGACGGAGCCACCCAGGCTCCCCTGTTGAACAATATTCTTAAAAATTACAACACACAAAAGGAAACACTCCTCAATGAGTAAGAGTCAGCAGACGCAAAGTAATCAGGACAGTTAGGGCTTTAGGAACGTCACAAAATGGAAGAGCAATCTTTAAAAAGCTATAAGTGTATTTTAAATAAGTAAAGACATTTAAAATTTTTGGAAATCCATATAAAATAAGACATTGTGAAAAAAGGACACAGAAATCTGGAAAAGAACCACACAGTACTCCTAGAAATTAAAAACAGTCACTGAAATAAAAATCACAACAGATGAAATAATATACTAACATAAACAAGGAGAAAATTAGTGAACTGGAAGATAGATCTAAGGGAATCTATCAGCATGCAGCTTAGAGAAATATAAAGATTTAAAATCTTTCATATCAAAGATATGAAATCGGGGTGTGGGGGAGGGTGCTGGGTGGCTCAGTCGGTTAAGCATCCGACTCTTGCTTTCGACCTGTCATGATCTCACGCTTGGTGGGACTGAGCTCCTCATTGGACTCCGTGCTGACAGCACTGAGCCTGCTTGGGACTGTCCCCTCCCCTTCTCACTGCCTCTCCCCTGCTTGTGCGCATGCTCTTTCTCTCCTCCCCCTCAAAAATAAATAAACATTTAAAAAAATAAAAATATGAATCAGAGTTAAAAGATATGGAGCATAGGAGAAGTTTTAACAAATATCTGACAGGTATTCCAGGAAAGAGAGGATGGTGGAAAGTCAATCGTCAAAATGATAATGTCTAGAAATCTTTGAGACTGAAAACATGAATCCTCAAATTCAAAGAGCAGCTCCAAATAACACGTAGAAAAGTGAATTCACCGTTAAACAGCAAACACACCAAACTGAAACTGAAGAATACCAGAAGCAGAGAGAAAGTCCTAAAATGGTTGAGGCAGTGGGGGAAGAAATTAATTACTGAGAAAAGAATAAAACTAAAAACAGATTTTTCAAGAGTAAAAAAACCCAGACTATTCTGTTATATAAAGATGAGACTGTAATTTGGACCATCTTTTAGATAAACTGAGGTCTGTTTATAAAATCCATATTGTGTGTATTCCATGAACAGATGTCCAGAATTATTGGTCCGTTTAAAGTTTGGGGGGAAAAAAGGAAGAAAAACTAGAAGACATAGACACAAAGTTCTTTAAGTGCTAAGGGGAAATGACTTATCATTTATAATCCTATCACCAGATAAACTATTATTCAGAAATAATGATTAAAACTAACTGCAGATAAAGATGAGTTTGTCACTCACATTCCTTACTGTAGACTACTGAAGACGCTCCTTCAGAGAAAAGAAAGATGGATTCAGAAAGAAGAAAGTAGTAAACATAGTTAATTCTAAACACACACTAACAGTATAAAACCATATTAATGACTATTTTTAGAGCTAAAATGGAAGGGGGCAGATGATCAGGGTTAAAACTCCCTAAGCATTACCCGGTATTCTCCAGAGGAGGAAAAGGATGTTACATAAATTTAGATGTTAATTCAAAAATGTATGTTAGAAAACAATTTATGGAGGGGGGCTCAGTTGGTTAAGTGTCTGACTTCAGCTCAGATCATGATCTCACGGTTCATGAGTTTAAGCCCCGCACCAGGGTCTAAGCTGACAGCTCGGAGCCTGGAGCTGCTTTGGATTCTGTGTCTCCCTCTCTCTCTGCCCCTCCCCTGCTCGCTCGCTCTCTCTCCCTGAAAAATAAATAAACATTTTAACAAAGACAAGAAAATTTATGGATTGCTACTAGTAGAACAGGAAGAAATTATAGAACTTAATGTAGAACTTCTAATGTAGAGAAAACAGAATAAATAAACAATTAATAGAGGGTCAGGAAATCAGGGAAATGAAGAAGCAACGACAAACACAAATAAAAATCATAAATAAGGTGATGGAAATATTTCCAAATACATCAAATCACAGTAAGCATAAATGAGCTAAATTTACCAGTTAAAAGCCTGTGACTCTCATTTGGAACTTTTTTTTTTAATTGCTGCCAAATACCACCTATGAGCGATATACCTAAACATTTGTCACAGAAAGGGTAAGGATGAAACAGGACATTTCAGCCAAAGCCAAATCAGAATCCAGCTGGTGTTTGTTATAGGCAGAACAGAACAGCAGTAAAGATCATAGACTCTGGAGCCAAACTGTCCAAATTTAAATCCAAGCTCTTCCACTTACTAGCTGGGGGACTTTCAAAGTTATTAGTCTCTCTGTGTCTCAGTTTCCTCAGCTGAAAATGGGGATTATAATAGTACTGACCTATATAATGACTGAGCTATATGTATGAGCGCCTGGAAAAGAGTAAGCAATTTGGCAAAATACAGATAAAGTTCAAGGTAAGCAAATTTTATCGCCCTCCACATCCGCCTCTGGGTAAGAAGCAAGGTGAACATTCACAGGGTTCATAAGGAAGCAAAGCTGTTTGATAAAAACAGATTTTAATAGTAACAGAGTACAGTAGGGGGAGAGATATCGGATAATGGACATTATGCAGCAGCTAATATGAATTTATTTACAGTAAATTTAAGGATAAACCTCAGAAACATAAAAACGCGTGGAAAAGAAAGTTACAAATGGATGTGCCATATGGCTGTTGTAATTTGAAAAAAAAAATAGATTGCTCAGCAGCATATAGATAAAAAGGAAAGTAGGAAAGTATATGTGGAATGAAATATGCCAGGTTTGGGACAGTGGTTTCTTTTGGAGAAAGACAGAGGGGGAAGGAAGATGTGGGAAAAGGCCTAAAACGAAGGTCCGGCGTTACATGCTGCCTTGACATCTGCTGAGGCCTGGAGAGCCTCGAATGGCCTCCCCATCTGCTCTCGCGGACAAGACCCCCCAGCCAGACGGCCCTCCTATCGAGGGGAGCGGGCAACGAGCAGACAGGCCGGTCACAGCCCCCCACGGGAACCACGGGCCACGCACCCTCTCGTCACGACAAACCCGGCCCCCCACAGCCCGTCGGCTCACCCCGCTCCCAAGTTCAAAGCCTGTGTGGCTCCGCGTCCTCTGCCTCCGGGCTGTGAACGTGCGGTTAATAAACTGCTGCCGTTCCATCGGCCCAATGCCGTTGTCTGGCGGGTGGCCGGGACCCCAGGAAGGGAAGCGTCCCTCACCAAGGGGGGGAGCAGGTGAGGGAGCAGGCCTGGCCGCCGGAACCCGGACTCCCAGTCTTTCCCTTAAAACACGAAACAACACGCACTGAGGCAACGTGGCCACGTGGGAGCTCCTACTTCACCTCAGCGGCAGATGCACGTCCTGAGGCTGCTTTCTCCCCTTGTATGCACTTAAATAATTAAAGTACATCTTAAAAACTAGAAAAACAAGGTCCCACCAAGACCTGTCAGAAACAGAAAATGTTTATAAAAACTCCTGTAAAGGCGAGTAACTAAGACATTGACAAGACACGATTTTTCCCCTTCCCCTCCCCCGTGGCCTTCTGTGAAGTTTCTCAGGTTCCACGTATGAGTGAAAACATAGGATGTCTGTCTTTCTCTGACTTACGTCACTGAGCATAACACCCTCCGGGTCCATCGATGGGGAGGGGGCACTCGGGATGAGCACTGGTGTTGTACGTAAGGGATGAATCATGGGAATCCACCCCCAAAACCAAGAGCTCACTGTACTCACGGTATGTTAGCCAACTTGACAGTAAGTTACATTTAAGAAATAATTAGGGGACCTGGGGGCTCAGTCGGTCAAGCCTCCGACTTCAGCTCAGGTCACGATCTCACGGTTCGTGGGCTCGGGCCCCGCGTCGGGCTCTGTGCTGACAGCTCGGAGCCTGGAGCTGCTTCGGAGTCTGTGTCTCCCTCTCTCTCTGTCCCTCCCCTGTTCGTGCTCTGTCTCTCTCTGTCTCTCAAAAATAAATAAAAAACATTTTTAAAATAAAAAATAATTAATTAACTAATTAATTAAAATAATATAAGAACAAGAAAGACAATTGACAAGACAGCATTTTGTTGATGTCCCTGCTGTGCTGTGCTTGCATTTTTCCGGCGAGAGGCTCTGTGTGCTGGAGGGAACCCTGAACAGTTACCTGCTTTAAGATAGAGAAGTGTTCTGGTCAAAATGCTGATCTATTTGGACAGCCAAATATTAAACTTATTATAAGACTCCTACGATCATAATTTGATGGATAAATCCATGGGGAGTAGAAAGACAAGAAACAGACCCAATGTAGGTAAGGATTCAACATATGACAAAGGTAGCCTTTTGGGTCAATTTATATTTGGTAAAATATAAATGCAACCATATTAAGCATTATTGGAATAACTTGTTAACTAATTGGTAAAAAATTAAGTTAGTTCTCAGTCCTTGGCATATTCGAAAGGACATTACGGGTGAAACACAAAGAAGGAAATGTTAGTGAGGATTTGGATAATGGGAGATCGTGTAAGCATCTTCCATGCAAGATTCCAGAAGCTGAAATCACGGAAAATAAGACTGATCGGCCTGGATCATTGGAAAGGACTTACTTACAATGCCAATAAACGTCATAAAAATGAAAAAAAATAAAAGTGGAATGCAGAAGCTGTGCACCTGACTGAAAGCTCTAGATACTGCTCAGAAAGGAGGAACCATCCAGAAGAGAAAACAGTCACTTTACAAAGAAAACAATGTGCATCATTGTAAATAAAGCAAACTAAAACAGCATTTTGCTCGACTACTTTTTAATTTATAAATCTAGAGAAAGTAATTGAAATGACATTTTCTTTATGAGGTCGAGAAACACTATAATAAATGGGCATTTTGCCTGCTGGATTGGTGTTGGTTAGGAGGCTTATACCACTGCCGGGGCGCCTGGGCGGCTCAGTCGGTTAAGCGTCCAACTTCGGCTCAGGTCATGATCTCACAGTTCATGAGTTTGAGCCCCTCATCAGGCTCTGTGCTGACAGCTCGGAACCTAGAGCTGCTTCGGATTCTCATTCTCTGCCCCTCCCCCCCCCTTAAAAAAAATAAGTAAACTTAAAATAAACAGAAGGCTCGTACCACTATGGGGGGAATGTGGGAAAGCAGGCACCCCCCCCCACCTGCACTGTTACCCAGGCACACATCTGTGCGGCTGCAGTTAAAGGAAGTCATCGGCAGTAACATTTAAGATAAAACTTAAAACCTAAAATGAAAATATACCTATTTTTAAATCAAACAAATCCACACTTCCAAGTATTTCTCCAGAGGAAATAATCAAATATGTGTTAAAAAGTGCTACAAATACATTCTCTTCAATGCTGCTTATAGTAAGAAAATGTGGCCAATATCTTTGTATCCAACTACTGGTCACGTAACATTGTAGCACATCGACGTGGTGAGCCACCAAGCAGCCATTCATAAACCATGTTGCAAATATATATTCGTCGACAGGTTTAATGTTAATGGCGTTCGGAGGTGAAAAAGCATGCTACTAAATGGCACGTTGTAACATGATATAACATTGCCTATAAATGCACACCCTCCATACGCCAAACCTAGCAGTGTGTCCGTGGCTGATTTTTTCTTTCTTTTGTTTCAGGTCTGTTATCACTTAAATGTTCTGAATTATCTGATTTTCTAATGAGCAGGAAGGAGGCAAGGATTTTCAGGCAGATTCCAGCACTGTAAATTGGGGAATAAATTATCACCTCTGATCTTCGGTTTTCTCATCTAGAAAAGGAAAGTATCACTTCCCCCTCCTGGGATCACTAACAGGGTCAAAGGAGACATCCATTTTTTCATTCAAAAGCTATTTCTTTTGTAACCAGTATATGCCAGGCACGATTTCTTCAGCTGGTAAAAACACAGCAGGCTACAGAGCAGACCGCAGCTAAAACAAAACTACCCGCGTGAGCTTATCTTCTAGGTGGGGACACAGACAATAAGCAAAATACATAAGTAAAACATGTAGTATATTAGAAGTAGAATGAGCTACGGATAAAAACAGCGGAGCCCAGAAAGAACAGGGCAGATGGGGGTGTAATTCTAAAGAAGACAGTCAGAGACACCCTCATGGGAAAGACTGCATTTGAATGGAGTTTCCAGATACGCGTGAAAGAGATCATGTGCCTTCCTTCCCTGGGGAGGAGGGCAAGCACCCAAGACAGAGGAAACAGCTAGTACAGAAGCCCTGGGGCGGAAACACAGACGGCACGTTTGGCGGCCCATAGCGGCACTTTATGAAATGCGGCGTGCAAAAAAATACCATGTATTAGCATCCACTCCAAAGTGGTTAGTTATAAAATGTCTCCAAAAATAGCTTCCTAATGCTCAGGCATCGCTGGCGTTTCATTTTAGAGTAAAGTAATAACAACAAAAGGTAGGAAGTCCCTTAACGTCCCCTCTCTCCACCTGAAATCGTCCCCAGGCCATCCTCCCTCCTTTAACCTCCTAGGAAGAGGGGAGGCCCTGGACCAGACGCCAAGACAATGGGGACAGACAGACAGACAGCCTTGGGGGGGGCGGGGCAGCCACAATGTTGCCCTAGCAGCACAGGAACCCCCGTCCATTTCCCTCCCGGCATCTGCTCTCAGAGTCATGCCATTTTTCTCGGCTTTAACATGTGTTAACGGTTTTCATTCGGCGACAAATCTGAACGCGTGTTCCGGACCCTGCGTGCGCCCCCCCGCCAGCGGGGGATGGCTCTGCGGTTTCCGTGCCTGACGTGCTTTTGCGACGGTGTTGAACTTTAACTGTTCTGTTTCCCAAACTGGGCTCCGTGGAGCCTGTGGACTCCATGGTTCAGTTCCAAGAGGGCAGAGTTTTCAGATTCGAGAAACGCTGACCAAGGTGGAGATGCGAGCAGATTCTCCAGGGCGTCGGCCAGGCGGCGTGGGTCGCACGGCGTGCCCACGGAAGGAAGGAAAGCTCACCCCTGCGCCTTCCCATACTTCAGTGCTCACGACTGGAAGCCCGTGGTCCTTCTCAGCCACGAATGCTCTGCCCTAAGTGATAAAACGGGGCCCGCTTTGCCCGGCCTGTCAGTTAGAACCCTCTGTGGACGGGCAAGTGACGGCAATGAAAACAATCACTGGTGATGCTAACAGGGATCCTGAAACGCATCCGAAAGTCCCGCAGACACGACGGCCACGCTGTCTTGTCCTGTCCCCGTTCCGGGAGCCCACGGCACCCCCGACCTGAGTGGGTGGCCTGGTGGCCCCGAGACAAGGCAGCCTCCCCCTCGCACGAAGCTGCTCCTCACAGCAGAGCCAGCCCTGCCCCGGGGGCCGGGCAGACGTCGGGGACACTGGTAAAGTGACCTCCTCTGTCCGGGGTCCTCCGACCAGGCAAGACCGGCCACGGTGAACACACCTTCTGGCCGATGGGATGTGGCCACGAGGCACGGTCTGTGGCTCAGAATGTGGGCTCAAGCCCGGGTCCCCCATTCAGGCGAGTAGCAAACGCACTTGTAAGATGTGGGGCCACCGGAGGCTCGGTTCTCAGCCCAGACGCCCGGACTGGGCAGCCTCGTGCAGGGAGACCGCCGAGAGGCTCTGGGGCGGCCGTCGCCGGGGGGCAGTCCTGGGCCGGCCACACCTCGGCGCCGGTGGCCGTGGGTCTTTAAATCCTTCCCGACTGGCTCCTGTGCGTGTCAAGCCGAGCGTCCCTGTCCCGGCGAGGGGGGCACGGGCCCCTCAGCCCAGACCCGGTCCTCGGCCGTGCAGGGACTCGCGCCGAGGCTACGGGGGACGGGATCGGGGCCTTTCCCTCCTTCCTGCGGCTGCTACAGGGTCAGGCCTTCCGTGCCCCTGCAGAGGACTTGTGAGTCATCCAGACGCCACTCACCCCTCCCTCACCTGACGGCGCCCGGAGCCACCAGCCTGTGCCAGACGCCGAGCGAGTCACAGGCTCCCGTCCCCGTCCCTCCCAGGCCCCCAGCTTCACGGGAGAGGCAGGCCAGCAGACGGGCTGTCTGCCCAGGACGTGCTCCGGTGGCAGCAGGGACAGAGGGGGTGAGCCCTCAGCCCACGGCCCACAGCCATTCCGTATCCGTNCCTCCCAGGCCCCCAGCTTCACGGGAGAGGCAGGCCAGCAGACGGGCTGTCTGCCCAGGACGTGCTCCGGTGGCAGCAGGGACAGAGGGGGTGAGCCCTCAGCCCACGGCCCACAGCCATTCCGTATCCGT
>NW_027531904.1:11004488-11009169 GCF_008692635.1 Crocuta crocuta
CACCCTTCACCTGCCCCCACCCCCCCTCTGCACCCACAGGGAGGAGTCACTCCCCGTCCCCTCAGCCCCACACGCAGCCCGTTCCTGGCCTCTCCTGGGGGGCGTCTCACGGCCGTGGACCCCCGCGGCCTCCATGCCAGCCCGATGCCCTTCGTGCTCCCAGGACCCCACCCACCCCCACCGTCTGCTGGCCTTTGGGTTTGTTTTCTCAGCTGTTTCCTCAAGTCTCCTCAAGTAACCATAAAACTGACATGTTTAGCTTCCTGCAGGAAACTTCTCTTTCTCGAAATCCCAGGGCCTCCCCGTGCTAATCACTGCACACGAGCCACTGAAGGCCACGGCTGCTCCCCAGGAGAGAACGGAAGGGCAGGCAGACGGGACACACACTGAGGAAGACGCTCAGGGCAGGGGGGTGGGGTGGAGGGCTCAGCGCCGCCCCCCAGGGGTCACCCCAGAGGACAAGGCTGCCACGGAAGCTCTCACCAGCTGAGGGCACCCACTCACACCCAGAACACCGGACAAATCACACAGTGATCGTGCTCGGCAAGCCACGCTGTCAGGACGGCCCCTGAAGGAGCAGGTGCACACGCGTGTGGTCCGTCTGCAGGGAGCTCCCGCCTGGGAGAGAGACCGCCACAGCCACGCGCCACAGCCACGCGCCACAGCCACGGGGCACTGGCCACTCCGCTCGTTCCACAGACTCTCTCAGCCTCAGTTCCAAGATCACAAGCAGCTTCTTTGTATCGTCTGGCTTCTAATCTCCCTGATCCGTGGACACGTTTATCGGATTCACTTTCCTCCCCCTCAACTATGACGCCAGCGTTCGGCGGCTCCTGCATCAGGCTTGCGGTTATCGCAGTCCTTCCTTAAAAGACGGCCCCCAAAGAGCTCTCCAACTAGTGAGGCCAGCTACACCCTCAGCCCCAGTCCTGACCCGAGTCAGCAGCCACTGCCCCCCCTCACGGGCCCTGACCCAGAGCCGGCATCGGCCGCCGCCCTGCGCGAGCCACCTGCCAGCCGCGGCGGACTCTCCGGCAGCAACAAACAGCCACAGATTCTAGGGGCTCAAAACACCAACGCTTTCTTTCTCCTCCACCTTCCGTGTCCGCAGCGAGTGTGCTCCGTGTCACCTTCCGTCCGGGACTCACAGGGAGGAGCAGCCACCTTCTAGAGCTTTCCCTATCACTGGAGCAGAGGGAAAGGGGGGGCACAGTGAGGTCCTCTTAGACCTTAGGGCTCCCGCATGCGCAAGGCACAGGCCACACCGCACACGGCCACACCGCACACACGGCCACACTGGCCACACCGCACACACGGCCACACTGCCCACACCGCCACACGGCTCACACGGCCACACTGCCCACACGGCCACATGGCCCACACGGCCACACTACCCACACGGCCACATGGCCCACACCGCCACACTGCCCACACCGGCCACACTGCCCACACTGCACACACGGCCACACTGCCCACACCGCCACACGGCTCACACGGCCACACTGCCCACACGGCCACACTGCCCACACGGCCACATGGCCCACACCGCCACACTGCCCACACCGCCACACATCGGCAGGGAAGAGGGATCCTGCATGTGCTGGAAGGAGAAGCAGTCAGAATATTCGTGAACAGGATTAAGAACCACTCCGTGTATATTGCTTATCACCTTTTGGGAAAATCCAGTTCCTAGATGTAATATAACAATTTTAAAATATATATATTTGATCATTCAGACAACCAAAATATATATTTCTAAAATATATCTGGCCTTCATCCACAGATCCTGAAACGCTTCAGGGCCATAAAGGTGACATGAGTATCATGTCATTAATGAAAGCGACTTTGGACCCACTGGAGGGCTGTGGCTGCTGGCCGGGACGACCAAGCATGTTATTAGAGGGCTAGAACGTTCCGCCCCACCCCCAATCTCCAGGGAGGGGAGAAGGGCTGAGGGTTGGGTCTGCGGCCAGTGACTTAGTCAATCACGACTATGTAGTCACGAAGCCTCTGTGAAAACCCAAGAGGAGAGCTTTCTGGCTCTCTTCAGACACCCTCCGTGTGTGAGGGACCAGAAGCTTCCGTGTTGCACCACGCTGGGCCCCCAGCTCTCAGAGGACAGAAGCTCCTTTGTTTGGGGCCTTGCCCTACGCGTCTCCTCAGTTGGCTGTTGATTCATATCCTTTCTCAACCTTCAATAAATGGCAAATGGGAAGCTGTTCTGTGAGCTGGGTTGGAACTCCCAACCTGCAGCCGGGCAGCGGGCAGCGGGCAGCGAGGCACCCGGGACAGTCAGGGGCTCACTGCCGCTGTCTGGGGCCGGGCGAGGAGGTTCCCGCAGGACTGAGCCCCCCGCGTGGGATCTGAAGGGCCGGAGGTGAGCGGAACTCCCCACCCCCTGCAGGTGTCCAGGACCTGCCTGTGTGTGTGGAGCCCCCCCCCCAACACTGGGAGTCTCACAAGGCTGGTTAACAACACTAACTACTATAAACGTCTTCTTACGAGGAGCCAGGCAGTGCTCTAGATGCTGGGGACACAGCAGCAAACAACCCCCCACCCCCGCCTCCCGGGTTCACGCGGCGTGGGCCCCCCCGCAGCCACCGCTCGGTCCAGATGACTCCCCCTCATCTCTTCATCCATCCATCCAGCACCCGCTAAGCACCCCGTCACATGCTGGCCACCGCGCCAGTCTCAGGAGACTTGGGGTACACAGTCAGGGCCCCTGGGGGCTCACGTTATAGGGACAGGCTGGCCATCAGGAAGGGCCAGTTGCCGGTGAAGTTCACAGCGCAGAGCAAGGTAATCAGATATTGTCTTTCAAACACTCAGAGAGCAAATACACCTTGTTCCAGAGAGAAGCCTCCCATGATTCCCAAACTGTGTTCTGGGGAGCTGTCAGGGGTTCCGGAGGGGGCTTTGGAAGTCGGGGGGGAGTGAAGAGACCCTCATGCTCGTCCCCGCCCTTTCCTCCGTTTCACATACTAACTGTCACAGAAGACGTAACTTTAAAGGGCAGGGGAGGGGGCCGGAGGGGGATTGGTGAGATCAGATGCTCTCTCATCTCATGCGTATGAAAATAAACACGCAGAAAAGTTCAGTAAGTCCCCAGGCTCAGAGGACCCCTGAGAAGCCTGGCCTCTAAGCTCTACGCACTAACGTCTTTTTTTTCCTTTCTTTTCTTTTTCTCTTTCTTTTTTAATTTCAACGGACACTGAGACTGCAGGTAAGCTCCGAAAGCAAAGCTCCAAACATCAGGGGCAAAGCCTATCGGCGGGGCTTTACGAACACGTTTGCAGAGGAATCTGGAACCTTTCCCGGCTGATTTGAGAATGCGCGTCACCGCCGGCTGGAGCCGAGAGCAGGGCCGTCCCCTCCCTCCTCCTGGCGCCCAGACCCCTGCCCCGCAGCCGTGGGGCCATCACTGCAGCACCAGCTTGTGCCTCACGTTTCGTCTGGTCGGAATGCAAGGAAGGGCGCGTTTTGGCAACGCTGAGAGAGAGGAGCCCCAGGCCCGTCCTGCGAGCCGAGGATGGAGACGGACAGACATCCGAAGCTCTGGGGGCACAAATGTGCCAGGGGGAGCATCAGACGGTTAATGAATGCGGAGGCTTTGAGGCGCTGGAAAGCCTCACCGGTGACACCCGCAGCCCTCGCCAGGAACAGACGCTAGATACAGAAAACGCAGAAAGAACATTCCGCCAACAAAGAACTCTGTCTGTCTTCCAAGCGCTGAGTGCAGGGCACCACTTCCCCAGCAAACTCATCAGAAATGCAAATAAACTATTGCATCTACTCTCTCCCCGGCCACTGATATTTATTTTCACACAGTCCCGGATATATACAAATCCCAGACACACACACACCATGCCAGTCAGACTTTATTTACCAGACACAAGGTTTTCCCTCCAGGCGCCAGCAAAATACGAAAATCTCTCCATGTGCTCTTTTTGCAGATTCGCTGCCCCCCACCCCGCTCCCTCCAGTGTAGCCCAGGAAGAAAGCCCGCTGGCTCGCAGGGGTCTCTCTCTGCCGCGCCAGGCCCCCCCTCTCCCCTGCTCTCTTCTCTTCAACATGCTTGAAATACTGCAGCCGGAGCTCAACCAGCGGCGCCGGAGGCAAGCGCGGCTGCAGGGGGGGGCTGGCCTCCACCCACAGGGCGCTCCGTGGATGTCTGGGGCTCCATGTGCGAGGGAAGGGCCCCTCTCCATCCCGGGAGGTGACAGCCGCCGCTGGTCTGCAGGAGGAATGGGCGCCTCGCTGGGGCTCCGAGCAGCCCTGGGCATCAGGCAGAAGGCCGCCCCCTCGCAGCTACACTTCCCCACCCGCCGCAGAAAGGGGCCGACGCGTTTTAAGATCGACCTGACCTCCCGTTCCGGGGAGACTCTGGGTCCCTCCCTCCCCGTAGGTCTCCGCCCCGCCGAGCACAACCGTGGACCTCGGTCCGTTCTCCCCGCAAGGCAGGGCTGGCGACGCGCTGTGACAGGTAAGCGACTGGAATGTCGCCGGAAGCCCTGGCTCTCCGGGGGCACAGGATGCCAGGCGGGCTGGACGCGAGGGCACCTCTCGGTGCTGCTGTGGCGGGGCCGGCGGGCCGGCAGGGAGGCGCACGTGCACGACTCGGACGCAGGGAGCGGCTCCGCAGCCCGGGCGCCTCGGCGGGGTCCCGGCGGGGGGAGGGGGA
>NW_027531904.1:11009324-11009980 GCF_008692635.1 Crocuta crocuta
CGTCCGGGGGCGACGGTCCCTTCCACCTCGACGTGGCCGGAAATCTCAGTTTAAGACGCGGATGCCCGGCGGGTCCCCCTGGGGCTCGTCCAGCTCTCCCATCACTTTGCGCCTCCGAGGCGTCGGCTTCTGCACACGCAGCTCATACCGTAACCCTCGAAACACCGCTTTCCACAAGCGGGTTCTCAGCCGTGGAAACTTGCCCCGAACTGCGCGCGCGGTCCCTTCCCTCGCGTCCCTTCCCGGACCCCTGCTCCCCGGCGGCCTCGCCGAGCCCCGCACCCCGCGCCCGCCCCCCACCGCTTCNCGCGGGCACCCAGCCCGCCCCTCCCGGGCCTCCACCGCAGTCTTCGGCGAGGCCGCGGCGAAGGGTCCCTCCGCTCGTTGATTTTCCCTCTTGGCCTCTCTCGGCTTAATTGGTACCCAGATTGGAGACTGAAGGTCACGTGACCGTCGCAAACACACACACGCCCGGGAAACAGGGATGGGTTTGCAAAAGTCAAATTGGACACATCGATCAGCCCCGCAGCCTTGGGCAAGTCGCCCTGCGCGTCGCAGTGGAGCTGAGACGCGCAGCCACCTCCGTGCCACCATCTCCACAGACCTGTCCCTGCGGCTGGGGAAGCTCCGCTTGCAAGCGTTCTGGGTCCCGTCAT
>NW_027531904.1:11010016-11010964 GCF_008692635.1 Crocuta crocuta
AAAAGTCGTAGCTCCAGACCCCTGGGATCCCATTTCACGAGAGATGCCAGCCCCACAGCAAGTCCGGGCACCTCCCGGTGGTGCCAGAGCGCAGCCGCCATGCCAGCGAGGTGTCTTACCTGTGGTCCGGGCCAGGGCTCCAGGGGAGGGGGCCACACGATGTCCCTCGGCCTCCCCCCTGCAGCGCTGACTGCACGTGGCTCCTGGCAAGGCTCTAAAAGTGAACCTGCGGATAATAAATGGATACTTTGAATCAGGGCTGATCAGAGGCGACTGTGCGGACAGCTCGGTTTTCTCAGGGCTCTTCTCTGGGGTTTTTAACTTACTTGCCTTTGGTATCTTTTCTCTGAGCGAGTGCAAACCCTTGGGGGGGGGGGGGAAGGACTTGAAGGTGTCAATGGAAGCCAGGTTTGTGCGGTTCCCTCCACCTGCCTGTGACGAAGGAAAGCGGGATCCCGGGGAGCAGAGGCTGTCGGGGACGGGGTCTGCTGATGGCCACAGGTCTGGGCACTCGCGGGGACCCAAGCAACACACGGACCTATTTCTCCAAAACACTGAGAACGGGGGCACCGTGTGCGCGGTGGGGCCGCCGCCTTCCCTTCTCCACGATGCCGTTTCCGGTTCCTTCGAGGGCTCCTCCACGAGACGCCACCACAGCGGCTCCAGGAGAAGAACCAGACTCGGCCGCTTCCCCGCTAGTTCAGCCGAGGCAGTTAGGCGTTTATTTTTCTTCTTCTGAGAAACCATTTTGGAAACCGATGTTTTAAATTTAAAAAGGCATAAAATGAACACGCAGGTGGTAGCTCTCGGACCCTAAAATCACTGGATTCCAGCCAGATGTTTGCCAGGGGTGGTCACAGTCACAAAGAACGCAGCCGGTTGGCCTCTCCCCTTCCCCCTCTTGATTCCCCTGAGCCTGTCCCAGAGCCCCCCACCCCCCGGCCCTGC
>NW_027531904.1:11011004-11015318 GCF_008692635.1 Crocuta crocuta
CTGTTTGGCTACAGGCGCTCCCCGGGAGAGACACAGGTGCAGTTAGGCCTCAGCCAGGCGCTGTCCCCCACCCCTCGGGGGAGGCCTCACCCTCACGCTCGCCCCTCTGTGCCACCACCGTGTCAGAATGCCGCCAGATCATACCCCCCAATTGTCCACGGACCCAAAGCATAAAGGCTGCGATAAATGGTGGAAATGCATACATTATACGCCCGGGATAAGTTAAGATTTTTAAATTTTTCTATTTTTTTGGTGTGGGGAACAGAAGACAGGGGATGAGATGGGGGGCAGGGCACCAGGCCATGGGGACAGGGGTGGAATCTGCCCCCCGGAACCATCCGGCTTTCAGTCCCCCTCATTCCGATGGTGTCCCTCCCAGATCCCCACGCTGTCACCTCAACCACCAGTTGTAAACAGGTGGGCCCCAACCCGGCATCAGCGGGCAGCGGTGTGTCAGGATCTGGAGAAGTGAGTGTGGACATCTGCTCCGTGGAACGACCCACCTGCGTGGACACGGACAGAACTGGCTCGTCTGCAGCCCCTCAGCACGTGGAATGTTGGGTTTTACCTGAGTGTAATGCTTGGGCTGAAAAGCATGGATGGTTTCCGTCATACAGAATTCGAGCCTGATTATGAAGCCCGGATAAATCTGCGGGGTCCAGGTGACATAGTGTTAGCAGAGCGTCCCACCCAGTGGGATGCAGCCCAGCAGCCGGGAGAAATGTATCCTTAATCCCATCCTTGATCTGAATTTCTCAGGGACAGCATCTTCCTCTCTTCGTTACTCCCCTCAGCTTTTCAGAGCCCCTCTCTCTCCCATACCCTCCATATCTCTCCTGGACCCCCGTATCCCCCCCATACCCTCCATATCTCTCCTGGACCCCCGTATCCCTCCCAGCCCCCACGTCCCTCCCTATTCTTCTGCTCCTCCCCACGGCCCCCGCTGCCCTGGGAAGCAACGGAGCAGCTCGGGCGCAGCCTGCCCTGAGTCAGTGTCTGGAGTGCGGGAGGGGCTCAGTGAGTATTTGTCAGACCATCAGGTGTCCTTGCAAACAGTGCACGACATGAATCTCATCCATTTCTAAATGCAAGGCCCAGCACATAGTAGGTGCTCAGCACATCTGCAGAATCACGTCTGTGTTTCTGCGGGATTTCATCCAGGCGGCTCTGGCCCGAGCGTGGCGTTAACCCCACAGCACGCACCTGGTGCCGGGGAGTGTGGGTTTGGTTTACGTGGTTGTTTTCTTGGCGAGGATGGACAGACAGGAGCAGCCCGGGCAGTGGAGCGACCTTGCCAAGGCCCTTCAGGGAGTGGGCCTTCTCTCATGCTGATCGAACACCATCCCTGCTACACCGAGCTTCCAGAAGGTTCCCCATGGCTCACCATGGCTAAGCACCACAGCCCACCAGGGAAGGATTCAAGGAAGCTCGATGCAAAAGAGCATTTACCAGAAGGCCGTGTATGCTGCCCTGAGGCTGGCCGTGCTGCGTGGGCTGTTTTGTGGTCACAGCAAGACCAGCCCCTCGTTCTGAGATCCCAGTAGTTTCCTGGCGTTATCTGGATCCCTGAGACCAACAAAAATATTTTTAGGGTCAGCAAAGGAGCAATGCCTGCAGTTTCCACACCCCTTTCTCCTGTCAGGGATGCGGGCTCCTGGACGGCGTGAATCATCCCGAATTCTCTACCAGCTAAGCAGCTAAGCAGAAGACAGACAGCTTCGTTAGCACTGATCGCAGGGAGGAACGCACCTGCTTATTCCGTGACCAGGCCAAGTGCCACGATGCGCCAGGCCCTCTGTCGGCCACGCCTGGAAGCAGAGAAGTCACCAAGCGCGGGGCCCGGCGTGTACCCTGAGACTGACCTGACTCAAGCCTCACAACAATCCCATGAGGCAGGCGATGCTGCTATCCCCATTTCACAGGCGGGAGATCAGGGAGCAGAGAGGCTTCGTTACCTCTCCAGGGTCACCCCGCTGGGAGGAGCGGGGGCAGGGGGTGGCCCAGGCGGTACAGGGTGTGTGTCCTTGGCGCTACAGAGGTGAGTGGACTGGAGTCCAAAAGTCTCAGGGTCCATGTGGGGACAGGGCCCAGAATGTCCTCACGGCTCAGGGTGGTCGGTGAGTGCAGAATGGCCCAGGGACACTCAGGAGACGAGGCCATCGAGGGTCACAGCACTGTCACTGTGTCTATTGCTAAGTAAATTGATATTTAATTGTTTCGAGTGAATAATACACACAACGGCACAAAACTTTACAACATCCAAGAGATACCGACCCGTTACCAGGTGTGGAGACACCTGCCTCGGAGCCTCTTCCACCAGGAAACGTGGGTGCGTGTTTTTCTTTCCGACCTTCTGCACACGTGGTCTTACACACTAATGTTTCACCACCGACAAGGTATTCTGGAGATGGCTCCATGTCGGCATTGGTGAGGCTGCCTTATTACTCTCTCCAGCTAAGCTTTTACCTCGAGATTCGTGGTGGTTTGCCTGGAGCCGGCTTGACCTGCATACAGTTGCGTCGTACTCCGTCCTACAAATCACCTTAATGTATTTAATGAGTTTCCACGAGCAGATGTGCAGGGAGTTGCCAAGGTTTTGCTATTGTGGGCATCAATGCAATCAGCATACCTGTACGTGATATTAGACACAATTAAGAATAAACTCCTGTAGGAAAATCCTTATGAGACAAAATGCATACATAACTGTAACTTACTCATATTAAAAGTTTACCCTCCGGGGCACCTGGGCGGCTCAGTCAGTTGAGCGTCCAACTCTTGGTTTCAGCTCAGGTCACGATCTTGCAGTTTCATGAGTTCAAGCCCCACATCGGGCTCTGGGCTGACAGTGCGGAGCCTGCCTGGGATTCTCTCTCTCCCTCTCTCTCTCTGTCTGCCTCTCCCCTGCTCATGCTGTCTCTGTATCTCTTAAAATAAATACATAAACTTTAAAACACATTTAGCCTCCACTGAGGTTATAGTAACACACACTCCCAACGGATCAGAAAACGTTATCTGCATGATTTCAATTTTTTGGACAATGTGACAATTTCTTCATGGCCCAATTGATGGTCAGTTTCTTTTTTCCAATTTCTGTTTGCCGCACAGAGTTCAGTATGTGTCTGTTCACTCGCCGTTCAAATGTGTTTGGACCCCCGTGGCGCGCCCCCCCCAGCGACTGAAGGGAGCTCCCCCTCCCGTGGCGACCGCATGCCCCTGTCCGCTCCCGCTCAGCCCCCACAGCGACGCTCTGTGAGTGCCGACCCTGGACTGCTCGGGGCAGAGACTCAGATTTCACCTCTCTGCTGTGGGTCGGATGGTTTGCTGTCATCGGCCTTCTTGGGAATGAAAATTGCAAACGTGGCTTCTCTTGGTTTCCATTTGCACCGTCTGCCTTTGTTGACTTTCGACTTTCACCTTATTTCAAGACTTTGTGTCCAAGCCAATGCTCACGCGTGTGCGCCGCTCACACAGGTCGAGGGGACGCATGTGGTTTTAATTCAGCGCTCATTTCTTGTCATCTTCCTGTCGTTACACGTCCGTTTGCTACACGCCTGTGGTTTCTTTGCATCTGGGGGGAAAAGATTTTGATCACTTTAAATGTTTTGGTTTTTTTTTAAATTTATTTCTAGGAGAGAGAGACAGCGTGAGCAGGGGAGGGTCAGAGAGAGAGGGAGTCACAGACTGAAACAGGCTCCAGGCTCTGAGCTGGCAGTCAGCACAGAGCCCGACGCGGGGCTCGAACCCACGAACCGCGAGATTGTGACCTGAGCGAAAGTCGGACGCTTAACCGACTGAGCCCCCCAGGCGCCCCAGATTTTGATCACTTTAAAAGATTTCGGCTCCACAGCCCCCTCTGTGACTGTAATGTCCTCAGTCACCCACTTGCTGGGACAGGGCTCGGTCACTCGGGGGCGCTTGCCTGCGGCCCTCCCTCCTCACCCTCCTCCTCTGCCAAACCGGGTTTTCTACAGCTCACGGTTCCGTGTCTAAGTGCGTTTCCGCTACCCTGAAGCACAACGTCCCCACGTGGAGAGTTCCGTGTTCCCAGATCCGAAAACTAACCCGCGTAGCTCCTCCGATGCCCGAGGACACGCGGGACAGGCCGAGGGGCCGCACACACGCTCACCGGCCTCCGCGGAGGCTGGACGCCAGCTGCCGCGTGCGGTTCCGGGGCAGGGGCTCGGCCGCTCGGGGCTGGGGGGCACTCACACCGGGGGGGCACTCGCAGCTGGGAGACACCCCCCTTTCCTCCCTTCCCCTCCCTTCTTCCCTTCTCCTCCCTAATCTGGGGAAGAAAGTGCTCCCTCTCCCCAC
>NW_027531904.1:11015419-11029450 GCF_008692635.1 Crocuta crocuta
GGCCCTTGCTCGGTCCCACATCCACCGGGGCCTCAGCTGCACACGGCCAGGCACTGGGTCCCGTGGGTGAAGCCACCGCGCACGCTCACTGGTGTGTGTGTCCCCAGCGGACGCTCCTGGCCCGAGGTTCACGGCCTCGCCTGGGTCCCTTTCTCACCGCAGGCCGGTCCCCGCGGGGCTCTGGCTCCCAGTGACACGCGTCTGCTATGTGACCACTTTCCTGGCGGGGGAGGGCGCCCCCAGGGACGCCCCCCACCCGGGCCCCACTCTCCCTGTCAAACGGGGTTCAGGGGCGTTCCCATCACCAACCCCTCCCCGACCCTCGGCTCCAACACAAGGAGATTTTCCTTCTCCGGGGCCTCCCCCCTCCCCGCCCTGGGGAGGCCTCTCCCCTCCGTTTCCTCCTGGCGTCCTCAGGGACGGGCTGGGGCCATCCTGATAGTCACCCGCCCCCNCAGGGCAGAGAGACAGCTTCACGTCTTCAATTTAATAATAAACAATTTGGCTTATATTTTTGTGGATCTTCTTTAATTTTCCCCCAGTAATCTTACTTGATTTTATTTTAGAGAAGTTTAGGTTTGAGCAAAATGAAAGTTAAAAAAAACAAAAACAAAAACAAATACCAGCGAACAGCCACTGCTTTCATACTGAAGAGTGAGGGTCGCAGGTCAGGGAGATGCCCAGCCCCCCGGCCCCCTCCCCAGGGACGTTCCCTGAGGCCGGCGGCGGCGAAGGGTGTGGTGCTGGGGGTGTGAACAGGCTAAGGGCCGTGTGTGAACGGTGGGCCAGTATCACCGAGGGGACACGCGCCAGTCGAACAAAACCCGGGGCCACGGACGGATTCCACCAGCAGGGCCGGGGCCGCAGCAGCAGCCAGTGACCAGAGTGGCCTGTTCCCCGTCACTGTCCGCACGTGGCACCCACAGCTGCTTAAAGGAGGGTGAAGGGGCCCGCACAGCGGAGCCAGCCTCTGCCTGCGCTCTCGCGGTTCGTGGGTTCGAGCCCCGCGTCGGGCTCTGTGCTGACGGCTCGGAGCCTGGAGCTGCTTCGGGTTCTGTGCCTGCCTCTCTCTGCCCCTCCCCTGCTCACACTCTGTGTCTCTCTCTCAAAGATGAATAAGCATTAAAATTTTTTAAAATAAAATATAAAACAACCCAAACCGCAGAATCCAAAGGCAGTGTCATCATCGCGGTCTGGTAAGCGTGGCGGCGGACGCATTATTCCACCTCCCAGACCTCGGCTGAATCCAGGTGCTTGAGGGACAGCCAGCGCCCAGCCCTCATCAGCGAACGCCGGTTTCGACAGTTGGCTCCTGGCGTGGAGACGCCCGCAGAAGGTTCACTGCAGGCTCCTGCCAGCTCGTCCTCAGCTGTAAGCCGGGCTCCCAACTCCCGGAATATTCTAGGAGATGATGCCCACAGCCTGGCCCTCTGCTTGTTTTCGTTTGTGTTTATTTAGTTACTTATCTATATTTTCAATATGTGAAAGAATGAGAATGAAAAAACGCACAAATGAAGCAGGCTTTCCTCCGAACTCGGTATTTTTTGACAAGCTTCTTTGAAAGAACAGTGTTAGAATCCCAGAGGCTTCCAGAGACGGGACAGGAAGTGCCCGTGTGCCCCAGCCTGGGTCCCACCACGGTCCCCATCTGACATGAACACGGCTCACATGTCACAAGTGACAACCTTGCGTTGATGCGTTCGTACGAACCCAGTGGTCCAACGTCCTCCGGGACTCGCCGTCTGCACCCGCAGATCTGACCCGGGGCCCACGTGGACACCATGCCACGGTCCTGATCTGTCCCGGGGCCCACGTGCCGCGTCACATTTCCTCGCCGTGTCTCCCTGGACCGGGACAGCTTCTCAGACCCCCTCGTTTGAGGCAGGTCAGTATTTTGTAGAGCGTCCCTCACGTGGGGCCAGCTGGTATTTTTCCTCACAGTTAGAGAGTTCTGGGTTTGGGGGAGGGACCCGCAGAGGGGAAGGGCCCTTCCCACACGCCAGGCCGCGGGGACGAACCGTCTGTATCGCCCATCGCCGCCGCTGCTACTCTGCTCACCTGCTGAGCCCACGTCTGTCACCTTCTCCACCGCAAAGTCACCCTGTTTTCCGCGTCTCTGAACTATATTCCTTGGAAGGAAGCCACCACGTGGATCCCACACTGAATTCCTCCAAATAACAGACCAGCGCAACTGTCTTTTCTCCCGCACTTTTATTTCCTCAAGTCACTGAGGACTCCCGGCTGTTACCTGAGGCTCCAGCACCTCCTGGCGCGGCTCGCTGCCCCGGCTCCGGCCCACAGATCCGTGGGAGAGGTGGTCTCAGGCCACCCGGCGGTGATCGGTTACCGCGGCGTCCTGCGGCACGCTGAGCCGCGCTGGCCACCTTCGGGCCCGCGTCCCGGCCAGCCACACACGTGCACGCACGCGCACAGGTCACTACCGGCACGCTTCACCCGTAGGTGGACATACGTGTATATCCCTGTGCTGCACAGGCACGTAGATTAGCAACAAAATCACTTCACTGTCAAGTGGGCGCCTGCGAGGTCACAGCACTAAGTGTATGTGTAGCTTACACTTTGCCAAATGCCTTAGGGGCCCCTGGGGACCGTCGAGTACCTCAGACGCCTGACGTGCTGCCGCAGCCGTCCCAGGACAGCGCTCCCCACCTGACACGGGCCCGCCCCCTTAGCGGACTTGCAACAGAACCGTTGATGATCGTCTTTCGTGAAAAGTAAAGAAGACACACTTTAGTTGGGATCTGGATGCTCTCCTCTCTGCTCAAACCTGTTGGGCAAAACATTTACCGTGTTTTCACCAGGGCGGCTTTCCGGCCACAAGACGGACTCGCGGACTCACACAGGTGAAAGTCGCCCACCCTGGCTGNGAGACCTCCCCGTGCACTTCCCGCTCTCCTCCCTGTATCAGCCCTGCGGGGACCACAGGCTGGTTTGAGGCGCATCCCACGTGGGTCCCACCTCTTCCCTCCTCCAGTTACTACAGGTACCAGAGAGCAGTCGGTGCCCACGCGATACACGGGTAGGGGTGCCGGCAGCCCGCTGCAGAGCGACTAGAACATTCTGTCGTAGCTCCATTCTGTGCTCAAAAACATTTGTCTGAAATCTTCATTACCTAGGCTTTTAACATCCACGTATGGCTGTTTCCTTTTTTGTCATAATGTATTTAAGACTTCCAATTTAATTAAATCTTTTAAAAACTATCTTGTAAAAATTCTTTTTTTTTTTTTTAATTTTTGAGAGAGAGAGGACAGAGCATGAGCAGGGGAGGGGCAGAGAGAGAGGGAGACACAGAATCCGAAGCAGCTCCAGGCTCTGAGCTGTCAGTGTGGAGCCCGACGTGGGGCTTGAACTCGTGAACCACGAGACCACGACCTGAGCTGAAGTTGGACGCTTAACCGACTGAGCCCCCCTTGTAAAAATTATTCTTAATTGCACAATTAATACGTGAAATCCATGCTTGATTCTTCTCTGCTTCCTCCTAGTGCCTTCCTGACTCCCGCGGGAATGTATCTTTCTGCAGAGTCTATGGGAGGTAAATCGCTCTGAGCCCTTACAAATATGCCTGTGTGTCTCCCCCGTGTCGGAGGATGACGGTCTGGACAGGACGTTCTAGAGCCCCTTCCCCTCCCCCCCAGCACCTCGCAGACCTCCTCTCTCACCCAGGCTGCTGGGGTAAATCTGATCCTCACTCATGCTTCACCTTTATATCATGTGAGTTTGGAGAATTTTCTGTCTACATCCTTACAGGCTAGAAATGACACACAACGCGGCCAGCTGTCGTCGCGGGCTTGCTTCTCGATTCCCCGTGTGGTAGGTGGCGAGCCTCTCGGTCGGTGGACGGCCGGGTGTCCCAGCCGTCGGAGCCGCTGAGCTCTCGTGCTTTCCCGACCCTGCGCCCCCGCCTTCTGCACCTTCCCCGCTTCCAACTCTGCAGTTAGATGGCTGCTCCGTCTCTGGAACGAGCCCTCGCGTCCCTGACTGTTTCCCGGCCCGAAGCCCCTTCTCTGCGGCCCCAGACAATCCCTCACTTCAGCCTGCGGCCCCTTCACCCCACGGCCCTCTCCACTCCGCTAGTCAACGCATTTCTCGGGGATTTTATTTTAGCGTTTTGCTATTATTTGCAAGGTCTTTGGTATAAATGTCTTTCTGGTGTCACGGGTGCATCTGCTCTCAGGCCGGGGGGGACAGGAAGGCCCCTGGGCGCAGGGCTGCGCCCGCCGCCGGTGGGGGGAGAGGGAGCTTGGCCGCCCCCGAGAGCGCTTTCCTCTTGGTTTAAATAGCAGTGGGGAGGGACTCCTGGGGGGCTCAGTCCGTTGAGCGTCCGACTTTCGCTCAGGTCATGATCTCGCGGTTCGTGGGTTCGAGCCCCGCGTCGGGCTCTGTGCTGACTGCCAGCTCAGAGCCTGGAGCCTGTTTCAGAGTCTGTGTCTCCCTCTCTCTCTGACCCTCCCCTGCTCACGCTGTCTCTCTCTCTCTCCTAGAAATAAATAAAACATTTAAAAATAAATAAATAAAAATAAATAGCAGTGGGGATGTCTTGGGTCATGTGGCTTCCCAGGCTTGCAGGACTTCGGGAGTCACATGCGGCCCCTCCTGGCCAGTTAGTGCCACGTCATGAGACGACCTGAGGCTGCTCAGCTCCGCGCTGTCCAAACACCACCAGGGTCAGGGCCGCGCTGCCTCCCAGCCCCCTACCAGCCCGTCCCCACGAGGGTGAGGACCAGGCTCTACAGCAGAAGAGTCACACCACATCCAAAGCCACAGCCCGGCCAGATGGGTCACCTTAGGACAACTGTCTTCCTTTGTCTGAACACATTGTCTCTTTTGCAGGGGACTGGCTTTTCCCGAGTGTTTACTGGCTCTTCCCTGTGCCCGGTCCTGCTGGCTGAGGTCCGGCCGCTGACCTGCTGCCTGGGAGAAGGGGACGGACCCCTCGCCCCACAGAACGCACGGTGCCAGCTGGCCGGGCTCAGGGCCCTCGGGCACAAGTGTCCCTGTCTCCCCGGGGCCGCTGGCCTTCCCAGAGCAGGTTCCTACAACCTCTCTTCCTGCTGGAGAGCATTGCTGTGCCCTGGGGAGGGGGAGACTGTTTGCACGGGGTCAGCCCAGCGTCAGCTCCCCCGGCCCCCGATTCTGGTCCCTCCGTTCTGAGCCGCACCCCCCCCCACCCCGGCTGCCCTGCTTCCGGAGCCTGACTTCCAGGGCCCTTCCTGGATCCTCGGCCCAGGGTCTCCAGGGCTGTTTACGTGGGAGGCAGCACGGAAACCAGTTTAAACCAAAATATTTTATCTAAATAACAACTGTTTGGGCCTCTTACCAGCTTTTCTGTGTGACTTTGGACAAATGGCTTCATCTCCCTGATTCCATCTCTTCACAGACGACTGAAGGGTCAGCAGGGTGACCTGTAAGCTTTTCCTTCTGAAATCCCGTGTTTACACTTTAGAGGCAGCGGCTTCCCACCCCCACAGCCCGTGAACACCCGCTCCCCACCGTGCGGGTAACTGGTGTCAACACGGCCAAGCCGGTGCTCAAAACCCTAAGGAGCTGTTCCTCTAGGCCCTGCGAGCATTTTCGACACAACGTTCATATCCACCAGGAACCGCTTTTAACCCGCAGCATCAGAAGCAAACACCCGGCGGCCGGGACTCCGGTCCGCGTTGAGCCTGGCTCCTGCCCGTGGCCCCGCCGCGTGCTCGCTCCACACCTGAAAATGGGAAAACCCCGCGCCGCGCAGAAGAGCGCGTAACCCGTCCTGCAGGGGAAATGAGACGGTGACACAGGGCCGCGCGCAGAGTCTGTAACCACAGCTGCTGCAGCCAGCGGAAGGGGGCGTGGGGGGGTCTCCACCCTCAGGAAGGGGGCGCGGGGGTCTCCACCCTCAGGAAGGGGACGCGGGGGGGTCTCCACCCTCAGGAAGGGGACGTGGAGGGGGGTCTCCACCCTCAGGAAGGGGACGTGGAGGGGGGTCTCCACCCTCAGGAAGGGGACGCGGGGGGTCTCCACCCTCAGGAAGGGGACGTGGGGGGTCTCCACCCTCAGGAAGGGGACGTGGGGGGTTCACCTTCATGAAGGGACCCCTGCCCCTCCAGGTGGCATGTACCGCCCCTGGCCAGATGCCAGGACGCCATTTCAGCAGGAAGGACCCAGACATTTGACAGGTGCTGTAGACGACGCCTCGGCAGGAGCCACAGCGCAGTGGCCGAGAGATACCGCGCCCGTCAGAAGACAGCGCGAACCGGTAGTTGCTAAGCCGCACGCTCAGGGCTGGCTGGAGCTCACTGCAATCTGATAGACGGCGCTTCGGTTTCCTAACCTGTGTGTTTTACATCCTCACCATTGTTAAGGAGAGCAGATGAGCTGCGTGGACCCAAAACATCTGCAGCCCAAACCCTGTGTCCGGAATGGGCAGAAGAGAAGAGCAGCCCCCACCAGGAAGTCCTCCAGGAGCCACCCTGCACGGAGCGCGTGCTGGCTCTGGAGCACACAGCCCTCTGCGCGGGAAGACGTTGCCAGCGAGTCGACACGTGGTGCCAGGTGGCTGTTCGCCTAAAGGGACACTGCAATTTCCTGGGGAGACGGGGATCTCCCAGGTTCCCCAGGGGAAGGGTTCACTGTCAGCCGTGTCACAACCACCCTGTGTCCAGCCCGGGGCTGAGGGAGTGAGGATGCGGGTGGTGGGGAGGGGTCTACACTGCACACTAACTGCCCCTCAAGCTGCGTGAATCTGGGTGTGGGCCCTCGTGAGCCAACAAGGTCGACCCACAGCATCCCTGGTGGCCCGCGCGCTCCCTGCCCGTCCCTCTGAGGCCAGTGGGGCAGCCGGGGCTGTGGTGCAGATTTACCCTCGCTTTTCCCGTTTTCTTTCTTTTTTTTTTTTTTAAACATTTATTCATTTTTTGAGAGACACAGAGAGAGACAGAGACAAAGAGAGAAAGAGCACAGGGTCAGACAGAGAAGGAGACACAGAATCAGAAGCAGCTCCAGGCTCTGAGCTGACAGCACAGAGCCCAACACGGGGCTCGAACCCACGAACTGTGAGACCATGACCTGAGCCGACGTCGGACGCTCAACCGACTGAGCCCCCGGGCGCCCCTCGCTTTTCCCATTTTCTCTCCTCCCTTCCTCCAGGGTCTGAGTGATCTCGGTGATGGGTTTGCCTCCCCTCCCCCATATCTGCCTTGAA
Organism: Crocuta crocuta; assembly: GCF_008692635.1. Taxonomy (NCBI): domain Eukaryota; kingdom Metazoa; phylum Chordata; class Mammalia; order Carnivora; family Hyaenidae; genus Crocuta; species Crocuta crocuta. Next base: position 11,022,621 of record NW_027531904.1, read on the forward strand.
GATCGAACTTCGCAAGCGCTGGGCTGTGGCTCTGCGGCTCCACAGGGCCGACCCCATGGAGAGATGGCCACGGCCGGCGGGTGACCGTCCTGTACGATGACACGCAGCCCCGGGGAACGTCCCCCCCCAGGTGCGTCAGAGAGAAACTTGACACAGGCTGGAAGTTTCGATCCCAGCTGCCAAATTCTGGGCTCGACTGAGACTCTCCAGACTGATGTATAAAAAGTCAGGGTAGGAAGCTCGAGAGACATTCCCCGAAAGCCGTCCGTGACGATGCGCGAGGCAGCTTCATCCACGGAGGGACCGTTCCCAGGGTTAAGGGAAGGAGTTTGAAAAGTATGATGTATCTGCTTCCCTGGCCGTCCTTCAGCCACTAAAATAAAGTTAATGCGATATTTGAAAGAAACGAGTTACCATAGGCTGTATTTTAAAAGTACAAAAAGGGGGTGCCTGGTGGCTAAGTCGACTGAGCGTTCGACTCTTGATTTCAGCTCAGGTCATGATCCCAGGGTCCGGGGATGGAGTCCCGCGGTGGGCTCTGCGCTGACCATGAAACCTGCTGTGGTTTGTTTCCCTCCCTCCCCCCCCCTCTCCCTCCCTCNGGCACCTGGGGGGCTCAGCCGGTTGAGCATCTGACCTCGGCTCAGGTCATAATCTCCCGGTTCGTGGGTTCGAGCCCCACGTCCAGCTCTGTGCTGACAGCTCAGGGCCTGGAGCTGCTTCTGATTCTGTGTCTCCCTCTCTCTCTGACCCTCCCTGCTCACGCTCCTTCTCCCTCTCTCCCAAATATAGATACTAAAATATTAAAAAATGTTTAAGGTATAAAATTCTAAAAATAGAATAAAAATCAGAGCTACAAAAGGAATCCTGTATATTACATCCCAACAGAGAAAATACCTCTGCGTATGGACACGGCTTGGAAGGTGGGGGGCAGAAAATACGAGCCACCGGGTTTTTTCCCATAAAATTTTCTGTACGATATGACCTTGCCCCAAGGGGAAGGGAGGAATGGAAGCCAGCATTTCCTGCTCCGCGCGCTGCCCCATTTATTAGATCCCGGAGTTGCGCGGCCCCATATTCTCAGCGCACAGGCCTGTAATTAAACGCGTGTGCTTCACGTCCCTTGACCTTGGGGGAGGACTTTTCTCCTCAGGCCCTGACAGGCTCGACGTCAGAGCCCGCGGCCAGGGGGGCGAAGGCCTGCTCTGCTCGCACCTGCACTGCCTCGTCCCTGTTTGCAGCCCCTCAGAGCGGGGACTGTACCCAAGGCCATCGCACGATTTTCTCCAACCAGGCCCGCGGTGCCAACCCCCCCCCGCCCCCTGCTGTGGATTCTGGCCCGTGACTGTGGAAGAATTCACCCCTGCAGGGAGGAAAATAATAAGTAATTCAATGCATCCCCAAATCACCCTGACAAATGTGACCAGGAAATAGCTAAAACCAAGTGGCCTGAGTCGGCGACCCGCAGGCCCCCTGATGACCTGGTGCCTGGTAAGATGCTCCGCGGGAAACGACCCGGGGCCTGGCCCAGGCGCTGGCTGCTGGAGGGGCGTCCCCCGTGCCTCCCAGCCCCCACCCGCTCAGTCCCGCCTGGACCTGTCACGCCTTCCCGGGCGAGGCCCCTCCTGACACCTCGGGTTTTCCGGGACCGCGCGAGGGACCAGCGTGGTGTCTCCACCGCGTCTCCGCGACGTCACCGACCCCGGGATTCAACCTACGGTCTCGGGCTCTCTGCTGCGATGCGTGACGTCACTCTCACACCTGCCGGAAAGCCCTGGCGCGTGCACCCCGCTGAAGCCCCACTGCGCTCTGCACGGACTAGCGTCCCCCGCCAGCTCCCCCATCCCACCCAGGCCGATGGGTCTTACTCACCCCTGCACCCACGGCACCCCCACGGGCACCCACAGGCACACAGCAGGTCCTCAGTTAGTGTGATGAGCACGAGGATGACTGGTCCCAGGAGCCCATGCTGGGACCTGCCAGGACCCCCCACCCCCGTCCCCGGCGCCAGGCCATGTCCCATCCAAGCCCGGCACAAGCCCCTCCCCTGTGGCCTGTCCCGGGGTGCCCGTCCCCACCGCAGCAGGGTCTCGGAGCCGCACTGACCTGGCTGCACTTGCTGTTCGTGCAGCAGGACTGCTGACCGGTCCCCGTGTGCAGGGGTGGGGCGGGGGGTGCAGACAGCGAGATCAAAGGCATGCGTACAAGCAGGGGTGGCTTGGGGGGCGTGGGTTCCGTGCCCGCAGGGCTCCTGCAGCCGCTGGGTGTCACTGGCTCACGGGAACAGGTGATTTGTTCCCAGGCTGTGAGTTTGCTTGGGGGGGTAGGACCCTTCTTGCCCAGTCCTTGCGTTCCGCCCCCACCAGTAATCGCCTTCGAGGAGGGCACGTAGAAAGGCCCTGGGGCGCGTCCTCCTGGGGACAGGCAGACCTGAGTAACCCGCAGACGGGGCCCGCGGGGAGAGAGCAGAGGCCGCCGCCAATCTCGGCAGAGGCGGGATGGGTGTGGGACGGCCCGTCCCCGGAGAAGCCCAAGACGTTTAAAGGCGCGAGGTCGAGCAGCGTGGTGGGTCCGGCGGGGCCTGGGTCAGACCTGCCCGCTGGGACGGTCCTGAGACTTGCACATCCGTCCCCACCCCGGCCAGACCGCCACGTGCCCGCAAGGAACGGCGCCACGGGACGCCTGTCCCAGGTCCTCCCATGTCCAGGGCACGGCCCTGCTCAGTGAACACACCCTCAGCACGACTCCGCCGCGGCCACACGGGGGCCCTTACCTGGACGGCAGGTTCCCCTCTTCAAATTTTTAAAATGTTTTTATTTCTGAGAGAGAGAGAGGGAGAGAGAGAGAGCGTGAGCAGGGGAGGGTCAGAGAGAGAGGGAGACACAGAATCCGAAGCAGCTCCAGGCTCCGAGCTGTCAGCACAGAGCCCGACGCGGGGCTCAAACCCACGAACCGTGAGATCATGACCTGAGCCGAAGTCAGACGCTTAACTGACCACACCCCCCAGGCGCTGCAGTTTCCCCCCTTCAATCGCCATCCTGGGTCCACCTTTGGGGTGAGAACTCCACTCAGTCAGGCCTCGGAAAGGAGCAGTCAAAGCTCCTCAGTCGCTTGCTGGGAAACACCAGCCTCCGGGGGCCCCAGGGCACCTGGCCCCACCGCACGCTGACGGGGGGACCACAGAGGCCCAGGTGTGGCCGCCGATGTGAGCGCGGTTGGCTTGCCCTCGAGCCGCGGTCTACAGCTACAGCCCTTCGCGGAGTCTCAAAACTGTTCAAAGGGACAGAAGGATTCGAGCGAGGAAATTCAGAGCCATGAGCAGCCCAGGACCAAGCTCTCAGCCTGCGTGCTGTTTCTACTGGCTGCCCCGCGTCACTGAGGAAGAATTTACTCTAACGGTGGCCCCCGCTGGCCGCCCCGACTGGGAAGGACGTGAGCTCCCGGGAGCCAGTAGTATGTTGGCCCTGAGTCCTGCTTAGTCTGCTGGCTGTGTGACCCTGGGAGAGTTACCCAGCCTCTCTGAGACTGTTCCTTCCTGCACGCATTAAGTGATGGAACGGACTCTTAGCCCCGGAGCCTGCAAGCCCTGTGTTTTCACCACTGTGAGCAGCCAGCAGCTCAGGCTTCACAGAGCATGTTCAGGGTCAAGGTCAGGGTCAGGAAGACTCACATAACACCTTGGGTGCCTCGTTCCCGCCGACATGTTCTGCGTGGAAAGGGCAGGATGCGTTTGCGGAACTGTATTGTGACAGAGTCCGGAAGTCGTAACTTAGATCGAATCTCGCACCTCGTGGCCCCCGAGCTGTGCTGGCGACTTCCAGTCTTGCCGGTCACGCAGGCCGGGTGCCGTCGTCACACGCGCACATCTGTGGGGACACACCTGCTGCCTGTTCCCCACAGCCCGGACCTTAGACCCAAGGGGATCATGAAGCATCGTTTTGAGGCTCCCGAGTAGCAAGCGCTTCCTGCGGAACGAAGTCGGTGGTGGAATGTGTTACATCAACGGCGCCGAGTTCCACGCGAGCGCGGCAGTGAAGGCTTGTGTGGCGTGCCGGCCGTCCTCGCGGGGCTGGCGCTCCGTGGACGGCCACGTCACCATGCCCCTGCACGCACTCTGGCGTGGAAGACGCGCCATCCTGCACCCGTCAGCGGCAGGGCGCCGGGCTCCCTTCTGAGGGACAGAACCGCGCCTTGCCACCCACGAACGGGATGCGCCCTCTGCCACTTTGCTCCGTTTGCCGTCGGGCGCCCTTGTGCAAAGTCATGAGGGTGAGGCGCGAGGGGAGGGTGTCAACAGCGTAGCCATTCTGAGCACTCGGAACCATGGGCGGGAAGTACAGTAGTACGCGTTGGGTTTGTTTGTTTCTGGAAGAAAATATATATGCTTCCTGGGTTTATGGGCTAATTTACTTTTAAGCATCTCTTCGCTGAACGGGCAGTTGGTGTACGTGTGTAAGATGCATGGGGTACAGCGAAAAGTGCGGCTCCAGCTGAGTACGGCTCTCACCCAAGTTCACCTACGATGCCCCACAGTGGCCACCAGCTGCCTAGTTTCCGTGTCCACGTAGCTACGGTGACCGGCTTCTTGGGTAACTCGGGGCCCATCCAGGGAGGAGCAGCAGCATGGCTCAAGTCCCGTCCCAGGGCAGGCCGTTTGCTGCGGATGGGGACCCGCCCTGTGGGGGGGAGGGACACCCCCTCCCCACAATAGTTCTCAGCGAGCCCCAGGCAAACGGAAGACACTCTCTCTACCGAAGCAGAAGGCAGAGGAAAACGTCCGAAGTGCTTCTATTTGGCTGAATGTTCGGCAAAAGCCAAGGGTATTGTTTCCATCTAATCCAAAGGCCTGGGTTTGCAGAAGGGAAACTGAGGCTCAGAGAGGGAAGCAGCTGTGCAGGAGGCTGAGGGTGAGCGGCCCCGGGCCTGAGCTCTGGGCCCGTCTCTCGCTCCTCCGGCTGCACGGGGGGCGCGGGGGCTGAGCTACAATGGACGCTGCAGGAAGACATCGATTTCCTATAATGGTTTTACCTGGAGAGACTTGTGAAGACATCTTCTGGCGACGAGGTCTGGCATCGACCATCGGAGAACCTTGAAGGAAGCAGGACGCTCCAGGGCAGCGCCTGCCCGGCATGAACGGATAACCCTTTGCTCCCCGAGAAAAGCCTCTCTCCGCACCTGCAGCCTGTGACTGCCTGGCCCGCACGATCAGGGGCAGCTCGCCGCCCTGCCAGTCGAGCAAGTTACAGGCTTCCGGAAATGTACTCACGGCGTCCGGAGAAGCCACGCGTCACAAAGGAGTCTGTGCGATGTCAAGTTCTGTCCCGTCTTTGTAACTGAGGTTGTGTGAGGGCCAACAGGAAGCTTGGTAGCAAGAGCAGACAGGAGGCGCTGTGGAGCCGGGGACCCTCCCTCCCTCCCCGGGAAGGATCTCAGCTCCCAAACTCTGCACACGGCACTTCCTCAGTCCTTTCCTTTTTGAATCTCACGACAAACCTGCGCGGCAGGGATTCCCACCACTTCCATGTTAAGGCTGAGAAATACTGCAGCCCAGAGAGGTTGAGTGACTTATCCAAAGTCACACAGCAAAGGAACGACAGCCCCAGAATCAGACCCAGGGTTTCCGGCTTCCGGGTACCATTCTTTCTGAGCGCCCCCTCATTTCTCACGCCGCGCTGGCTTCCCAGCACAACCCCTCCCTGCTTACACTCCGTGAAGCGTAGGCATCCTGAAATCCCCCTCCTGCTCACTTCCGTTCTCTCCCCTCAAACGATTTTGCCGTGAGTCCCCTCAGCACGTCAGAGAGCACCCGTCTCAGACACCCTGTTCTCCCGCCGCCCCAGCCCGTCTGAGGCTCAAACCCCCCCTGCAGCCGAGTCACAGATACCGTGTCTGCAACAGTGTCTGACGGGAGGCGGCAGGGTGGGTGCGGCCACGGACGGGTGCTCCGGCCCCTCGGCTGCGCAGACGAGGCCTCCGCGGGGTAACGTGGGCACCCCGACTTCCCGCGAGCTCACACGGCAGCGGGCGGGCGGGGATGCTCTCCCGGGGCCGAGGCGCGGGGCCAGCACGGCGCTCCGCGTGGGCTCCCACGTGGTGTCACCTCACTGTCCTCTCTGGTCTTTCAGCAACTTTGTGAAGCGGGAGGGAAAGAACTGGTGGGTCCGGTTTTATCAATGAGAACACGGAGGCTTCCGGAGGCCCGGTGACCCGTCCGAGGCCTGAAAACAGCCGCGAAGGTGGTGCGTACTCCGGGCCTGTGAGCTGGAGAGCCTCCTTCACAGCTGCTCAGCTCTGGTGTTTTGGCCCGAAAGTGGCTTCAGGAAACACACACACGTGAGCGGAGATGTGTTCCAATAAAACTTTATTTACAAAAGCAGAGGACGAGCCAGACGGGGCCTGTAGCCTGTGGGTACCAGCCGCTGGCACCAATAACCAGGGCAAGGCCTCGGCACGGCCAGGACGGGAAAGGAGGCTCCGCGCTCCGGGAGGAAACCGCGTGCCCACTCGGCGTTCAGGGCCCGGGTAGCCGGCGCTAGCAGGGCCCGGGGGAGGGCATGGCCCAGGCTCTCACACGGGGAAGGGGGAGAACGGAGGCTGCGGTGTGGTGACGCGGGACTCACCCCCCAGCCACGCCCGCGAGGAGCTGGGCACCCGCAGCTGGGAGGTCCCTGCAGCTCCACGGCCTCCAGCAAATGCAGGGTCAGAGCGGCCGCGCAGCACGGCCAGGACAGTCCCAGGGCCAGAAGGACGCGCGGCAGGCGACCAGGGGCCACCACGTGACGCCCTCCCCGGGAAGTCCCCTGACGGAGGCGCCCGGTGGCCTTGTCTCT
>NW_027531904.1:11029483-11029727 GCF_008692635.1 Crocuta crocuta
CCTCGCCCGCCTGCACAGACAGGACAGGCCCTCCCCACCTGGGCGCACCTGCCACCCGGGGGCCTACGACTGTCCGCGCGGGCATCCTGTCTGTCCCAGCCTCCCTCCAGACGCCGCATCACCCGCCCCCGCTGTGACCCCGACTTTGCCAAGTGTCCCTTGAGGCAAAATCGCTGCGGGCTGGGGGGAGGGGAGGAGGTCCCTCAGCCTCCTGCTCTCTGTGGGGGTGGGGGGGTGTCCTGGG